>NC_045964.1:34404915-35004915 GCF_010909765.2 Amblyraja radiata | reverse complement strand
CTGTTATTTACACAAATAAATAACAATTGTCTAAATTGGAATTAGCAACTGTTATTGCAAAATATTGATCCAAAGATGCTCTACGATGTGTTGGGGAACTTGCTTTGACGCTATAAATCTGTGTGGAGAGTTGTATCATGCCTTTCGTGGAAATGTATCCAAGTATTAATATAAAGCGTTTCAATTAGTTGCGCAGCCAAAAATATTCGCATTTTAGGATGTGTGAATGCAGATTGGGATTTTTAGATGAATGCCAATATATCAAACCTAACAACTATTAAATTAAACTGCGATTTTCATTAAGCCAACAAACGACAGAAAGCGTTCATCCATAGCAGAAAGATTTAGGTAACTTTATAAATTTGATATTTGTAGTGTTTGAAGAGTTTGAAAAATAAAGTATTCTAGTATTATTTTCTAATCAGCCGCGACGCAAACCTATAAATAAGCAGGTGTGTGGTAATGTTGATGGTGATTTAAAAGATTAGTCCAATTTCTCTTAAATGCGTTTTATAAATATTAACGAACCTATTTATTCGCAAATCCACAATATTTAATGTTTAAAACTTTACATTATAGGCAGTCATTGGGTAATTATGGGAGCGAAAGTACCAAGTTCATTTTGGGGTCCTCGGTGGGAAATCGTCGATGGCTTTTCAACGAGTACAATTTTTAAGGATGATAGACACAAAAAGCTGGAGTAATTTAGCGGGACAGGCAGCATCTCCTTCTCTCCAGAGATGTTGCCTGTCCCGCTGAGTTACTCCAGCTTTTTGTGCCTATCTTCGGTTTAAATCAGCATCTGCAGTTCCTTCCTACACATTTTAAGGATGGTTAGCCAACATTAGAAAGTTAGGGCTTTTCCAAGTTAATGACAACACTGTTGCTGAACTGTTTTAAAAATCTATCTCGTAATCTAAGGGGACGTTTCATAAAGAACTATTTAAATTAAAAAACTCCGAGACAATATCGTATATATTAACTGCCAGGTATTGATTGCTTTAGAACAAAATGACTGGGTAGTGCGAACATAATTCAAATGTTCTCCAAACCTTTCAGCTAATATTAAACTCTTAAACATATTCCAACAAAGTCTGCAGTTATGTGAATTTTTATAAGCAAAACTTTTTTTTTATAAACTCGACTTTAAAGCACGATCGCATGAATCTTCTGTGCATTGATAGTCACATCATATGAACGTGTTTGTCCACTGTCTAACGTGGTTCCAATATAGCCGCTGGTGGACTGTTTTGACATTTTTTAATCCACAAGCAATTTGATAACGCATCGATTGTATTGCACAGTACAGTAAAACTGAAATGCCTCGTGAAATAACGTGAATATTTACATCGGTCCCCAAAATGTGTAATCAATTCTGTGGCCTTCTTCGAACACTGATCAACTAAAACCAAAATAAAAATCACAGGAAAGACATCTAGTGTGAAACTTGCGGGTTTATACTTAATATGCAAATAATTTACGATGATCCCTTGGTAACAACAGAAAAGTATGGACGTGTTGAGTATTTACTGCATTTTCAGTTTCAATTTTTTTTTAGCATTTGTTGAGAATATTTAATATCAGCTACTCTGAAATGTCAGAGATGTCGTGATGTATAAATTAGTTTGATTCGTATTTGTGGTTTTGCCAAATGGACATGAAATTATTTAAATTATGTTTCCATTGTAGGAACTGGACCTTGACTGCCGGAGTATTTTATGTGGTTTATCCCCGGCGTGTTTGTTTCTCTTGCCCTCAGTTAATGAAACGGGACACAATTACAAATGCTTTCAATTATCCCTCTTCCTTTAAAATCCTCACGTTAGTATAAGTGTCCGCACGTTCGCGGGCTGCCGGTGTCAGCCGCCAGATGCATAACCCGTTTCCACCACATGTTGGAAGTAGTATGCCAAAAATAACTTTTATGCAGTTTATTATGGGAAGCGTGTGATAATTTAATCAGACGGTCGTGCAAATGATTATCTCATCCTCCCAGCGCAAAGAGGAATGGCAAACATTCTTGCAAACATTATATATTTAAAAAACACCGAAAGACTGAGTGGGACGTGTATATTATCAAGCAGCCGGAGACTTGACTACGCTGAGGATGTGAGAAAGACACTCACCGTTGCTGGTAAGACATGAGCCCCACGTCCTGGGGTGTCCCATTAGCGGCGGCAGCTCTTCCCACGCCAGGTGCTGCAGTCACCGAACCTCCTCCACCAGTTGCAGCCGCTACTTGTACACTGAAATCCGGAAAAATTCTGATCATCCCCGAACTTGAATCGTCGACGACCAGCTCCACGGTTGCGGCTGACTAAACTGTGGGTTTTCCTTGAGCAGCAAACTGAACTTCAATCCCATTAGTGATAACTTCCACGCGTTGGGGTGTGCTGTCCTTTTTTTAAATCTTTTGTTTTATTTATTTTCTCTTTAAGTTCTGCGGATAGCTAGATAGCATGAGTCGACATGCCAATTTCACACACGGGGGTGGGGAGGTGGGAGGAAATAAAGCAGGGTGGGATGCTTGAGGGGTTTTTGCAGCTATCAAACTTGCTGCAATTTGCCGGGAGAAAGTGAAGACCAACTTGCCCCTCAACTGGAGACAAGCCGCTCGCCGCTGGTTCGCTGGCGGCCGATAGCAATTCTGGCGCGCGGCGCTTCCCTGCCAATCGCATTGCTCGCTGCGCCTCGCGCCCTCCCCCTCCCGGGCAGGGCTGGCCTGGGGCGCGAGGGGACGCGCGTGCGCGCAGTTTGCGACCGTTAGCTGTGGGAACGTCGAGAAGGAGAAAGTGAATCTCGAGCTGGACGAGCCCGGACAGGGCCAGCGCGAGCTGCGCGGCGGCCGGGTGTCCACTGGTGCAAAGCCATTGATGGAAGGCATGAGGCTCCTCACAAGTGCAGCCCCCAACACCTTGATGCACAGATAGATAAGCGATAACACCCTCGTTTTATTGTGCTTTCCAGCGCGATTATTTTTTGTTCTGTCAAACTATTTAAACGCGTTTGTGTGCACGGTGACGATGGTCAAAAGACGGGACCCTTGTCTGAAGAAGGGTTTCGACCCGGAACGTCACCCATTCCTTCTCTCCTGAGATGCTGCCTGTCCCGCTGAGTTACTCCAGCTTTTTGTGTCCACGGTTTAATCCAGCATCTGCAGTTTCTTCCTGCACAAGACGGGACAGTTGTCCGATGCAACCTTTGCTCGTACATTAAGGTGTTCGCGGGAGTGTGTGTGGTTGCCAGTCAAAAGTAACGCAGACCTGTGCGAGCAGACTCGGACAGTCGATTTTTTTACAATAAATACTTGTTAGTTGTCCCGAAAATGCCACAAAAAGGCTTCACGGGATCTGATTTTAGCTTTTTGCCCCAGGTTAACATTGCCGCTGTAGATACGTAACAATGTTACGTGTTCATAATAAAACTATTTATAGGTCTGTGAAATAACATGCATAGATCTCCCATGAGGTGTATAAACGCCAGAGAAATATTGAAGGAATGTGAATTAACTTTGCGTTGCTGGTTTATAGATTAGGGAATCAAATGATTCCAAGCAGAGCTGCCAGAAAGGATGTCAGTGCCAAGCGTCTGTATGGTCCGGTAATCGTTTCGTTACTTTTTACCCCACCAGCCCCTGGTCAGACCACGACTCGTAACCTCCTAAACCCACTTGCCCCATCTGGGTCCTCGTCACGCCAACCACCTCCATCCAATCTGACCGCAGTATTAGATAACATTAAGAGAGGCATAGAGATAATGATCAGTCTTTTCCTCCATAGTGTGGATGTTAAATACCAAAGGACATAGGTTCACAGTGACAGTGGGGGGAGGGAGTTTAAAAAGATCAATGAAATTCATTTTATTTCATCGCAGTTGGGTCCCTAGAACGCGTGTCCAGAGGAACTGCTGAAACAGGTAAGATTGCAACGTTTAAAAGCCATTTCGACATGAAGACGCGAATGGACAGGGAGACATATGGACCTTGTGCAGGCAAATAAGATTAATTTCGGGTGGCATCGTGGTCAGTGCAAACATTGTGGGCTGAATTACCTGTTCCTGTACTGTACGAAAAGTTCAAAATATTCGATGTTTCTGGGCCGTCACAGCTCTCCTTTTTATTCACGAATCACTCCGATCGAACCAGGCACGATTTACTTTCGAATGACAATTGGGTATCTGACTGCTGTTGTTCACAGTAAATACAATAAATCTTTATTACAAACTCGAAACAAACCGAGAACACACGTTGGCTATCGTTTCTTGCAAGCTTCGCATTCGTTCTACTTTCGTTGAATTGTCTTAGGTTATAGTCTGCAATCTCATCAGCACACCAGCCACTGACTGACATACTTGGCTCCACTGTTTTTTTCTTTTTGGCTACTGCGATGGTTCGCGCATCAAAACTTTAATTCAAGGGCGGCATGCTCCCCGAGGTTAGATAATTTCACTTACAGTAAAGTGTTGGATTCTCAGAAACTGCCTGATTCTGAACGTGATCTCGATAAAGCACGACTTTCAGTCCTTTAACTGAGCAGATGCTCAAGTTAATATACTAGGTTATGTTCAATCGGGGAAAAATGTGCTCCGATGTGAATGTTTCAACACATTTTCTTTATTTGTAACGTGATAACGATTCGCAACGTAGTCTATGCATGTTTTTAGGACTATACCTGGCTTAACTCTTTAGGGTTTAAAACTGTTGGAAAGAAGCAAATTTGCCAGTCCGCAAAAAAATCATGAGATCGGAAATCCGCAAACCAGTAACAAAATCATTTTGATTATTGTATCATGTTAGTTATAAAATGTACAAAATGAAATTGTACTTGCGCACAGATAGTTGTGGATCTATTGTCATCAGTCGAATTCGAAAGTTGTGTATCTGTGAAAACATTAGCGCACTGGCAGACCAAAGGCGGAAGAACATTCAATAGGTAGACACAAATTGCTGGAGTAACTCAACGGGTAAAAGGCAGCATCTCTGGAGAGAAGGAATGGGCAACGTTTCGGGTCGAGACCCTTCTTCAGACTCAATAAGTTGGCAACCCCGGGCGAATAGGAAATAACTGTGTTTGCAACATTAAAATTAATGACATTTTGGTTTGTGGTCCCGCAGGAATTGAAAGTAACGAAACATCCTGAATGATCAGATACAGACGATGCACACGGAAGCATGTACCCTATAAACTTTTATTCTATTAAATTCTGTATTTTAATTTGTTATGAATTATCCGCGTTATGACTGGATCTCCCAAAGCTTTGTATATGCCTGTTCTCGCATTAAAAGTTGGGCTGGCAATATGCACAGCGAGCGCAACGCTCCAGGCTGCAAGAGTAGAAGAGCTTCGTCAATTCAGAATCAAAAATCTTCAGTCCATTAACATTAGTAATATGTAGCAGCGGTTTTGTAGCATTACGCATTTTCTGGAGATCTAGGGATGATAAATGCTCGCGGCTTCCCGCTAACACAGACCATCCACGGCGATCACTGCTGTAGTGGGAAAAAGACACAAAGTGCTGGAACGGGTCAGCAAGAAGGGTCGCGATTTAGTTTACTTTCATGTCATTGTTGAGCGATTCGTCCCATTGACGCCGTCCTTACGCACTTACTGCTACGTTACAACTTACTAATTATTAGCGGATCATCTCTTATATGGCACAATATGATCATGCATATGTGCAACCGATCCAACGTTTGTCTCATCTGAGCCAATTAGCACATCCTTAAATCAATGAAAGGCCACACCGGGAAAAATCTTCGTATTTGGCCTTAGGAAGAAGATAATCAAGTCACAATGCAGGAAAAGACTAATTTACATATATCAATTGCACGTGTGGTGGAATTACATTGGGTGCACAAACTGGCGGGACCCCCCCACCCATTGAAATTAAAAATAATAATGTATTGAAAAAAAGTAGACATTGCACTCGACGTCTCCTATTGTATGAGTTGAGGAGTTGGGATCCTATGCCCATGACATTAATAAATGGATTTATTAACGTATAATGGACTGTGATACCGGGTTGGGATCAAAGATAGACAAATTATCGATTACCCACCAAACAAAATTATTTTTTGGTGATTTGGCAATATTTTGTTAACATTATCATTGCTGATAAAATTTCAATAGAAATGTGGTGCTAATATTAACAATGCCGATGATATGTTTCAAATGTATGTGTGCAAGGATAGTTTTCTTATTAACTTAATTAATCTTCTTCACTTGCCCATCACAATGATTTTCCCAAGGGCCCGAGCCATATACAAGTATTTAAATATTACCACCAAATACACGGGGCATACTCGGAACTTCGTCTTAGGAGTCTAAAGAATGGCCTCGACCTGAAACGTCACCCATTCCTTCTCTCCAGAGATGCTGCCTGACCCGCTGAGTTACTCCAGCATTTTGTGTCTACCTTCGATTTAAACCAGCATCTGAAGTTCTTTCCTGCACATTATCTTAGGAGCTGGTCAATTGAATTTCACTCATCTATTAACTAATAGGTGCCAGGTACCTGCACAAGAAAATCAAATATGAACAACAATTGAACTACTCTGAAACGTTCTTGTGATTACAATACCAATTATATTTCTTTTAAACTCTGCTGAAAGCAGTTACACTTCAGTCCAATTACAAAAAGGCAAAGTTAACATGGTAGCAAATATAATATTTTTGTTCTAAATTTGGGAACTGTTATTGTTGGCAATTAACATGTAACAACATCAACACCTGAACTAAAATGAAAGAACTTGAAAGTCCAATGCAGCATTCCAATCTCATAAATCAAGCTGAAATCTTTTGATTTGATATCACAATTACATATTGATAATTATTCTTACTTTACAAAAATGATGCCGGTATCTATAATGTATAATTTAACTATCTGGGATATTTATACATCTTGTTTAACATAATTATTTTGATACATGATTAGACTTTTGTAATTACATTGTTTATAATCTTCTTTACAACTTTTAAATTGCAGGAAAATGGGAATGCTTCAAGACTTCACTTAATACTTCCTTCCACAGTGAGATATACAATCAATTTCAAATGTCATTTTCAAAATTTAATTGGTTGCACCAGAAATTGTGTAACGATATACAACAAAGTACATGGCAAAATTTGTTCTTAAATTCCATTTTAGGGAATTAGTACTTTAGAAGCTTAAGTGAATAAGCAAAACTGAAACCTAAAGGTCAATTATCTGATATTATTTGGATTCATGAGCAATTAACATAATAAAAGAAGCCACCTCATTTGAGATTATCATTTTGTTGTATAGATATATCAATAGAATCAAGACATCCATTTGTGCATACATTTTTATGGAAGCATGATTTTGAATTAAAGATGCAAGAAACTGCAGATGCCAAAATCTTGAGCAAAAAACAAACTGCTGGATGAACTCAGCAGGTCAGGTAGCATCTACAGAGGGAATTGATAGACACTGTTTTGGGTTGGTCCTTTCTTCAGTCTGAAGAAGGGTTCTGACCCAAAACATTGTCTGTCCATTCCCTCCACAGATGCTACCTTACCCACTGAGTTGCACCAGCAGTTTGTTTTTTCCTGTTTGTTACTTTTGAACATACATTTTATTGAAATAAATTGTATAATTTTAACTAACTTTAGTGATAACAATCAAGTTTTCATTTTCAACAGATTAGATCTGGAGGAAAAAGATAATAGTCTTTAAAATAGATAGACTAATAGTGTTGCAACAACTAAAACATAATTGGCATGAAAAATATAGGTTATTAAATTATATGACATGCATTCTATTTTTAACAATAAAAAGTTTAATTAAACAAATTCATTTCTATATCAATCCATACAGTTGCATCATTCATTGACTTTTATTCACTCATTGATGATTAATAAACATACCAAGCTATATCAAGAATGAATGATGGAGAAGGTATCTCATAAATAGTTTTGGTTTCATGCATGTGATAAAAGTGCAAATATACTGTTTAATTTCCACTATTCTGTTACATACAAATACTAGAAAGATATGGGTGTTATCTTTTTGAATTAACTCAAAGTTAAGCTTAATATTAACAGTGAGCATAGCTTTCTACGCAAGATGATATGATTAAGATCAAAAGAATCCGCAAACCAAGATCAGACAGTAAAATCCAGTTTAGATATTAGATTGGTGATTTGTACTCAATGTATGTAAATGGTAACAATAACACCTTTCAGGATGGCAATTAACAATTCCCCAACCAATTTTTAAATGCTTTCATACGAGCCATATTTTTTGAACTGTTGGTGTGCATATGCAATGAGCTGCCAGAAGAGATAGTTGAGGCAGGTACTATGACAATATTTAAAAGGCATTTGGATGAGTATCTGGATAGTAAAGGTTTAGGGGGATATGGTCCTAACATGGGCTGGTGGGACATACTGTATGTAGATGGGTATCTTGGGCAGGTTGGGCCAGTATGACTGACTGAACATTGACTTCTCCAATTTCAGGTAGTCCTTGCTTTCTTCCTCCTTCCCCTCCCCTTCCCAGCTCTCCCACAGCCCACTGTCTCCGCCTCTTCCTTTCTTCTTCCCGCACCCACCACCACGTCAGTCTGAAGAAGGGTTTTGACCCGAAATGTCACCTATTCCTCCACTCCATAGATGCTGCCTCACCCGCTGAGTTTCTCCAGGATTCTTAATGTCAAGATATTTGATTTGTGTTTTTTTCTTTTCCACTCTAACTATTCCCCTTTCATTCAAAATTCTTTGGTTTAATAGTTTTATGGATTATTTTGAACATCCATATTAAAAAATGATTGTTGGTTATTAAGTAATTTCAGATCCACTACACCATATGGATAATTCTTTCTGAAGCTACATATTATTTTGTTCAATTTTGTACTGCCAGGAAATCTGCAAATACCGTTTCCTTCTGGAAATATATTTGCGTAGGTTATGAAATGCATAACATTAAAAGTCATAATTAATTATTTCATCCTGGAGATTGCAATAGCTGAGGTGAACAGTATGAATGTCCAAGGAGGAACCTGATAAATATATGCAGGGGAAAATAATAGAAAGATTTGTTGATGGTGTACAATGGGTAAGATGTGAGAAAGCTTATATGAAGCTGACACACCCAAAAATACTGCCCTTTCATACTTTTTTGTATAATCTCCTTTGATAAATTATTTTGAGTCAGATTGGGGAGAAGGCAGGAACGGGGTACTGATAATGGATGATCAGCCATGATCACATTGATGGCGGTGCTGGCTCGAAGGGCCGAATGACCTACTCCTGCACTTATTGTCTATTGTCTATTATATACTTTGAATCATACTGTCCTTCATCAGTATGTTTAGACACGTCATCAAAGAAGTAAAATGTGGTGGATCAGTGGCGCAGCAATTAGAGCTGTTCCCTCACAGTGCTAGAGACCCGGGTTTGATCCTGACCTCAGGTGCTGTCTGTGTGGAGTTTGCATGTTTCCCCTGTGACTGCTTTGGTTTCCTCTGGGTACTCCAGTTTCCTCCCACATCCCAAGGTTGTGCGGACTTCCAGGTTAGTTAGCCTCTATAAATTGCCCCTAGGGTGTAGGGAGTGGATGAGAAAGTAGGATGGCAGAGAACTAGTGTGAACAGGTGATCAATGGTTGACATGGACTCGGTGGGTTGCTTGCATTTGGCCCATCTCTCTGAAGTGTATTACATAATTTTTCATATATTTTCAGAACATTCACAAATTAATATTTATTTTACATAATGAGCATGTCACATGGGGCATTTCATGGAATATACAATGCCTATTGACTTAATTTTCTTTTGCATAATCTGGATGCACTGTCAAATACAATATATTTTGTACAGGAGTTCTTTTATTAACAACGTTGGTTAAACATTCCAGTCCCAAGTCACAACTGTCATGGAATAATATGAAATTGATGTCCAGTGAAACTAAGAGTTTACTACTTTAATTTAAATTTAAGACAAAAATCTTCAGTAAACGCTAATTTCCACAAAACCTACACCCAGATCAAAAGATAGTTAATAATAATCGGTTCATAATTTTCTATTCAGCAGTCAATAGAAAGAGTTCAAAAGTGAGCAATAGTTGACACAACAATTAATATTGCTAGGTATGCGGGTAACCAGCTAGATGAGTTGGGACTGTAACCATTTTGAATGTAAGAATGGGGGAGCCCGCAACATCAGAGGCATATAGACATCCCTTGCTTTATATACTTTCCTCCTGGCTCCACAGAGGGATGCTTTTGATTTACTTTAGAGAGCTTCTTCTTACTTCTCTACTCACTGAACTATTAACAAACAACTTTCAAAAAACAACTGACTAATGGGAATCTCTGGTCCAAAGTCGAGAAGGAATTTCAAATTGGTATTAGTTTAGTTTTAATTTTAGACATAGCATGGAAACAGGCCGTTGAGACCAACTTGCCCATGCCATCCAAAATACTCATCAAATCTAATCCCATTTGCTTGTGTTTATACCATATCCCACTAAACCTTTCTTATCCATATTACAAAGATCTTTTAAATATTGTACCTTTCTCTCTACTTTCTCTAACAACGCCTTCCATACAGCATCAGTTTCTGTGTGAAGAAGTTCCCCTGCTAAATATTTACCCTCTCACCTTAAACATAAGCCCTCAAGTTTTTGATTCCAAATGCCTGGGAAAAAGACTGTGCATTCACATTATCCATGTTCTTCATGAATTTATATACCTTTACAAGGCTACCCTTCAGTCTGTTAAGTTCCAAAGCTTAAAGTCATTGCCTTCCCAACCTCTCCCTTTAACACAGGCTCATGTGTCCTGGTGTAAATCTTCTTTGCACTCTTTCCAGCTTAATGACATCTTTCCTGTTGCAGGATACCCAAAAGTGTACACAATACTCAACGTATGGCCTCACCAGCATCTTGTGCAAGTCACACAGCACAGAAACAGGCCTTTTAGCCCAACTTGCCCATGCCAATCAAGATGCCCCATCTACACTAGTCCTACCTGTCTGCATTTGGCCCATATGCCTCTAAACCTTTCCTATCCATGTACCTTTCCAAATGGGGTATTTTAAATATTGATATAGTACTTGCCTCAACTACCACCTCCGGCAGCTTGCCCCATATATCCCAAACCCTATGTGTGAAAAGATTGCCCCTCAGGTTCCGACTAAATCTTTCCCCTCTCACCTTAAACCTATGTTCTCTGATTGATTCCCCTACTCTGGGTAAAAGACTCTGTACATTCATCCTATCCCCCTTATCCACCTCTATAAGATCACTTCCAGTCTCCAGCTTTCCAAGGAATAAACTCCTATCCTGCCCAGCCTCTCCCTACAGCTCAGGCTCTCATGTTCTGGCAAAATCCTTGTAAATCTTCTCGGCACTCTTTCCAGCTTATCAACATCCCATAGTAGGGTGAAAAATACTGAACACAATACTCCAAATGCAGCCTCACCTATGTCTTGTACAATTATAACATAACATCCCAACTTCTATACTCAATACTGAGGAAGGCCAATGAGGAGTATTTGGTGTACTGAGTGCAGTTCTTGGTTTCCCCCCATTACAGAAAGAATGGGTAGGCTTTGGAAAGGGTGCAGAGGAAGCTTACCAGCATGGGTTAGAGAACATCAACTACAGGGAGTGGTAGGATAGACTTGGATTGTTTTCACTGGAACGCCGAGGTTGCAGGGTCTTTGGATAAAAAAATATAAAATAATGAGAGGTGTAGCTAGGATAGATAGAACCTTTTCCCCAGATAATTCCTACATAGTCCAAGAGATCACATTTCTCCACAGTAAAAATGGAGAAATACTCATTGAGGACCTTACTCATCTTCTGTGGCTCCACACAGAGATGATGGGTTTGGTGCGACTGCAACATAACATTCTAATTTCTATACTAATGCCCTGACTGTTGAAGGTCAGCGTGCCAAATGCCTTCTTCATCACCCTGTCTACTTGTGATGCGAAATGAACTCTTAGCTCCCTCTATTTGACAACATTTCCCAGAGTCCTACTGTTCATTCCCAAAATGCAATGCTTCATATTTATCTGCATTAAACTCCATTTGCCTACTTACCTAGCTGATCAAGTTCCTAATGCAGTTGTTAATAACCTTCTTTACTGTCTATGATACCATCTATTTCAGTGTCATCTGAATATTGTTCCTAATCTGTAGGATAGAACTAGTGTCAAGGTGATTGCTGGTCGGCACGGACTTGGTGGGCTGAAGGTCGTTTCCACGCTGTCTCCCCAAACTAAAAACTAAACTAAAGCCTCCAATGCAGGATATTATCAAAGTCCTTGATAAAGTCCATATAAACAACATCCACCTGCCTTCAGCTATCCTCTTTGTAATTTCTTCAAAAAACTAACCAAATGTGAGACACAATTTCTCACTCACAAAACACTGTTGACTATCCCTAATCAGTCCTTGTCATGCAAATATACTGGAAGATCCTGCCCATTAGAATCCCCTCTAGTATCCCCTACCCACCACTGATGTAAGGTTCACTGGTTTTTATTTCCCTGGCTTGTTCTTGCTGCCCTTCTTAAATAACAGTGCAACATTATCCACCATCCTGTCTTCTGGAACTTCACCTGCAGCATGATGCAAGTATTAGTCCAAGAAATTACAATTTATTTGCCTCAGTGCCTTAGCTTTGATTATTTTGTCCACAATAAAAACAGGTGAGAAATATTCAATAATAATTTCATCCATCCTCTTTAGTGGTACACATAGATGGCCATGCTGATCTTTAAGAGGACCAATTCTCTCTCTAGCCACTCTTTTATTTTTAATATGCTTGCATAATCTCTTGAGAACTTTCTTTTATCTTGCCCAAAAGATCTATTCCATGGCCTCTTTTTGCCCTCTTGGTTCCATCTTACTTCTACACCTGCACTTATTCAGTTTGATTCCCAACTGCTTAAACCTAATGTATGCCTTAATATTCTTGTTTGAAATAGTTTTTCAGATTTATGAGAGTTTTCAAGGTAATTTCATATCAATCTTAGTTATTTAATGATTTTCAATTTTTATCTTTCTGCCCAAGATTTAACTATAAACTGCATTATTATATTTTAAACGGAACAAAATATGCAGGGCAGTTTGCCTCTGAAAACCAATAACTCATTCCATTTTATTGTCTGATAAATTAATTTTTATTTGCCAACTTTAATTTAACTTTAACCCATGCAATCTAACAGCTTAAGGCTTAATATTTTCCACATCACTGGACACATAAACACAATACAAGAAAGCATTGTATATCATTGTACATGAACATTAGCATTTTCTTGTACATATGTACATAAATTATACACACAGCATAACCTTGCTATCACATCTCTTTAAGCCAGCTTTTTAACTGGGAAAAGCAGCTTTTTAACAAAAGGTATAAGATATACAGCAAGGCACACATTGTTAAAACATTTCTTCTCTTCCCCTTCTTAAGAAGCAGAAATAATAAAACTTGACTGTGTATTGAAATGAAAAACCATATAATTGCAATATACAGCACAGTAAGATTGTTTTATAAGTTCTACAGTTGCATAGATTGGATCTATGTATTCTATATTTATATTGGCTTAATATTAATTACATAAAACATATCAAGATATGATTATTGATTTTCAACATACGGTTTGAATTAGTTCCTGTTATCAATGTTATGCTACTTTCCATCTCTTAAGTTCAAATAATATTCATGGTTCATCTTGGAATTAGCATAGTTAACACAACAGGGCCCACCTTTCTGTGAAGGTTTTTGCTCCAGATAGATTGGATGGATATATTCTCTCCTAAAATCCAAACATTACTCCTATAATACATGAAATGGCATGACCAGAAGTGACATGAGATTATACCCCAATATCTTTCCAAATGTTGTGGTTTCCTGTTCCATACCAAAAAGTACCTACACCAAGAAAATAAGAACATTTATAAGCTGTGTATCAGAACAGAGGAGTCCCTTGGAGGTAGCTTTGGACAAAAGTCCATGAAGAAGAAAAATGCTGGATGTTGCTGCAATCTGTTGGTATTGTTACCAACAAGGGGGTAACAGCAACTGCCATACAAAGGATCAGCAAAAACAACCAGTTAACCACACCAGCATGAAAAACTTGCATTTGGAAGGAGCTTGTCTTCAATATCAATGAAGAGGATGGTTCAAATCGATTAGATGTTACCTTGGGAATTGGTGGGCAAAAATGGAGCAAGGATATGGCCAGATTTCTGGAGGGAAAAAGAGGCAAATATATGTTTAGTCAGCAGCAAAACAGTAGAAAATGCTTCTGTCAATCAACATTCTAAATAGAAAATCTTACATCTAAGGAATAAAAGTGCAATGTTATTAATTAGAATGGTAATGTTAATTGGACAGGTAACTGAGCTGCTTCTGAACATCAATATCACATACAAAAATATTTAAAATATGAATGTTTTTTTGTCAGCCACCAAATTACTGTAATAGTTGTACAGTAAAATAAATTACAATGACATTGAATCATTGTTGAACTTTTATACATTTTTAATACCGGCTTCACTAGAGGAGGTAAACTACCAAGAGTGACCTTTATTTTCTTGCTTCTTCCTCATCTGTCTTAAATATGTAGACAACACTCTCAGGTGCATATATCATTATGCAAACAACATTGATTAAAGCAAAGCCTGGTGATAATGGATAAGTAAAGCGGTAATTGTTGGCCTTCACATGAATATAAAAAACCTGAAGTCATGGCTATCTGCAATGCAAAGAGCTGAAAATGCTGCATTTAAAAATATTCATAAATGATATTCTTAAACCTAATTCATTCTATATCTATTCTGTTATACATATTTTAAACTTTCTATAAGTTTTTCTTATATCTTACAGCATGAAAGCAACAACATCTGGCCAGCCATAGGGTTCGATTTTCATAGTGAGGACTGGGTCTGGGATAATTAAACCATGCAGCAAAGAGCAGCAGTTTGTGATGAGGATTATAAAGAAATGGCTCTCAGAATACAGTTGAAGAGATTAATGTAATGTGCATCTCTTGTACAGCTTCTAGGAGGCACTCCAGACATGCATTTATTCAACTTCTAAATTAGGCAGACATATTTCGATCTATCTAGTTACCTTTGCATTTGATCTTGCTTTGTTACTACTGACCTCTGCATTTATATAGAAACACGATTGGTAAAAGAAAGAGAAGAGCAGTGAGCAGTGAATTGAGAAAGTAACAAGCGAAACAGGAGGTTCTTTAGAAAGGCATTAATGTGTACCTTAATGCATTAACTATATCTTTTCAAAAATGAATTTTCCAAAGGCCCTTATTTATAAATGAAATTTGAACTAATAAAATTCAAATCAAAGGTAGAGTATAACAAAGCATATTCAGTTTGACATCAAGCAGTTCAGTTCCTGGCTAGTGAAGCTGGAGTGAGGCACACCACTGGGGATGTGCACACATTCTCGATGTCCGAGCACGACGGGAGGAGGGCTCTGACGCGTGTGAACACGAGGAAAGCTGTAGGCCCAGATGGTATATCTTGGCGAGTACTAAAGTCTTGTGCTACTCAGCTTGCTCCAGTGTTCACCACAATATTCAGCCTCTCCCTAGCCAAGTCCGTGGTCCCTGCCTGCTTCAAAAGATCCAGTGCCAAAGAATGCCTCTTCAGCCTGCTTGAATGACTACCGACCGGTGGCCCTCACCTCGGTAGTCATGAAATGCTTCGAGAAGCTGGTCAAGAACCACATCTGTGCCTTCCTCCCTCGCAACTTGGACCCGCTGCAGTTCGCGTACCATCCGAACAGATCCACGGATTATGCGGTCTCCCAGGTTCTGCACACCGCTCTCTCTCACCTTGACAGCCAGAAGAGGGGCTATGTGAGGATGCTGTTCATTGACCAGCTCAGCTTTCAATACGATAGTCCCCACCAGACTGGCTGAGAAGCTGCTGAAACTGGGGCTTAACACTCCCCTGTGTGCATGGGTCCTGGACTTTCTCACCGCCAGGCCCCTGGTGGTCAAGATGGGAAGACATATATCCAACCCCCTCACCCTGAACACAGGAACCCCCCAGGGTTACATCCTTAGCCCCCTACTGTATTCCCTGTACACTCATGACTGTGTGGCCAGGTTCAGCTCCAACTCCATCATCAAGTTTGCTGATGACACTGTGGTGGTGGGCCAGATCTCCGATAACGATGAGAAGGCCTACCGGGAGGGGGTGGCTGATCTGGCACTCTGGTGTCAGGACAACAGCCTCCTCTTGAATGTCACAAAAACTAAGGAGCTGATTGTGGACTTTAGAAGGGCACAACATCTGAGGACATGCACGCCACTGGAGATAAATGGGACTACTGTGGATAGGGTGAGCTGCTTTAAATACCTGGGAGTCCACATCACAGAGGATCTGACATGGACAACACACACTGTCGCACTGGTGATTAAGGCAAGGCAGCGCCTTTACCACCTCAGGCAACTGAAGAAATTCAGAGTCTTTCTGAGGATCCTTCAGTGCTTCTACTCTGGGGCTGTAGAAACCATCTTGTCCGGCAACATCACAAACTGGTTTGGGAACAACTTTGCCCAGGACAGGAAGGCTCTGCAGAGAGGAGTGCGTTCGGCCGAACGCACTATGGGAACTACACTCGCTCCCCCTGCAGGACCTATACACCAGGAGGTGCAAATCCAGAGCCAGCAACATTATGGGGGACCCATACCACCCCAGCAACGGACTGTTCCAGCTGTTACGGTCAGGCAAACGCCTCCGCACGATAAACTCTTATCTCACCAGCGACAAATTTACTGTACTAATTTACTGTTGTGTTGTGTCTTGTAAAAAATTATTTTCTAACATGTAAATACTGATACTGTTCTATTCTGTTCTGTAGTTTTTGCACAATCCGCAGGCATTGCCACTTTCATTTCACTGCACATCTTGTATGTGTATGTGATAAATAAAGTTGACTTGACTTGACTTGACTGGATGGAACAATTGTTAGATTTTGTTTTCTATTGACTATTATAATTTTGCAGAAACGAATAGCTGACAATTATGCAGCTGATGCAAGTAATTGCTTATAGTTCCAGCCAGTTGATGGGGTAGGATTCAGGAGACTTTGAGTTGTATGTTGCAACCCCAGAAATCTTTAAGTTGAAATACACCAAGGGTAACTGCAGTGGAGGCAAACCCCTCAAGGAAAGAGGAGCATTGGGCATTTTATACAAGCATCGTGATCATATTCACTATTTTACCAAAATAACTAACTTGAGTGAGGGGAGATGACAATGTGTTGTCTCGTTTAGATCTAGTTTATGCAAACAGTACCATAGAATCGGTGGCCGATTAGGAAAAGGGGAGGTGCAACGAGACCTGGGTGTCATGGTACACCAGTCATTGAAAGTAGGCATGCAGGTGCAGCAGGCAGTGAAGAAAGCGAATGGTATGTTAGCATTCATAGCAAAAGGATTTGAGTATAGGAGCAGGGAGGTTCTACTGCAGTTGTACAGGGTCTTGGTGAGACCACACCTGGAGTATTGCGCACAGTTTTGGTCTCCTAATCTGAGGAAAGACATTCTTGCCAAAGAGGGAGTACAGAGAAGGTTCACCAGACTGATTCCTGGGATGTCAGGACTTTCATATGAAGAAAGACTGGATAGACTCGGCTTGTACTCGCTAGAATTAAGAAGATTGAGGGGATCTTATAGAAACGTACAAAATTCTTAAGAGGTTGGACAGGCTAGATGCAGGAAGATTGTTCCCGATGTTGGGGAAGTCCAGAACAAGTGGTCACAGTTTAAGGATAAGGGGGAAATCTTTTAGGACCGAGATGAGAAAAACATTTTTCACACATAGAGTGGTGAATCTCTGGAATTCTCTGCCACAGAAGGTAGTTGAGGCCAGTTCATTGGCTATATTTAAGAGGGAGTTAGATGTGGCCCTTGTGGCTAAAGGGATCAGGGGGTATGGAGAGAAGGCAGGTACAGGATACTGAGTTGGATGATCAGCCATGATCATATTGAATGGCGGTGCAGGCTCGAAGGGCCGAATGGCCTACTCCTGCACCAATTTTCTATGTTTCTATGTAATAGTATTACAGAATAGCTAGAAAGAACACCAAAATAGTACTAAAATGCTGCATAGATGGAGCTGGTTTGCTATCTTAGGGTTAGTTTAATGGGCTTTAATCAGCCAAATATTTGCAAAGTTAAGAATATTTAATTGACTCACATTATTGGGTACTGATTTGGCAGCATTAGAGTCTCCTGAAAGTTCACTCTGGTGGGATACACACACTGTAGGTTTGATTTCAATGGTTCTAGAGTTTTGAACTTTCCTGAGATTCCGTCTTACATTTTTTTGTAAATAAGTAATCTGTAAATCAGCAAAAATAGTATTTCACTTTAATAATCATTTTTTTTTCCGTCCCATTTCCACCTTATTAAATGTAAAATGTAGCATGTGCTGCATTAAGTCAATCACACGAATCCATGCATTTGATGTGTAGGAAGGAACTGCAGATGCTGGTTTACACCGAACATAGACACAAAATGCTGGAGTAACTCAGTGGGGACAGGCAGCATCTCTGGAGAGAAGGAAGGGATGATGTTTCGGGTCAAGACTCATCTTCAGACTTCAGGGCTGCAAGGAAAAGTCACTTCTTTGTCCACTCTCCCGACCTGTCTAAATCCTTCTGCAGAGTCCCTGCATTCTCTACACTACCTGCCCCACCACCTAATTTGTATCATCCGCAAATGTGGCCACAAACCACCAATTCCCTCATCGAAATCATTGATATACAACGTGGAGTAGCGGCCCCAGCACCCACCCCTGCGGAACACCGCTAGTCACTCGCAGCCAACCAGAAAATGCTCCATTTATTCCCATTCTTTGCCATCTGCCATTCAACCAACCTTTTTGCCATGCTAGTATCTTCCCTCGGATACCATGGGCTCTCATCTTCTTTAGTAGCCTCATGTGCGGTACCTTATTCATGGTCTGAACAACCAGGTAAACAACATCCACTGACTCTCTTTTGTCTATCCTACTTTCCTCAATACATTCCAACAGATTCATCAGGCAAGATCCCCCATTCACAAAAAACATGCTGACTTTGGGTTATTTTATCGCGTGCTTCTAAAAACTCTAAAACCTCATCCTTAATAATGGACTCTAAAATGTTACCACACACTGAAGTCAGGCTAATCAGCTTGTGGTTTTCCCTCTTTTGCTTCACTCCCTTCTTGAATAGCAGAGTATAATTTGCAATTTTCCAGTCCTCCTGACTCTAGTGACTCTTCGAAGATCACCACTGATTGTTACTCAGCAGCTGAAATGCAGTTTGAGTTTTTAACTCAAGTTTGCAGGTTTTAACGGGGCTGGATGTGGAGAATCTGTCTCATTAGCCTCTTTCACCAGAAACAGCAGCAATGTGATATGGATAACAATTAGGTCTCAGAGGATGAAGTACATAGGTCCTTCCCTGAAATACTTCAAAATGTCTTTGATGTGTGCAGCCATCATGAGTATGGTGGGCTCGATGGGATAAACTGGTACTTTCCTCTCCACTATTATAAGAGTGCAGCTGGAAAGTAGGTGAAATGTTGCTTATTTACAAGTATTTTTGAAAGCCATACCACATCTACATTTTCAAAATAAGCTGCTTCTCCCAGGCTTGCAATTTGCTGCCCGACAGGTTAACATGACTACAAGGCATCTGATCTAGATAAGGTCAGTCACATGATCTACAGTGCAAATGGTGAGAAGATATTTTTTGGGTATTGCAATACTATATACGTATAAAGTTTAGAGGAAATTCTGAATCTTCTTATCCCCACAAAATAATCACATTATGGCCACTCTGCTTAACTGCCTGCTTGAGGTGGAAGGAGAACACATGGGTTTCCCTCGCACCCTTCCTAAAAATATTGTCATATAACCCCGACATGCAAATAATCAGGTGAATAAATTGCCCCAATTAACATTCTGGCTGTCTTGTTCTTGTCCTGTTGTGGCTCAATGCTGAATACAATCAAATATGCATTGCTTCTTGCATAAGGATTTTAACACTAATAATTTTTCTGTGCCAGATGGCTAAAGACCTGGGTCATTGAGCGAAAGATGAGCCATATTAAGTACTGCAATGATGGTTAAATGAAATAGAACATAGAACAGCACAGCACAACAGTGTCTTAAATGCCACTATCATTTATATTTCCCCTCTCACCTTAAATCTAAGCTAGGGAAAATGGTTCTGGCTGTAGATCCCATCAATGCCTCCCAATATTTTATACACTACTATCAGGTCTGCCTCTGGCATTCTAGAGGAAATAGTCCAAGTCTATCCAACTGCTCCCTGTAACCAGCATACCCCCTAATTCAGGCATCTTTCTGATAAACCTCCTCTGCACCCTTTCCCAAGGCTCCACATCCCTCCTATAATGGGGCGACCAGAACCACATGCAATACTCCAAATACGGCATAACTAAAGTCCTATCACTTCCTGGCTCTTATACTCAATGTCCTGGCCTAGAAAAGCAAGTATACCAATTGCCTTCTTTACCACTCTACCTACTTGTGGCACCAGGAGTAATCCTGAGATTACTACCCTTGGGGTCAACTTTTTAATCTTTTGCCTAATTCCCTATATTCACTTTGCAGGATCTCATCATTTTTTCAACCTTATGTCATTTGTTTCAATGTGCACAATGTCTTCTGGCTGCATGTCATCCCCCTTGAGAATGTTCTGCAGCCGGTCGGAGATGTCCTAACCCTGGCACCAGGGAGGCAATCCACCTGGAGTCTCACTGTAACTCCCGTCTATAACCTCTGCAATTACCTGGAAGACCCTCAGATCCAGCTGCTGCTTCAGTTCCCTAATACAGTCTGTAAGAAACTGATTGCATCCTCCACAGGTATAGTCCTTAGGGACACTGGAATTCTCCATGACTTACCACATCTCCAAACATACTGTAATTAAAGTGACAATTGAGACGAATTATCTTAATAATAAAAATTTGTAACGTTTGCTTTAAAAGGAGATATTGAATTTGGCCATTAAAAACATGCAATTTTAGGAAGTGTTGATTTCAAAACCAACTATAAGTAAAATTGGTCCTTTAATCTATCTTCTTCAAAATATAATATAACTTCCACTATTATAGATTGGATTAAGATACAGTGGAACTATGCAGTATTAATGTAACAGTAACCTACCCCTTTTTCGGGCAAGTTAAAGATCCCATCACAATGATTTTCTTTCTTGTCAAGGATCACTTTGACTTTGCCATCTGCACCTTCGTCATCTTCATTTATAGAATGTCCATTTTGTGGAAATTTTGTTTTAGTGCTAGGGGACACATTGTCTTTTGGTTTCTTAAAATAAATGTTATTTGATTGCGCATCCTTCAGTGGATTCTTTTTCATACCATAAGACTGATTTACTGATATATTTTCATCAGTTTCCATGTATAATGGTGGTTCAATGGGCTCAAACATTTCAACTTTTGGCACGACTGTAAAGGACTTATTGTATGACAAACATTTAGTTGTGTTTCTTTGTGTTTCGGGCAGCAATGAATTAAGGTAAGGATTTTTCACATGGTATTCTACAGATTGAAATGTATTGTCTTCTGATGTATTACTTGTTTGATTAATGGGAACAAAACATGTATCTAGATTCTTAGTGATTTTGTTAATTTCACTTAGATTTCCACTGCATGTCTTTTGATTAACTGGTGGCACATGAATAGCATTTAACGGCATCATGTCCAATCCATCATTTGGCAAAGGTAATTCATCTGGAACAGTGTCCTTTTGTAACGTAGAATCAAGTGAGCGGGATTTATGGGATTGTTCTGTAAAATCTTCGCAAAGGAGTTTATCATCTTCACCAATGTTTTCCAGTCTAGCCTCCTCACTTAAATCTAAAGGCAGTGGTGTGCTGCTTTTCTCATCAATGCAAGTGCTTACCTCACCACAGTCACTGTCATGTGATGATATGGACAGGTAGGAGTAAAAGTCTCCTTTTCGCAGCTGCAAAGCTCGGTGAGAATGTTCCAACACTTTTTCCTTGATTTGAGCCACTGATGTTGGACTCACCATTTCAGAGTCATGGTGTGATATGTTCTTCAAGGCCGAAGATGCCATATCAATAATTTCCATCACAAAATTATGAACAGAACTATCTTCTTCCTCCTCACTATGGGAAATATTAGAGTGGCAGGCACAGTTCGAAATAGCTTTTGCACAATCCTTGTTAACTTCCTCCAACTGTGTGTTTTCTAAATTATGATGAGATGAACATTCTCCAGCTAAATATTTACTGGTAGTATCTTCGTCACTGTGGCAGTTGAACATCAGTTCTGCTTTGGAATCTTGATGTTGTTGTTTA
The DNA here is from genome assembly GCF_010909765.2 of Amblyraja radiata. NCBI lineage: Eukaryota > Metazoa > Chordata > Chondrichthyes > Rajiformes > Rajidae > Amblyraja > Amblyraja radiata. Next base: position 34,982,541 of record NC_045964.1, on the reverse strand, counting down.
TTCCTATGTTCACTTGTTGGAACTTTTTTCCCACCTAATACTCCAATATCATTTAACTTTTCAAATCTTTTCATGCAAATAACCTCATCAGTATTAAAAATAGGTGACAATAAATATTTGTTTGCAAATCTTTTGTCTTCCAAACATATAAGATTTTTACCCTTCTCTTTGGATTGGGTAGGGGACCTAGAAACTAGAACGTGTTGTGATTCTGGTTTTTGCTCAATTGTACTATCAAGCAATTCAGATTGCAAACATTCAGTTCTATGAATTTTGCTGGTATTTCGCCCCTTTTCAAAGGAATAATGTATCTTGCTATCTAATACTTTATTTTGTTTATTTTCATGTTTTGATACAGATTTTTCCACATTGCCATTCTCCAGGTCATCTCTTAAATGGTGAGTACATTGTCTAAGAGTTTCCATTCCAGTCTGCATGAAATGTTTTTCATTTGGATAGAGAGAACTACTTTTATGATCTTTAGACTCCAGCTGCTTAAATACTGGGCTGTTCAAAAATGGATAAAGTGAAGAAGTATTTTTGAAAGCAGATAACCTGAAACTATTAGGGTCTGTCTTGCTCAAATCCTTTTCTTCTGGATTCAATTTTGGATTCATTTTTTTCTTTCCTTTTGCAGGGACAGCAAAGATTGGTTTAATCCAGTGGTGGAAATCATTCTTCATGTAGTCTCCATCTAAAATGCAATTACTTTCTTCATTAATGTCATCGTCTGTAGCAATACTGGAATCATCATCATCCTTAATGCACAGTTCCTCCTCAGTTAGCGTAAGGGTTGAACTGGAAAGCAAATCACTATCGTCTTCTTCATCAGTGCAAGCAGAAGTACAAGACACATTTACAATCATGCTTATATTGGTATCAGCTTCATCAGTCATTGAGTGATTAATACGCTTTTTGAATGATGCATTTGAATCCAAAATTCTATTTTTATGCACAATTATGTCTTCAGAGCACAAGGAAAGCTCATCACTGCTGCTTAGTTCTGTGAGAGAAGCAGCAGAATCTTCATTGGCTGAGGAAGTGGCATCGAATGATGGTTGGCCAGTGAATGAAATTTTAAGAGAATTACTCTGCAGTGTGATGTCTGAAACACTACGTTTCATTTTTGGACTTACTGGATTCTGAATGTTTTCTAAACGTTTCAATAGGTCCAATGTTCTCTTACTCAGCTCCCCCACTGCTTCAACACCCACACTAATGTCCCCTGGATCCTGGAGGCCAAGTAACTCCTCTGTTATCTTGCATGAATTACCCCAACTATCTAAGGAAGTACTACGATGGAGATCACCATTTTTGTGATTGTTAGTTACATGGCTAAATATGTCACCAGCAAATGAAAGTGACTCCACAGATGACCTATGGGACAAAAATATGAGATCTGTTTCATTTTTCAGATATTCATCTGGAGATACTCCATTATCATCTACTGCTCTAAAATCAGTTTCAAGGTTACCTCTACTTGATGATACTAGCAGACATTTTTCTGCCATAGCACAGTCCAGTTTGCCATCTGAAGGTGAGAATCCATTTTTACAAATAATTTCAACATAATCTGGTTTTGTGCTCACATTCACATCAGTAGTTACATTTTCTTCAGGGGAGTGAGTTATACCTAACTCAAGCTCAGGGCCCTGCAGGTAAGAATAGTCATAAAATGTGAACACATCATATTGTGCCTCCAGATCTTTTGAAATATCCTTCGAACTGATTTTATTCATTTGAAATTGCTGTAAATTCCCCTCATTGCTCAGAGACAGTGATTGAAAATCTTCTGACAATTGTACATCATATTTTGTTCTTTGTATCTTTGTTACATTCTTTATTTCCTTTTTTTCAAATAGGTCTTGTCTTTTACAAATGCATGATTGAATTGGGCAGTCTCTATGTTTCAGTTCTATTAGGGGGTGGAGAGGTTTGGTAGATAGCTTAGTTTGCACTCGATCATCTTGGTTTGACAGAGAGGTTGTTTCAGTATTACCCTCGCTGACTATTCCACTCTTGCTCTCAGGCCTCAGTGCCACTGGTTTGTCTTGTCTCACTGGAATGAAATCACCCAGTAGGTCTGGCAAAGAATCATCAGATGAGAACGAATAATCTTTACTTGCACTCCTCACTAAATTGGTGAGCAGCTTTGCATTGGAAACATTTGATGCATTATTGAAAAATGATGAACAATCTTTTCCGAGAAGCTGTAGATTATGTAGGGTGTGGTGCTGATGGGAATATGGATAAGAAGAAGAAGAAGAAGGTGGTTCACCAGGACTGTACAGTGATTCTCCAGGGCCGCAGCTGTAATGATCCAGTAGAAGCTCATCAACGAGATTGTTCATCGGCTCAAGTGAAAATTTTGATATGTCATTCTGTTCACATGCAAGATCAAGTGTCTCATCACGAATACCAATCAAATTGTAACTCATGTCTGTCTCATCCCATTCCAATGAATCTTCACCTGAGATATTTAAATTCATCAGGCCAGGTTCAATACAGCTTGAAGAGACCTAAAACAGAACAAAAATTATGTTTAAAAGCTTTAAGTTTGTTTTAATGAGCATTAATAAAATGACATGATTTGCATTTTTAAATTATTTATTAAAAAAGCAAGACTAGTTTGTGGATTTTTTCAGGGCCTAGTATAATGTATACAGTGTATAATCATCTACATCAATAGTTTATGGGTCTGGTGAGAAATTTGTAGGGTGATATAAAAATTGACTGAAGCATTGAATATAACAGTGAAGACATTCTAGAGCTTATAAAACACTAATTAGGCCACAGATAGTTTACAATGCACACTTCATAGCCGCAATGATATATAAGCATTTATGAAAGCCTTAATGGGGATGTAGGTTTAGTTATGAGAAAACATAGTCCAGGCTGCTGTTAATTCCTTCATATCAGAGGAGGCCAAGGCGAGGTTCCATTAACATGAGAGAGTTTCAATTAACCTAAAAGTCTGAGAGAGTACATTGAGAGCTGTTTCCCGCAGCAGCAATGTGAATAGGATGTGGGGGTGAGGGGGCTGGAGGGGAGGTGGGGGTCTGGAGAAGGTTGGGAGGAATCTGAAACTTTCTATCTGAGTGAACAGTTGAGACTGGAATGTTTATCACATTAAAAATATTTGGATGAGCATTTGATATGTCATAACCTACAAGGCTCCGGAATCAATCACCACAACTCTCTTTTATACAACAGGTGCCATTAGATTTCTGTGATTCTATAAATGACTAAATAATAAACTTGGCAGGCCCATAGTGGCATGGTATTAAGTAATGTGCACCATTATATTTTACGTAAATCTCTATGGACAGAGTTTCATGAATATATATTGGGATCACTAATTGACAGTTGTTATTGGGCAGATTGTGGTTAGTGCAGGTGGTGCAGTTCCTCAAAGGCATCAAAGTGAAGTCCAGAGCACTTTCACATGGGCCTCAGTAAGTGTGGATTAGGCTGGTCATTTGTTTATGTTGATGTTCGGCAAATTGCCCATTTGCAGGGCAAGGACCTCCTAAAAACTGTTTAACATATGAATTCATCCCCCCTGAAATTGATCAATTCAGTTTATTGTCACTTGTACCAAGGTACAGTGAAATGCTTTTGTTGCGTGCTAACCAGCCCGCAGAAGCTTTTGTGATTTTGCGGAATGCAATAAAATATTGAAGTCACAAGCAAACCAAGAGGCTTGCAAGCAGTTCTATGATTTCTTGTAAAAGTTAGCACAAGAAAGGATGAAGCCTAGAAATAGGATCGGATAGGGATATTAAATTAAAAAAACTAATAATCAAGGGAGGAAGCACAATAACAACATTTCCACGTTGTAATGCATCACTCTGGAAAATAAGTTTGCCACTTTCCAGCATGAGCCATGGTTGCATGACTGATGTGCATCTAATGTCACTTTCTCATTGTTGTTGGTGACATCAGTACACATTGCCCCAGCAGCCATCATTGTTAAAAGCTCTATTAAAAGTAAGTCCCATACCATGAACCTTCGAATCACCTTGCACGGTACAAAAATTATTTGCCATCCAGTGATCTCCACACAACTAACCCAGGACCTGACTCCCTGGTCCCTGAGGTTCCGATTTAAGGCCCTATTCCAACCTTCCCTCATATTCTTACCTCATTCTTGACTTTTCTCCACCCACTACAACGCTGATACTGATTGTCTACCTATTATTTTACCTGTTCATTGATTTGACTTGATCCTGCCTCCTTAGCCTTAATATTGAAAGTCGCTCATTCCTTCCCAGACCAGGGTACTCTGATTGCTGATTAAACCTACCTGCACCACTGGCCCCAATCTTGTTTGCCCTAAAATGCTTCAACCTTGATGACCTACACGCCCATCACTCCTCAGGTCTTAATCACCCTGCCAATACCCTCCCATGCCTTTGTTATGATATCCAATCACACCACTTCCTCAACATGTCCTGGATCTGAATGGTGAATGGACTCAACCACTTCTTCTGTCCCTCAAGGATCCATGAGTACAGGTACACAGTCCCCTGAAAATTGTGTCACAGGTAGACAGCGTGTTAAAGACTTCTTTTGGAACATGTGGTACATCAGTCAGGATATTGAGTATAGAAAAAAAGACACAAAATGCGTGAGTAACTTAGCGAGTCAGGCAGCATTGCTGGAGAAAAGGAAGAGTTGCCATTTCGGGTAGAAACCCTTTCTCAGACTGAAAAATAGAGGTGGGGAGAAACTGGAGGTTCAAAAAGGCTAGAACAAAACAGAGCCAGCAACAGATGACCTCAGGAGGGTGGAGTCCATAATAGCCCATTGTTGCATGGGGAAGATGTGCTAATGACAGGGATACAAGGATGCAAACAGTGGAACTAGTAGGATGCCTAAGGTGGGGAAGGGGGAAAGAATGCAGGAGTTACTTAAAATTAGAGAAATCATTATTCATACTGCTGGGTTGTAATCTTTGGAAAATATTAGGATTAAACAAAATCCTTGAGGAGGATATAGGTTGTAGGATTACATCTGAGGAAGATAATATGAATGATCAGTGTGTTGATCAATGTCTGGAGTCATGTGAGATGGTTGGGGTCTTAAATGAATACTTCTCTCTTTCTTTTCCATGGAGAAAATTGGATAAACTAGGGAAATCAAGGAAGAGAACAGTGATGTCCTGAAACAATCAATATTACCAAAGAGAAGGTTTTGGTGGTCACAAAGCACATAAAGGTGAATAAATCCCTGGAGCTGGACCAAGTGTATATTAATATATTGTGGGGAGTCATGAAAGAGGTTGCTGGGACCCTGGCAGAGATTTTTGTACTTTCCTTGGCCATGGGTGAGGAATCGGAAGACAGGAGGGTAGCTAAGGGTGCAAGAACAAGCCAGGGAACGGCAGGCATGTGAGCCTAACATCAGCAGGGGGCAGGTTACAGGAGGTGATTTTGAGAGACAGGATCTATCTGTATTTGGAAATGCAAAGTGATTGCAGATAGTTCAGCATGGCTTTGTGCATAGGAAATCGATTCTCACAAATTTGATCAGGTTTTTTGAAGAGGTAACCAAAAGAATTGACGAGGCCAGGGCAGAAGACATTGTCGACATGGACAAGGCTTTTGACAAAGTCCCTCATGGTAAGCTGGTTTGGAAGATGAGATTACATGGTATCCCAGGTGAGCTAGCCAATTGGATAGAAAATTAGCTAGATGAAAGAAGTCAGAATGTACTAGCGGAGAGCTGATTTTCAGATTGGAGGCATGGTTTTAAGGTGAGGCGGGGAATGATTTAAAAGGAACCTGAGGGCAACTTTTTTACATAAAGGGCAGTGGATGTATGGAACTAGGTGCAGAGGAGGTAGTTGAGGCAGGTACTATCACAATGTTTAAAAGATATTTGGACGGCTACATATCCACAGAAAAAATTAACGGAAACTGATGAACAAATTATTGTATCTTCTCCTTTGAACTTCAAAGACTCACTGAAGATAACATTTCCCATCAATGTTTATTGAACTTTGTATCAAAGAAAATTGGAATAGTTTAGTTTACTTTAAAGATATAGAGATACAGCATGGAAACAGGCCCTTCGGCCCACTGAATTCACGCCGACCAGCGATCACCCGTACACTAGTTCTATCCTACACACTAGGGACAATTTACAGAAGCCAATTAACCTACAAACCTGCATATCTTTGGAATGTGGGAGGAAACCGGAGCACCCAGAGGAAACGCATGCGGTCTCAGGGTGAACGGACAAACTCCTTACAGACAGCAACCATAGTCAGGATTGAACCGGGGCCTCTGGTGCTGTAAGGTAGCAACTCTACCACTGCTTCACTGTGCATCACTTTGTGCTGCAGAATGTTGTCCTATTTTAATAAATACCACTCATAAAATCAATTTATAATGTTTTAATTTGCTGTGTCAGTTTAAAAATAAATGGCCATATGCTTTCAGCAGTACATTCACAGATGCTGCATGAGTTTTCTATTATTGACACACAATCAAGAAGAAACATAATGTTGCATAAGTGAAAATGTCAAAACATTCATTCTATTATTCAAATTTTAAAATACCAGATTGGCACAAGGTCTAGGAAACTTTTAATCAAAGACATAAAGAAAAGAAACCAGAGTTCACAGCAATGAATCTGCAATGTTCACAGCACCAATTTTCTTTAATACTGCCCTAATACACACAATACTATCTCTTAATTCCCCTGGTGATCAAAAAATAATCAACCTCTGTCCTGAATTTACTCTTCACCTCATCACACAAGTAGACTGCCCCAAAGATTTATCATCTGAAAGAATAAATTTCCTAATCTCCATCTTAAACAGTTGATTCCTTGTCCTGAAACAATGAACTCTAGTTGCTGATTCACCATCAATGTAAATCAACATCTTTATTTTTATTCCTTCATTGGATGCCTACATTATTATCAATCTCTAATTGATGCAGAAGTGAGAAGGCATCTGAGAGACAACCACATTACTTAGGCGGGATGTGGAGGGCCTAGCTCATTGGCCTAATGCACCCTGAATTCCCATTATGCGGACAACTGGGCCTCAGAGCAGAGGCCTTGTCTCTGAAATGCACCTGACAGAAGGCAAACTGTCAGAGCTTGAGCTTCACCAGCACTGAAATATGTCATTTTATTAATTTTCAAATGTTTCTAACATTCAGTGGCCTATAAAGACTATGGGTCACACAGAGTGCAGGTAGCAGAATGCCTTCCATGAGGGGAATTAGTGAACCATTGAGTACTTACAACAATCTGGTAACTTTGTTAGTACTAAGAGAACATAGAAAAATACAGCACATGAACAGGCCCAACAGCACACGTTTGTGCCGAACATGATGGCATGACCAACTCTTATCTGTCTGCACATTATCCCTATCCCTCTGTTAATCCTGGCTAAATTGGAGCAGCCAGGACATTAAAATTGAGTAAGGGCTTGTGTGCTGCTGGGCCATTTGGGTCAAGTTAAATGTGCCTTTGCAGAACCGGGACAAGCTGCTGAATGGTGCCAGTTTGTCTGTGGCCTAGATAAGAGCTGCAGAGGAAGGATGGGACCTGCAGAGTCTTACAATAAGGTGTAAAATGCATGGAACTGATTGGGTCAATGCAAACCAGATATACATAGTGTAAATAACGTTGCAAAGCCTCATTTGGATAGTTGTTGATTGGTTGAAATGTTAATCTTGGTCTGGGTTGTCTGAATCTCAGGGAACATGTTGTTTAATTCATCTGTGTTAATTTCCATCTCGAAACTTCTCCAGATACAATGTATTAGTTACTGTGTTATTGGGTTAGGGAACTGTCTATCATGTACTGTTTTAATCGATATGTGTTATTGGATTGTATAGAGACCATCCCCATGTGGTTCGGCCCCTTAAGGCTCGTGGAGCTCCCACGAGGTCCAATGTCGATCTTCTGGAAGAACACTTGGGACTGCGTGACTTTTTGGAGTGTCTCTGCTTGCACGAGGCTAGAAGGGCTTGGTCAAGCAGATACAAGGATCTAACCCCCAGTGTTTATGTATTGTATAGGAGAACTTGTGTTGTGTTATCCAAAATAAAGTTTAGTTGCTCAAGTGCTTGATTCAGTATTTTATTGACCGAAACTAGACTGGGGGGAGCTTAGAACGAGCTATTTACACCTCCATTCCCTGCATATCAATGTACCTATCTGAAGGTCTCTTAAATGGTCCTCCCATATCAGCCTCCACCACCACCACCACCAGCACATTCCAGGCACTCAATGCACTCTGAAATAAAACCTTGCATTGTACATCTCCCTTAAACTTTTCCCCTCTCACCTTAAAGCTAAACCTAATATTTGTTCTTTTCCATCCTGGAAAAAAGGTTCTGACAGTCTACCCTATCTATGCCTCTCATAATATGATATGCTTCTAACAGGTCTCCCTTCAACCTCTGGCATTCCAGAGAAAACAATCCATGTCTGTCCATCCCCTCATTGTAGCCAATGCCTTCTAATTCAGGCATCCTTTGGTAAACCTCACCACCTTTCCCATAGCCTTCATATATTTCCTGCAATGGCACGGCTAGAACTGCATGCAGATTCCAAATGTGGCTTAACCAAAGTTCTATCACACTGTAATTCCTGATTCCTATACTGAACGCCCGACCATAGAAACATAGAAAATAGGTGCAGGAGTAGGCCATTAGGCCCTTCGAGCCTGCGCCGCCATTCAATATGATCATGGCTGATCATCCAACTCAGTATCCTGTACCTCTGCCTTCTCTCCATACCCACTGATACCTTTAGCCACAAGGGCCACATCTAACTCCCTCTTAAATATAGCCAATGAACTGGCCTCAACTACCTTCTGTGGCAGAGAATTCCTGAGATTCACCCCTCTGTGTGTGTCATCTCGGTCCTAAAAGATTTCCCCCTTATCCTGAAACTGTGACCCCTTGTTCTGGACTTCCCCAACATCGGGAACAATCTTCCTGCATCTAGCCTGTCCAACCCCTTAAGAATTTTGTAAGTTAATGACCAAATAAGACCATGTGTCTTATTTACCACATTATCGACCTGTGATGCCACTTTCGGGGAGTAATGGACAGACTCAAATATCCCTCTGCACAGCAATGCTGTTAAGGATCTTGCCATTAATTGTATATTTTACCCATACATTCTACCTCCCAAAGTGCACCACTTGTGGGACATCGAACAGTACACCACAGGAATGGGCCCTTCAGCCCATAATGTTTGTGCGAAACATGATGCCCAGCTGAAATGATCTCATCTGCCTGCACATGATCCATATATCTCCATTCCCTGCATTTCCTTGAGCCTATATAAAAGCCTCTTAAATGACACTATTGTATCTGCCTCCAACACGCTCCCTGGCAATATATTCCAGGCCCCCACCACCTACTGTGTAAACACCTTGCGCTGCACATCAAATTAAAATTTTCACCTCAAATGTTCTGACTGTGTATCCTATCTATTACTCTCATAATTTTATATACAATTGAACTCGGATTAAACTCCACTGGCATTTCTCCACCCATTTCTGTAGCTAAACTATATGCCACTGTATACTTTGGCAGCCTTCCTCTCATAGTCCAGGACACCAACAATCTTGGTGTCATCTGCAAACGTACCCATCTACATTCATATCCATATCATTCATATATATCACAAACAACAGAGGTCCCAGCACAGATCCTTGTGGAACTCCACTGGTAACAATCTCCAGCCTGAATGTTGTCCTTCCACCACAATTCTCTGTCTTCTATCAGTAAACCAGGTATGAATCTATATAACAAGTCACTGTTAACCATATGCATCTTAATGTTTTGGATCAGTTTACCATGGAGGACCTATCAATTCCTTACTAAAATCCATGCAGACCACATCCACTGCCCTAAACTCATTGATCACCTTTGTCACCATCTCAAAAAAATTCAGCCCTGGGGATTTATCCACCTAAAATGTTCTTCAAGACGTCCAATACTGCCTTCTGTTTAATCTCAGACTGCCCTTGCATGTTACTGATATTAGCTTTTCTTTTCTGGATTTACTTAATTGTTTGAATTTAAATATTCTTTATTTACTTAATTACTTGAATTTAAATTTCTCAACTGATTTGAACCAGTGTCTATGGATGACAATAAATTAACCATTCCGTTTCCATAGCCCCATTTCAAGCAAATCATCACTTATTTTTGTACTCGAACATGTAGATCTATTTCAATGAATTCATTCCTCACAGTGCAGCTCTCCATCCCAGAAATCAATCTAATGAATCTTTCCTAGCAAGGAAACCAAAACTGCACAGAGAGCTGCTGACTAATTATTTGTTATAGCATTTATGTCTTCCTGTCTGGACACACGATCAAGAGGGCGGCATTGTGGCATAGCAGTAGAATTATTGCCTTACAACGCCAGAGACCCTAGTTAGATCCTGACTACGGGTGCATCTGTATGAAGTTTGTTTGTTCTCTCTGTGATCCTACAGGTGGTCCGGTTTCCTCCCACATTCCAAACACTTGCAAATTTGTGATTTAATTGGCTTCTGTAAATTGTCCCTATTGTGTAGGATAGAAGTTGTGTATGTGTGGTCGTTGGTTGGTGCGGACAGTGGGCCATAGGGCCTATTTCCACGTTGTATCTATAAAGTAAACTAAACTACACTCACAGGTACATATGTAGCTTTAAAAATGATATCTCAAAGCTGACTACAGCTGCACAGCCAAAATGGAGGAGGTAGAAGGTTCCATCACATCCAACAGGAAATGATGAGAAAGATTGTAAAATCCGTAAAGTTTGGCAACACATGGTGCCCATGCTGCCAATCCCCAACAATGGCATTCCACTGTGCCAAGGTGCTGCCCTTTGCATCTAATTTCAGCTCTGACTGGTTGCACCTAGTGCTGCTGGTAGTAGATCCCATTGTATATAATGCTATAATCACCCCTTTTCGTGCTGATTCTATTTACACTCTTGTTCCAAGGAACCCAACCTGAGGGCTAAATAAGGGTTACAAAATGAACATTTTTGTCAGACACAAATCAGATTACGCATGAATAATTATGAAATAGCCCAAGGTTTTATTTCACCAATCTTTTTAAAAGAAGTGCAAAATATGTGTGTGGAAAAGCTGCTTTCTTTCTGCCTTTCTAGATTTGGCTCCATTTACACATTTCATTAGAAATGTGCACTTTGGTATAAAAAAGAAAACACAGTAGATGGCATAACAAGAGAAACGATTGCAGCCAACACTTGGGGCAGAATGTCAGTTCAATAGAGCACAGGGCAAATGAATCAGCTATTACCCTTTCATTATAAAAAAAATTTAAAACACATTTGTATAATAATAATAATAATCATAAAATATTGAATCCTCAAGTGTACTAGGTAATGAATGCCTTCCATGTATTAATGAATGATTTGGCTGCTATCTCAGCATTTATCCAACATGCACATGCTATTTAACACCCCACAAAAGAAGAAGTTTATCACTTAATTTTACATGAATCGAATGAAGCAGTGATAGATTGGTTTACAATTAGATGATCCAGTATAATTACGCTATTTATGTTTTAATCAACTTCGACCAATAAGTTCTTCCAGGACTTGCATGGTCTTTGTAAACTTTGTGAACTCATTAGCTTGGAAGTATTTTGTGAGTAGCTTGTTCACAAATGTACCTGCACATACAAAAGATTGATTCAATAGTTTAGTTTAGATTCGTTTAGGTTAGTTTAGAGACACAGCGCAGAAACAAGCCCTTCGGCCCACCGAATCCGCACAGACCAGCGATCCCCGCACACTAACACCATCCTACACACACTAGGGACAATTTTCAATTATACCAAGCCAATTAACAAACCTACACGTCTTTGAAGTGTGGGAGGAAACTGGAGATCCTGGAGAAAACCCATGCAGGGTGTGGGGAGAACGTAGAAACCCCGAACAGACAAGCACCCGTAGTCAAGATCGAACCCGGGTGTCTGGGGCTGTAAGGCAGCAACTCTACCACTGTGTCGCCCTATAGATCTTTTATATATATAAGGACTGGACAAGTTAGATGCAGGAAAAATGTTCCCAATGTTGGGCGAGTCCAGAACCATGGGCCACAGTCTTAGAATAAAGGGGAGGTCATTTAAGACTGAGGTGAGAGGTGAGAAAAAACTTTTTCACCCAGAGACTTGTGAATCTATGGAATTCCCTGCAACAGAGGGCAGTGGAGGCCAAGTCGCTGGATGGATTTAAGAGAGATTTAGATAGAGCTCTAGGGGCTAGTGGATTCAAGGGATATGGGGAGAAGGCAGGCACGGGTTATTGATAGGGGACGATCAGCCATGATCACAATGAATGGCGGTGCTGGCTCGAAGGGCCAAATGGCCTCCTCCTGCACCTAGTTTCTATAAGATCTACAGGGCAGCACAGCGGTAGAGTTGCTGCCTTACAGCGCCAGAGACACATTTATATATGTACTCACACACCCACCACATGTGTGTGTACATATATATATATATATGCGTGTGTGTGTGTGTGTGTGTGCGTGCGTGCGTGCGTGCGTGCATGCATGCGTGCGTGTGTGTGTGTGTGTGTGTGAACATATCCGTATAACTATAAAACTTTGATCTTGGATGTGTGTGTGTGTATTTATTTATTTGTTTGTGTGTGATCTACTCGAACAGACGACGCGCGAACGGGAATTTTTTTACATATTCTGGTAGAGATTTACCCTCTGGAGTCAAAAATCACCTTATCTGAAAATTTCGTGCTTTATTTCTTGAGATTAATAAAATGTTCACAAATTCGATCCAACTTTGAATTCCAAACGCTTGTTTTTTCCCGTTTTTTTCACTGATGACGTGGCAATGGATCTGCCTGCTGTCTGCTCGCACTGCGACTGACATCACCTCCCACCACTCCCTCCTTCCCCCGTTGTCCAAAAGTCGCCCTGTCGAACTCCCGAGAGCTTTGGTCGACGCACGCTCGCGCCTCGACTCGGGTTTCCTGAGAGCGCCCGAGAGCTCTCCCCCCCTCCCCCTCTCGAGTTCCTTTCGCTGATGACCACAATGAGCAAGCTTGCATTTCGAGAACATCCTTCAAATCCTTCACCAACGGGTCATTCTCATTTTGTGAACGAAGCTTCCTGCTGACTTCCAAATCCTTAAAGATAAGAGTCCGTCCGATTGAACTTCCTTGTTTTGATTTAACTTCGAAAATTTTAATACATTAACATTGAGGGAGGGGGGGCAGAAAGGGAGGGGACACAGAGGGAGGGGGTAGATGCAGTCTACCCAGGTTGTAGAGCAGCAGCCTCCCCACCAGGCGCCAGGCCCGAGTGAGGCTGCAGGGGAGCAAGGGCGGGGCTTCGCGAGCTGCGTCGGCTGTGAGGAGAAAGTTCAGCGGTAGCGGAACGGAGCTGCAGAACTTATGAGGAGTAGTTTCTGCGTGTGTGGAGTCGCTGCCCCGAGATCTGTAGAACAAAGAAGCTATAGCGGAATGCAGCTGTAGAGCTTTGTTTTGCAGAACTTTCTCGATCATTCTGCGCCTTTAATCCACAGCGGCGGGGGGCGGGGCCAGGACGCAGGTGGGCCTGGATTGGTCGGCATGTGGGCATTGTGACATCGGCAGCTGGCGATGGCCGTTTATATTTAAAAAATTTAGTTTTGTGATCAATTTTATTCAAAATCTGGTGGATTTCTGAAATCATGTTAAATCCCTACCGAAATTGTAAAATTCTCTGTGTTTTTGCATCTGGTTTCGAGGAGTAACGTTTCACATGCAAAATAACTCACACAAATCAGCTGGGGCTGGTGCAAAGGCATGTGTAAATGGATCCATTCCGATTGGACATCTGTTAGCATTGTGCATTGTGACATCACACGATGGAAACGAATCAAAAGGCAGACAGGCAGCCGGACGGACGCCGGCACCCACATACTTTTATATAATAACTAGACCAAAAACGCGCGTTTGCGGGGGCGGCATCACACTCACACTAATCACTCCCCAAACACACAGGTGGGCGGAGGGGGAGACGGGGTGGGGAGAGGGGAGGGTGAGAAGAGGGGAGGGGGAGTAGGAAATGGGAGAGATTTGGGAGGGAGAACAGAGCGGGGTAGGGGGAGTGAGAGCGGGATGGGAAGGGGGAGGGGAGTGGGAGGAGAGTGGGGAGGGCAGGAAAGGGGGGAGAGGGGTAGGGGGTGGGAGAGGGGTAGCGGGGAGTGATGCAAGAGAGAGGGGAAGGGGGTGGGGGGGAGATGGGGTGGGAGGGGAGGAGGGAGAGAGGTGGGAGGGAAGGAGGAAAAAGAGTGTGGAGGGAGGGGGAGAGGGGGAGAGTGGGGAAATAGTGGGGAGGGAGAGTGGGAGAGGGAGGTGCGGAGAGAAGTGGAAGAGTGGGGAGGGAGGGAGGGGGAGAGGGGTAGGGGGAGTGGTGGAAGAGGGACAGGGGGAGTGGTGGAAGAGGGACAGAGGGGTAGGGGAAGGGGTGGGGGAGAGAGGGGAAGGGAGGGGGAGAGAGGTGTGGGGGAGGGAGAGGGGTGAGATAAGGGGATAGAAGTGGTAGAGTGGGGAGGGAGGGGTAGGGGGAGTGGTGGAAGAGGGACAGAGGGGTAGGGGAAAGGGGGCGGGGAGAGAGGGAAGGGGGTGGGGTAGAGAGAAGGGGGGTGGGGGAGAGAGGGATGGGAGAGGGAGAGGGGTGAGGAGAGGGAGATGGAGAGGGGGAGGAGAGAGGGGTGGGGGAGGTGAGGAGAGAGGGGAGGGGGAGAGAGGTGTGGGGGAGGGGGGAGGGAGGCAAGGAGGGAGATGGGGTAGGGGGTAGAGGGGGAAGAGTGTGGATGGAGGGGGAAGAGTGGGGAGGGGGAAAGGGGTGGGGGAAGGGGGTTAGGGGGCGGGGGGTGGGGGAGAGAGGGAAGGGGGTGGGGGAGGGAAGGGGGAGAGGGAAGGGGGGTGGGGGAAAGGGGTGGGGGTGGGAGAAAGGGGAGAGGGGTGAGGAGAGGGAGATGGAGTAGGGGAGGAGAGAGGGATGGGGGAGGGGGAGAGAGGGATGGGGAGGGGGAGAGAAGTGTGGGGGAGGGGAGGGAGGGGAGGAGGGAGATGGGGTACGGGAGGTAGGGGTAAGTGTGTTGAGGGAGGGGGAGAGGGGTGGGGGAGGGAAGGGGGGTGGGCGGCGGGGGTTGGGGGAGAGAGGGAAGGGGGTTGGGGAGGGAAGGGGGGAGAGGGAAGGGGCTGTGGAAGGAGGAGGGGGAGGAGAGGGACAGGGGTGAGGAGAGGGAGATGGAGAGGGTGAGAAGGGGGGGTGAGGAGAGGGAGATGGAGAGAGGGATGGGAGGGGGAGAGAGGTGTGGGGGAGGGGGGGTGATGGATGTGGTAGGGGAGGGAGAGGTAAGAGGGTGGAGGGAGGGGGAGAGGGGTGGGGGGAGAGACTGGAAATAGTGGGGAGGGAGAGTGGAAGGGGGAGGGGTAGGGACAGTCCATCTGTTCCCATTCCCTTTCACCTCCAATCCTCTTTCTCTATTCCCACACACGTGATGACGCGCTTCGACACAGGCTGCGGGGGGGGGGGGGGGGGGTGCGGCGTCACACTAACCACCTGGGTCTATTGGGTCTGTTCCTCCAAAGCACGGTTGCGGGGTGGGAATCTGGCTGGGGCTGGGGCTGGTGCAAAGGCATATGTAAATGGATCCATTCCGATTGGACATCTGTGAGCATTGGGCATTGTGAAATCACACGATGGAACGTTCACCAGGGGCTGGGGCTGGGGCTGATTCTATTGGTGAGAAGCAGTTTTCTTTTGAAATTTGAGGGGGGGGGGAGAAGGATTTGATTAAAAATGTGTACATGAGGGGTAGGGGGAGTGGTGGAAGAGGGGGAGAGGGGTAGGGGGAAGGGGACGGGGGGAGAGGGAAGGGGGTGGGGTAGAGAGTGAAGGGGAGTGGAGGATAGAGGGATGGGTGGAAGAGGGAGAGGGGTGATGAGAGGGAAACATAGAAACATAAGATTCTATAAGATCCCCCCTCAATCTTGTAAATTCTAGCGAGTACAAACCGAGTCTATCCAGTCTTTCTTCATATGAAAGTCTTGACATCCCAGGAATCAGTCTGGTTAACCTTCTCTGTACTCCCTCTATGTCAAGAATGTCTTTGGGCATTGGGCATTGTGACATCACACGATGGAACGTTCACCAGGGGCTGGGGCTGGTGCAAAGGCATATGTAAATGGATCCATTCCGATTGGACATCTGCGAGCATTGGGCATTGTGACATCACACGATGGAACGAATCAAAAGGCAGAAAGGCAGCTGGACGGACGCCGGACGGCAGGCAGCAGCCACAGAGTTTTAAAGATAGACTAGACCAAGTGCAGACCCGTTGGGTCCGTTTCCCCAACGGCGTTTGCGGGGGGGGGGGGGCCGCATCATCACACTCGCATTAACCACCCCCCAAACACACAGGTTCGGGGAGGGGAAGTGAGAAGAGGGGAGGGAGGGGAAAGGAGGAGGAGGAAACGGGACAGATTTGGGAAGGAAAGGAGAGCGGGGTAGGGGGTGAGAGATGGGGAGAGAGATGTGGGGGAGGGGGGAGGGAGGGGAGGGAGGGGAGGAGGGAGGGAGGGAGGGGTAGAGGGGTGGGGGGAGAGAGTGGAAAGAGTGGGGAGGGAGAGTGGAGGGGGAAGGGGGGAGAGAAGTGGAAGAGTGGGGAGGGAGGAAGAGAGGGGTAGGGGGAGTGATGGAAGAGGGACAGAGGGGTAGGGGGAAGGGGGCGGGGGGAGAGAGGGAAGGGGGTGGGGTAGAGAGGGAAGGGGGTGGGGGAGAGAGGGATGGGAGAGGGAGAGGGGTGAAGAGAGGGAGAGAAAGGGGAGAGTGGGGAGGGAGGGAGGGAGGGGTAGAGGGGTAGCAGGAGTGGTGGAAGAGGGACGGGGGAGTGGTGGAAGAGGGTCAGAGGGGTAGGGGAAGGGGTGGGGGAGAGAGGGGAAGGGAGGGGAAGAGAGAGGGGTGGGGGAGGGAGAGGGGTAGGGTAAGGGGAGAGAAGTGGAAGAGTGGGGAGGGAGGGGTAGGGGGAGTGGTGGAAGAGGGACAGAGGGGTAGGGGGAAGGGGGCGGGGAGAGAGTGAAGGGGGTGGGGTAGAGAGGGAAGGGGGGTGGGGGAGAGAGGGATGGATGGGAGAGGGAGAGGGGTGAGGAGAGGGAAACATAGAAACATAGAAATTAAGTGCAGGAGTTGGCCATTCGGCCCTTCGAGCCTGCACCACCATTCAATATGATCATGGCTGATCATCCAACTCAGTATCCTGTACCTGCCTTCTCTCCATACCCCCTGATCCCTTTTTTGAAATATTGGGGGGCTGCGACACCACACTCACATTAACCACCCCCCAAACACACAGGTGGGGGGAGGAGGGTGAGAAGAGGGGAGAGGAGGAGGAGGAAACGGGACAGATTTGGGAGAGAAAGGAGAGCGGGGTAGGGGGTGAGAGAGGGGGATGGGGAGAGAGATGTGGGGGAGGGGGGGATGGGGAGGGAGGGGAAGAGGGAGGGAGGGAGGGGGAGAGTGGTGGGGGGAGAGAGGGGAAAGAGTGGGGAGGGAGAGTGGAGGGGGTGGGGGGAGAGAAGTGGTAGAGTGGGGAGGGAGGAGGAGAGGGGTAGGGGGAGTGATGGAAGACGGACAGAGGGATAGGGGAAGGGGGCGGGGGGAGAGAGGGAAGGGGGTGGGGGAGAGAGGGATGGGAGAGGGAGAGGGGTGAGGAGAGGGAGGGGGGAGGAGAGAAGGGGGAGAGAAGTGGAAGAGTGGGGAGGGAGGGAGGGGGAGGGAGAGGTAGAGGGGTAGCGGGAGTGGTGGAAGAGGGACGGGGGAGTGGGGTAAGAGGAACAGAGGGGTAAGAGGAAGGGATGGGGGAGAGAGGGAAAGGGAGGGGAAGAGAGAGGGGTGGGGGAGGGAGAGGGGTGGTGTAAGGGGAGAGAAGTGGAAGAGTGGGGAGGGAGGGGTAGGGGGAGTGGTGAAAGAGGGACAGAGGGGTAGTGGAAGGGGGCGGGGGGAGAGAGAGGGAAGGGGGGTGGGGGAGAGAGGGATGGGTGGGAGAGGGAAAGGGGTGAGGAGAGGGAAACATAGAAACATAGAAATTAAGTGCAGGAGTAGGCCATTCGGCCCTTTGAGCCTGCACCACCATTCAATATGATCATGGCTGATCATCCAACTCAGTATCCTGTACCTGCCTTCTCTCCATACCCCCTGATCCCTTTAGCCACAAGGGCCACATCTAACTCCCTCTTAAGTTCCGATTGGACATCTGTGAGCATCGGGCATTGTGACATCACACGATGGAACGTTCACCAGGGGCTGGGGCTGGTGCTGCTTCTATGGGTGAGAAGCCAGTTTATTTTTGAAATATTGGGGGGGTGGGGGGGGGGGGGGGGGGGTGGGAAGGATTTGATTAAAAACGTGTACTTAAACACGACGAAATGTAATGAGGAGCGGATACTTAGAAAGAAAAGTGAAATCTCTACCGAAATGGAAAAGATGTCGGCGATTCTGCGTCTGGTTTCGGAGTTGCAGTGAATCAAAGGAAGAAATGCAGCCGTCAGCCGTCCATGTAAATGGATCCATTCCGATTGGACATCTGCGAGCATTGGGCATTGTGATTGGACATCTGCGAGCATTGGGCATTGTGACATCACACGATGGAAACGAATCAAAAGGCAGAAAGGCAGCCGGACGGACGGCAGAAGACAGGCACACAGTTTTATATATTAATAGATAGATAGAAGATAGATAGATAGATAGATAGATAGATAGATAGATAGATAGATAGATAGATAGATAGATAGATAGATAGATAGATAGATAGATAGATAGATAGATAGATAGATAGATAGATAGATATGATATCCTCTTGTTCCTCTTATATATATATATATATAAGAGGAACAAGAGGATTTATGACATAAATCTCACAGCTTTCAGTGAAATGGTAGATATATATATATATATATATGAACATCACACAAATAAATACACATCCAAGATCAGAGTTTTATTTATATATATATATATATATATATATATATATATATATATATAAATAAAACTCTGATCTTGGATGTGTATTTATTTGTGTGATGTTCATATATATATATATCTGATACCATTTCACTGAAAGCTGTGAGATTTATGTCATAAATCCTCTTGTTCCTGATCTGGCCCAATGCCTTAGCTTACTCCTGTGCTAGTCTTGCAGCCACTCTAACCTTTTGCGATTGCATGGATCATAAAATCCTTGAGGCTGCGAGGAGTTGAATGCCAATTTAAATCAGTGGTGGGAGTAGCAACCAGTTAATACAACTGAGAAGCAACCTTAAATCTAAGACAAGATAGCTGCTTGAATAAACACCATTTTCTGCAGACAAGGCCATCTCTCAGTGCAGTGCTAAAGGAAGAGTGTTTTGGGTAACTGGATTCCCAAGAAAGGTATCTGAATACTCAAAAGGTCTTCTTGTCAGTTGAGCTCCCACTGTAAATTGTAATTCTATGGAGCCAGTTGCCTGCACCCAAAATGTTGAAGTAACCATCAACGTCAATAGCGTACTACCAAAGCACTATCAGCATGTCTCTTGTTCCACCAGGGCAGAACACCCTTGACCACTGCTACACATCCATAAAAAACACTCACTGCTCCATTCCTCAGCCACATTTTAGGAAATCTGACCATGCTATGATTACAAACATAAACAAAAACAGGAGGATGCGGTGCAGAATCCTGTTCCGTGCTGATCTGCGGACATGTATGACATCCTACACGACTGCTTTGAGTCAGTGGACTGGTCCATATTCAGGTATTCTGCAGCTAACCTGAATGAGCACACCACTGCTGTGACTGACTTCATCAACAAGTGCGTAGAGGAGTGTGTGCTGAAGACAATCCGAGTGTTCTCCAACCAGAAACCATGGATGAACCATGAGGTACATTCCCAGATGAAGGACAAGACTGCTGCATACAAGTCAAATGATTCCAAGTGGGAGAAGAAAGCAAGCTATGATCTTCGCAAAGCCATAAAAAATGTCAAGAGACAATATTGGGACAAAGTTGAGTCCCAGTATAATCATTCGGACACCCGCAGACTGTGGCAAGGTCTGAATACTATAACCGGCTGCAAAGCGAAGTCAGGCAACATCGCTGGTGATAGCGTGGCCCTTTGTGATGAACTTAATGCATTCTATACTCGCTTTGAGCAGTAGGCCAACAGGGCGATGACATCTGTCCCGACAGACTCGAGTGTCCCTTTTCCCAGGGTCGCTGTTGCAGAAGATAGATTGGCCGTCCAGACTGAGTGCCTGGCTGCGCCCTGAGGAACTGCATGGACCAACTAACGGGAATATTCATGGATATCTTTAATCTCTCCTTACTCCGTTCTGAGGTGCCCAACTGCTTCAAGAAGACCACTATCATCCTGGTGCCAAATAAAAGCTTAGGAAGTTCGGCATGTCCCTAAAAACTCTCACCAATGTCTACAGAATTTCTGAAAAAACCTGTGGAACTAGTTTCTCCTTACTTACAACAAAGTGCCACCCTTTAGTTGAGGGCCAGTATTGGCAACCTACAAAACACCCCATCAAATTTAGCACACAAATTGGTCACAGGTTGGCCACGGAATAAATGAGAATTATTTTGTGCCTGGTTTACATTTGAAAAACAGACATAATCCCCTTTGACTTCCAGAATATATAACTGCAATATTCCTGCAGTTGAACTTGGCCTGAGGCTCCTGTAGAAACAGCAGAACCTCTCTTTGTAAATTGAGCTGAGGCTGAACCTCAAGTATGTGGAATAACTCATGCCTTGACAAGAAACATTCCATTCCATTCCTTAATCTGAAGACCTGGTTGAACACCCTATCAGGTGGTTGTCTCATCACTTTTCAAGCTGCTCTTACTTATTTTCCAAGAAATGGGATGGAGAGCAAAATAAAAGTTACGCATGTTTAATTGAATAATTATCTATGCTTACTATTACAATTCAAATGCAAGATCAACAACAATATAATTATCTTGACTACATTTAAACTAATGATACCTTAAAATCACGATATTAGTAGTTCATGTATAACAAAGACAATTACTTATTTACTTTAAAATAGATGATATCATGATGAAAATAGCAGCTAAGCAAAATTCATAACAATTTCTAAATGTGCATGAATGTTAACATTGCAAAGAATGATTTCAACCTATTTGCGATTGGGTTATATTATAGAAATGCAACTTAGTAACATGTGTATTTATTTTGCAACTATGAGAGTTTATTTTATATCATATTATAGGTTTAATATTACATTTAAATTAATGCTTAAATTACCACTAATGCTATTAACTAATTTTCATTAAATATAGATTTCAAACTGAAAGGTTACAATACAAATCTAATCTTTTGAAATTAATATGCATAAAGAATTAAGGTCTGGTTATGGAAATGGTTTAACAGATTATTTTATTTCTCACTTTATTCATGACAAAAAGGTCTGTCATAATGACCATGCAATGATTGTAAATCTAATATAACGGCAAATCTAGCACTTGTTGAACATCTACTGTGATGGATTTTTATTAGATTGAATTTTATTATCTGCATGCTGATAAAGGAAACACTAATGACTAGCGTTGTTTGTTATTACATGATAAAAGCCACGACTGTTAGTTCAATCAATCAGTTTAATCAAATAAACCATTATTTTCTTCCAAAATTATCATGCTGACGTTGCATTCTATAGAAATTGTATAATAATTAATGTAACCGCTGTAACTACTTTAACACTTTAATAATACATTTGATAATAAATATGGATTTCATTTTGTGATTGTTATTAGTGCACACCTGATTTAAATATCTTTCTACTTTTGGTTGTTAGAAATGTTGGAAAAAGAGTTGTTGGAAAAGGTAATTATTATCATTGCCAAACACATTTAAAGGAGAATAATTGGAACATGTGTTTGACAGAAATTATAATCTGTCATTAATATATCCAGGCAAAAGTGGTTAACCCATCATTATGTGATGAATTGTCACATTTTAAAATTACTTCTTTTATAGATTCACATTATTAATGTTTTTAAGAAATATTATGTTTTCAGGTATTTCAGCATCAGCGAAGAACTGTAACAAACCTTATCTAATTTGAAATATTCATTTAGCAACATTTTCAAACCAAAGATTGAAAAACATGGAGTAAACCCTGAGAGGCAAGTGCATTCAAAATCATACTAGCTGCATCTACCAAAGAGAAAAACTGACTAGATCTCAAAATAGATACAATAGGAGTTGGAGGGGTTGTGAATTGGATCTTCCTCTAACTGGTAATCTACCAGAGCTTCCTTACAGAGGCCAGCAACGCAGTCTTCCACTGGGCAGCTGATTTCCAACTGATTATCAGTGGTGAAAGGCGTTGCAAATGGCGGACTTCACCCTTTGGATTGCAGTTTCAGCTGGTCAAACCCTGTCCATCGTCTTGCAAACCGTCAAATTGGTCAGATTAATCAAATTCGTGTGAATATCTTTGATATTCAAATACATTTAAAACACTTAGGAACACTAAATGGAAATACTACTGAAGTACAGTAATCACTCAATTCAAATACTACTAAAATAAATAGAAATTATGAATTATTTCTAATAGATGTTTCTACTTTCTTGGAAGATTGGTGAGATTTGGTATTTTGATGAGTACTCTCTTGAACTGCTGCAAGTAAAGTACATTGACTGGTTGCATCATGGCTTGGTTTGGCAAATCGGATGCTCAGGAATTTCAGATAAAGGCAGAGAAGCAGTGAACCAGAGGTGATAGTGTTGAATGATGGCCATCATAGTCACAGCTGCTAATGGTGACACAATTACATTCAAGAGTTATCAAGTATCTGAAAAGAGATGTAAAATATTTTGGTTGCTTCTGGATTTGATAAAGTAATAGAGATATAAGGACATATAAGGAAGAATTTATGAGTATTTGAGAAACTGGGAAATTTTGTGTCAGTCAAATAGACTGAGGAACCTTTTAAATTTCTATATGTTATGATATTCCATGTTAGAGGCATCATGTATAGAAAGCTTACCTTTTCTTTTCCTAGTTGCTTTTGTAGTCTATTCTGCCACTGGACAGTTTGCATTATTATGGCTTCCCACCTTCTCTCCAGGTTCACAATAACAAGTTTCATTGAATGACGATCAGCTTCCAAACAGCTCGAATCTGTGTCATCGAGGAGACGTTGGCATAAGTGCAGTACAGAAATTATGCCACGCCGACGTTGTTTAATTTCAGAGCACAGTGACTAAAAGCAAATTATTAAAATTAGTGACAATTATTAACTTGTATAATTCAATTCAATATTATTAAGCAATTGACATAAATAAATGAGAATTAAAATAAAACACAGCAATGGCCACACAATATATGAATTACAGAGTGTTTATTTACAGGGCATTTGTTATTGGGTAAGTCCACAGCTAATATGTGGGAGTTGTTTAAAGGCCATCTGATCAAAGTGCAGGATCAGCATGTTTCAGTCCGGCAAGGTAAGGGGATCATGGAAATTGTAAACTTGGTCAGGAAGAAAAAGGAAGCACGTATCAGGTTTAAGAAAGCATATCAGATTTGGCTTATAAGGAATATAAAACGAGTGGGAAAGAACTCAAGTGGGCGATTAGAAGGGTTGAAAGGGGTCATGCCATGACATGTCATTGGCAAATCAGATTTAACTCAATGTTAAAAGAGGGTATCCATGCTTGGAGTCGGAGGATGTAGGTGAGATGCTCAATGAATACTTTACATTTGTATTCACGGTGAAAGACTTGGAGGAGAGCGAGATCAGTGTGGAGAATACAAACAAGATATGGCAGTTTGAGATCGAGAAGGAGGTGGTGTTGATACTTTTGAAGAGCATAAATGTGGATAGGTTCCAAGGGCCTGAATGGATCTTTCCCGGGTTATTGAGGGAGGCAAGAGAGGAGATTTCAGGGGCCTTGATAAGGATCTTTGTTTCTTCTTTAGCCATAGATGAGGTCCCAGAAGACTGGAGTGTGGCTAATGTTTGTCCTTCGTTTAAGAAGGGAAGTAGAGAGAATTTAGGGAACAATAAGCTGGTGAGCCTCATGTGAGTGGTAGGGAAACTATTGGAGAGAATTCTTTGAGATTGGATTTACTCCCATTTGGAAGAAAATTAGGGATAGCCAGCATGGCTTTGTACATGGCAGGTATTTACTAACTTGATTTAGTTTTTCAAGGCATGACAAAAGAGATTGATGACGGTATGGTGATTGATGTTATATACATCCATTTTAGTAAGACTTTTGACCTTATCAACCTGTGATGTTACTTTCAAGGAACTATTTGCCTGTACTCCTATATCTCTCTGCTCCGCAACAAACCCCAGAGCCCTGCCATTTACTCTGCAGGTCCTGCCCTGGTTAGACTTCCCTAAATGCAACACATCGCCCTTACCATGAAGTTCGGAGAGAAGGAGCAGCCAGAAGCAACGAGCGCGAGTATTGGCTGAAAGAAGGTGAGTCAGAGGGAACGAAGATTTAAAAAGAGCGCCAAATTAGCACTAAAGTAGTTGATTAGGTAGCAGATTAAAATAAGTGCAGCTGTAGCGGAGTGGTCTTGATGAGGTGAAGTACCTTGGTGAGTAAAGTGCGAGTCTTTGGCTCGAGAGTCTTCGGCGCGGAGACTACGCTCAGAGGTGGAGAAGTTGAGAGGCACAACCAATTGGGATTTGCCTACTGAAATAATGGCAGGCAAGTTGCTGCAGTGTGACTCTTGCAGGATGTGGGAAGTCAGGGACACCGCTCATGCCTGACAACTACACCTGTGGAAATTGTGTCCAGGTGCAGGTCCTGAAGGATCGTGTTAGAGAACTGTAGCAGCAGCTGGATGATCTCAGGACCATCCGGGAAAAGGAGAGCTTCCTGGACAGGACCTACAATACCACTGTTGCACCAAGGATACAACAAGAGTGAAGGTGGGTGACGATGAGGAAAGGAAGTAAGCATGGAGTGCAGGAGATCCCGGAGGCTGTACCTATTGAAAACAGATACACCCACTTGGAAGCTGTCGGGATGACACTTCCAATCCGAGTGGCAGACAGGTCTTTCAATCAAGTCCTGGCACTGCAGCATAACCGGAGAGACCTACGTCAGGTAACGCCTTAGTGGTAGGTGACTCAATAGTGAGTGGTACGGACAGGAGATTCTGCGGCAACAGGCGAGACTTGAGGATGGTGTGTTGCTTCCCTGGTGCCAGGGTCCAAGACGTCTCGGACCGATTGCTGGGCATCGTCAAGGGGGAAGGGGAGCAGTCGAAAGTGGATGTGCATGTTGGCACAAACGACATCGGGAAGAAGTGGAAGGAGGTTCTGCAACGTGAGTTTAGAGATATAGGAGGAAGGCTGAAAAGCAGGACCTCTCAGGTGGTTATCTCTGATTTGCTTCCAGTACTTCATGCTGGTGCGGGCAGGAACAGGGAGATAGGCGATCTGAATGTGTGGCTGAGGGACTGGTGCAGGGGGCAGGGATTTAGATTTACAGACCACTCGGATCACTTCTTGGGTAGGTGTGACCTGTGCAAAAGGGACGGTTGCACCTTAACTGAAGGGGGACCAAGATTCTGCCAGGCAGGTTTGCTAGTGCTACACGGGTGGGTTTAAACTAAATAGAAGGGGAGAGGGGTAGACAAATTGGTAGCATAAGGATAGTTAAAGGGAAAGAGCGTACAGGAAAAGTTACGAAAGACACCCAAATTAATGGGAAGGAAAGTTCAAGAAGGGCTAAGAGAGTAAGGTCAGGTGAAATAGGAACCGGTGTGAGAGGGGAGTTGAATAC
This sequence comes from Amblyraja radiata, assembly GCF_010909765.2. Taxonomy (NCBI): domain Eukaryota; kingdom Metazoa; phylum Chordata; class Chondrichthyes; order Rajiformes; family Rajidae; genus Amblyraja; species Amblyraja radiata. The sequence goes on along the minus strand of NC_045964.1, from coordinate 34,956,697 downwards.
CAAATTAAAAGTGTTATGTATGAATGTGCGAAGTATAAGAAATAAAGTAAATGAGCTAGGGGCTGTTAGAGTTAGAGATTGGTAAGTATGATGCTGTGGGAATTAGAGACATGGCTGCAAGAGGATCGGAGCTGGGAACTGAATATTGTGTCGTCCTATCGAAAAACCAGACGGGTGGGCAGAGGGGGTGGCGTAGCTCTGTTGGTGAGGAATGAAATTCAGTCCTTTGTGAGGGGTGACATAGAATCAGAAGATGTATAGTCATTGTGGATAGAACTGAGAAATTGTAAGGGCAAAAAAATTCTAATGGGAGTTATCTACAGGCCCACAAACAGTAGCCTGGATATACGGTGCAAGTTGCATCAGGAGTTAAAATTAGCATGTAACAAAGGTAATGCTACAGTGGTTATGGGAGATTTCAATATGCAGGTAGACTGGGAAATTCAGGTTGGTACTGGACCCCAAGAAAGGGAGTTTGTGGAGTGCCTCCATGATGGATTCTTAGAGCAGCTTGTACTGGAGCCTACCAGGGAGAAGGCAATTCTGGATTTAGTGTTGTGTAATGATAGAGCTCTAGGGGCTACTGGAATCAAGGGATATGGAGAGAAGGCAGGCACGGGTTATTGATTGAGAACGATCAGCCATGATCACAACAATGGTGGTGCTGGCCCGAAGGGCCGAATGGCCTCCTCCTGCACCTATATTCTAAGTTTCTATGAACCGGATTTGATAAGGGAACTCAAGGTAAAGGAACCATTAGGAGGTAGTGATCATAATATGATGAGTTTTAATCTGCAATTTGAGAGGGAGAAGGTAAAATCAGAAGTGTCAGTATTGCAGTTGAACAAAGGGGACTATGGATGCATGAGGGAGGAGCTGGCCAAAGTTGACTGGAAAGGGACCCTAGCAGGGATGATGGTGGAACAGCAATGGCAGGTATTTCTGGGAATAATCCAGAAAATGCAGGATCATTTCATTCCAAAGAGGAGGAAAGATTCTAAGGGGAGTAAGAGGCAACCGTGGCTGACAAGGGAAGTCAAGGACAGTATAAAACTAAAAGAGAAAGATGAGCGGGAAGCCAGAGGATTGGGAAACTTTAAAAGAACAACAAAAGATAACTAAAAAGGCAATACGGGGAGAAAAGATGAAGTACGAAGATAAGCTACCCAAGAATATAAAGGAGGATAGTAAAAGCTTCTTTAGGTATGTGAAAAGGAGAAGATTAGTTAAGACATATATGCCTGACATCGGTGGTGGGGAAGATGCTGGAGTCAATTATTAAAGATGTAATAACGGTGCATTTGGATAGCAGTAAGAGGATCAGTCCAAGTCAGCATGGATTTACGAAGGGGTAATCTTGCTTGACTAATCTTCTGGAATTTTTTGAGGATATAAGAAGTAAAATGGATAAGGGAGAGCCAGTGGATGTAGTTGATCTGGACTTTCAGGTAGCCTTTGATAAGGTTCCACACAGGAGATTAGTGGGCAAAATTAGAGCACATGGTAATGGGGGTAGGGTATTGACATGGATAGAAAATTGGTTGGCAGACAGGAAACAAAGAGTAAGAATTAACGGGTCCCTTTCAGAATGGCAGGTAGTGACTAGTGGGATGCTGCAGCTATTTCCAATATATATTAATGATTTAGATGAAGGAATTAAAAGTAACATTAGCAAATTTGCAGATGACACAAAGCTGGGTGGCAGTGTGAGCTGTGAAGAGGATGCTATGGAGATGCAGGGTGACTTGGATAGGTTGGGTGAGTGGGCAGATGCATGGCAGATATAGTATAATGTGGATAAATGTGAGGTTATCCACATTGGTGGCAAGAACAAGAAGGCAGATTATTATCTGAATGGTGTCAGATTAGGAAAAGGGGAAGTGCAATGAGACCAGGGTGTCCTTGTACATCAGTCACTGAAAGTAGGCATGCAGGTACAGCATGCAGTGAAGAAAGCTAATGGCATGTTGGCCTTCATAACGAGAGGATTTGAGTATAGGGGCAAAGAGGTCCATCTGCAGTTTTACAGGACCCTGGTGAGACCACACCTGGCATATTGTGTGCAGTTTTGGTCTTCTAATTTGAGGAAGGACATTCTTGCTATTGCAGCGTAGGTTCACAAGGTTAATTCCCGGGATGGCGGGACTGTCATATGATGAAAGAATGGAACGACTGGGCTTGCATTCACTGGAATTTAGAAGGATGAGAGGGCATCTTATAAAAACATATAAAATTATTAAGGGATTGGACACGCTAGATGCAGGAAACATGTTCCCGATGTTGGGGGAGTCCAGAACCAGGGGCCACAGTTTAGGAATAAGGGGTAGGCCATTTAGAACTGAGATGAGGAAAAACCTTTTCACCCAGAGAGTTGTGAATTTGCAGAATTCTCTGCCTCGGAAGGCAGTGGAGGCCGATTCACTGGATGCATTCAAAAGGGAGTTAGATAGAGCTCTTAGGGCGAGCGGAATCAAGGGATATGGGGAGAAGGCAGAAACAAGGTACTGATTGTGGATGATCAGCCATGATCACATTGAATGGCAGTGCTGGCTCGAAGGGCCAACTCCTGTACCTATTTTCTAAGTATCTATGTATCTATCTGCATTAAACTCCATTAACTATTCCTCAGCCAACCTACCCAGCCCATCAAGATAATTTTTGTTAAGCATCTTCGCTATCTACAATACCATCAACTTTATAGTGTCATCTGCAAACTTACTAATCATTAGTAATAATTTACTATATTTGTAATATTTATTGGGCACTTTGAAAGGTTTCTCCACATAAACTTTGGTTAAATCAGGAACAAGATATCATAATCTTTCCCAGGTGTGAAAGAATACCAGAAATTACTGCCTTTGATTAAAAATTACATTCGAGATAAAATAATCTGTGGAAATAAAACAGATAGGCTTTCTATGAATTCCAGAGAATACACACTGTTGCTATCAACTGTGAAATAACAACTTGCCTGTGTATTGGGTTTATTTTTTCACTTATGCAATTATCACTCCATTGAACAGAATAATTATCACTCATGATAATATAATAAAATGCTTAAATTTTCCAAACATCCAAACAATTATCTGAAATGTAATGGTAATTTAAACAATAATCAGTATCAAATGCTCTTAAAGTAGATTTTATTTAAAGCATAGAAAGCACAGAAAGACTATTTTCAATAGACCATAACATGTCTATAATTCTGCAAAGACCAGTGGACATCGATATGCATTGACAATATGTGCACTGTGTATTTATGAGTGGACATGTTATGATACCCTGTGACAACAGCATCATGAGAGGCACTGTAACAAATAAACAATAACCCAAATAGGAACACAAATGGGTGTTTGCACAAGCATGAAGATTCTGCATGCGAATAGGTTTGCCTTCCGAATAAACTATCTCTTTTGATGTAAATATATATTGTACGTTAAGAGCATTGGCTGGATAATGTGGACTCAGCCCATGCTTCACATGGGCAGATCAGTGATATATGCAGTCGCACTCGACACCACATGGTTTCCAGACCACTTGAAACGGCCACAGCAGTGAAACCAACGGGTCTGTTTCAATGAGAATGACTGCAGGTAGACACCACAAAAAAAATAATCAATTTTGGTATTAACAGGTCATAAGGTCATAAGGAATAGGAGTAGAATTAGGCCATTCGGCCCATCAAGCATACTCCGCCATTCAATCATGGCTGATCTATCTCTCCCTCCTAACCCCGTTCTCCTGCCTTCTCCCCATAACCTCTGTCAACTGTAACTTACCAAATGAGAGCCAAATGAAGGTCATTGTCCTTCAACAATCCCAAAAGATAAATTGGATGCGATACCACCCTTATCACCAATGTGTGATGCTGGATGTTGATGACTGCTCACTGGCAGCTCCTTACAGAAGTATCAACCACCTTAAGGCATGTATGTCAGCATGTTACAGTCATTCTTGCCTGCACACGACAGCACAGAATTTGGCAACATAGTGAGAGATAGACACAAGTACATTTCCCACTCTCTCCTCAGACTCATTACTGAATCCAGAAACACATAAGACACACAAAATGCTGGAGTAACTCAGCGAGACAGGCAGCATCTCTGGAAAGAAGGAATGGGTGACGTTCCGGGTTCAGATCCTTCTTCAGACCTTTTGTGTCTATCTTTGGTGTAAACCAGCATCTGCAGTTGCTTTCAACACATTAGAGCTGTTGGTCTTTACTAAAATGGGAATTGGGTAGTGCATTTTTAATGATATTTTAAATAATATTACTGTTTGAATTAATTTACGTTGATTGTGGTTTTAAATGATTTTTTTAAATATTGTTAGCGATATTTTCTCCTTTTTCATTCTGAACATGAATCTCACATTTTCTAAATGTTTCTGATCATTAAGATTGGTTTAAAAAAAGAGAGGCATAGGCCTCAGCCACACGAGTTATGAGAAGACCATTAGGATACTCCATATGTGGGACATCCTGTTTACTGCTTGCAATCCACTTGAATGGCCACAGCAGTGCGATCAATAGTTCTGTCAGGGACAATACTAAATCGGGTCAAGGACAACTTTGACGGTATGAGACAGGAACCCGCTCAAGTTGATTGGAGTATGTTGTTTGATGGAAAAAGAGCGTCAGGAAAGTGGGATGTTTTTATAAGTGTACTGACAAGAATTCAGGGCATGTCTCTGATGGAGTGAAGGGCAAGGCAGGCAAAGGTAAGGAAACATGGATGACGAGGGAAGTTGAGGCTTTGGTCAAGAGTAAGAAGGAGGCATGGGACAGGTATAGGTAGCTGGGATCAAGTGTTTCCCTGGAGGAGTTTCGGTAACTAAGGAGTAAGCTAAAAAAGGAAATCAGAACGGCAAAATTAGGACAGGAGTTCGGTCTGGCAGATAGCATTAAGAAAAATCCCGAGTTTATAAGTACATAGATGGGGAAAGGTTAACCACTGAGAGAGTGGGACCCCTCCGAAATCAAAACAGTCAACTCTGTGTGGAGCCACAGAAGATGGGCAAGGTCCTCAATGAATATTTCTCCTCTCTTTTTATCATGGAGAAAGACAGGAGGAACTTGGGAGTATCAGAGCAGTCAGTATTACAAACATAGAGGTGCTGAAGGTCCTGACGCATTTGAAGATAGACAAATCCCTCGGGCCTGATCAGATATTTCCGAGTACACTGTGGGAAGCTAGAGAGGAAATTGCAGGAGCCCTTGCTGAGATTTATGTGTCATCATTAAATACAGACCAGGTGTCAGAAGACTGGAGTCCTGGAGGCAAATATTACTCTATTCAAGAAGGGCTGCAGGGAAATGGTTGAGAAGTACAGGCCAGTGAGCTTAACATCAGTAATCGGAAAGTTTCAAGAGAGCATTGTGGGGGATATACGATATATATGCGCTTAGATGGACAAGGGCTGATTAGGGATAGTGAACATGGTTTTGTACCTGAGAGGTCGTGTCTCACAAATCAGATTGAGTTTTTTGAGGATGTGACCACAAAGGTCGAAGAGCTGTAGACGTTGTATACAAGCATTCCAATAAGGCATTCGACATGGTTCCTCATGGTATGCTGCTCTGAAAGGTTCGATCCCACGGGATTCAAGGAAAGATAGCTGAATGGATAGAAAATCGGCTTCATAGAATGAAACGAAGGGTGATGGTGAAAGGTTGCTCTTCGGACTGGAGGCCTGTGACCAGTGGTATGCCTCAGGGTTTGTTGCTGGGCCCATTGTTGTTTGTAGTTTTTTCAATGATTTGGAGGAAAACGTTCATGGCATGTTTAGCAAGCTTGCGGATGATACAAAAGTGTGTGGGATTGTATATAGTGAAGATAGTTGTAAAAAATTGCAGCATTATCTTGATCGGTTGGGAAAGTGGGATGAGGAATGGCTGGGAATTTAGTACAGAGAAATGTGATGTGTTGCATTTTGGGAGCACTAACATGGGCAGAACCTACACAATGAATGGTAGGGCTCTAGGGAGTGTTGTAGAGCAGAGGGATCAAGGAGTACAGGTACATAGTTTGTTGAAAGTGGCATCACAGGGAAATAGGTTCTGCCATGGTTTGCAACTCCTTGTATTTATGCAACTCCTTGTATTTATCTGCATTAAAACTCCATTAACCATTCCTCGGCCCACTTGCCCAACTGATCAAGATCCTGCTGTAATTGTTGCAAACCATTTTTGCAGGTTAATGAGCAATGATTCCTGAGGAAGAACAGTACGAGAAAATTGTGAAGAAGTCTTCCTGCCGATGATTGACCTGTGACTGAGACTTCATAGGCTCTGGAATTGTAATTGAGCTATCCAAGCTCGGCGCTCCTGTCTATACAGTGTGTTACCACGTCTGCTGGGTTCATCCTTGTGATGGGACAGGACAGACTGAGGGATTATCTTGGAGGAGTTTGCGAACTATGATCCCATTATACTGATTCTATGAGTATGACTATGTCAGGATGTTGCTTGATTATTATATGGGAAATCTCTCTCAATTTTGACATCATTGATTCATGCTGAGGTCAATGTCAAATATTCCGAATGGAGTTCCTTTTTCTGTTTTAACTTTCCGGTTTTAAAACAACTCTGTCGGGCCATTTCAAGAAGCACGTAAGAGTCAACCATATTGCTGCAGGTCTAGAGTCACATAAAGTCCTGGCCAGGCATGAGGAACAGATACCCTCCACTGATGAACATAAATCAAATCGTTGGTGTTTTAAGGACAATCCTGTAATTTCTTGATCACAATTACTAAAACCTGTTTTTAAACATCTGAATTATTAGACCAGATTGTCAATCCCGTAACCTGAACACTATACCACTACTGGACTAGAATTAAATTTAGTAAGAGTAAGGATGGAGAAATATTGACCAAAATTCAATGTATGTGTATGTTTATGTAAAAAATTAAAACAGCACACATGAAACAGCACATATGATTTTGAACTGGAATCTCAATCGGCAATATGTATTTGGATTATTGTAGTGTGTAAAGATTTATCTTGGCAACCAGCACTCAATCCGTATAAGCCAGCTGCAAAATGAAGGCTTACAGAACAATTATTTGACTCTTTTACAAAATGTGTTGAGTTATACATCAGCTGGAAAATATTTTACAAGGATATTCTATTTGTTGATGTATTACTTTTGCAAGCTTTCAAATTTCCATAAATCTATAAAAGGTAGAGTTTCATTATTTCTATAATGAGAATAGTGTATCTTTAACATTTATGAATTTTAAATAAGATAGATGATAAATTCCCCCTTTATTTATTGCCAAATATGGGTTTGTAGTGTATTATTCAATTTTAGGCAGTAATGTATTTCCATCTACAATTCCTTAAAGGGCCTGTTCCACTTACGCGGCCTTTTCGGCGACTGCTGGCACCCATCATAGGTCGCCGAAAAATGTCAACGTGTTGAAAATTCAGTGGTAACAAGAAAGACGCTACGACTCTTTGGGTGACTAGGAGACCTCTCACGACCATACAGGCGACCCCTGGCGACCTCTCACGACCAGACAGGTGTGACCCCCCCTGACGACATGCCCCCTGGTGACACCCTGCGACACCCGCGACATGTCGCCATGGTTTGCCTGTATGGTCATCAGAGATCTCCTAGTCACTCAAAGAGTCGTTACGTCTTTCTGGTCGCCACTGAATTTTCAACATGTTGGAAACTTTCAGCGACCTATGATGGGTGCTGGCAGTCGCCGAAAAGGTTGCGTAAGTGGGACAGTTTGGCGAGTCGAGACAGTGAGTGAATGGTTTTATTTTGTAATGGTAAAACAACGAATAAACTCAGGTCGGCAAGACAGCCAAAAAGCGCGATGCTACTTCCACAAGTGTGGCGCTAGAATGATACAACTCGGTAAAAAGCGCGTGAATATCGCCCCCCACGCCCACGTGACCGGAGCAGCCAATCCGAAGGTTTGACTACCCAAAGTCACCACCAGGTTTCGCTAGAACAGGCCCTTTAAAGGATACATCTACTGTTTTAATAGTGAGTTCAATCATTTACTGTGTTTCAAGCACTGTCATGGCTATGCTGTGTTAAAAGGAAATTTAATTTACAATATCTCTTTGACCACCTGGGCTATTACATGCATTGCACTCTTGATGACGTTACATTCTGTTGAACTATGTGTGCCGTATAGGTGCCCTGTGATAGGTGGAGGTGTCCCTCCAAACTTTGTGTCAAAGGCAAACGAGGATATGTTACTCTCTGCCTTTTTTTAAACAAATTGTGAACAGTCGATTGTCCAGCACTGATTCTCATGGCAACATACCTGAAAACAATAAATTATTCCTATTTATTGTTTTCTTTTAACTAAATCTTGCTGCCATGGAGCTTAAGTATCTCCGTTTATGGCAACAGCCTTTTATTTATCTATTTTTTTAGCCATAACTTATTGCCTATCCCACATTGTCCATGTAAAGGCTGTGGTAAACCATTTTCTTACAGTTCTTCTGGGAAAGGTATTTTCACAGTGCTGAGGTCCTTTTCCATCTTGGTGTTAGAGTTACAGGTCTACTGTCTGTGTAGCCTAGATGAATAACTATAGATGGTACACTTCGCAGTCTCTATGCACTGGTAACGTAGTGGGGGTGATAGTGGAAATGATTGTTTAGGACGGTGCATCAGATACTCAGTACGTGGGCCACTTTGGGATTTATAGTCTCAAGCATCTTGAGTTTTATTGGAGTTGCATTCGCCCATTCAGATTGAGAGAATTCCAACATATTCCTGATTTGTGGCTTATAGATGGTAGAAAGACCTTGGATGTCAAGAAGTAAGTTAGTTGCCATAGAATGCCCACCTTCTGACCTATTTGTGCTGTTCATGGTATTTATTTGGTTGGTCTAATTGAGCTTCAGATTTATTGTTAACCCGCAGAATATTGATGTGGGTGATTCAGTGCTAGAAATTCACTGAATTCCAAAGGTGTAAGACTTTCTCTCCATGGAGACGGTCTTTGTCTGATATTATTGTAGTAGAACACATGTTACTTTCCACAGATCAGCTCATGTATACAATAGTCGAATCTTGCTGCATGCAGGCATGTGCTGCTTCATTGCTGAGGAGTTGTGAATGGGATTAAACATTTTGCAATCATTGGCAAACATTACCTTTTTCGACCATTTGATAAAAGGCCATCGATGAAACATTTGAAGGTTGGGCCAACAACACCATAATCTTTAAGACTTGAGCAGAATTAGGCCATTCTGCCCATTGTCTATTCAGTGATTCAATTTTTCCATCTCAACCCTATTCTAATATAGAATGCCCTTCCTAATCAAGAACATATCAATCACTGCCTTAAAAATACCCAATGTCCCCACAGCCGTCTATGTCAGCGAATTCCATTAATTTACCACCCTGTCACAAAATAAATGGGTCCTCATCTGCATTTTGAATGTACACCCATTTATTCTGCAGTTGTGCTCTCTGGTGCTAGACTTTTCCATTACTGGAAACATCCTTTCCATGTCCACTCTATCTAAACTTTTCATTATACAGTAGGTTTCAATAGGATCCCACGTCATCCCTCCAAACTACAGCGAGTACAGACCCAGAACCTTCAAACACTCCTCATACATTAACCAATCATCCCCAGGATCATTCTCGTATACCTCCTCTGGACCCTCTCCAAAGCCAACACATTCTTCCTCAGATATAGGCCCAAACACCGGCCACAATATTTCAAAGGTGGCCTTATCAGCACCTGATAAAGCATTACATCCTTGTTTTATATTCTAGTCCCCTCCAAATGAATGCTAACATTACATTTGCCTTCCTTACCTCTGACTCAACCTGCAAATTAATCTTTTCGGAATCCTGCATCAGCACTCCGAAGTTCCTTTGCACTTCCAATTTCTGAATCCTATCCCCACTTAGAAAGTAGCCAATGCCTTTATTCCTCAACCAAAGAAACTCCTAATACTCTGGTGCTGAAACATTGACCTTCAGCAGCAAAACACTTTTATCAACAGCTTCAAATTCTATCACTCACTGACACACTGGGGACAATTTACAGTGGCCTATCAATTCATATATCTTTGGGATTTGGGAGGAAAATGAAACATCTAAAGCTAACTCAATTGGCCACAAGAAAACTGTGCAAGCTTCATGCAGACAGCACCTGAGGCCAGGATTAAACCCAGATCTCTGGCACTGCACGCCATGCACTCTGCTAGATGCACTATTGTGACTCCAACCATTGGCATGCTTTTAGTTTAGTTTAGTTTAGAGATACAGCGCGGAAACAGGCCCTTCTGCCCACCGAGTCTGCGTCGACCAGCGATCCCCACACATTAACACTATCCTATTGCACTAGGGACAATTTACAATTATACCAAGGCAATTAACCTACAAATCTGTACGTCTTTGGAGTTTTAGTGATTTCTCCTCTATGTTAACTGACTTCAGTATGAAAAATGTTTTCTGATTCCACAGTTGGTCAGATGCTGCCTTGACATCAAGAGCAATCACTCTCACTCTGGAATTCAGCGCTTTGGTCAATGTTTGGACCAACGCTGTGACGAGGCTTGAAGCCAAGTGATCCTGGCAAAATCCAATATGAGCACTGTCTATATGGTCAAAGCACGCTTCTTCGGCAGGGAGCATTCTACGTATGTAATACATACTACAGAATTACTGGGGTTTTGTATTATTATTACGCCAAGTACATAACACATTTCAGAATTGAGATAAATTATTTAATGTTAATTATATTTTAATACTGATCATCCCCTGCCATCATCCATCAAATCCTTGAGGGGATTTGAACTGTCAAAGAGGAGATGAGTAACAAGGCAGAATGACAATCCCATGCTGGAGTGATTACAACCAGTTGCTCAGTTGGTTAGTTGCTCAGCTTTATCTAATAGTAAACAACAACTAGCACAGAATAAGATAAACTTGGATGGCTTGAAATCTGCAGATTGGCCTCTCGGTGGCCGACTAGGAAAAGGGGAGATGCAGCGAGACCTGGGTGTCATGGTACACCAGTCATTGAAAGTGGGCATGCAGGTGCAGCAGGCAGTGAAGAAAGCGAATGGTATGTTAGCTTTCATAGCAAAAGGATTTGAGTATAGGAGCAGGGAGGTTCTACTGCAGTTGTACAGGGTCTTGGTGAGACCACACCTGGAGTATTGTGTACAGTTTTGGTCTCCAAATCTGAGGAAGGACATTATTGCCATAGAGGGAGTGCAGAGAAGGTTCACCAGACTGATTCCTGGGATGTCAGGACTGTCTTATGAAGAAAGACTGGATAGACTTGGTTTATACTCTCTAGAATTTAGGAGATTGAGATGGGATCTTATAGAAACTTACAAAATTCTTAAGGGGTTGGACAGGCTAGATGCAGGAAGATTGCTCCCGATGTTGGGGAAGTCCAGGACAAGGGGTCACAGCTTAAGGATAAGGGGGAAATCCTTTAAAACCGAGATGAGAAGAACTTTTTTCACACAGAGTGGTGAATCTCTGGAACTCCCTGCCACAGAGGGTAGTCGAGGCCAGTTCATTGGCTATATTTAAGAGGGAGTTAGATGTGGCCCTTGTGGCTAAGGGGATCAGAGGGTATGGAGAGAAGGCAGGTACGGGATACTGAGTTGGATGATCAGCCATGATCATATTGAATGGCGGTGCAGGCTCGAAGGGCCGAATGGCCTACTCCTGCACCTAATTTCTATGTTTCTATGTTTCTAAAAGATGTCTGCAGGAAGCTGGCTCTTGAAGGAATAGATTTGATGTTGGATAAGGGCAGTGATCTTGTGGAGGAAACCATTACCAAGATGAACAGCATTAACATCCCAGATTGGTGGGAAATGGAGTCTTTCCATTTTAACCTCTCCTGTGCCATTATTATTAGGGATCGAGCAGTAAAATCGCTCTTTGAATACCAGCATGCCTTATGAAAATCAGATTTTAGCTTGTAAAACTAAGATGTTATGAAAATCATATCTATGATTGTCTCCATTTCATCGTACTTTTACTTGAATTATATCAAGGTTTATTAGGGGGTTGGGTTGGTTTAGAAAATAAAACATTGAGCTGTAATTGCTCGCAGCTTGTGCTCTTGTTCCATTTAATTTTTTTTTATTGCTGCCCTTTATAATCCTTTTGCTGACATGTGTTGGGAAATGTATCATTCTCAATAATAAGCAGAAGAAATAGAAAACCTGGTTTGCATGTGAATTTCTCTCTGATCCTATCATTTTCCACTGATGTCTCTGGTGGACTGTCTGTTCCGATATGTTAGCAATACATTATGACCCACCAAAACTGCAGATATTGTAAATGGTTAGCAGTGCAACTATTTCTGGAGTTTTGCTTAACTTAGATAATGGCACTGTACTGGCGACAGGTTCCAACAATCATGGCAATTCCACAATAACTAAAGTTATTCTAATAACGTGAGGAGATTTCAGTGAAGAAATTCAAAGGGACTGTTAATATAAATGCAAACAAAAACAAACGGGGCCGATTAAAGCAGGAAAGATCAACTAAATCAGATTCAATTGAAATCCATTATCTAGCAAGCCTGCAAGAAGTTAAGATAGGTTAAAAGATTGGATTCACACTGAAGAGATTTCCAACAGAAGGAAATTGTTGGGTGAAAAGACATTTCCATTGAGAAGGGAAGCAGTTGAGTGGAATTCTCTGCTGATGTGTCAGAGGGAATTATGTTAGTTGGACAAAGTAAGAATAGTATCAAAACCAAGTAAACAATATCCCCATTTTATAATGTAGAACATAAAAACATATGACACAGGAACAGGCCTTTTGGCCCACAATGTCCATAAACATGATGCCAAGTTAAACTAATTTCCTTTGTTTCACATGATCCACAGCCCTACATGTCCTGCATATCTTCTTAAATGTTACAATCACATCTGCATCCACCACCAACTTTGGCAGCACGTTCCCAGCATCCACAACTATCCGTGTAAAAATCTCCTTTAAGCTTTACCTCTCTCACCTTATAGCTACGCCCTCTAGTCTAGTTTAGTCTAGTTCAGAGATACAGCATGGAAATAGACCCTTTGGCCCATCGAATCCACACTGACCATCGTTCATACTCTATGTCCTACACACTAGGGGCAATTTACACGCCAATTAATCTACAAACCAGCTCGTTGTTGAAATGTGGGAGGATACTGGAGCACCCAGAGAAAACCCATGCGGTCACAAGGGGAATGCACAGACAGCTCCCGTGGATCAAACCAGGGTCTCTAGTACAGTGAGGCAGCAGTTCTACCGCTGCGCCACTGTGCCACCCTAAAAACAGGCCCTTGGCATTTCTCTCCATCTATGTCTCTCATAATTTTATATACTTTTATCAGGTATCCGCCCAATCTCCGACTCCTCTCAAAAAACAACTCAAATGTGCCCAATCTCTCTTTATACTAATTAACCATATAACCATATAACCATATAACAATTACAGCACGGAAACAGGCCATCTCGACCCTTCTAGTCCGTGCCGAACACATAATCTCCCCTAGTCCCATATACCTGCGCTCAGACCATAACCCTCCATTCCTTTCCCATCCATATAACTATCCAATTTTACTAATTAACTCTAGTCAAGGCTGCATTCCAGTAAACTTTTTCTGGACACAATCCAAACCCTCCACATCCTTATTGTAAAGGGGTGACCAGAACTGCACACAATAATGCAGCTGAATTCACAAGGAAAATAAGGTTGCATAAATAGGGCCTTCCAGTTTGGGTAATATGTGTACTGCCATTAATTGCATTTTTAATCCTAATTTTCTCATTTTATTGGTCAATTATTTGAAAAATACTTTCCAGCGAATCTTAGTCTCTTTTCAAATAATTAAATAACATCAATTACGTCAGATAATTTACATTGTACCCATTAAAGAACAATTATATATTTACAATTACAAATTGACCAGAAATGTAAAAGCACATTTTTGAGGAGTACCATCCTTTTGATAGGCAGTATCGTCTTTGTCTCGATTCTTTTTTAATTGCAGATACAACTCAGGTTATCCCAAGATCCTCTTACTTCCATTACCTGTCTCTTTTGTTCATCTATTAATCATTTGATATCTATTTATGTTAAAATGTCTCTCCATTATTTAGTCTAATGTCTAGAGTATTTTGAAAAACTGAACTGCAGATGCTGGTTTCCAAAAAAAAAGACAAAGTGCTGAGGTAACTCAACAGGTCAGACAACATCTCTGGAAAATATAGATAGGTGACATTTCAGGTCAGAGCCCCTTTCAGACTGATTTCGAGTGGATGGGGGAGGAGAAAGCTGGGACAGCCTGGCAGATAATAGGTTGACACAGGTGAGGGGGGGTGGACAAGAGCCAGAGATGAAAAGACAGGATGTGTGAGACCAAAGGATTGAGGAGGTGCAAATTCTGTATCTAGAGGAAGGAATGTAGAGGGGATGGCAGGTGGAGGGGAGAAATAGGTGTCTGCAGGTGGGGTACAGGTGAGAGAGGTGTGTGGAGAAAGGTGAGATGTTGGGAAGGAATGGGGGGTAGGGTTGCGTTTGTAGTTACCTAAAATTGGAGAATTTAATGTTCTGACCATTAGGTTGTAGGTTACTTAAGAGGAATTTGAGGTGCTGTTTCTCCGTGTTGCCTGACTCTGGCAATGGAGGCGGCCCGTGACGGAAAGATCAATATGGGAATGGGAAGAGGAGTGAAAATGGTTAGCAACCAAGAGATCCAGAAGGCCTTGGCAGAGAGAACTCTATCCCATAGCTCTTCTTTCATTCCCCATTCCCCCCAGACAGAACAAGGATAAAGTTACCCTGGTCCTCTCCTTTCAGCCTCTACATCCAACTCAGCATCCTCCAACATTGCCGTCAGTTTAGTTTAGTTTAGTTTAGTTTAGTTTAGTTTAGTTTAGTTTAGTTTAGTTTAGTTTAGTTTAGTTTAGTTTAGAGATACAGCACGGAAACAGGCCCTTCAGCCCACCGGGTCCGCGCCGACCAGCGATCCCCGCACATTAGCACCCACTAGGGATAATTTTTACATTTACCAAGCTAATTAACCTACAAACCTGTACATCTTTGGAATGTGGGAGGAAACACAAGATTTCGGAGAAAGCCCACGCAGGTCACAGGGAGAACGTACAAACTCCGTACAGACAGCACCCATAATCGGGATCAAACCCGGGATCGAATTGGGTTCGAACCCGGTTCTCCGGCGCTGCATTCACTGTAAGGCAGCAAATCTACCGCTGCACCACCGTGACGTGATGCCACCATGAGTCATATATTCTCACCCCCGTCTCTTTCCGCCTTCCGCAAAGACTGCTCTCTGCACAACACCTTGGTTCACTTATGCCTTCCCACCCAAAACACCCCTCTCCTAGTACTTTCTCCTCCAGCCATAGATGTAGCACCTGTCCCTGTACCTCCTCCATCACCTCCATCCAGGGACCCCAGCAAACCTTTCAGGTGAGACCAAGGTTCCCGTGCACTTCCTCTAACCCCATCCACTGTGTCCAGTGTTCTCGATGTGGCCTCCTGTCTTTTCGCTAATAAAATTTGCGTCGGTCCACAAATGATCAGCGTTTTGCTAACCATTTCAGCTCCTGTTCCCATTCATCTACCTTTCTGTCCTGTTCCCAATCACATACTGACCTTTCTGTTCTGGAACTTCATTGCCAGAGTGAGGCCACATGCAAACTGGAGGATCAACACCTCATATTCTGCTTGGGTAGCTCACAACCCAATGGTCTGAACACTGAATTCTTCAATTTTAGGTAACTACAAACCACCCCCGTCTCCCTTTCCTCCCCTAACCCCACCCTTCTTTTCTCATCCTCTCTTTCCCTTGTGCCCCACCTGGACGCGAGTAGTCCTCTCCTCCCCCTCCTCTTCCACTACATTTCTTGATCTAACTTCACTATTTACAATTCTTCAATCCTTTTGTTTTACTCCTTCTGTCTTTTCATGTCTGGCCTGGGTCCAACCATCTACTTATCAAACCCGCCCTCTCCTTTATTAGCCTATTACCTGCCAGGCTTTGTCCTGCCCCTCCACTCTTTCAGTTTTACTTCCCCCCACAATCAGTCTGAAGAAGGGTCCCAACCCGAAATAACACCTTTCCACGTTCTCCAGAGATGCTGTCTGACCCGCGGAATTACTCCTGCACTTAGTGTCTCTTTTTGTCGAGTATATCTCATTTTTTATCATTTTGATTTCATGACCTTCATTACTTGTCCCAACATAATAACGTGCAAATTTGGAAGTTGTGTTTATGATAATCTGAATCAAATTATGAAATCATGTCAAAAGCGGCATCATTAACAGAGGTATCTGTTTACCATGTTATTATTAAAATGTTCTTGGTAAATTGTTGTATTGTACTAAAATGGGATTGCATAAATACTATAAAATTGTACCTTATTTTGTCTATGTTATTCATAAAATATAATACAGATGAAAAAAGTTAGGACTAAGTTATAAAAATAGCATCACAAATGAATCCATCATGGAAGTATTTTTTTTCAAACAACACTTGGTAACTGTTTTAAATGTGGAATCTGATGCCAGGAATGGTTTTGAATTATGTGCAAGTCAAAGATGTGAAAATAATGGAAAGTTTAGCTGGAGATGTATACCAAATCCTGAGCACCGATTTGATACATTGGCAGTCATTGCTTTCTCTGTCTTTCCCAAGTTCTTAAAAACTTCAGATCATATTTATTGGATTTTTTTTGAATATACAAGCTTTTATATGAATGCAAGTATATAATGACAGATATCAAATTAGTACAAAATATCACCACCCTAATAATTATTTATTCTTCAGACATCCAGTATGCACAAAATGCCCTATCCATCTTGGATGGTACAAGGAAGAGAACAAAAAGAAAGATCTGGGTCTTTTTGTATCTATTTCCAGCGATTATTATTCAGTTTATACTTTGATCCACAAAATACATATCCTACAATAAACTTTACGGAATGATAACTATGACCATGTAAATGAATGCTAAATGAAAAAAAGTTATATGTTCAATGACTTGACTTGCCAGAGACAGTCTGCGTGGTAGAAATAAAACTTTAAAAAATGGAAATATATTGAAACTAGACTAAGTGGGACCCGTTGGGTCCCAGCATCACACGGGAGGGCTGGTCACCAACGCAATATTCCACCTCTCCACCAATTCCAATACTGCTCGCCGTTGTGGGGGGCTATCTGTTGCGCTAGTATGGGTGTTGCAGGCTGAAGGTACTGGTTTCCAGAGGGCTAGTATAGACATTGTGCGCCGTATGGATGCTTGGGCAGGCATCCAACTGTTGCAACGATTTTAAAAGCCAAGCCAAGGCAAACAATTGGGCTGCAGACACCCGACAACCAAAATTCATTTTGTGAACACAAACTTGATAAAAAGGAGAGGCAAACAATTGGGCTGCAGACACCCGACAACCAAAATTCATCTTGTGAACACAAACCTGTCAAAAAGGCGAAGCAAACAATTGGGCTGCAGACACCCGACAACCAAAATTCATTTTGTGAACACAAACTTGTTAAAAAAAGGCGAGGCAAACAATTGGGATGCAGACACCCGACAACCAAAATTCATTTTGTGAGCACAAACTTGTTAAAAAAAGGCGAGGCAAACAATTGGGCTGCAGACACCCGACAACCAAAATTCATTTCGTGAACACAAACTTGTTAAAAAAGGGCTGCAGCCACTTTACAGCCGCATCGAGGGGACTCACCGTGGAGTAGACGTGCGTTCAGTGTTATTCGCAGCTCAGAGAGCCGTGACCTTCTTGCTTCCTGGTCTGGCAGAGACTGAATGAGGCACGACACTTCCTGGTTTTATAGACCCTCCCCCTGCCGCCAGCGGGGGCAGCAGAGAGAATGGGGAATTTTGTAAAAACATTAATATCTCTCTAATTTTTCATCGACGGAAAAAATCCTCCGCACTCATACGGCGAAGGGGGGCTCTGAGCGAGGAGGCCGAAAATGACGGCCGTAGGTGGGGGCGTTCTCTCAGAAATCGCAGCACAGTCGGCCAAAAGCGGTCAAGATCAGAGATTTAGTAATATAGATAATTCATATCAACTAATTATTTATTTTGTATGTTCATTACTGAACTGATTGATGCAATATTAGACAAGGACAAATCTTAATCTACATTAACTTTTATGACATATACTAATTTCAATATTTTAGGAATTCATTGAATAAGTACTAAATCATAAGATCTTAAGAAATCATTGCAAAAGAAAAGTTGAAACTTCTTCTGAATGCTGGTTCAACTGAGCATCATTTTATTTATTTATTTTTCATCAAAATTTTTCCTTATGCTCTATGATCAGTGAAATCAGTATTATTTTATGTGATGCCTGCCTAAGGAACTGGTCATGAGAAGATGGATGGTGTAACTGATATATAAAACACCAGTATTTCTAATCTCCATTCACGGTTCTATTTAGCATTTCTTGACTTCACCAAAGATTATAAGGTTCCGTACATTAGTGGAACAGGAATACTCCTTAGGGTAATATTATTCAGAAAATATTTATGCACAAAACTGTTTATGAATCTCTGATGGATTCTGAAGTTTTCCATAAATGTTGTTATGACATCTAGAGTATATTATTTCTATGAACTTAATGGAAAATAATAGTTTTTTAGGTGGTACATTTTTCATGGAGTTGTATAAGCTTTGAAATAAATAGCTCTGCATTTAAAACTCTGAAAGGGTAATCACATGTATTAATGAGAAGGGAGCAAATGCAGTGTCAGTGCGAAAAATAAATTTTCTAAGTTAAGCAAAAAAGGTTAGAGACAGCTTTATGGAGAAATATTAAAATTATGTTGAAGCATGTCCACTTCCAGACCTGTACTCTGTTATGTTAATGTAACAGTCTCTTATTAATGAAAGCATTGAAATGTATCTTACATGAATTGTAGTAATGTATATTGATCACTTCTGTCATTAAAAGGAAAAATTATTCTTGAGCATAACCTAAAATCAAACTAAGAATTGTCATAATCTGTTTAATTAAGTAGCAACTGTGTTCTAGATTTTAACAACTGACATAAAATGAGCAGTAGAGGGGACATGTCTAAATGGGTGGCTTTGCTCAATGTTGATCATGTGATTTTCTGAATATGAATTGTAAACAGTATGTCACGTCACCACAAGCAGTTTATTTTTATTTACATATATCTGCACCTTATTTAAATACAAAGTGGACATAAATACTTTGGGATAATTTCTCTTTCCAATAATAGCCAATTTACTTTAACTACTTTATTATCCACTGCTATAAAATAAGCTTTTGGCTGCATCAAATCAAGAAGGTTACAGATATTAACACACTGATTTGAAGTATATTTTTCGGGTATTAAATTAATACTCTGAAATGAGTCTTCCAAATTTACACTATCTATATATCACTAAAACTCGTCATCTATCTATCTATCTATCTATCTATCTATCTATCTATCTATCTATCTATCTATCTATCTATCTATCTATCTATCTATCTATCTATCTATCTATCTATCTATCTATCTATCTATCTATCTATCTATCTATCTATCTATCTATCTATCTATCTATCTATCTATCTATCTATCTATCTATCTTCCTGAAATTACGCCAAAACGATATGTTAGAAGTCCAGTAGTATCTATCTATCTATACAATAACACCCAAATAAATATAAAGAATCAAGAATGCAATAAATTAATAATTTTACTTCGGAGTCACGTGAGTGACTACGTGAAGAGCCCGTCAACCCGCATGCGCATCATTACGTCAAACGCTGGCGCGCAGCTCCAGCAGCAGTCCTTTTAAAAAGACTCCAGGTAAGTTCTGGAGCTTAGTCTGCGGTCAAAAATGTTTGTTCTTCGTTACAGCATGGATAAAGCTAGGGTGAAGTCTTGGAAGACTGCAGGGAGAACCGCTTCAGAGGACCGCGGGAGTACGGTCAGCGGTCGGCAGTCAGTTTCATCATCGCGGTCGCTGACAGCTCAGCCAGCGACTTCGGGCTCAGTGCCCATGGATAGCACTTTGCATACCCCGCGGGGGAAAGCAAAGTGCAAGTCCAACAGGCTGGTAGACTCGGACGAGTCTGGCCGGGAGGATTCGCCTCCCAGAGCGGGAAGGTTGGCTGGACGCCTTTCCCGAGTGGAGCATCTTATGGAGAAGATGCTCCAACAGAATACGCTCCGTGGTCGGGAGTCGTACCACAGCGGGGCTCTGGGACCTGCAGCAGCACCTGGTGCAGGGCTGCATTATGTCTCCCCATCCGAAGATGGGAGTGCAGACGAGTCCTGTGCGGAGGACTGCTCGGTGCGGGACCCAGCGGGAAGCAGAGGTACCAAACATGATATCTAAATTTGTGGTGCCGTCGCTCGTTGGAGAGCCGCTGAACGAAGAGCTGCCGGCAAGCATTAATTACCTGGTCTCCCACCAGCTGCAGGAGTAGGTCATGATGAAGACAACCATGCGGTACCACGCACCCAGCAACTGTGCGTCCCTTAAGGTACCGGTGGTAAATAGTTCCATATGGAACCATATCGGGGGCGGCATTAAGACCCAAGAATTGAAGCTGCAGAGAATTCTCAACCTGCTGGGGTCGGGACTGACAGCTTTCGCCAGGTCGGTGGATGGCGGCGCATTATCGGATGGGCAGCGGGACGCAATGGCATTGTTGTGCAATGCACATTTTGAAATTAATTGCTTTCGCAAGAATGCCATTCGTCCCGTTCTCAACCCCAAGTTTGCGGGGTTGTGTAAATCCAGTAATGTGCAGCCGCCAAACTTATTGTTTGGGGAAGACCTGTCCAGGCAGGTAATATAGACCTCGACGAGGAGTCAAAGGATGTGGGGCTACTTCGGGCTCCACCAGCGAACAAGCCATCGTCGTCGTCATCGTTTCGTCGTCACCAACCATATCCTTCACCCAGCACAAGACCGGCTGCGCAACCAATGAGGTCGGGAAGAACCGGACGGAAGTTTTTTTTAGGACAAGGACCGAGCTGACCCACAACGAAGATGCGCAGCTACCGACCACAAGCACCCCAAAACCCCAAACATCGGGGAAGGAAATAACTGGCAAAAATCCATCTAGCACGGAGGTAGGTGGGTCTGGTTCGCAATGTAACATACCGGGTGTAGAGTTATCGCATGTTGGTGGTTGGTGACGTTTCTTTTTGCATGAGTGGCGTTGGATAACTTCTGATTTATTCATACTGCACAGTGTTGACAGGTTTAAAATAGAGTTTGCCGGCGCGTTGCCACCCACGCAGCATGCTCCAAGCCGTACCTTTGTGCGTTCAAAAAGGGATGATTTGGAAGTTCAGGCTGAAATTGAAACTGTGTGAAAAAAGGGTAATTGAAAAAACTAGGCATGAGCCACACCAATTTGTGTCCAATATTTTCACCAGAGAAAAGAAGGATGGGGGGTGCCGCATTATATTGGATTTAACCCAATTAAACACTTTTGTGCAGTACAGACATTTCAAAATTGAAAGCTTTGTTACGGCCAAACAATTAATTTCCAAGGGATGTTATATGGCATGTATTGACCTTAAGGATGCTTATTATTCGGTCCCTGTTCACAAGGAACACAGAAAGTGCCTGAAATTTAACTGGATGGGGCAGTAATGGCAATTTAAAGCGCTGCCTAATGGAGTGACCTCAGCTCCTCGGCTGTTCACAAAAATATTAAAACCTGCTCTGGCTCTTTTACGAGCACAGAGACACATAGCAATGGCTTATCTAGATGACATTCTGATCATAGGCAAAACTATGGAATTAACTATTTCGGCGGTTTCAGCCACAAAACTTGTGTTTGAAAAGTTGGGGTTCCTAATTCATTCAGTAAACTCCAGGTTGACTCCATCCACTATCATGGATTACTTGGGATTTACTATTAACTCCAATCACCTGGTTGTGACTTTGCCCTAGGGCAAGAGATTGAAGTTAATAGAGTCCTGCAGCAATATGATTGCACAGCAGCTGCCTTCAATTCGACAAGTGGCAAGTTTAATTGGGAAATTGGTTGCTGCATTTCCATCATCTAAATATGGACCACTTCATTATCAGCAATTGCAAAGAGACAAGGTGTAAGCACTTAAAAACAATTTGGGCCACTTTGACAGGGCTATGCCATTATCGGTTGAAGCAATTGATGAGCTCCAGTGGTGGAAAGCCAAGCTTGACCATTGTTCTGGCAATATTTCAATCGAAAGCCCTTCGGTGGTATTACAGACTGATGCAAGTGCTTTGGGGTGGGGAGCCACTGACACCGTTTCCAGCTGCGGTGGCAGATGGAATGTGCATGAACTATCTTTTCTACAGGTGCATGGAGTTAACTATTTGGAGTTGCTCGCAGCCTTATATGGTCTGAAAGCTTATTGTGCACACATGCATCATCTTCATGTTCAGTTACAGATAGATAACACTACTGCAGTAGCATACATAAATCACATGGGTGGTATCAAGTCAGTATATCCTGTGATAAATTGGCTAACCACATTTGGCACTGGTGCATTATTCGGAACATTTGGGTTTCAGCAATCTACCAACCAGGTAGATTCAACACGGTGGCGGACACCAGGTCACGTAAATTCAATGACAACACAGAATGGGTGTTGAATCATAGAGTATTTAAGGACATTAATGGATTTGTTCGCTTCAAGATTAAACCATCAGTTACCAAAGTATGTTTCGTGGGAACCAGACCCAGGGGCTGTAGCGGTAGATGCGTTCTCGCTACATTGGGGAGGAATGTTTTTCTACGCATTCCCCCCCCCCCCATTCTGCCTTGTCACTCGCTGTCTGCAAAAGATTCAGCAGGACTCTGCCTCTGGCATTCTGGTAGTCCCTGACTGGCCCACTCAGCCATGGTACCCTCTCGTTCTCGGCATGGTGGTACAGACAGTGTGGAAGGTGCCTAAACACAGGTCATTGTTGACTAACCCCAGTTCTGGTGAAGTACATCCTCTGCATGATCGGCTGAATTTATTAATTTGCAGGGTTTGAGAAGACCTTTCCTCGGACTGGGACTAGCTGATCGTACGGTGGATGTGTTAACTGCGGCGTGGAGAAACAGTACGCAGAAACAATATGCATTGTATATCAGGAAGTGGGAATTGTTCTGTGCACAGTCTGATATATTGTATGACGAAGCGCACATTACAGGTGTTCTGGAGTTTCTCTCGAAATTATACTACGATGAGAAATTAGGTTACAGTGCTCTGAAAAGTGGCAGGAGTGCGCTGTCGTCATCCTTGCAACCAAGCTCAGAACATCAGTCTGTGGGCTCTCACTCTTTAGTGTGTAAATTCATGAAGGGAGTTTTCAATTCAAACCCTCCTAGGCCCAGATACACAGAAATTTGGGATGTAGGTGTGGTTCTTACCTCACTTCGTTCATGGTCTCCACCTTCTTCCCTGTCTCTACTCCGGTTTACGCACAAGGTGGTCATGCTGATGGCTTTAGTGTCAGCTCAGAGGGTCCAGTCCTTGCAAAAGTTACGTCTGGATAGGATGCTCACCTCTGATAGTGGGTTCACCTTTTTTGTTTACGACAACATCAAAAGGCTAGACCAGGGTCCTCGGGACTTAAGTTACAGTTCATGGCATACCTTTTGGATCCCGAGTTGTGTGTAGTTCGTTATCTCCGACAATATATTAAAGTCACTAAAGGGCTTAGAGGTTCGAAGTTAGCACTATTGATCAGCCATAAGAAGTCACACAAGAGGGTTTCTACTCAAACCATTTCCAGGTGGCTTAAACTAGTTCTATCTCATGCGGGTGTGGATACTAAAATGTTTAAATCTTATTCCACCAGGGCTGCAGCAACGTCCGCAGCAAGAAGCATGGACGTTCCGTTAGACCAGATTCTGTCGGCTGCAGGATGGTCCTCAGCACGCACGTTTCAGAAGTTTTATAATAAACCCTTAGTGAGAACGAGCGTATTTGCTAACTCAGTTTTAAGTTCAAGTGCATAGTCCCTCTTGGGTAGAGAGGTGACTACCATTGTATTGTTAGTTTTCTACATTAAATTGTTATTGTACGAATGCCATGACTGAACAGTTTCCATTCTTCATTTGTCAACTATACAGTGTGTGACGCATGGACTTGTTCCACGGCATGGAGTCACAGAGCTTTAAAATCTTCGCGTAGTCACTCACGTGACTCCGAAGTAAAATAGTAAGATTAAACGAGAACTTACCAGTTTGAAGTTTGAGCTTTATTTTATGAGGAGTTATGATGAGGGATTACATGCCCTCCACTCCCAACCCTTCCTCATAAAGCTAACTGGTATTTCTAGTTTCATGAATCTTACTATTCTCAGGTCAATCGGTTCCTGTCTGTGACTCCACACCGCTGCTTTGAAGGTTGATGTGCATGCGGGCTGACGGGCTCTTCACATAATCCCTCATCGTAACTCCTCATAAAATAAAGCTCAAACTTCAAACTGGTAAGTTCTCGTTTAATCTTACTATCAATAATACTAGGTAACCAGACCATAATGGTGCAGAACCAAAGTCATAGTGCACCGATTGTCCCCATAGTAGATTATAGTTGCTGATATCGGTTTGTGGTTAGTGTTTTGCAATGCTGATGCTGATGGGAGTTGGGAAGAAGCTGTTCTTGAACTGGAAGTCATGGTTCTCAGGCTCCTGTACCTTCTTCTTGGTTACAGTAGTGAGATAAGAACATGGCCACAATAGCATGGGTATTTGATGATATTAGCTGTATTTTAAGAGGCAGAGCTTCATGTAGATCTATTGGTGGTGGAGATGCCAATACATGTGATGGACCAGGCAATGTGTACCATTTTCTGTTGCCTCCTTCATTCCTATGCATTTGAGTTACCAAATCAGGCCATGATGCAACTAGTCAGTATGCTCTCTGTCATACACCTGTAAAAGCTTGATAGAGTATTCGGCGACGTAACTAATCTCCTCAATCTTCTAAGGAAGTAGAGATGTTTATGAGCTCTCTGTATTTGCATCAATGTGCTGAGCCCAGGACAGATCTTCAGAGATGTACATGCCTGGGAACTTGAAGCTGTTGAATCTCACCACTGCTGTCCCTTCGATGAAGGCAGGTTTGTGGATCCTTGACTTTCCCCTCCTGAAATCAACAATCAGCTCTTTGGTGTTGCGAACGTTGAGAGCAAGATTGTTGTTCTGGCACCATCCAAGCACATTATCTATCTCCCTCCTCTATTCTGACCTATCATCAATCATTATTTGGTCAGCAATCTTGGAGGTTAAAGGTGGTGTTGGAGTTGTGTCTGACTACACTACACATTCATGGATATAGAGAGAATAGACCAGGGGACTGAGCAAACAGCCTTGAGGTACACCTGTGTGGATGTTTATTGAAGAGGAAGTGTTGTTGCCAATTCGTACTGGTTGTGGTCTCCCAGCAAATAAATCGAGGATCCATTTGGCATAGGAAGGACCCAGTTCTTTGAGGTGGATGATAAGTTTAGAGGGGATGATGGTGTTGAATGCCAAGCTGTTGTCAATGAACAACAATCTGATATATATAAATTACTTGGACGTAAACATAGATGGGTTGGTTAATAAGTATCCAAACAGATTGCCCTTCGTGCCATCAAGGTAATTCATGGCAGAGCAGGCCACTTATCACTGAAATGGCCAATGCTGCCAGGACCTTACCAATACACTGAGCAAACCTCGCATTGAAGAATTCTCCAAAGGATATGCTGCTCCAAAAGGTAAGTCATCAGTGAGTTCAGACAGCTGTCCAATTATCAGCTTTAACCCAACAGAACACTTCTGTAGTCTGGTGAAAATGTCTTTAAAGTGCAAAGAAACATAATAATTAAATTTAAATAAAGGACCTCATATTTGGAACCTCCATTCAATTTCTAATTTTCCAATTTTCTATTGTTGAGATTCACGGAATAATCATCTGCCGTTTTTTTAAATGCTATAGATTTGTTTCGAGATATAGCGTGGAAACAGGCCCTTCGACCCAACTAGTCCACTCCAACCTGCGATCACCCGTACACTAGTTCTATCCTACACACTCGGGACAATTCACAGAAGCGAATTAATCTACAAATTTGCACGTCTTTGTAATGTGGGAGGAAACCAGAGCACCCGGAGTAGACTCATGCGGTCACAGGGAGAATGTATAAACTCCGTACAGACAGCACTAGTAGTCAGGGTCAAACCCGGATCTCTGGCATGGTGAATTTATTATGGCAGATGAGTTGAACAGGTACTTTGGATCCGTCTTCACTAAGGAAGACACAAACAATCCTCCTGATGTACTAGTGGCCAGAGGATCTAGGGTGACGGAGGAACTGAAGGAAATCACATTAGGTAGGAAATGGTGTTGGGTAGACTGATGGGACTGAAGGCTGATAAATCCCCAGGGCCCGATGTTCTGCATCCCAGGGTACTTAAGGAAGTGGCTCTAGAAATCGCGGACGCATTGGTGATCATTTCCCAATGTTCTATAGATTCAGGATCAGTTCCCGTGGATTGGAGGGCAGCTAATGTTATCCCACATTTTAAGAAAGGCGGGAGAGTGAAAACAGGGAATTATAGACCAGTTAGCCTGACATCGGTGGTGGGGAAGATGCTGGAGTCAATCATAAAAGATGAACGAGTGCAGTAACAGGATCGGTCCGAGTCAGCATGGATTTACGAAGGGGAAATCATGCTTGACTAATCTTCTGGAATTTTTTGAGGATGTAACTAGGAAAATAGACAAGGGAGAGCCAGTGGATGTAGTGTGCCTGGACTTTCAGAAAGCATTTGATAAGGTCCCACATCGGAGATTAGTGGGCAAAGTTAAGGCACATGGTATTGTGGGTAGAGTGCTGACATGGATAGAAAATTGGTTGGCAGACAGGAAACAAAGAATAGGGATTAACGGGTCCCTTTCAGAATGGCAGGCAGTGACTAGTGGGATACCGCAGGGATCGGTGCCTGGACTGCAGCTATTTACAATATACATCAATGATTTAGATGAAGGGATTCAAAGTAACATTAGCAAATTTGCAGATGACACAAAGCTGGGTGACAGTGTGAACTGTGAGGAGGATGCTATGAGAATGCAGGGTGACTTGGACTGGTTGGGTGAGTGGGCAGATGCATGGCAGATGCAGTTTAATGTGGATAAATGTGAGGTTATTCACTTTGGAAGCAAAAACAGGAAGGTAGATTATTATTTAAATGGTGTCAAGTTGGGAAAAGGGGAAGTACAACGGGATCTGGGGGTCCTTGTTCATCAGTCAATGAAAGTAAGCATGCAGGTACAGCAGGCAGTGAAGAAAGCGAATGGCATGTTGGCCTTCATAGCAAGATGAGTTGAGTATAGGAGCAAAGAGGTCCTTCTGCAGTTGTATAGGCCCTAGTGAGACCACACCTGGAGTATTGTGTGCAGTTTTGGTTCCCTAATTTGAGGAAGGACATTCTTGCTATTGAGGGAGTGCAGCGTAGGTTTACAAGGTTAATTCCTGGGATGGCGGGACTGTCATATGCTGAGAGAATGGAGCGGCTGGGCTTGTATACTCTGGAGTTTAGAAGGATGAGAGGGAATCTTATTGAAACATATAAGATTATTAAAGGTTTGGACACGCTAGAGGCAGGAAACATGTTCCCGATGTTGGGGGAGTCCAGAACCAGGGGCCACAGTTTAAGAATAAGGGGTAAGCCATTTAGAACGGAGATGAGGAAACACTTTTTCACACAGAGAGTTGTGTCTATGGAATTCTCTGCCTCAGAGAGCGGTGGAGGCCGGTTCTCTGGATACTTTCAAGAGAGAGCTAGATAGGGCTCTTAAAGATAGCGGAGTCAGGGGATATGGGGAGAAGGGAGGAACGGGGTACTGATTGGGGATAACAGCCATGATCACATTGAAGGGAGGTGCTGGCTCAAAGGGCCGAATGGCCTACTCCTGGACCTATTGTCTATTAACTATTGTAAAGCAGCAACTTCACCACTGTGCCACACATATTTACAACACAATAAGGTAGACAGGCTGTATGTTCTCTTCTGAGGGTGAGAATTTCATCTGATTTCATCTAATTTTCATCTAATCTATGTGTTTGTCATTTAAAAAGTAGAATGAGTAAATGGCACTCGGGTCTTCCCCAGAGCTCCAGTGCTGATATGGTTCACTGATGTGGTAGCAGGGGGTTTGTGTTAAATTGGAGTTCAGCAACAAGAGTGCTGAGGTATATGTTCATCTCAAGAATTCATATATTAAAAGCCAAATTCATAAATTTAAACTGATGAATTCTTTTGAATTTCTAAATTTGAAACAATTTACGTTATCCCATGACGTTATCCTCCAAACCTTTAATGTAAAATCAAAGATATCTACTGTGATAAAGTACTTCATTTGAAGGATTACACATGTTACAAATGTGAAAGCCTTCAAATGTATCTGATTTGAAAATAAATTGAAACTATATCTGGGATTACTTCTTGATTTAACTATTAAAGAGTTAAATCATATTGTTCTACAAGAACAATTGATTTGAAGTAGTATACCTGCCACTTGACCTCCTATCCAACCCCTTAGTAGAGAACATACAGCCTGTCTACCTTACTGCATCAAACACATTGCTTAATTGGAGCTGATAGCGACAGTCAGTCAATTTAGGAAGTAGAAAAAAAATCTAGAATATTCTACTTTAAACTAGTTGACAATTAAATTGTCCTTATTTATTTAATATACTTAAAAAAAAATGTTTTGGGATATCTGTGGCACTAGGAGGCCTTATTGCCTAATTCTAATTTGTCTTGAACTGTGTGACTTGCTAAGCCATTTCAGAGGAAACTCAATGGTTAAATGTGTTGCTGCAGCTCTGGAATTACATACGGGCCAGGTGGGACAAGGAAACCACATTTCCTAAAGGGCATTAGTAAACCAGTTGGGTATTAATAATAATCTTGCAGGCTCATTGCCATCATTATTCAAACAAGCTTTACATGCCAAATGTATTTAATTAAATGAATTGAAATTATCCAGCTCAACAAGTAGTATTCAAATTCATGACTTTAGGTCATTAGAATAGATTTCTGAATCAGTTGTCCACTAACATAATCACTTGGCTACCATGGTATTTCACTCTTCAGGCCACCAGGTATACTTTGACCACAATTTCACCTGTACAACTTGCAATTCTTCTGTTCCATGCATATCAATTTATATCTACACTCTCATCCTAAATCAATGGATTGAATGAAGTGGTGCACAACATTTTTGCAAAAAAGGCAACATTTGCAATCAAACCTTCTGAAAATTATTTTATTTTAAGCATTCACAACTAAATATGGAGATATTAGTCACATTGAAAGCCACAAATGCCACAGCTCCTCCTGCCTCCTCACTGCTCCTTTCATTAGTGGCTCAGTGCTGCACTTTCCACCCTCTGACTGTTCAGGCCACTGCCACACTGCTGCCTCTTTACTGCTCCAATTTATAGTTCACTTAAGGGGCTGTCCAACTTGGGCGACCTCATCCGCGAGTTCTGGCAAGTTTGCCCTCGACTCATACTCGCAGCATGGTCGACACGAGGTCTTAGGAGGTCTTTGTGACTCTCCTTCAAGAGTAGGCCCCATGTACTCGAGGTCTCAGCTAGGTCGCAACGTATTTTTCAACATGTTGAAAAATCCGCGCGAGTAAAAAAAGGTCGCCATGGAAAAAATCGATACTTTTTTTACTCGTAGGTTTGGTCGTAGTAGGTCATAGTAGGTCGGCATGTTAATCATAGGTAATCAAGGGTAGTCGAAGGTAGTCGTAGATAGTCTTCATCATAGTCGAAGGGAGGTCGAAGGGAGGTCGAAGGAGATCGAAGGAGGTCGTCTTCATTCTCCACTATTCGGTGTCCAATTTTCCAGAAGTTAGTCGTAGCTAGTCGTATCTCGTCGAAGCTAGTCTTCACCATAGTCGAAGGAGGTCGAAGGAGGTCTTCAACATGACATTTTTTCAAACTCTCCTAAACTCTTCTGAAGTTGCCATTTAGGTCGCCAAAGTGGGACAGCCCCTTACTGCATCACTCACCACATCTCCAATGCTCTTTTCCACGTTGCTAATCATGTGCCCACCAGTTCTGTACTGCAGTTATATAGCAACAGACCCATATCCTCCAGCACTCCATCCTTGTGCTGCACAGATGGGTACACAGCAATACTCTAGCCATTGTATAATGACAGATATGTGCCCACCAGCACAGCAGACCTGACTCTGGAGCTGCATAACAATCTCCTCTTGGCATACACCCAGAAGATTGTTCCAGCTTGATCCCTGGGTCTCTCAACACCAGATCCCAATTCCAGGCTCAATAAGATTTGGCTCAACTTGCCCACGCTGACCAACATGCTGACCAACTAGTCCCACCTACCTGTCTGTGGCCCATATTCCTCTAAACAAACTCTATCTGTGTGCCTGCCTAAATGTTTCTTAAATGTTGGAATAGTACCTGCCTCAACTACCTCTGGCTCCTTGCCCATACACCCACCACCATTTGTGTAAAAAAGTTGCCCCTCATGTTTCCATTACATTTTTCCCACCTCATCTTAAACCTATGTCCTCTGATTCTTGATTCCCCAACTCTGGGCAAAATAAACTGTGCATTTACCTCATCTATTCCTCTCGTTATTCTAGAACTATATTGCAAGTAAACAGGCCATCGGTCCACCATGTCCATACTAATCAAATTGGCATTCTAGGTTAATCCCATTTGCCTGGATTTGAACCATAGCACTCAAAACCCATCCTATCCATCAATATTACTAAAACTCTGATCTTGATCGCTTTTGGCCCACTGTGCTGCGATTTCAGACAGAACGCCGCCACCTATGGCCGTCATTTTTGGCCACCTCGCTCAGAGCCCCCCCCCCTCCGCCTTACGGGTGCAGAGGATTTTTCCCATCGATGACAAATCAGAGAGATATTAATGTATTTTTTTAAATCACCATTCTCTCTGCCGCCCCTGCTGGAGGGAGGGGGAGTGACTATAAATCCAGGAAGTGGTGTGCCTCACCCAGTCTCTGCAAGATGGATGAAGGCAAGGGTCACGTCTCTCTGAGCTCTGAATAACACTGAACAAATGTCTACACAACTGTGAGTCCCCTTAATGTGGTTTGAAAATGAAAATATGGTTTGATGAAGTAAAAAGGCACTGCCTGCAAATGGTTGTTTGGGTGCTTTGCTTGAAGTTGAAAGGCACTACTTACTGCAAATGGTGGCTTGGGAGCTTTGGCTTGAAGTTGAAAGGCACTACTTACTGCAAATGGTGGCTTGGGTGCTTTGGCTTGAAGTTGAAAGGCACTACTTACTGCACATAGTGGCTTGGGTGCTTTGGCTTGAAGTTGAAAGGCACTACTTACTGCACATGGTGGCTTGGGTGCTTTGGCTTGAAGTTGAAAGGCACTACTTACTGCAAATGGTGGCTTGGGTGCTTTGGCTTGAGGTTGAAAGGCACTACTTACTGCAAATGGTGGCTTGGGTGCTTTGCTTGAAGTTGAAAGGCACTACTTACTGCAAATGGTCGCGGGTGCTTTGGCTTGAAGTTGAAAGGCACTACTTACTGCAAATTGTGGCTTGGGTGCTTTGGCTTGAAGTTGAAAGACACTACTTACTGCAAATGGTAGCTTGGGTGCTTTGGCTTGAAGTTGAAAGTCACTACTTACTGCAAATGGTGGCTTGGGTACTTTGCTTGAAGTTGAAAGGCACTACTTACTGCAAATGGTGGTGGGTGCTTTGGCTTGAAGTTGAAAGGCACTACTTACTGCAAATGGTGGCTTGGGTGATTTGGCTTGAAGTTGAAAGGCACTTCTTACTGCAAATGGTGGCTTGGGTGCTTTGGCTTGAAGTTGAAAGGCACTACTTACTGCAAATGGTGGTGTGGGTGCATTGGCTCGAAGTTGAAAGGCACTACTTACTGCAAATGGTGGCATGAAGTTGAAAGGCACTACTTACTGCAAATGGTGGCTTGGGTGCTTTGGCTTGAAGTTGAAAGGCACTACTTACTGCAAATGGTGGCATGAATTTGAAAGGCACTACTTACTGCAAATGGAGCAATGAATTTGAAAGGCACTACTTACTGCAAATGGTGGTGTGGGTGCATTGGCTTGAAGTTGAAAGGCACTACTTACTGCAAATGGTGGCATGAAGTTGAAAGGCACTACTTACTGCAAATGGTGGCTTGGGTGCTTTGGCTTGAAGTTGAAAGGCATTACTTACTGCAAATGGTGGCTTGGGAGCTGATTTGAAAGGCACTACTTACTGCAAATGGTGGCTTGGGTGCTTTGCTTGAAGTTGAAAGGCACTACTTACTGCAAATGGTGGCTTGGGTGCTTTGGCTTGAAATTGAAAGTCACTACTTACTGCAAATGGTGGCTTGGGTGATTTGGCTTGAAGTTGAAATGCATTACTGCAAATGGTGGCTTGGGAGCTTTGATTTGACGTTGAAAGGCACTACTTACTGCAAATGGTGGCTTGGGTGCTTTGCTTGAAGTTGAAAGGCACTACTTACTGCAAATGGTGGCGGGTGCTTTGGCTTGAAGTTGAAAGGCACTACTTACTGCAAATTGTGGCTTGGGTGCTTTGGCTTGAAGTTGAAAGTCACTACTTACTGCAAATGGTGACTTGGGTACTGCTTGAAGTTGAAAGGCACTACTTACTGCAAATGGTGGCGGGTGCTTTGGCTTGAAGTTGAAAGGCACTACTTACTGCAAATGGTGGCTTGGGTGATTTGGCTTGAAGTTGAAAGGCACTTCTTACTGCAAATGGTGGCTTGGGTGCTTTGGCTTGAAGTTGAAAGGCACTACTTACTGCAAATGGTGGTGTGGGTGCATTGGCTCGAAGTTGAAAGGCACTACTTACTGCAAATGGTGGCATGAGTTGAAAGGCACTACTTACTGCAAATGGTGGCTTGGGTGCTTTGGCTTGAAGTTGAAAGGCACTACTTACTGCAAATGGTCGCATGAATTTGAAAGGCACTACTTACTGCAAATGGAGCAATGAATTTGAAAGGCACTACTTACTGCAAATGGTGGTGTGGGTGCATTGGCTTGAAGTTGAAAGGCACTACTTACTGCAAATGGTGGCATGAAGTTGAAAGGCACTACTTACTGCAAATGGTGGCTTGGGTGCTTTGGCTTGAAGTTGAAAGGCATTACTTACTGCAAATGGTGGCTTGGGAGCTATGATTTGAAAGGCACTACTTACTGCAAATGGTGGCTTGGGTGCTTTGCTTGAAGTTGAAAGGCACTACTTACTGCAAATGGTGGCGGGTGCTTTGTTTGAAATTGAAAGTCACTACTTACTGCAAATGGTGGCTTGGGTGATTTGGCTTGAAGTTGAAATGCATTACTTACTGCAAATGGTGGCTTGGGAGCTTTGATTTGACGTTGAAAGGCACTACTTACTGCAAATGGTGGCTTGGGTGCTTTGCTTGAAGTTGAAAGGCACTACTTACTGCAAATAGTGGCTTGGGTGCTTTGGCTTGAAATTGAATGGCACTACTTACTGCAAATGGTGGCTTGGGTGCTTTGGCTTGAAGTTGAAAGGCACTACTTACTGCAAATGGTGGCTTGGGTGCTTTGGCCTGAAGTTGAAAGGCACTACTTACTGCAAATGGTGGCTTGGGTGTGTTGGTTTGAAGTTGAAAGGCACTACCTACTGCAAATGGTGGCTTGGGTGCTTTGGCTTGAAGTTGAAAGGCACTACTTACTGCAAATGGCGGCTTGGGTGCTTTGGCTTGAAGTTAAAAGGCACTACTGCAAATGCACTTATTTCCTGTTTGCACTGTATATTGATTTTAGATAAAATGCTACCACTTACGGCTGTGATTTTTGGCCATCTTACTCAGTCCCCCCTCCGCTGAGCAGGTACAGAGAATTCTTCCCATCAATGAAAAATAAAAGTGTTATTAGTGTTTTAAAAATGTTGAGAATCTCTCTCCTGTCAATCACGCCATGAAAGCCACACCTTTTCCGGTGGGAGGGGGAGGGGTTATAAAACCCGGAAGTGTGGGTGTGGCTCAGTCTCTGCATGATGGGGGAGGGAGAGGTCACGACTCTGTCTGAGCTGTGAATCAACTGAACACACTGAATGTCTACTGAACTGTGAGTTTGGTGTTTTGTGTGGTTTTATGGTGGTTTCGCCCTGCATGAAATGGTATGAAGCTGCACTTGAATTTGGTGGCCTTGGAACCAGCTTGAAGGTGGTATGAAACTGCACTTGAATTCGGTGCCCTTACACCCTGCTTGAAGTGGTTGGAAACTGCACTTGAATTCAGTGGCCTTGCGCCCTCTCATAGTGGTAAGAAACTGCACTTGAATTTGGTGGCCTTGCACCCTGCTTGAAATGGTAGGAACATGGATTTGAATTTGGTGGCCTTGCACCCTGCTTGAAATGGAATTTCAAGAAATAGTCATGTCAACTGCCAGCCCACTAGCCGTGAGTGAGCTGCTAGCAGATCAGGCTTGAGGGACTGAGCTGCCACCCCAAGAACCCATACCAGCATTCCAGAAAGCCGTATGACACTGGCCACCAATATTGGAATTGGTGGAGAGGTGGAATATTGCGTTGGGGGACCAGCCCTCCCGTTTGAACATGGGACCCAACGGGTCCCACTTAGTCTAGTATGTTAATATTTATTTTGCAGAGACTCTATTGTTAATATCTCTCCAGTGCCAGCTGTAGATTGTCCATGTTTCACAAACATACAGGAAGTCAGAGATAACTGTTACACAATCTCATTTTACATCTCTCCAAAATAAGGACATTTCAGAGAACTTCGGAGATCAATAATTATGATTATCTTCAAGAAAGCTGTAGACTCTACAGGGGATTTCCTTCCTGTGTGCCATAGGCAAAGACATTGCTAGGGACCTTCTCAAACAAGAAGGTCGTCAATCAAGAGGTAGTCTTCTCCCAGTTGTGATGTAGATTCTGTTCATTGAGAGGCACAATGAATATGATCTTTACCAAGTAATAGCTCCAGGAAAAATGCACCAAGCAGCATCGTACTATACATGCCTTTTTTTTTACTGCTCAGAAACCTTTCCTCAATGAATATAACCTTAACATTATTCAAGAAACTTGACACAATGTATAAAGCAACCTATTTGAAGGCA
This sequence comes from Amblyraja radiata, assembly GCF_010909765.2. Classification (NCBI taxonomy): domain Eukaryota; kingdom Metazoa; phylum Chordata; class Chondrichthyes; order Rajiformes; family Rajidae; genus Amblyraja; species Amblyraja radiata. The sequence goes on along the minus strand of NC_045964.1, from coordinate 34,921,571 downwards.
CCTCATCCTCCATATTCCATCTTAAATGTTTTCTCCCTCAAGCAGAGTGCATGGTAGCTACAACTGCAATAACTGACTAATGCCTCACTGATTGCAACTCCAAAACCTACAAACTTCACCACCAAAAAAAGAACAAGAGCAGCTGAAATATATATAAACACCACATTTCCCTTCAAGTCCTGAAGCATTAAGATCTATTGTTATTCTTTTATTGTTCCTGCGTCAGATCCATCATGGAAACGTTCACCACAAGAACCGTTCTCAAGCAAAATTCGGGAGGATAATACATCTGTCGTGCAAATGAAGCCCTTACCCCCTGCATGAATAAACACAAGTCCTAGTACCGATCCTCTAATTCAAACGTACACTGTCCAAAGTGTACTGGGAATTTATCAAGGCTATGCAAATAGCCTAGGCCACTGTCTGCTTTAACACCCATCAAAGGCGCAGCGGGGTCCAAAAGAGAAAAATTGCCTTAATGATTATTCAGAACTTCCTTCAGTTAAACATTGGGAAAACCAAAATCATTCTATTCCTTTAAAGTATGAAATAATTTGCATTTATATAGCATCTTATTATGTCTTTCAGGGTATCCTAAAACACTTCACAACAAATTACTTTGAAATGCTGTGTATGTGAATGCAGTAACCATTTGCACACACCAAGGTCAAAAAGAACAATGAGATGAATTGATCAGTTAATCTATTTTTTGGTGGTGTTATTCAAGGAATGAATATTGGCCTGGACATCTGTTCATCTACAAATGGTACCATGGGATCTTATATGTCCACTTGAATAGGCACACTGGATCTCATTTTAACATTTAATTTGCTGAATCCAGCTCTAACTAAAAATGCATAGAAGTTATAAAATTAAAACAGGGCCCTTGAACCAACCTGTTAATGTCAGTGTCCACCCAGCATGGGAACAGTTTTAATCACTTTTATTTTGCACATAATTTCAACATTTTTTTCCTTTCCCTATCCAATCTAATTTTTTAATGTTGGCATCATTTCTGCATCAACCATTAACCCTGGAAATGAATTTCATGGCCTCACATTCTTCAGACCCTGTCAGATTTTATTTTGTACCAATGACCCTTTAATCTTCACCAGTCTTCTTCTATCTAATCTGTCCAATTTCTGTATAATTTTACATCCCTTTATGATAATCTACTTTAAATAGATCAAGCTTTTCAAGTCTTTCTTTATATTTTATCCTGCTAGGCAACAATCTGAAACCATCCTTCAGATCAGTGATCTTTCAGTTTCTGTTGCAGAGTTCCAGCATTCATACTATGCTTTTGTTTCAGTTTTGTGATGAGACTCAAAGTCAAATGTAATTGCAAAAAAAAATCATATTCTTTGTATTCTAATCCTTATCTGATGAATGCCAAGATATTTTCTGCTTCTCCTGTACAAGCCTACGGACTCCCACAACACTTTTGAAAATATTTCCTCACAAATTGCCTCCTGGGAAGACCCCATTCCATCTTCCCAGTTCATTCACTGCTACTGTGAAATGGAAACTTTTGAAATAGGTGCATTGAAGATATGGTCCTTCTTTCAGAACCGTGGCTTTCCCCTCTTTCATAGTTTACAGAGCACTTGATCGCATCTGATCTATTACCCGCTGTAGTGGCCATTTGGCTTGTTTTGTGTGTCATTACTGATAGCATGTGTCTTTAAATTTTAGACTGCCCGTTATATTGTGGGTGGGATTTATGACATATTTTAAGCGTGTTTTGAGCTAAGTTTCTTGTGCAGAAGCTTAGTTGTTAGTTTAGTTTTGGACCAGCATGGAGAAGGTTTACCCTTTGACCATTGTGAAGAGTAACGGAGACACAAGGAGTTTTCTAACGTTTAAAGCGATAAGCTGGAGTTCGATGAAGATTATAGTGTACCAGTCAGAAGAAGTTTGGATGTACCTTATTGTTTTCATCAACAATAAAGTATTTATTAACCAAAAGGATTGTGTTTTGAAGACATATCTGTGAAGAAGCTCTGAAGGTCTCTGACGGTGAGCTCATATGCGTATAAAGACATTCCCCTTAGCCATGCAGTCCACTTAACGGCTAGCGGGAGTAATCTCTTGAACGATATAAAAATCTGCCGCTACATTAAGTCAAAGGAAACCTCCATGGGGGGTGAATACCAATCCCAGAGAGTGGGACAGAAGATTTGGCTAAGATCTCAGAGATGTTTTGGCCAGAATTCCGGTTCCAGCCGAGGAACTGAAGAAAATAGATCTCGGCCAGAGAAGGCCTCGAGGTCTATCGACAGCGACGAGTCTGATCTGAAGACACATCACAGAAATTGTGAGTAGAAATCGACTATATTTCTTTGATGCAAGCTTTAATTTTAAACGTCTGTAAAAAAGAGCCAAAATGTGTTTTTCCAATCTGTTTGGAGAAAGGAGACCGATCTTGGAAATTGTTTTGAAGTCTTGATAACACACATTCCTTTCGAACTATCGTCATCTTTAAGCCCATGGAATTTGGAGAGATGTTGTCTGCAATATCAGTTTCTTATTGTTCCAAGAAATTATGTTTACATAAAGTTGGAGCAGAACTCAGAGAAGACTCCGCTCGTTCAGTTTAAAGACTTGGCAATCTGCCCTCTTTAAAATCATGGAGCCAGAAGATGAAGAAAGTGCCATGCCTGAGGAACCACGAGGTGGGGATGAAAGACCAATTAGACAACTCAAACTCACTGAGAAAGGCCAAGAACTAGCTCTAAAGGGAGCCGAGATGGAGTAAAAACTCAATATGGGAACGTTAACGAGTCAATTGATAGCTACAGAAAACTCATGTATCGAGAAGAAACAGATAATTCACAAGCTGTCTATTTGGAAGAAACAGATAATTCACAAGCTGTCTATTTGAAAGAAACCGAGAAGGAGAGAAACAAATTATGGAAACAGGTTACCAGATTAATTGAGAAGGAGAAGAAATGAATGGAATCAGAACAGAATGTGATCAAGGTTGAAATCTAATATGAGCCAACTATTGAACCTCTGCCAGGAGGTTGGCAAGAAACAAGATGTGCTGTTGTGTTTACAGCCGTCTCGGGAAGAATGCATAAGACACACCCAATGGGAGGAAGACAGGGTGAAGATATTCAATGGTTTCATGGATAAGGCAGAGGAGTGGTTATCCGAAATTATGCCACAACATACGAGCTCAGTAGCTGGAAGTGCGATGCAACAAGGTGCCAGAATGGAAGATGAGATTGCACCTGGGGATAGTATCTCAAATGATCACGAGGATCAGGACACAGATCTGGTTTTACAGCCAGTTCGGTATCAAGGGCTTCTGCTCGATTGGGAGTTGACGCTGACCTAGCCGCTCTCGCAATAGAAGCGGCCTTGAAGATGAAACATGAAATTGAGCGGAGGAAAGAAGAGATAAGAAGACAAAAAGAAGATGAGACGATGAGAAGAACAGATGAAAGAAGAGATGAGACAAGAAGAAGAAGAGCTGAGGCGACGAAAGGAAGAACAGAAACTAGACACAAAGATGGCGGTGGCCAAAGCAAAGAAAGAGATATTGGAAAGTGAGGGTTCAAGATGCAGCTCTAGATCATCGAAGACGATGAGCTCTGGACCAAGAGAAAAACTACTCCAAGTGAGTCAGCAGTTGGATCAATTCCACAATCGAGGTCCACTGGATTTCATGGCTTTGAAAACCCATTGGAACAGAGGAAGATGGGTGAAACTTCTTCTCAGCAAATGAGTGTTAGATCGAAACAAACTACTAATGGAGTGTCTGTGGATGCTCGAAACAAACCAATAGCGGAACACGCTTGTCCGAGGCCTGATGCACAGGCTCGAGCAAGCCAATTTGAATCACAAAGGCCTGTTTATCAACAGGTGGAGCAAAGCCAAGGTTATCAAGATGGATTATTGGCATTGGTGAAAAAGCAAACTGAATTCAACCAGATCATAGCTCGACAAAATACCTCTCTCATTCTACCACCAACGGAAATTCCTACGTATGATGGAGATCCTTTGCGGTATGAAGCTTTTGTAAGGGCATTAGAAGAAGTATTAGAAACGAAAATTACAGATGAAAAGGAGCGCTTACGATTTCTGGCGAAGTACACGTGGAAGTGTTCAGGTACTTGTAGAAAGTTATTAAAATGAGTCAGACAGCCATGGCTATAAAAAGGCGAGAAGGTTACTTAAAGAACGTTTTGGTAATGAACAGAGGATTGCTAATGCATACATGGAGAAGGCCCATGCTTGGAAAGAAATCAAGCCGGAAGATGGGGAGGCATTGAGTGATTATGCAATATTTCTGAGAGGTTGTTGCAGCTCGATGAAAAATCTCAGCCACATGGAAGAAATGAATCTTCCAAGTAATACTAGAATCATCATTAGCAAGTTGCCCAGAAGACTGAGAGAAAGGTGGAGATACGAAGCAGGCGGAATAATGGATAAGAGGAACCAAGTAGCTAGGCTACCAGACCTGGTGGATTTCTTGGACAAGGAAGTACGGTACATGTTAGAGCCACACTACGGGACTATTGAAGATCATAAACCGATTGCAACTAACAAAGGTTCTACCTTTACCAAAACTGAAGAAAGATCAGAACCTAAAAGAGGTATTTTTGCTATCACAACCATACCTGTGGAAAAGACAGATGGAATGAAAGGAAATGTATCTACTCGCAAGCAAATAACATTTTGTTTGTTATGTGATGAAGTTGGTCACACCATAAGATGGTGTCGAAGATTCAAGATGAAAGAATATGAAGACAAGATGGATTTCTTGAAAGAGAAGGGAATTTGTTTTGGATGTTTGAAAAAGGGGCATATGGTGAGAGACTGTAAGAGTCCTATGATTTATTATAAGTGCAGGCAATATCATCCTGAAGCACTTCACACTGAAGAAGGGCTACCAGAGTATTGGAAGGAAGAAGAACTGGAACAAATAGATGAAGAGCTATCAGAGCAAATAGAAGAAGATAAACCGGAGCAAACGGAACAGAAGAAGAAGCCAATTACTAGTGATGCTATCACCTCGCCTCAAGTAACTGCTCATATTGGGGCCGGGGTTGAAGCTTGTAATTTTTCTATCTTACCAGTACAGGTAAGGAACGGCAAGACGAATACAGTGTTGCAAACATATGCTTTTCTGGATCACGGAAGTTCGACTACCTTTTGCACAGAAAACCTGACAAGAAGGCTGAACATCACAGAAGAGACTAAGATTCGATTGCGTACCATGACTAAAGATAAAGAGAGCAGGAGTCATTTCATTACGAGTATGGAGATATCCAGTTTGGATGAAGATAATTTTATACCAATATCTGAAATGTTTGCACATGGAACCATGCCTGTTGGTCATCAAAATATACCAAGACATGAAGACTTGAAACAATGGCCTTACCTGAAGGATGTTAAGATATTTGAAATAAATTCTAGTGTTGATCTACTTATCGGAACAAATCTTTTGAAGGCATTGGAACCTATACAGATTGTTAGGAGCCAAGGTGATGGACCGAATGCTACAAAAAACGACTTGGATGGGTTATCTATGGCTCCTTGAAAAGGAATAATGAAAACAGGAATCAGAGGAACTATCCTACCATTACTGTTAATCAAATATCTACTGATAAATTAGAAAAGCCGGTGATGAAGCAATACCATCATGACTTCAATGAAAGTACCAGCAAGGAATCTGAAGAGATGTCGAATGAAGAGTTGAAGTTCATGAATATTATGAACTGCTCAGTAAAGATTGACGGACACTATTGTCTGGACTTACCTTTCAAACAAGAAAGTGTTAATCTGCCGAATAATCGTCGTATGACAGAGCAACGTACCCAGAATTTGAAACGCAAGTTTGACGAGAATACTAAATTTCATGAAGTAAGAATCTCTTTGAAGAATAATTTCTACAATGATGATTGCTTAAAATCCATGCCTTCTGAGTGGAAGCAATTCAACCAGTAGAACATCTGACTTATCTTTGCAATAAGGGAGGATTCACACTCTCCAAGTGAATCAGCGACAATTGTGAAAGCCTTCCACTAGATGATAGAGCCAAAGAAACCAGAGAGTTGGATTTGGACAGAGACAATCTGCCAATGGAAAGAACATTGGGAGTTACTAATGTTGTACAACTGAAATATGTTAACACAGAAGAAAATCCTGTGAATTAAGTTTCCAGAGAACTGACAACGAACCGCTTCTTAAGCGATAAGAGATGGATCAATGAACTAAAATCTCTCTGTAAGCCAGACAGAGAAAGGCCAAAGCTTGAGATGGGATTTGAAATCTCTGCTAATGATCCAGAAATTAAATCAAACCTAACGGTGAACTTTATTGCTAAAAATCCTGTTATTCTCTCAAAGGATTTTCACACTTCAACATTGTTGTTACAACACATTCATGAATTGATCGGACATGGAGGAAGACGTTTCATGCTATCAAAGCTTTGGACTGTTATGTTTTGGACTATATATTGGGTATCATGCGTGGATTTTAAGGGGTTGATATGCACGGTACGACTTTAAACTAAAACCAGTGTTTTAATAATATTAATAATCAAGTTATGCTTGCTTCTAGAAGGTGAAAGTGAAGATGGAAGAGTCAATGAAGAATTTGGATATATAGTGCATGCTCGTTAGTATAGTGGTTAGTATCCCCGCCTGGCACGCGGGAGGCCGGGATTCAATTCTCCGACTAGGAGCCACGGGGTTCAATTCCCTGACTTTTTGCTTTTGATATATGTTAAGCCTACATGGCTACTTTTTTTGATGTTTATTAATAATTGCCTCGTTATATACTCGGAACAATTAGGGGCTGGTATGCCGTGGCCATTTGGCTTGTTTTGCGTGTCAATAATAATGGCATGTGTCTTTAAATTTTAGACTGCCCGTTATATTGTGGGTGGGATTTATAACGTATTTTAACGTCGTTTTTTGAGCTAAGTTTCTTGAGCAGAAGCTTAGTTGTTAGTTTAGTTTCGGACCAGCATGGAGGTTTACCCTTTGACCATGCGAAGTGTAATGGAGACACGAGGAGTTTTCTAACGTTTAAAGCGATAAGCTGAAGTTCGATGAAGATTATAGTGTACGAGTCGGAACAACTTTGGATGTACCTTATTGTTTTCATCAACAATAAAGAATTTATTAATCAAAAGGACTGTTTTGAAAACTTATCTGTGAAGAAGCTGTGAAGGTCTCTGACGGTGAGCTCACATGCATATAAAGACATTCCCCTTAGCCATGCAGTCCACTTAGCGGCTAGAGGGAGTAATCTCTTGAATGATATAAAAATCTGCCGCTATACCCACACCTCTGCTCCCACCGCCTCTCTACTAGAGTTGTTCCCCTGGTTTTTATCTTGCAACCACCAAATTCATATTCAATAGATCAACCTTTCCCATTTCTGCCATCATCAACATAATTCCACCCTCAGACATATCTTTCCCTCCCTATTCAAGATTTCAAATATTCTCTTTCTAATCCTTAGTCTACTTTTCTAACTTCACCAATCACTGCTCCTCTTAGAACATTTTTACAGACAACCATAGGCAAAGCAACTCCTGTCCTCTAATGTATCCACTTCCCACAACCCAAGGACCCGGTGAAGTACTGATTCCTCCAATTTAGTGTATTGCATAAAGTGTTTACAGCATGGTCTTCATTACTTTGGAAAAAAACAAATGCACATTGGATAACATTTTTATCGGGCAACTGCATTCATTCTTCAGGGATCTCCCAGAGCTCCATCTTGCTCGTCACTTTGATGCTCCATCCCACTCTCACTCTGAACTTTTGGACAGTTAGACCAAGGGTAACACAAGCTGATCGAAACTTCTGTCTGGACAAATTCTACAACTTCAGGCCGATAGTTGTACAACACAGAAACAACTGTGGCCCAACTCATTCACGACTATCTCGGTTAATCGTATTTTCCCGCACCTGACCCATATCCCTCGATTCATTTCCCATCCATATACTTAACCTTCAGGTAACTCACTTTCTCTGATAAAATTTGTTGTTGTTTTTCACCATTGGCACAGCTTGGCCTGCTTGGCTAATGCAGCATCTCAGCATCTCTGCATTTTGCAAATTCATTGTTTCTTTGTTTCTGTCTTTACTTGTCCTCATTTCATAGCTCTCATTATTCCTTTATTCAGGTTCTCTTTCTCTTACTGTCCTTGTTATTTCAGTGGCTGGATGTGCTTGTTTACAGTTCATCCCCACTAATCAGAGATATTCCCTTTGTCCCATCTATCCCTTCCCCACAATATCAGCAATTTAAAACCAAATCGAATTCTCTATTTCCTAGTTCTGAATAAAGGTCTTTGATCGGAAATGTTAATTTTATTTTATTTTCTATTGATATAGCCTGACCTGCTGAACGTGTACAGCATTTTTTGTTTTTATGTTAGATTTCCGGTATTTGTTTGATTTTCATTTCATTCATTATCCGTCTCTGACTGGTAGGTCTCATGTTTGTACACCCATATTCACTATATTTGAAAGGTATTTATTTTATTTATTCTTCCTCACAAAGTGAAGAACATTATATTTGTCCACATTTTAACCCATGATCAGCCATGATCATATTGAATGGCAGTGCTGGCTCGAAGGGCTGAATGGCCTATTCCTGCACCTATTTTCTATGTTTCCATGTTAACCAATTTGCAGCCTTCTCATTCGTTTACTTAACTCTTTACACTCATAGAGCATGGAAACAGGCCCTTCAGCCCAACCTGCTCATGCTGACCAAGATGCCCAAACTTCACGAGTCCCACCTGCCTGCATTTGGCCCATATCCCTCTGAACCTTTCCAAATGTCTTTTAAATATTACTAAATACTTACCTCAACTAACGCCCCTGGCAGCTTGTTCCATATACCCACCAACCTCTGTGCGAAAAAGTTGCCCTTTGGTTTCCTGTTAAATCTTTCCCATCTCAACAAATTTATGGCCTCTAGTTCTTGATTACCCTACTCTTGGTAAAAGACTCAGTACATCTACCCTATCTATTCCCCTCGTGATCTATAAATTTCAATAAGATGTACAATTCTCCCATCCTCCTACACTCCAAGGAATAAAGTTCTAGCCTGCTCAACCTCTCCCTTTCGCTCAGGCCCTCGGGTCCCTGGCAACATCCTTTAAATCTTCTTTGCACCATTTCCACCTTAACAACATATTTTCTATAGCAGGGTGACCAAAATAGAACACAATATTCTAAATGTGGCCTCAACAATCTCCTGTACAACTGTAACATGACCTCCCAGTTTCTATACTCAATACTCTGACTGATGAAAGCCAATGTGTCAAATGCCTTCTTAAACACCCTCTCTAACTGTGATGCCCCTTTCAAGGAACTATGCACCTGAACTCCTTGATCCCTCTACTCAACAACACTCCCCAGAGCCCTGCCATTCAGTGTGAAGGTCCTACCCTGGTTTGACTTTGCAAAATGCAACACCTTGCACTTATCTGCATTAAACGCCATTAACCATTCCTCAACTTATTTGCCCAAATTATCAAGATTCTACTGTAATTTTTGATAATCATCTTTGCTATTTATGATATCACCTACTTTAGTGTCATCTGCAAACTTACTAATCATGCCCTGTACATTTTCATCCAAAATGTTTAATGCTTTATGTGTCATTCTTAACTGTCACTGTATGTCATGTTGTCACTTGTGGGCGGAGCACCAAGGCAAATTCCTTGTATGTGAATACTTGGCCAATAAACGTATTCATTCATAAACTTATTCATTCATTCATTCGTTGATATAATCCTCAACAGCAATGGGCCCAGCACCAAACCCCGAGGCACACCATTAGTCACAGGCCTCCACTCTGAAAAACAATCTTCCACCATCACACTCTGCTTCCTTCCATGAAACCAATTTTCTATCTAGTCGCTGGCTCTCCCTGGATCCCATGCGATCTCACCCTCAAGAGCAGCTGACCATGTGGAACTTTATCAAATGCCTCTTTCAGTAACCCCCCAAAAAATCTTGTTAGTTACTTCTTCAAAAAACTCAATTCGATTTGTGAGACATGATCTCCCACAAATAAAATATGCTAACTATCCCTAATCAGCCTCTGTCTATTCAAATGCATAAATATCTTATTCCTCAGAATGCTTTCCAGTAACATGCCTACCACAGATGTTAAGCTCACTAGTTTACAGTTCCCTGGCTTTTCCTTCCAATCCTTCTTAAATAGAGGCACATTAGACACCCTCCAGTCTTCCGGCACATCACCCGTATCTAAGGATAATTCATACATCTCCATGAGGTTGCCTTCAATTTCTTCTCTAGCTTCCCACATTGTCCTCAGATATATCTGATCAGTCTACCTTCATATGGCATTAGACGTTCAGCACCTCCTGCACTGTAATACTAATTGTCCTCAAGATACTTCACTAGCAGATGCTTTTAAACCTTCCCATTGTTCACTTCCCAACCTAGTTTTGTGGCATCAGCAAAGTTGAATGGATTGCACTTCAGTTTAGAAATTCATCTGTGAAGCAATATCTAATTTCGTACCAGACATCTGAAAAATCACTTGGAGATAGAGTGGAATATAATTATGACCCCCATTCAATTGTACCACTTTAGAATTTCACCCCTATGCAAAGTTTCTGTCTTCATAGTGCGTGGGATACCTTTGTGCCTGTAAATTATTTGGGAAACTACATCACACTGCACCAAGGATCATCCCAGAGTCCATATTCGTCCACGATTTCTGCAAATTACAAACCCTCTCCAGGGTACAAAAGGGATCCATTCCTGTTCGTAACCCAAACAGTTGGCAAGTTGGAAATGTTGCGGCCTGGCAATATATTTAAGTAAAAACATAGGTCCATCTAGGACAACATGTAATTAAACCAGGGCAATTTAACTCAACCATTCAGATATTGCCATGAATGTAGTTCCCAGTTAGCACAAAGTGCTTGTATGTATGGAAATTGGACATTTGTAACATGAGGAAGACCCTTATTTAAAGTGGGCCACCTACAATAGATCTTTCTGTCCCAGGGTTGGGAACCAAACGCAGGTAGTTTGATCAACTTTTTTTTTAAATACCTTTTAACTCCACAAGCATTGTATTCAACACTGTTTCAGTCCACCTCATGATGCCAATATCATGATCCTGGTCCAGATCCCAGAGCAGCCCTGCCTCAATGCAAGGTCATAATCTCTCCACCCCTCCAAAACTCTGATCAATGACCAAACCTCCATGCTTTTACTGGACCACCAACCACTCATCCTCACCCTCCTGCCTTTTGTTGGCTCAGGCACACTGGATTCTCCAGATGTGTAGGAAAGAACTGCAGATGCTGGTTTAAATCGAAGGTAGACACAAAATGCTGGAGTAACTCAGTGGGGACAGGCAGCATCTCTGGAGAGAAGGAATGACGTTTCGGGTTGAGACCCTTCTTCAGTCTGAAGAAGGGTCTCGATCCGAAACGTCATTCCTTCTTCAGTATGAAGAAGGGTCTCGACCCGAAATGTAATTCCTTCTCTCCAGAGATGCTGCCTGTCCCGCTGAGTTACTCCAGCATCCTGAATTCTCCAGAGGCAGGCTCATGACCAAACCAGATAGTGGCATACTTCGCAATAATGCATCAGCTTGCTTTTAATGGCACATAACAATTTATACATCTCTACGTTTGCATCCGTCATTAATATAAATTTGTAAGTAATGATTTCCTGCTCCAATGATCTCCTGCTCCAAAAAGTCTGCCAACTTAAAACATCAATTTTATTCCTTCCCTCTTTTATAAAATCATGCTTATTCTGCCTAAATGTATCAGTTTCCTCAAAAATGTCCCTCAAAGTGCCCTCAAAAATTGATTCAAGCACTTTTTCAACAATTGATGGTGGTCAAACTTGCTTCTCCTTTCACTAATCTATTTATTTCTTGCTCCCGTTTAAAATCAGAGTTCAAAGAACTTTGTTGAAATTCATTTGCTAACGTATGAGTCAAATGAAGGTACTATTTATTTTGGTTATAATATGGTACTCTGAGCATTTGAGTGGGTGACACTAAAGTGGGAAATATTGTAGATAGTGAAGATGATTATCAAAGGTTACAGCAGGAACTTGATCTGTGGCAAGTGGACCGAGGAATGATTAGTGAGTTTAATGCAGATAAATGTGAGATGTTGCATTTTGAGAAATCTAACCAAGGCAGGGCCTTCATAGCAAATGGCTGGGCTCTGGCAATGTCGTAGAGCAGAGGGATTCAGGAATGCAGGTACATAGTTCCTGAAAATGGTGTCACAGGTGATCAAGAAAGCTTTCAGCAAATTGGCCTTCATCAGTCAGAGTAATGAGCATAGAAGTTGGGATGTTATGTTACAGCTCTACAAGGTGCTGGTGAGGCCACAGTTGGAGTGTTTAGTTTTGGTCAGCGGCTATCGAAAGATAAGCTGGAAAGATTGCAGAGATGTTGCCAGGACTTGAGGGCCTGAGCTATAGCAAGAGGTTGGGTACGCTAGGACTGCATTCATTGGAGCGTAGGAGAATGAGAGGCGATCTTATAGAGGTGAATAAGATCATGAGATGAATAGATAGGATAAATGCACAGAGTAGGGGAATCAAGAACCAGAGAACATCGATTTAAAGTGAGAGGGGAAAGATTTAATAGGAATCTGAGGGGTAACTTTTTCACACAGAAGGTGTTGGATATATGGAAAGAGCTGAGGCATATCTGGAGGTAGTTGCGCAGAAACTATAATATCTATCTATCTATCTATCTATCTATCTATCTATCTCTAAAACTCTGATCTTGTGCTCTTCCGGTTTGCGTGGCCCGCCCCCTGTGGCAATGGCGGACGCATCTACCTCTTCCCCCGGGTGAATGGCTGCGACCGTTCGTCTCCTCCGCCGCTGCCGCCACCACGGCGGTAACTCACCCCCACGGCCCTCTCGGAGAAGACCTTCTCCATCAGCTTGTCGAAACTCGTGGTGCCCACCGTGACGAACACCGACTTCATCCCCCCCCCCCCCCGCGGCCCGGCCCGGCGGTGGCAGCGAGCAGGCAGGAGGGTGGGCGGGGTGGGGACGGGCCGAGCGGCAGCAGCGGGCGGGCGGGCAGTGCGGGAATGGGCCGAGTGGCAGCAGTGGGAGGTCGGGCAGGACGAGGATGGGCTGAGCGGCGGCTGAGCTGTAGTGGGCAGAGGGAGGGAGGGAGAGTCAGGTTGCAGGGTGGCCAGGCAGTTTGTGGGAGTTTGAGTAACCCACAAACACACACGCACACACACACAATGCAAACTGGTCCAATCGTCAAGTCAACAGGATCTATTCTAAACCACAGCTAACAATGAATGACGTGTGGAGGAAGGAACTGCAGATCCTGCTTTTTATGGAGGGAGTGACTGAGTGTAGGGCAAAGCAGAGGGAGGGAAAGGTGAGGGAGGGGAGGAGAGGGGAAAGATCCTGGGGAGGTGAGGAGGGATAGTGGGGGGGGGGATTGAGGGAGAGGAGGGGGATAGGAGAGGAGGGAATTGGGGAAAGTTAGGAGGGAGAGTGGGGGAGGAGGGGGAATAGAGGGAGAGGAGCGGGGAATAGAGGGAGGAAAATAGGGGAGTTCAGGAGGGATAGTGGGTGGGATAGGGGGAGGTGAGGAGTGGGGGATAGAGGGATAGGAGGGGGGTAGGGAGGGGAGAGGAGTTATGGAGGGAGGAAGGGAGTGACTGAGGGTAGGGGAAAGGAGAGGGAGGGAAAGGTGAGGAAGGGATTGGGGGAGGGGAGGATGAGAGGGGAAAGAAGGGAGGGTAAAGAGGAGGGGGAGGGAGTGCTGGGTAGGAGGGGAAATGAGCCGCGCCTGTGCAGTTGGGGGCTATGGGTGAGTGGTGGAATATTGCGTTGGGGGAATGGGTTGCTTTGGGAGAACGGGTGAGTGGTGGAATATTGCTTCGGGGGGGGGGGGGGTCTACACTTAGTCTAGTAACATTGAAAATGCATTTGGACAAGTACATGGATAGTAAAGGTTTAGTGGGATATGGGCCAAATGTAGACAGGTTGGTCTACTGTCGATGGGCACCTTAGTCAGCATGGGTAAGCTGGGCTGAAAGGCCTGTTTCTGTGCTGTATGATTCTATGACACTCAATCTTCCACCATTGTTTCTTCAAATAACTGTGGCACACGTGATTTCCTCAGACTTAATACATTACATTTAACATAGTTTGCTAGGAAATAATGGGATGCTTCCTTTCAGAAACTCGATACCTATAAAATTTAAATCCCAATGCTACAGTTTAAGCCAACACGAAAGCCTTATCGATGTAGATAAATGGCCAGAATCTGGTTCAAGCAAGATTCTATCTACTGCTTCTTTCAGTTCTGACAAGAGTGGCATGGATAATCCTTCCATATCACCTAAATGTAACCTATATTAAGGGCACTTCATGGAAACTTTTGGGTTATCTGAAGAATTATGTCCAGTACATCCTTATGAAACCTTGGCTAATCTTATAGCTTCCTTCCTACAAGGCAGGAGCTTAGAAGAATTAGTTTATCTAAAATTGAAGTTATCTTATTGCGCAAGTATTTTTCACTTAAAAAGTTGTTTTATACGATAAAAGCGAATCTCACCGGTTCAGATTTTATTTGGTGCAAAGCGACTATAAACCTATGCATCTATGAATTGCTATTCATTACCTGAATAAACCAACAAAAACAAATTCTCTGATCAGATCAGAACCCACTCCTATAAAATGTTATCAATATTGAAAATCATTCTTGAATCCTCTTTCTTCCTTGCTGCATACACAAATTCCAGTCTGAGAGAAACCACTTCCTTCTTGCACCAATACTGCTTCTCAATGAGGTGCCAAGAGATTTGCAAAATATGATTTACCCTGTCTTTCTGATCTCATGGAGAAGCTCAAAACTTGTTTACCTAATCCCTTGATGATGTGGCTTAGACCAGCAGAAGTCCTTGTTATAGTTTCTCAATTTATTTTTCTATGATATGAATGTTGTTTTGCCAATATGCTGAAGCACGATGCTCCCATAACCAGGTCTTAGGTATTTGGGAAGAAATAAAAAGACGCATGTTTATATTTGCACGTTACCTGAGGAGAAAAAGGAATCATATATGTTAAAGATAGACACAAATACTGAAAGAATCCCTGGAAAATATGGACAGGCGACATTTCTGGAGGAACAAGAAAGGTTCCAACTCAAAACGTTGCCTATCCATATTCTCCAGAGATGTTGCCTGACCTGCTGAGTTACTCCAGTATTTTGTGTCTATCTTTGGTATAAACCAGCATCTGCAGTTCCTTGTTATCACAAACAAATATGTTATTTTGGTATTAGTAGAATAACACTGGGTAGTAGATTAAACAGTGGACTATTTAAAAAAATCTGTGTTTCAGTTTTTCTGATAAAAGTCACATGCAGATCAAATTAATAAGCAAATTGTCAGCGTGTCAAGTTCTGGATCAACATTATTGCAATCATCTTATTGTAAAGATAATTCAAAACAATAGTTCATCTTGCTTATTCCATAATTATGATATGCTGGATGAAATAACCACTAAGTGTTGAAGGTATTCATCATGGATAAAATCACTAAATATACTATTGATCCTCATAACACATTCCATGTTATATAGATGTGAGAAAATGTCAAGAATATTTACATTTATCTGCTCCTAATTTCTCTTTGCATTGCACATTTCCTGGATGTGTTGGCTCGGGGCTGAATGGCCTCATCCTGCACCTATTTTCTATGATTACATGATGTATTGTAGTCAATAGAATAGGTGGGTAGCCGTTCCCTATATTGTGCTATTACTATAAAATAATCTTCATAATTTGGCTAGCATGTGCAATGTTTTTATTGCCTTAATCCAAGGTAGTCTGTGGTGCAAATTTTGTGAGAAAGGGAGCTGAGTGTGTAAGCCTCCCCCTGCCAGTACCGACTCCTGCAGTGTCTCCTCGTGGCAACACATTGTGTCTCATGGGACCAACTTTGGTCCAGAGCAAAACTGCATGGTGATCTTGGAGAACATTGGCCCCTAGAGATGTGACGTGTAGGCCCACCGGTGTGTGGACATGCCCTGGTGTCCACCAACCAGATCCCAGCTGTGAGTCAAATAACACCCCATTGCCTTGTGTGTAAGGCGCAGGAGAGCCAAAGGCATTGGAGATTAGGTGCTTCCAGGCAGTCAGCTGATCCCTCATGCATTCACCTTCCGGCAACTCCTGCAACCAAGTAGGCCGCAGACATAGCAGCCATGCTCTTCCTCTGGAATCTGCCTATTAGGCCAAGAGGGGAATGCAGATTTAGGCAAGTCTGTGTTTCTCTTAATTTGCCCAGGCTTGTGGCCAGATGAAATGGAGAGAATACTTCATCATTGCTCATCACAGCAAGGAACGAAATCAAGGGAGGTAGCAGTTGCAGGTTATAAGTCTAGCTCGATTGGCATAGAACATGGGCACCATGGGCTGCCTCTGATGGTGGGAAGGATCATTGCATTCTACTGGTCAGTTATCACCCACCTCAAGCTGGGCAGCCCCAGTCAATAACATACGGACCAGTCATAATGCACCAACTCTTTGTGCTGTGGCTGAAGGAAAGGCCCAATTCTATGACACTCTGCATGACATTTTGATGCTTATCCCAAATGGAGAGATATTTCTTCTTGGTGAATCGTGCAAACAGAAAATCATGGTAAAACTGCCTTGGTCGAACAGAGGAGCAGGCTAAAAAAGTCAATTACTAGGGCAAAAAGGGCAGGAGATATCTCCGGCAGTTAAGGATAATCCCAAAAGATTTTTATGTACATTATAGGAAAAAGGGTAACCATAGAGAGAATGGGGGCCATCAGGGATCAAAGCAGCCAACTGTGTGTGGAGCGACAGGAAATGGATAAGGTCCTCAGTGAGTATTTATCCTCTTGTTTTTACCATGGAGGAAAACATTAGGGATAATCAACACTGCTTTGCACATGGGAGATTGTCTCATGAATCTGATTGAGTTTTTTGAAGATGCAACCAAAAAGGTTGATTAGGACAGAGCCATAGATGTTGTACATATGGATTTCAGCAAGGCATTTCATAAGGATCCACATGATAGGCTGTGGATAGGCATTATTCACAATTAATGCTTTAAAAATGCCAACTTTTACAAGATTTTTACATATTCTGATTCACATTTTCCCCTCGAGGCTGAGATCACCTTCACTGAACATTTTATGCTTTATTTCTCAATTTATTACAGATTAAAGTTAAAAAAAATCAAAAGACTGATTTTAAAACAACCAGCTTCAACTGATGACATCACAATGGCACAGCTAGCAGTGATCAGCTTCACTGAAGACCAGCTTTAACTGATGACATCACAATGGCTCGGCTAGCAGTAATCAGGAGGACCACGCCTCCAGTGGGGGTTACGGGTAGGGAACGGGTGCGTTGAAGGAGCAGACCCAATGGGTCTGCACATGGTCTAGTATACTTATTAAACGTGCGTGTGCGTGCGTGCGTGTGTGCGTGCGTGCATGTGTGCATGTGTGATTGTATTTTCGCCAAAATGGTACACAACAGCACAAGATTTTTTGCAGAACCATACTCAGCTTTTTCCCGTCGTTGATATAAGTTTTCTTCAGATTTCATGTTATATTTCACAAGTTATTGATATTTAAAGTTTTAAAAAAGCCAACTTTGAGAATAACTGACTGTGAGAGTGAGACTCTTCTAGTAGCTTCCAGTGATGATGTCACAATGGCATCTCACACTCCTCCAATCACAATGGGATCTCATTTACAAAAGCTGCCGTGAAGATTCCGAAAACCAAAAATGACATCACAATGGGATCTCAGGCACACGCTGTAGTGAACATTCCAAAAACTGAAAATGCCATCACGATGTGATCTCTGCTGCCAATCCACAAGCTATAAGAATGTTTTTACATTGTTGTAATGAGAGGGACATAGTGGGGGAGATTTAAAAGTTTAAAAGTGACATTTAAATGTTGGATTACTTCAAATCTGCACTGGCAGTTAGGCAGTTATGATGTCACAATGCCCTACCAGCTACAATGTTGCTATCTCAGTACACTGAGTCCTTCACAGCAAATGTCCTTCAGGGAAAGAATCTGCCAGCCTAACCCAGCGCAGCAAAGTTTAATGATTAGATTTGGATAACAAAGGGGAAGAATCTGCCAGCCTAACCCAGCACAACAAAGTTTAATAATTAGATTTGGATAACAAAAGATAGGCTTGTTGGTGGCACCTACGTCACATAAAATCTTAGTGTAATTGTATTTTTTTTTTAAAGTTTAAAATGACATGCACAGTTGGGGACTATGGGTGAGTGGTGGAATATTGCATTGGGGGAACGGATTGTGTTGGGGGAATGGGTGAGTGGTGGAAACGGGCTGCGTTGGGGGAACGGGTGAGTGGTGGATTATTGGGTTGGGGGACGTGGCCCAAAGGGTCCCACTTGGTCTGGTACAAATTAAATTCTTGGTGGCAAGCCCATGAGAATATTTTTATGCATGACTGATTAAAAAGTTTCAATGCACACAGAGTAATACATGGATAATTTGAGATTTTGCTGCATTATGAATTTTCGAAAAAGCAGGAAAAATATTTTTCTGACATATTTTCATTATTTGCTTCCATAATCATTTAAAAAAAAATTAACAGCAGGTTATGTCACAATTAGTTTCTTGGTAGTACACCAGATAGTTCCCCTAAGGTATCATGTTTGTTTTTTCAAATCCTAGTAAGTGCCTTTGTTCTCCTACTATATAGCTTTATTCGCCATAAAGCCGCCAGAAATTCACATTTGCATGTATCATATAAAAGGCATTAAAAAATTCACTACTAGACTGCTACCTTAAAATACTGAAGTTTTTTCTGGGCTTCTGCAGTTCCTTCTTTTTCTTGAAGCAGGCAGGAGTTAAAGATGAAAAGCTCTGTATCTCGCATCCAGCCTTTCATTTCTTTGATCCTGATCTCAAGCTGCCTCACCAGGCTGCTGCTTTCAGGTGACAAAAGATCGCATGTTCCTGCCCCATTTGGCCCCAATGCTGCATCTTGAGTCTTCTCTCTAAGTTTTCTCTGACACAACCAAAGAGAAACATCAATTAGCTTCAAATACTGTCATAATTTTTAAGGTGACATTTGACAACTCACCATCTTAGTGACATAAATTCAGATCATTTTTAAACTCCAATTAAAATCAGTTCTGAAATACAGTTTCAGTGTGAAAGAATTAAAACAGCTGCAGAATCAGCAAAAACAAAGCACACCTAGAAATAATCAAATTACGAAACGTAGCACTAAATCCAATTAGTTTATAGTTTAGACAGACATCGTGGAAACAGGTTCTTCGGCTCATTGAGTCTGCGCCGACCGACGATCACCCGTAATTACAGTGCAAGTTTGTAAACAAAAGATGGTACTTTAAAAGCGTTAACTGGATGGTAATCCCCATAACTAAACTAGCCATTCAAAGCACAAATTAATCTGTGGCAATATCCTGATTTATAAATAGTTATTACTATTTATTGGTCAAGGGATGTGGGAACCGAGGCATCCAGGCACAAATAAATTATTATGTACAAATGATACCAGACTAATCTATTCAAGAAATTGTTAGGTGAATAATTCTGGCAATTCAGTTTCTGAGATCACAGGAATACTAATAATATAAAACCTCACATTGGAATCCAGATCTACCATTGTTTCTGCTGTGACAAATTTACCAGCAGCAGCAGGCTCAATACCCTGAGAGAGTAGGTTGCAAAAAAAGAATTTATTGCCACTTTTGGTTCAGGAACACTTTGCAATCATAAATTCTTCATAAGCAGAATACTTCTGAGAATGGTCTGTCTTCATAAATATATGACAGAGCACATCAATTTCATCTAATTCACAATTTGTGGCAGCACAGCAGATGCCATTGCCTTTCTTGATAGGGTTGTTTAATATGCAATTGAGATGGAGTAATGTGCAGCACAGGGGACAAAATTTCTTGGATTAAACTCTACGCACCACTGACATTTTATTTTATCATTTTCTGTTGTCAGACTGTTCATTCCATATGAAAGGAATGTTAAATGTTTTCCTATTTTAGTTTTAATTCTTTCTAAAGTATTATTTGGGTTCTTATTTATTTTGTCAATTCAAATTAAATGTTGATAATATTAAATATGTTTTGTTTTGTGTTTATAATGCATCACTTTTACTTATGACATACAAGCTGCCATCATTGTACAGTTACCCAGACTCACTGTGCAATTTAATGTTATAATCAAAGAAAATAAATTAAGATCTGCTTCCTTCATTTGAGACAGATAGAGCTGAAGTTACCAAAATCACACAATTCCTATTTTCATTTTGCTTCCTTTATTTCATTGAAAAGCAGCTGAAACATTCTGGTACAATAATGTAAATCTATTTACATAATTAAACAGTTTGTCTCATATTGAAGCGGAATGGATAAGAGAAAATAGAGTCAATGAACAAGATGTCTAATGCTGCAGTGTTTTTATTTTGTGCACAGCAGTGATGTTATCACATGTTTGGATACAATCTGAGCATTCCACCCTCTCTTCCTTTTCTTAGCTATCACTGATGCCTATTGCACATTTCCTTATTCAGTCTGGAGGCCAGGTTAACATGGCGTGCAATCTTTTTTTTAACCTTCTATCAGTGTTTAAAATGCAAAAGATAGTGAAACAAAGACATCCACATTAAGTTTTCTTGTGTTGTGATTCACATTTCTGGTTAAGACTAGAAAACTCCAGCTTAAGCTTCTGAATTAGAAAACCAAGTTTGTTGAGGGTGGAGCATAAGCAAGGGAAGAATAGGATTTAAAGTTGGGACCTTTTCTTTCAGAAATCTGTAAAAGTATCTACATTATGTTGATTTGCTGAAAATCTGATCTGCTCAACTGTTGCAGTATTTCCTTATTTTATTCCAAATTTCCAACACCTGCAAAACTGCTGCCTGATCTACCAAACATTTTCTGAATGTGCTCATACAATATTCTTCATAGGTTTAATCTCATCTTGATCTGCTTGTTTTTTCTATTACAATGCAAGGCAGTTCAAATACAAAGGATCACAAGTTCTTTCAGAAGAAAATACAACAAAAGGTTTCCAAAATGGACTTTGCGCAATGCCTCAGGAGCTTCTTTACTTCTGTACATTGTTGTAATTTAAATTGAGTGTGCAGCTCAAACAAATTTCACTCCGAGAAGGCATCCCTCTGGAATGGAAATACACAAACTGCTCTGCTGCAAGAATTCTTGGGTGAATTTGAAATGTGGGAACATGCATTGAAGCATTTCTTATTGAAATTTGTAAACAAACTTCATATTTTATAAGGAGATCGTTGTTAACATTATTTGTGCACTACACAAGTTACAACTAACCTTAGAGACCATTGTACCTTTACTCTGAAAATACCGAAAACCTGAATTTTCTCAATGTTTATGCATCCCTGGGTGACAATGAGTTGTATGCACATATGAATTCAGAGCAGGAGTAGACCACTCAATCCCTCAAGCCTGTTTTGTCACAATAAGATCATGGGTGATCATCCCAACTCCACATTCCTCCAAGAAGAAATAAAGGTGTTGACTATTTTCTAAATGGGGAGAGAATTCAGAAATCAGAGGTGCAAAGGTACTCAGGAGTGCTGGTACAGGTTTCCGAAAAAGTTAATTTGCAAGTAGAATCGGTAGTTAACAAGGCAAATGCAATGCTAGCTTTTATTTTGAGAAGACCAGCATTTAAAAATCAGAAATGTAATGAGGCTTTATAAGGCACTGGTCAGACCACATTTGGAGTATGGTGAGCAGTATTGGGCCCCACATCTGAGGAAGGATGTGCTGACACAGGGGAGGTTTATGAGAATGATCCCTGGAATGTGATGGTTTAACACGATAAGAGTTTTTGATGCCACTGGGCCTATATTCACTGGAGTCTAGAAGGATGAGGGGAAAACCTCATTGAAACTTAGAGGGTGATGTAAGCACTAATAACATTTCGAACATAGAATCGTACAGAGATGGAAAAGGCCTTTCCGCCACAATATATCCGTGCCAAACATAATGTCAGACTAATCTCAACCTGCATATGAACCATATCCATGAAAATCTGTGTGCTATAATCTAAAAGCCTCAAATGCTATTATTGTACTTACCTCCACCACCACCCCTGACAGCACATTCCAGGCACCCACCACTCTCTGTATAAATATTTGCCCCGCACATCTCCTTGAATTTTGCCCCTCTCATCTTAAAACTCTGGTCTTTCACATTTCCAGCTGGTAAAAATGTTCTGACTGTCTATCTTATAATTTAATTCGGTTTCGATACAGCTTGGAAAAAGGCCCTTCGACCCACCGAGTCCGCTCCAACCAGCGAGCCCCGTACACTAACACTGTCCTACACACACGCACTAAGGACAATTTACAATTTGTACATAACCTGTACATAAGGCAGCAACTTTACCACAGCACCACTGTGCTGCCCCTATTTATGGCTATGATAATTTTATCAGGTCTTCCTTTATCCATAGACACACCAGAGAAAATAATCCAAGTTTGTCCAACCTTTCCTTAAGAAGTGATTAAAAGAGCTATGGACCGTGCTAGAAGATGAGATTAATAAGCACGGATGTGATGAGCCAAATGGCTTGTTACCATTCTGCATGACTCTCAACCATCAACAATGTAGCCCCTTCAGCTAAACATATTTCTGATCAGATAACTTTTAAGAGTAGGTTATCTCAATTCGGAAAGGATTGTGTGTATTCATATTAGATTTCTGGAACAATGTGTTAACCTCAATGAGATAACCTCAGTTAATGGAAATGTCTTGAGGACAGTCCATATGACAGTCTGCATTACATACTCTTGAAGGTAGGACAATAGAAGCTGGATAAAAAATTGCAAATCCCTTGAGTGAGCTATATGAATCATAATTAGTTTAGCTTAGTTTAGAGATACTACGCGGAAACAGGCCCTTCAACACACCAAATCCGCACCGACCGCTGATCCCCGTACACTAGCACTATCCTATACACTAGGGACAATTTACACTCTTTACCGATGCCAATTATCCTCCAAACCTGTATGTCTTTGGCGTGTGGGAGGGATCCGGAGCACCCGGGGAAAATCCACCCAGTCACGGGGAGAACGTACAAACTCAGTACAGGCAGCACGTGTAGTCAGGATTGAACCCTGGACTCTGGCGCTGTAAGGCAACAAGCTGCACCACCATGCCGCCCTGTTATAATAGAATAATAGGTGAGGTGGCGGAGGACTGAGGGTGGCTAATGTTGTGCCTCTACTAAAGAAGGGATAAAGAAAAGCCTGGAAACCATAGACCGTGGACCCTAACATCTGTGGTAGACAACTGACTGGATAAGATTATGAGGGATAAGATGTATATGCACTTGGATAAACAGTGGTTGCTTAGGAATAGTCAGTATGATTTTGAACGTGGGAGATCATGTCTTACGAATTTGATTGAGTCTTTTGAAGTCGTAGATGTTGTCTATATGAACTTCAGCAAGGCATTTCATTAAGTTCCACTTGGTAGGCTGCTTTGGAAGGTTAGATCAAATGGGAGTCAAGGAGAGCTGGCTTCTACAGTGCATTCAGAAAGTATTCAGACCTCTTCACTTATCCCACAATTTGTTACGTTACAGCCTTATTCTAAAAAGATCAATTTTTTTTCATCATCAATCTACATACAATACCTCATAATAAAAAAGTGAAAATAGGTGTTTAGAAATTTTTGCAAAGTAATTAAAAAGAAATAATTGAAATATCACATTTACATAAGTATTCAAGACCCTTTGCGATGACACTCAAAAATGAGCTTAGGTACATCCTGTTTCCATTGATTATCATTGAGATGTTTCGACAACGGAGTCCACATGTTGTAAATTAAATTGATTGTACTTGATTTGGAATGGCACACATCTGTCTACATAAGGTCCTGCAATTGACAGTGTATGTCAGAGCAAAAACCAAGCCATGAAGATGAAGGAATTGTCCTTAGACCTACGAGACAAGATTGTGTCGAGACACAGATCTGGGGAAGGGTATAAAACAATTTCTGCAGCATTGCAGGCCCCGAAGAGCACCGTGGTCTCTGTCATTCTTAAATGGAAGAACTTTGGAACCACCAGGACTCTTCATAGAGCTGGCCGCTCGGCCAAACTGAGCAATCGGGGAGAAGGACCTTTTGGTCAGGGAGGTGACCAAGAACCCGATGGCCACTCTTGGTAATCCTGGCCAGATTGGAAAGGCTAGGACTTTAAAATGGGGTAAAAGCTTCAGGGCTGCTGGGAGATTTGGTCAATTTGGAATTGCTCTCTGCAGAACTGGGACAAGCTGTGGAGTGGTGCCAGTTTGTCTAGAGCCTAGACACAAGCTGCAAGAAAAGAATAAGAACATCTGCAGACTCTGTCAATTAGGTGCAAAATGCACAGAATGGATTGGATGACTGCAAACCAGACATACACCTTGTAAATTATTGTAAATAATGTTGCAGACTTCTACTTTGCCGAGTGTTGATTGGATGAGGTATTGAGCCTTGTCTGGGTTTCTTGCAGATAAGGGTAAATGTTGCTAAGTTTGCTTCCTTGAGAAGTCCTGTTTGAATACAATGTATTAGCTGCTGTATTATTGTGTTAGGGAAATGTCTGTTATGTATGGGGTTAATCGATATCTGTAATTGGATTGTTAAGAGACCACCCCCTTGTGGTTCAGTCCCTCAAGGACCCGGGAACTATAAAAGTCCGCTGCCACGAAGTCCAGCATCGATCTTCTGGGAGTGCGCTTGGGACTGCGTGACCTTCTGGAGTGTCTCTTTTTGAGCGAGGCCTAGAGGGCTTGAACAGGCAGATACGAGGATCGAACCCGCGGTGGTTAGGTTCAGTGGTGGGAACTGTAATTGTGTTTTGTTAAAATAAAGATTAGTTGATCAAGTGCTTGATTCAGTGGTTTTTGACTGAAACTAAACTGGGGGGAAGCTTTGAATGAGCAATTTACATTGGGGGCTCGTCCAGGATCTCAAAAGACCTCCAAACACAAGCTTGCGATCAAGGGTGTTGAGTTGTTTCGATCGCGAGTGCAGAAATCGGGCCCACGATGCGGTTTTCACAGTGGTTTCTGGCACTTCGTGAGTCGGAGCGGATCGATCATTTGCGGGCTTGGGAACGGGTCTAATCGACATCATTAGAACAGAGTCTAGCAAGCAGGTTAGCACTCCTTTGGGTTGGGGGCTCATAAAACCAGGATGGGGTTAGAGGTCCTGCTTGGGTTGGGTTAGAGGCCTTTTCCTGGGTTAGAGGCCCAAAACTTGGTTGTAGTTGGCAGACTGTACCTGCTTAAACGAGAGCCAAATGCGCTTCATTGGGCGAGGGGTGGCCCAAGGTTAGATTTGGTATCCAATTGGTGGGGTATTGAAATACAGATCTGACCTGCGTATCGATCGGATCTTTGCCGGGAGCGGGATTTGGAATGCTGTGCTCTGAAAATCGGCATCGATATCTGACAGCGGGAAGTGGCTAGGCGCTGAACCCCCAGTGCACAGCAGAGAGGAGTGTCTGCGTGTAGATATCTGAGTCCCTTGCGACAGAAAGGAATCTCATAAAGGTACTGGGCTCGGTGGCCAGAATATAGATTGGCCGCAATACTCCAGTCCATTCGAGAATTCAATTGGGCAATTTTTGTTTGATTTGAGTGCCCACGTATGAGGAGACATATACGCACTAAAAGTAGAGGTTCGAGAACGAGTCTATATTTGCAAAGCCAAATTTCCAAATACAGAATTTCACGCAGGTTCTGCCAGTAAGGTGGAATTTGAGTTCCTGTATATAGAACTTCGGAGTTGGTGCATGTCCGTGACGAATCCGAATAGCGGCTGATCAGCAGTGAATAGTAACCCTCTGATCGATTGTTGACTAGTACTTGATAGCGAAGAGTACCTGAGAGACGGGTACCTATTTACTTGATAAAAAGTAATCCGAATAGCGAATGGTACCCCTAATTCTGTAGAACTTAGAGAGGAGGGATAGAGGTCCCCCTATAGAAGTCCAGTCTTAGCAGAGGGATAGTAACATTCAGGAGGAAAAGTAGTAATTTAAGGAGTAGTACCCCTCAGCAAAGAGTAACCTAGAAAGGGGAAAATCTTCGGTATCAGAGGGAGAGGTTCACTGAGTCATAACAGCGTGACACGGTATCGAGATCGAGTGTTCGTGAACTGTGCGCTAGTGCTTTAAATCATTTTGTAAATTGTAAAAATCTACTTTTTTGTATTGTCATCGGATCTGGATTGTGTAAATATTCTGTGTACGTAAATAAACTTAGAGTGTATTAAGATTTAGACAGTTAAGATTTCGATTCGGACCGTTATTTGTATTGCTACTTGTGCGAGTGTTTACGGATTTAGATACTTGAAGTAAAAGTGTGTTTGTTAAATATTTGTAATTATTTAGAGCGTGGTGTTGTAAGAATCTGAATCGTGGTGGTTCGATCAGGGGTTGTAGTTGTACTCTTTCGATCGCTGTGTCAGGGGAGGAGTCATCCGGCTGACCGATTGTGCCACGAGGAGGATTTCTTAGAGTGTGTGATTTATAATAAACAAATGTTTGGGGTTTATTTAGAAGTATGGTTGTGCCTGATAGGTAGCGTGTTATCCTGCTTGTGTACTATGTGCTATATAAATAAAGACATTATTATTATTATTATTATTATTATGTTACTTGTGTGTCTGAAGATCATTTTCGAGCGTGAGAATGTGTTTGAATGTGTTTGATTGTTCCCTGGAGTACTCTGATTCTTGAATGACTGGGGATTGAGAAAGTTGTAAGGTTGAAAGGGTGTGGATGTGGGAGATAAGAGAAGAATTTGAATAGGAGAGTGGGATTGGTGAAGCAAAGGAGTAATGAGTTGCAAGGTTGCGAACGCTTTGAACCATTAGCCATTGTCTCGGAGCGATCTTGGTAATTTTAGGATCAAAAGGAAGGATTTGAGAATTATGTTTTAGGTGTTCGGAAGCATGGCGAACAATGTAGATTGAGATGTCACAGAAGAGGAATAGAGCCCATTGCATCTAATGTGTAATGAGTTTCCTCACAAGGCAGATAAATTAAGAAATTTATCAGGAGCGTTAAATAAGAAATTAGGAAATAAGCTATGGCTGCCGGGGGGAATTAGAACAGTAAAAGCGATAAAAAAAAATAGAACGGATCATTTGGCAGCAAAGTAATAATGAAAGTGCAAAAGAATTAATAGGGTTATGGAGAAAATATTTCGAGGAACGGAAGGCGAATAAGGAGGTTAAGAGAATAGCTAGTTGGGAAAAAGCTATCGTTAAATTTGGAATAGAACTAAAAGAAGGTAAAGTAGATCGACCTCCAGGTAGTAGGAAGGACAGGAGTGAAGAGGAAGGGAAACACTCAGAACAAGGGAAAGGTAGATCTCCTGGAAGAAAATTAGTCCCTGGAGAATCAAATATTAGGAATCCGATGGTTAGTGCTGACTTCGAGGGGGAAGGAGATGAATATTTAGAAGAGTGGGTAAATGTTAACGCCAGTAGAAGTTCGCAGCTCCCACCATATTCCTTTTGCGTTTCCCAGGCTTCATTAGCACTGTGTATGACTTGTATCCGTAAGAAATATTTTAGGTCTGCAGAATCTATAACCACTCCTGCAGATTCTACCTCTGAACAGACTCTACCAACAGCAGATACTGAGGTACCAGATTCTTCAATCCTATCCACGCCATCAATGATAGATCGTCCAGTGGCTTATGGCACCCAGAGTAGAACAAATAGGTTAGCTCCGGTGTTCAAAGAAAAAAAGGTATGTTAGATATAGTGCAACTACCAGAGTATTTTTGTGAGCCACAACCTAGACAGATTACTAGAGTAGAAAGAAAAAGGAATGATTTTTATGGGCAGTATCGGGAAACCCCTAGCGAACAGGAAAATTCATCAGAGGGTGAGACAGTGATTGAAGATACCGAGATAGATTTTGACGTAACCGAAAGCTTACAAATTAAACAGGTATCCCATCGGCAATTACCAGTAAGGGAAGGAATAGGTAGAGCAGATTCGGCCAGCGCAGTGAGTATGAATAATCCCCGTGCCACAGACGTCCATATGCCGTGGAAGCCCCATGAAATAATGGCAGTACTAAACAGAATCCCCGATAGGAAGAGGTCACCTGCTGCCTTTATAGATTATCTAAGAACCACAATGCGTGTATATCATGCAGATTCCCGGGATTTGTGGGAGACCATAAAACAGATAATAGACAATAGACAATAGACAATAGGTGCAGGAGTAGGCCATTCGGCCCTTCGAGCCAGCACCGCCATTCACTGCGATAATGGCTGATCGTCCCCAATCAATAACCTGTGCCTGCCTTCTCCCCATATCCCTTGATTCCACTAGCCCCTAGAGCTCTATCTAACTCTCTCTTAAATCCATCCAGTGATTTGGCCTCCACTGCCATCTGTGGCAGGGAATTCCACAAATTCACAACTCTCTGGGTGAAAAAGTGTTTTCTCACCTCAGTCTTAAATGGCCTCCCCTTTATTCTAAGACTGTGGCCCCTGGTTCTGGACTCGCCCAACATTGGGAACATTTTGCCTGCATCTAGCTTGTCCAGTCCTTTTATAATTTTATATGTTTCTATAAGATATCCCCTCATCCTTCTAATTACTCCAGCTGAAAAGACCAAATTTCTGGTAGCCCAAGGTCACCCAACTTATGAAGCCTTGTCAAATGTAGTAATGAATGACTGTGCAAAAGAGGCTGTTTTAACGGCCCTTGCAAAAACGTTTCAGAAACCAGGCGATTTAAGTTGAATTCTGGAAACAAAACCAGAGAAGGGAGCAGACGAATTTCTAGACCGTTTTTCAAAATTATATATGGACCAATCCGGTGATTTAGACTATCAGAATGGAGCAAGTTCCCCATAATATTGTGCTATATTGTTGAATTGTCTCCCCACTAAAGTAGCGAATTTAATTAAAACTGATAACAGGAACTGGTCTGAGAACCGAACCAGTCAAATAGCCAGAGCTGTGAGGTATTATTGAAAGGAAGGTAGGAACCAGGAAAATTATCATGTAACTAGAAGAGAAAGTGAACGCATAGCCAAGAAAGAATTGTCAAGATTTAACTCTGAACCATGGATTCCCAGAGTACCAGCAAATTACGGATTGGGAGAAAATAGGGTCCCAGATTACTCAGATTATTATCACCACTACACTCCCAATTTAGAATCCATTCCAATGGAACCCAGGGGTAGAATAACACCAACCATGTTCCCTAATCAATGCTATACATGTGGGGGAATGGGACATTGGAATCGGGCCTTTCCAACAAAGGAGCGAATGAAAGAGAGGGGTCAAAGAAGGGATTCCAGGATTTATAGATGCTGGGGAATATAGAAACATCCAAAGGAATTATGGGAGGTCGTTTAATTCAAGAGACTACTGGGACCCAAGAGACCAGAGAGAGAGATGGCCCGAAAGTCAGGAACTAAGAAGTCACACACCGTTCACGCAAGCTAACCCATTTTCTCAGTCCTGACTCACCAACCCGCCCTGGAATTGTGGGCGTGGAGACATGACCCCTACTCTAGAACCCCCTCAAGTAATTTACTGGAATGAATGAATTGGATGTCCTATTGTGGTAAAAACTGAAAATCACGCAGAAGAAAATTATAAACCATCTTATGACTACCTCAGAAAACCCCTTAGAGCAAAGAAGGTTGTAAATCAAGGAGCTTGTTTCAACTGTATCCAATTGGAGCAAGGAGTGTCCAGTGAGAAGGCAGCACATAGCAGGATTGAAGAAATCCAAGGGGCGATAAAGAAAGTAAGAAAAGGAACATAGTAGCTAGCATGAGAAGGAATGGTAACTACAGAATGGAAAGGGCACTAGGGAGAGAAGAAACAAACTTACTGTGCAGGAGGAAAGAAGTTATTATACTAATGTGTTACTGAGTTTGTGCCTGCAGGACAGTATATCGACGACATACTATCTGGGGAGTTAGGTAAAGAATGCACAGACCCCTTAAGAACGGGCAGAAGACAGCAAAGGTAATGTAGCTCCCCAGAAACAGGAATCAACTAGCAGGAGGAACTGATACTGTCCTGCCCCTTTAAGACAAATTTGGGTAGGCCAGCAGACAGAGAAAGCTGCTCCTCAGTATCCCTAGTAATTGAAACTACATCAGAAAAGAAGAGGAAGAAGTCCTACCCAAGTGCCCAACTCTAATATCACCTAGCTATTGGAGAAAGAAAAGGAAGGAGATTAAAGGACACTCTAATCATCTTTAAAAGAAACAACACCGACAACATTTAACGACTATTGGGATAAACTCCTCTTTAAGAATTGGATTTGAATAAAAAAGGAATTCCTCTGTGGTTTGGGGCACAATACTCACTTTGCGCCAACATTTCATTATGAGTAAATTAATTTAAAGAGGGCTTATGGGATGCAGTCTTAAAAAATTGTTAGAGGATTGACTGTTAATTTGGCATTCTTCTCTTGTCTCACCCAAAGGAGGATAGTCGAAGATAGGACTGGACTATTTAGTTACTATCAAGGAAGGGACAGACCCTAGCGGATATCAATTAAGACATACCCTGGAAACGTAAGGTGGCATTATAAAGTAATGAGGTAGACTGAAAATTTATAAGTTCCCCTCGAAAAGTCAATAATGACCATCCTGAAGAGTTACTTAGAGATAAAAATAACTAGTACAAGCGAGAATCCCTAGACTGAGAATGAAGCCAATATAGTAAAGAGTCAATATAGTGAAGAGCCAACATAGTAAGGAGACATACATAAATAAGAAGAGGTACTGGAGGGGAGACTTAGTAAATTAGAGGGAGAAACTTGAATGGGCATGGGAATAGCTTAGCCGATGCATATTTGACCAATGGATTTGGATTGTTTAACCCTTGATGGTAAATCGGCTTCTATTATCAAGGTGGAAAGAAATTGTCCCTGGATTCGGCAGTCGTAATTGGAATAATGATGAAATTGACAGCATATAGAAATTGATTGTTTAAATTTGAACAGCTGGGAATTCCACAGGAATTGGAATGGAATTGTATTATCAGCTGCAATGCTGTGGAATGAGAAGGATGAGAGGGTCAGCTGAAATTTGAAATAGTAAATTGAAGGCTGAGACTGAATTTGGTTAAATTGGAACATTTATCATGGTTTGCTTTAAATTAGAGTCACGCCTGTAGGGAAATCTGAACTGAACCCAGCTGAAATTTATATGAGGACCCGTCATCAGATATACATATTAT
Organism: Amblyraja radiata; assembly: GCF_010909765.2. Lineage (NCBI taxonomy): Eukaryota > Metazoa > Chordata > Chondrichthyes > Rajiformes > Rajidae > Amblyraja > Amblyraja radiata. Next base: position 34,890,255 of record NC_045964.1, on the reverse strand, counting down.
AACATTGTGTGAGTATGAAGAAGGCTGATTAGTATTAATCCTAGGATAATAAAAAGTATATTAGGGAACAGAATAGCAATAGGGATACATTGATCGAGTAGAATATAATAGGATCGAGTGAAATGGAATAGGGAATTATAGTGAATGTATAGGAAAGCATGGGTGCATTCTGGTAACTTGCTTTGTCCCAAGTTTTTCAGGAATTTGAGGTTTAGGTTCGACTATGGAAAGGGATGGAAGAATGGGCAGCAACACAGATGGAGGGAATTCGCACCTACGAAAACTCGGGAGGTGAAGACTCATCAGATGGATATTGTGAAGCTACGCCCATGAAAACTCGGGACACTTGACAAGAATCTGGGAAGAAACATCTGATAGATGGAAAATGTAATGGACACACTTATGTATATCTGGTTAGCTGATTATTGGACTATTTGGTTATCATTTATGATGGGTTATCATATATGATAAAAAGGAAGGAATGTTAATCCTGGCCAGATTGGAGAGGCTAGGACTTTATCAATCTATCTATCTATCAATCAATCAATCAATCAATCAATCAATCAATCAATCAATCAATCAATCAATCAATCAATCAATCAATCAATCAATCAATCGATCAATCAATCAACCAATCACTCAATCGATCGATCAATCAATCAATCAATCAATTGTATTTGTATAGCACATTTAAAAACAACTCACGTTGACCAAAGTGCTGTACATCAATGCAGGTACTAATGTGCTAGATACAATGGTACACAGACCCAACAATACATACATAAACTGTTTACAGCGCCCTCTCAGAGGGCCTTAAAATGGGGTAAAAGCTTCAGGGCTGCTGGGAGATTTGGTCAATTTGGAATTGTTCTCTGCAGAACTGGGACAAGCTGCGGAGTGGTGCCAGTTTGTCTAGAGCCTAGATACAAGCTGCAGGAAAAGACTAACATCTGAAGATCCTGTCAATTAGGTGCAAAATGCACAGAATGGATTGGATGACTGCAAATCAGACATACACTTTGTAAATAATTGTAAATAATGTTGCAGAGTTCTACTTTGCCCAGTGTTGATTGGATAAGGTATTGAGCTTTGTCTGGGTTTCTTGCAGATAAGGGTAAATGTTGCTAAGTTTGCTTCCTTGAGAAGTCCTGTTTGAATACAATGTATTAGCTGCTGTATTATTGGGTTAGGGAAATGTCTGTTATGTATGGGGTTAATCGATATATGTAATTGAATTGTTTAAGAGACCACCCCCATGTGGTTCGGCCCCTCAAGGTCCCGGCGTTCAGGACCTCAGACTGGGGCAGAGGTTTACCTTCCAACAGGACAACGACCCTAAACACACAGCCAAGACAATGCAGGAGTGGCTTCGTGACAAGTCTGTGAATGTCCTTGAGTGGCCCAGCCAGAGCCCGGATTTGAACCCGATTGAATATCTCTGGAGGGACTTGAAAATAGCTGTGCATCGATGCTCCCCATCCAACCCGACAGAGCTTGAGAGGATCTGTAGAGAAGAATGGGAGAAATTACCCAAATACAGGTGTGCCAAGCTTGTAGCGTCATACCCAAGAAGACTTGAGGCTGTAATCGTTGCCAAACGTGCGTCAACAAAGTACTGAGTAAAGGGTCTGAATACTTATGTAAATGTGATATTTCAGTTATTTATTTTTTATTTTCTAAACACCTGTTTTCGCTTTTTTATTATGGGGTATTGTGTGTAGATTGATGGTAAAAAAATGAATTTAATCCATTTGAGAATAAGGCAGTAACGTAACAAAATGTGGAAAAAGTGAAGGGGTCTGAATACTTTCTGAATGTACTGTATATAGAAAATTGACTTAATGGAAGGAAGCAGATGGTGAGAGGTTGTTTTTGGACTGGAGGCCTGAGACTAGTGGTGTGTCTCAGGGTTCAGTGTTGGACCCATTGCTGTGTGGTTTGTATCAATGATTTGGATGAGAATGTAGAGGGCATGATTAGTAAGCTTGCAGATGACACTAAAATGGTTGGTATCATAGATAACAAAGATGGTTTCCCTGCTGTAATTCAAAAATTACAGCAGGATCCTGATCAGTGAGCTGAGGAATGGTAAATGTAGTTTAATGCAGATAAGTGTGAGGTATTGCATATTGGGAAGTCAAACAATGGCTAGACATTCACAGTGAATGCAGGGCCCTGAGGAATGTTGTACTGCAGAGGGATCTAGGAGGTTTTCGGTATATTGGTCTTCATCAGTCAGGGTATTGAGTATAGATGTTATTTTACAGTTATACAACATGTTGGTGAGGCTACATTTAAAGCATTGTGTTCAGTTTAGTTCACCCTGTTGTAGTTTAGTTTAGTTTAGTTTAGAGATACAGCGTGGAAACAGGCCCTTCGGCTCACTTAGTCTGCGCTGACAAGTAATCTCCATCAGACTTACACTATCCTACACACACTAGGGACAATTTACAATTATGTCAAGCCAATTAACCTACAAACCTGTACACTTTAGTGTGGGAGGAAACCGGAGATCCCGGGGAAAACCCACGCAGGTTACGGGGAGAATGTACAAACTCTGTACAGACAGCACCCATAGTCAGGATCGAACCCGGGACTCTGGCGCTGTAAGGCAGCAACTCTACTGCTGCGCCACTGTACCGCCCACAGAATTATGTTGTAAATTGCAGAGAAGATTTACGAGGATGTTGCCAGGACTCGAGAGCCTGAGCTCTAGGGAGAAGTTAGGAAGGCTAGGACTTTATTCCTTGGAGGACAGGAGGATGAGGGGTGATCTTCTGGAGGTGTACAATATCATGAGGAGAATTCATAGAGTGAATGCACAAAGTATTTTGCTCAACGTGGGGGAATCAAGAATCAGGGGACATAGGTTTATGGTGAGAGGGGCAAGGTAAGAACCTATGGGGCAACTTTTTCATTCAGAGTATGGTGGATATATGCAACAAGTTGGTGGAGGAGGTATTTGAGGTAGGTACTATAACAACATTTATAAGACATTTGGTCAGGTACAAGGATAGGAAAGATTTAGAGGGATAAGTGCTGAATGCGAGCAGATGGGACAAGTGTAGATGGGTCATCTTGGTCGGTGTGGGTAGGTTGGGCCGAAGGGCCTGCTTCCGTGCTGTATGACACTGTGACTTAGCAGCTGGAGAGCAGTTATCTAACAATGATCATAATATAATTTGAACATGAAGATTCATGTTCAAGAACAAGAGGGAGTTAGATGTGGCCCTTGTGGCTAAAGGGATCAGGGGGTATGGAGAGAAGGCAGGTACAGGATACTGAGTTGGATGATCAGTCATCATCATATTGAATGGCGATGCAGGCTCGAAGGGCCGAATGGCCTACTCCTGCACCTATTTTCTATGTTTATGTTTTCTATTCAAGATTCAATTTAATTGTCACGTACCAATTAAGGTACAGTGAAATTTGAGTATTGGGGTAATTCAGCTAACAAAGACGAAATCTATGATAAACTGGAGTTAGATGCTACTGCTTTTGATTGTCCATTCTGTTCCGAAACTCAGCAACTCCAATGGTAGACTGGTAACTCCCTACAGATAGGGGTCATATCCGTCCATCAGCTTTACACCAGGGAGTGATAACGCACAAATAGTGACCCGATTTATTTTAATTGGGTTACTGACCCTCGTGAAAAAGCAATGTGCTCAAATTCATTTTAGTTTAACGTTTTCAATTATGTATTAAAAAGTTAATGCTTTTAACAAAAAAAATTATCATTATTGTATTTAATTAAATCTACTTGGGTAGATTTTTTAAGTGTGACTAAGCATCAAATTTAAAAATAGTGAACAAGCCTATGAACAGAAGGATGCAGGATGATTCAAATCAATATTAAGTTTGGGAAAGAGAAAATAACTTAGAGTCCAGGTTTTGGTAATGCTGCAGTTTATAAGACCAGGAGAACGCTGAACGCATCAAACTTCTTAGAATTGCTGATAGGTAGAGTGGATTATATGTGGGAAATGTCCAGAAAAAAACAACTTTGTGCTGGACTTGTGTCTACCCCAAGGGGCAAATAAATCAGCCAAAATTGGAAATAGAGGTTGGTGATAACATAAAAAGAAAAGCACATGGAAAAGAGCAAAGGATTGGGAGATCAAGTGCAAGGATTGATGAAAAACCAGCAAACAAAGACAATAAAAGAACCACAAAAAGGAAAATGAATCATATTTCTTTATACATTAAAATTAATTCAAAGCGTTTAGACAATTATGTTAAAAGAGAAAGATAGCTAAAGGTAATGCGAGCCCTTTGAAAACAGTTGCAAATAGTTTGACAAATCAAAATAAGGAAATGACAGACTTTAAACATTAGAAATATAACTGCATTAGAAATATGGCCCCTGAAAAGGGCATGTTACCCTTCAGGCCTGCATTGCCATTCAATAAGACCATAGTTATTCTATCAACTCAATTTTTCTGCTCTGTTCACATATGGCTTGCCCAAACTCATGAATTTAATTTATGACTGGGGTTAACATAGAACATGGAACATCGAACAGTACACCACAGGAACGGGCCTAGAATTCCCTGGATTGCTTAATAAAGGAAACAACATTAGCGATTCTCCAGTCCTCTGGGACCTTGTCTGTGGCTAAAGAAGGTACAAAGATCTTCATCAGGATTCCTGAAAAATTCTCTCTTGTCACTGAATAATCTGGGATAAATCCCATCAGGTCAAGGTGATTTATCCACCTTAATCCTCTTCAAGAGCCCCAATTGCTCCTTCATCTTAATCTCAAACTGCCCTTGGATGTTAGCATTCTCCACACTGATGTCACTGTCCTTCTCCTTGGTGAAAACACATGCAAAGTACTTGTGTAGTATCTTGCCAACATTCCGAGACTCCAAGCACAAACTCCCTCTATCCTTGAGTGGTCCTACCTTCTCCCTGGTTATCCTCTTGTTTTTAATAGAGTCAGTCAAACTATAGTGTGAAAACAGGCCCTTCAGCCCAATTTGTCCACGCTGAACAACATGCCCCATCTACTCTAGTCCCACCTGCCTACATTTAGCCCATATTCCTCGAAACCTATCCTACCCATGTACCTGTCCAAATCTTTCTTAAACATTGTGATAGTACCTGCCTTAACTACCTCCTTCAGCAGCTCGTTCCATAACTTTTGTCCGAGAATCATTCAACATGGAAACAGGCTCTTCAATTAAGTTTGCTCACACTGGCCAACATCATGTCCCATCTATACTAGTCGCACAGGCCTTTAAAAAAAGTTTAAAAGTTGGCCCTTCGGTTCCTATTAAATCTTTCCACCAGCAACATCCTTGTAAATCTTTTCTACACCATTTCCAATAACATCTTTCCTTTAACAGGGTAACCAAAACTGAACACAGTATTCTAAATGTGGCCTCACCAATGACTTGTATAATGACCTTCCAACTTCTATACTCAATACTCTCAATTGATGAAGGCCAATGTGCTGAAAGCCTTCTTGACCACCCCATCTACTTGTGACGCCACTTTCAAGGAACTATGTACCTGCACTCCTAGATCCCTTAGGTAATGGTAAACTCCATTAACCATTCCTCAGCTCATCTGCCCAACCGATCAAGATCCTGCTGCAATTTTTGACATCCATCTCACTATCTAGAATACCACCCACTTTAGTGTCATCTGCAAACTCACTAATCATACGTTGTATGTTCTCATCCAAATCATTGATAGCTCAAAATACAACCTCCCACCATCATTATCTGCCTCCTTCCATCCAGCCAATTTTTTGTCCAGTCAGCCAGCTCTCCTTGGATCCCATGCGAGCTAACCTTCCAGAGCAGCCTACCATGCAGAACCTTGTCAAATGCTTTGGTGTAATCCATATATACAACCTGAGCCTCAATCTCATAAGTCATTTGCTTGCATCCTCTTTTCTTTTGATTTAACTTTACAGAACTAAAAAAGGATGATAGGGATCGAATGAAAATTTGGGGGAAAGTATTTGCCTGACTTTCCAACTTCCACACAAGCAGAACATTGAGTTAGGGTTAGGGAATTCTGTGAGGGACAGCAAACCTCCACAAATGTATAGTGATTCAGCTTGGAATTCTGCCCAGTGAACCTGCACAAGGTGCAGCTGGACCAATCATTTTAATGGGGAAAAAAAAAATCTTTTGAGTACACATTTATTTCCTTTTACTAAAAGCAGTTGAACAAAAGAAAACTAGGGGCGGCACAGAGGCGCAGCGGTAGAGTTGCTGCCTTACAACGCTTGCAGCATTGGAGACCCAGGTTCGATCCCGACTACGGGTGCTGTCTGTATGGAGTTTGTACATTATCCCCGTGACCGCCTGGGTTTATTCCGAGATCTTTGGTTTCTTCCCACACTCCAAAGATGTACAGGTTTGTAAGTGAATTGGATTGGTATACGTATAAATTGTCCCTAGTGTGTGTAGGGTAGTGTTAATATGCGGGGATCGCTGGTCCGTGCAGACTCGGTGGGCTGAATGGCCTGTTTCCGCTGTTCCACCGCTGCACCACCGTGTCGCCCTTTAATTAAAATTATTGTCAGCTTCCAAAGTTTGCAGTGGTATCATGATGGTGTAGAGGTCCACGCATTGTGTAAACACTCTGTTTAATAATTATGACCAGTCGCTAACGCGTGCATCAAGTTATTATTTTATTATGCACACTCTGGCCCAGGTGCCGAACTGTTTGCCGACCTGTTTGCCAATTCCCATGAAATTGGCTGCCACCAGTGCCGTTGTTGCCTGGATGTAAGGGTGAGCAAAACCGTGAACCATGTCGAAAATCCAGCGGCGCCAGGCTGCCCGGTAGACACGTCGCAAAGGACCGTGGTGTCAGCGGGCCCGAATCGCATATCCTCCAACAACAGGCCTGAGATGGCGGTGCGGTAGGTGAGCATCTCCTCATCCTATCGCTGGGTGGCTGCCACGGCCATGTAGTCAACACCTGAGGCCAGAACGTGGATGGCATTGATGGTAGTGCGGGACAACGCATCTGCGACATGGTTGCTCTTGCCTGCGATGTGCTGGACGTAAGTTGTGAACTCGGAGATGTAGGCCAAGTGGCGCTGCTGCCGGGATGACCAGGGATCAGACACCTTGGCAAAGGCAAATGTGAGTGGCTTGTGGTCGGTGAAAGCTGTGAAATCCCTTCCCTCGAGGAAGTAGCAGAAATGCCGGAAGGCCAGGTAGAGCACGAGGAGTTCCTGGTCGAAAGCGCTATATTTCTGCTCAGGGCAGAAAAGCAAATCAGGTGACGACTGAAAAAAGAGAGGGGCTGCCAGCTTCCATCGATCAGTTGCTCCAGCACTCCGCCCATGACTGTGCCAGATGCGTCAACTGTGAGAGCTGTTGGCGCGCTGGCCCACGGATGTATTCAGCAGTGAACTGGTGAATGTGGAACTGGGCTTCAGCCTGTTCAAACTACACGTGGGGCTGTGATGTCCAGAAAGTGAGCAGTTTGATCGAAACTGCATTCTGCTGGTCTGGGTTGTCAGCTGCAAACATGATAAAATCCAAAATAGGCCATTTTGGATAATTGGCGTCACCATTGTAGAGGTTCACGCATTGTGTAAACACTCTGTTTAATAATGAACTGATACAGCCCCGTCGCTCACGCGCGCATCAAGTTATTATTTTACTACTACTGTGCCGTCCCTCGTGAGCACACCCGAGTTACCCTCCAACTGCCAATCCTTGAAATTCCAACTGCCAGATGGCCCGCCCCCCTGACCGCGTGATTGGTTGGCCCAGATCACGCCCGGTCCATGTGAGAGTTTGAGCCCGACTAACGACGGTTCGATACCAAAATGGCTCAGGCCACCACAACTGCCTGTTTACACAATTTGCAAAATGTAACATTTTGAGAGCCATGTTTAATCCTTTTCCAACCGCTGTGAAAGAAAATTTTTTTTAAAAATGGCCATTTACTTGAAGAAACGAAGTTGGGAATCTTTAATGTATATGTATCAACAGTATTAAAATGAAAATCTATTGTAATGATTAAAAAGCACACACCTCCAACAGATGCCATTTGTCTTTAATTCCCTCTACTTTTTCAAGGATATCACAGGATAATGAGATACCAGCTCGTCTTACCGATTCCACCTTCTTCAGTAAATGTATTTTCTTTGGAAGCCACATAGACAGTTCTGTGTTGTAGCCCTGTAAAGCAAAAACAAAACTAGCTTTGGATTTTCATTTAAACTGCACAATTTTAAATCACACATAAACTGGCACACAAACCGCAAATAATTAATTTATAAGCTCAGACAAACTTAGACTAACTTTTATTTGTTGAAAAAGTGAACCAGCCTAACATGCAGCAAAGTATTTCAAAAACTATGAATACTTTGGGAAAGCTGGGAAATATGAAGGGCGAACTGTCAAAGTAAATATTTATACAATTTCCATCAACAGCAAATATTTTAGGCATTCTTCTGACATTTTAGAAAAAGCTAGGCATGCTTAAATTTACAGTGTATTGGAGTAAATGTTCATAAGTTCATGTCATAGGAGCAGAAGTAGGACATTCGGCCTCTCAAGTCTACTCCGCCATTGCTGATCTATCTTTCCCTCTCATCCCCATTCTACTGCCTTCTCTCCATACCCCTTGACACCCTTACTAATCAAGAATCTGTCAATTTCTGCCTTAAAAATACCCAAATGACTTGGCCTCCACAACCATCTGTGGCAATGAATTCAACAGATTCACCACGCTCTGACGTTCCTCCTCATCTCCTTTCAAAAGGTATGTCCTTTTATTCTGAGGGTATGAAACTGTCCCACTATTGGGAATATTCTCCGCACATCCACTCTATCCAGGCCTTTCCCTTACTTTCGGTAAGTTTCAATGAGGTCCCCCTCATCTTTCTAAACTCCAGCGAGTACAGGCCCAGTGCCGTCAAATGGTCATCAAATGTTAACCCAATCATTCCTCGGATCATTCTCGTAAACTTCCACTGGATCCTCTCTAACACCAGCACATCCTTCCTCAGGCATAGGGCACAAAACTGCTTACATTACTCCAAATGTGGTTTGACCAGTGTCTTATAAAGCCTCAACATTATATCCTTGTTTTTATATTCTAGTCCTCTCAAAATAAATGCTAACATTGTATTTACCTTCCTTACTATCAATTCAACTCGCAAATTAACCTTTTGGGAATCCTGCACAAGCACGCCCAAGTCCCATTGCACCTCTGATTTCGGAGTCCTCTCCCTATTTAGAAAATAGTCTTCGCCTTTATTTCTACTATCAAAATGCATGACTGCATAATTCTCTATGCTCTCCATGCTTTCTATGCAGTATACTCTCCCAGCCTAACCTAGTCCTTCTGCAGTCCCTCCCACAATTCCCTCATCCAAATCATTGATATACAACGTGAAGTGGTCCCCTTGTGGAACACAGCTGGTCACTGGCAGCCAACCAGAAAAAAAGCCCCCTTTATTTCCACTCTGTCTTCTGCCATTCAGCCAACTTTCTATATCTGCAGGTCCATGCTATCCATGCATTGCTCAAATACCATATTCTTATGTTCACTACATGACAACGCCGAGAAAATTTTAGGCAGCATCATCAGTTGCTATATTTGGCTTTCTATGACCCAACAGAAGTCTTTGACTCCATCAATCAAGAGGGACTGAGGAATACCCTTTTCGGAGTTTGGCTGCCCGCAGATATTTGTCTCCATTTCATATCAGCTCCACAACAATGTGTAGCAATGGTATCAACTAATGAGTCTACAACAGAAACAATTTAATTGAAGACCAGGAACAATATACATAAGCCAATTAATCTGCAAACCTGCACGTCTTTGGAATATGGGAGGAAACCAGAGCACCCAAAGAAAACCCACACTGTCACAGACTCCATAGAGACAGCACCCGTAATCTGGATTGAATCAGGGTCTCTGGCATTGTAAGCCAAAAACTCTACCGCTGCTCTATTGTGCTGCCCTTTGATTAATGATGAACTCGAGATTCAATGTATTGACTGCACACAGAAGAAATTTACAAAGATAATACAAGGATGAGAGTCTTAACTGACAAAGCGAAATTAGTAAAACATTAGAGTAAATGAGGGAATGATAGCCTTCCAGAGAAGTGAAGGGGTTTCAATATAATCAATGGGGAGAAACTATTTTCACCAACTGGAGGGCACATCATTAAAGTAATCACTGAGAGAAGACAAGGAACAGTTTGATTTCCTTCATCTAAAGATTGAAAATAGAATGTTCTAACAGAAACAACCGTGGAAATAGATTCAGTAATTGCTTTTTATATGGAAGTGACAGACAAAAAAACGAACATAAAAAGATACGGATAAAAATGGGGGAATGCAATCAAGTGGATAGCTTCTTCAGAGAACATGCACAGATCCCATGGATTGACTGGCTTCCTCCTGTGCTGCAAAATTCCATAGTATGAGAATCTGAATAGACATTCATGGGAGTTTATTCCATTTTTCACAGCGGCCATTTTCTGATGTGAGAAGTATGATTTGATACGTGCTAACTATGTAGTAGGCATGAATCAAGCGGCGGGTGTTGCTTTAGTTGGTGCTTTGTGTCATTCACAAGTAATGTCTGGTTCATGACCACTCATACTGAAAAAACATTTGGGATGGTATTGAGAACCTTGAAGACATGCCTTGTGAGCACATAGAGACCCTACTTAAGCAATGGAAAGAGAACACCATCCCACAAACTACCCAATGTTTGTAGTACAATTATTTCTTGAGGTGGGTAGGATGGGTAGAACCAGCCATCATTCCCTTGGTATCCAGCAGATAGGTGGATACCAAGATTGGCCAATGATCTAATTTGTATGCATTACCAAAAACTCCACTTTCTATGTGCCGTACATCTCACCACGGACATACTGAAAGAAGGAAACATGCTATATTTTGATCGCCTAGTAAATCTAGGTGCCTAGGTTTACATGAGATAGTGTGGTATATTATAAAGTCAAATTCTTCACCTATGCTAATTGCAGAACTGGAAATACACTTATGGTTTGTAGACTCGGCTCTCTGTTGAAAGGGAATTATGTTCTTAAATGTTTTTATGAAACATCTTGATTTTTCATTATTTGGCTCAATTTTAGCCTTATTTCTCTCATAGCGTGCCACAGATATTTGCTGAATGATTGCGCATGTGATCTAACTCAAGAATGAAAAGATCTTTAATTGGTAGCCAAGAACCATAGATCAGACTGGACAATTCAATCCTCTTATCTATATGGTTCTTTGCTCACAGAGATCATGTGAGGTTGGTTCCAGATTGCTCCACTCTTAGGTTGCCTATCCTAGGACATTGGAGCTCATTAAGAGACCTAATGAGAACAAGGATTACAGGGTGGATGAGAAAACTGACCAAAGCACAGTGATTATGTGAATGCATGCAGCATTTGTGATAAGAGAGGTAAGATAATGGCACACAGACAAAAATGATTACAATATAATAGCCATCACAGGTTTAAGTGATCAGGATTTGTAATTAAATATTCCAGAAAACATCATATTTGGAAGATAAATACAAAATAGAAACGTAAAGCTGAGGAAGCCTCCTTATTAAAGGATGGGAAAGGAAGTTGAGGGAAAGAATGTTTGCTCAGAAAATCACAAAATGTTAGTGGACTTAAGGGAAAAAAAGTTGGCCAAACAGTATTGGAAATGTAGAAAATAGCATTAATCCGAATATTACGGATGCATGCAACAAAGGTGGTACAAAATTCATGGTGGATTTTAATCTAAAGAGAGACTACGCAAGCCAAATTAGCGTAAATGGTATGGAGGGTGAATTCATGGAGGTAAGAATTGTCTAGATCAGTGTGCTAAGAAACCAATGAGGGAACATTGTATTTTAGATCTTGTATTATGTAATAAGAAATGATTCATTGATAATTCAATAGTTAAGGGACCCCCTTGAGGGAACATTAATCACTAAATAATAGCATTTTGATATAAAAATTAGTAGTTGTTGAATCAGAAACCAGGGTCTTAAATCTGAATGAAGTGGGAAGGCAAATGGCATGGATTGTCTATAAGAGATTTAAAAGTTACTAGACCAAGTTGGGGGGGGGGGGGGGGGGTGCTGCGGCTTCACATGCACACTAACCACCCCCCACACACACAGGAGGGGGTGGAGGGGGTAGAGGGGGTAGAGGGGGGGGGAAGGGGAGACCGCTGGATCCTGTCCCCTCAACGTGCGGTTGTGGGGGGGGGGGGTGGAGAGGGGTAGGGGAGAGGGGTATGGGGGGGGGTGGAAGGGGAGAGAGGGATGGGGAGAGAGGGGGGAGGGAGGAGGAAGGGGGAGACGGCGAGAGGGGTGAGGAGAGGGTGTTGAGGGAGGGGTGAGGGGTGAGGAGAGAGGGGTGAGGAGAGAGGGGTGAGGAGAGAGGGGTGAGGAGAGGGGTGAGGAGAGGGGTGAGGAGAGAGGGGTGAGGAGAGAGTAGAGAGGGGTGAGGAGAGAGGGGTGAGGAGAGAAGGGTGAGGAGGGAGAGGTGAGGAGGGACGGGAGGGAGCAGGAGGGGGGGAGATGGGAGGGGGAGGAGGAGAGGGAAGGCGTAGGGGGAAGGGAGAGAGGGGGATGGGGGAGGGAAGGAGAGTGGGGAGAGTGAAGGGGAGACAGGGGTAGGGGAAGGGGGGTGGTAGAGGGGAGAGAGGGTGGTGGAGGGGGGAGGGGGGAGGGGGGAGAGAGGGGTGGGGGAGGGGAAGGGGAGGGGAAGGGGAGGGGAGAGGAACGTGGGAGAGGAGAGGTGGGGGAGGAGGAAGAGAGAGGAGAGACGGGGAGGGGAGAGAGGGGGGAGCGGAGAGAGGGGGAGGGGGGGAGAGGGGAGGGGAGGGGAGGGGGAGGAGAGGGGGAGGAGAGGGGGAAGGGAGAGGTGGAGAGAGATTGGAGGGGGAGAGAGAGAGGGGAGGGAGAGAGTGGAGGGGGAGAGAGAGGAGGGGAGATAGAGAGAAGGGGGAGAGAGAGAAGGGGGAGAGAGAGAAGAGGGGAGAGAGAGAGGGGGGAGAGAGAGAAGGGGGGAAAGGCAGGGGGGTTGAAGGGAGGGAGGGGTAGGGAGAGATTAGAGGGGGAGAGTAGAGGGGAGAGGGGGAGGGAGGGAGGAGTGAGAGGAGGAGGGGAGGGGAGGATTGGAGGGGAGAGAAGAGGAGGGGGAGAGTTGGGGGGAGAGAAGAGGAGGGGGAGAGATGGAGGGGGGAGAGAAGAAGAGGGGATAGAAGGAGGGGAGGGTGGAAAGGGGGGGAGAGTGGAGAGAGATTGGAGGGGGAGAGGGAGAGAGAGGAGGGGAAGAGAGAAGGGTGGAGAGAGGAGGGGAAGGCAGGGGTGGAAGGGAGGGAGGGGGAGAGAGAGAGTAGAGGGGAGAGGGGGATGGAGAGAGAGAGAGGAGGGGGTGAGTGAGGGGGAGGGAGGAGAGGGGAAGGGGAGAGAAAAGGAGGGGGTAGGTGGAGGGGGAGAGAAGAGGAGGTGGAGGGAGAGGTGGAGGGGGAGAGAAGAAGTGGAGGGGGGAGAAGAGGAGGGGATGGAGGAGGGGAGGGTGGAGAGGGGAGGGTGGATAGGGGGGGGAGGATAGGAGGGGGAGAGGTGGAGGGGGGAGAGAAGAGGAGGGGGAGAGGTGGAGGGGGGGAGAAGAGGAGGGGATGGAGGAGGCGATGGAGGAGAGGGGAGGGTGGAGAGAGGGGGAGGATAAGAGGGGTAGAGGTAGAGGGGTAGAGGTAGAGGGGTAGAGGTGGAGGGGGAGGGGGTGGAGAGGGAGGGGGTAGAGAGGGAGGGGGGTAGGACAACTTGCTCTATTTGATTGTGCACGCTAGGTTGATTACATTCGTGAGAACACGTGAAGGTTGCAATCTCTCAACCCTGTCCCATTGTGATATCATATGTAAATGAGATCCATTGTGATTGGACATCTGTGAGATGGCACTGTGACTCATGCAGCAGTTTGGTTTTAGTGGGACCACGTGAAGGTTCCAATCTCCCACACCTGTCCCATTGTGATGTCATATATGTAAATGAGATCCATTGTGATTGGATCTGTGAGGTGGCACTGTGACTCATGCAGCAGTTTGATGATTTTTTTTTTTTATGTTTTGTAAACAATTTTATTCAAAATCTGGGGTCAGGCCCTCTCTTCTGATTCTTACTCAGTTCAGAAGAATGAGAAACATATAGAATTCATTTTAGGCTTAACAGGACAGATGCAGAGATGATGATTCTAGAACCAGGGATTACAATCTCATTGGTGGGACTGTCATATGCTGAGAGAATGGAGTGACTGGGCTTGTATTTAGAAGGATGAGATGGGATCTTATTGAAACATATAAGATTATTAAGGGTTTGGACAAGCTAGAGGCAGGAAACATGTTCCTGATTTTGGGGGAGTCCAGAACCAGGACCCACAGTTTAAGAATAAGGGGTAAGGCACTTAGAACGGAAATGAGGAAACACTTTTTCACACCGAGAGTTGTGAGTCTGTGGAATTCTCTGCCTCAAGGGCGGTGGAGGCCGGGTCTCTGGATACTTTCAAGAGAGAGCTTGATAGGGCTCTTAAAGATATGGGGATATGGGGAGAAGGCAGGAACGGGGTACTGGGTGTGGATGATCAGCCATGATCACATTGAATGGCGGTGCTGGCTCAAAGGGCCAAATAGCCTACTCCTGCACCTATTGTCTATTGTCTAAAGAAGGGGTCAACCATGCAGAACCGATGAGAAGACGTTTCTTCAATCAGGAGACAAATCTTAGTAATTCTCAACTCATGGCCCTCTCTGCTGAGGGCCGTGGAGTTAATTGCTTCATAGATTGAAGGCAGAGATTGATAAATATTTAAATATTAAGGGATTCAAAGTGTAGACATGGAGAAACAAGGAACTGCACATGTTGATTTACAAAATAAAAAGGCACAAAGTACTGGAGGGTCAGCCAGCATCTTTGGAGAATATGAATATGTGATGTTTCAGACAGGACTCTTCAAGGATAGGCATTATTGGTGAAAAGTGATGCCAAGGTTAAAGATCAACCATGACCTGATTGAATGCAGAGCAGGTACAAGCGCTTAAATGGTCTATTCTTGCATTTAGTTCCTACATTCTTATCAGCTTCTACTTTGACTATTATTACCATTCAAATGCCAGAAATATTGATTTCTTAGCCTTCATCCTTACGTGGACTAAATGTGTTCACAGTATTAATGTTATTAAGAAACAGTCCTTAATTACTCCAGTGAGGTGTGTAACTGATTGGTAGAATACATATTTATGTCATGATGTATAATGATTGAACTAATTGAACAGCCATCACTAATCAGTTGTTAAGTAATTAGCTGTACTATCTTGGTCTCACACCTGTTATGTTTATAAATGACCAATGTGGCAACTGTGAAAGAGTGAATAGGTTGAAACTCCTAATTATGTAGATTCATAAATGCTACAGTTATGTCCACAATTATTCACCTGGACGGCTGTCAGGCACATTTTTCCCCCAAAGAAGACAACAAGCAATAGCCTGGGATTTCCCGTAAGGTAAACAAAAAGAAAACACGTGGAAAAAATATCACACTGAGGAATGTTGCTGCATTTCAGGCTTAACAGCACCATTGACAGATGGCATTTAGTAGGTCAATTGTCCTGCTGTCAAGCACAGTGTATTCAAATTAAAGAATTAAGGTAGCATGAGTAAGTTGATATGGTATATGTTCAATAATTACTAAATTAGTTAAACAACAAAAACTACTGAAAGTAGGCACTAGATAATTAAACACAAGGGAAAGTATTTGCAGTGTGTGTACAAAAGCAAGTACGTTTCTGAAATATAAGCACTGAGAGGAATTTTTATATTATTCCTGATATAAGTTTCCTATAGCCCACTTGCAATAAATTACATAAACTATGTAGTATATTTCAGGCACATCAGTTCATTTGAATGAGGAAAAATAGTTTTTATTTGCATTTGATCATTTATCCAATTGTTTCCAGCCTGATTGAAAATTCGCTGCACAAAGTTGAGGCTGTTTTACACATTCACACTTGTAATAAAACATGGATAAAATTATTCTAACACACAGAATCTTTATTTTCAAATGTTGTGAATGTAATTAACACACCACCTCCTTCTCCTTGGGCTAAATGCATGCCTTTGTACAGCAATTTTGTTGAAAATTGCACCAGGCAAAGCTGGAGAATCAGACAAAGCCTTGAAACACTGTTAATTGTCACCATGGTGATCAGAAGAATAAGCCATTTTCAAACTCGTGCAGATTTGAGTATTTCTAAGAGTCCTTCAATGTTAAAAGAATATGGTGTCTACCCATATTTCAGACAGAGAAGAAAACTATCACGGAGGTTTTCAGAAAGGGTCTGACCTGGAACATGTAAAAAAAGGTCTACACATGTAAAATCTTTTCCCGTGAAAACTGCATGAGATGACTGAATGTTATGATGCTATGTTAAGCAAGTCAAAAATATTATATATAAATATCTGATCTGCCAGGAAAAAGAATGCAGTCATTTTATGTGAAATATGCCCTAAGGTTCCCAAAGAATTCAGCTGCTGTAATAAACTTCAGAGCATGAGGATAAAGGACTATGATGGTATTCAAAGTAATGCTTTAAAAGCACACATTGAAGCAAAAGTTCTTTCATAATTTCTTTGCTGGTCTGAAAGAAAGGTGATTTGATAAAATAAATATATAGTGAACCTATAGTTACCTAATGGTGGTTAAAAGAAAATATCTTGCAGGTTATTTAGTCAATTAAAATGTTGAGACCTGTAGTAAACTGTAAATTAATAACCTACATTTAAGTGATATTTTCTTCAATAATCACATTCTAAAATAAACATCTGTATTTCTATACAAAATCTATAGAAGTTAATAAATCTAGTTTATATTATTTACAATTTGGCTCCCATGGTAGCTTCATAGGAAAACCATGTTTGATGCCATTCAGTGACAAACAAAGACTTTTTGTCATGCCATTCAGGGTTCTATGTGCTGCAAAGAGACATGGAGCAGAGATTTGCTAATTTGATCAAGGCCATAGTGTTACTTTCTGCAGTCAATTTCTGGGCTTCGATGGCTGTTTACCAAAATTTAATAAGAAGTACTGTAAGTGGTGTTTCATCAACAACTATTATTACTGGATGTAGCTGGTTGCTGATGAAAGACCTACGGATACAAAATTGAGAAATAACTTGAGTTTGTTTATTTAGAAAACAGAGAAACACATCCATGACTTCTGAGTACAAGAACAGCAGCACAAGATCCTAACACATTTTCTTTTGTATAGTAGTATAAAATAACTTGGTTCTGAATACATTTTTTCATGATCTTTGAAAAGATTAAAGAACTGCAATGTCATTTAAAATTGCTAGAACTCACCAAGCAAATTACATTTGAGGCTCTGAATCAGTTCTTTTTCTTCAAGCTGATTCCATTCACACGCATTGAAAATCAAATTACATAGCCCATGCATTGTTAATTGGACATAGATTGCATTATCATCATTATAAATCAAACTCCAAATATCAAAATGAATTGCAAATTCACTAATAGGAGATCATGAAGCAATCTTTTTTAAATATCTTCCATTAATAATTAAATTCAAATTATATTACTTTGAAATTCTCTTATGACGGCAGTCAGCTTATTCACTTTGACCCTGCTTTTAAACTACAGAAATGTTTCTACAAAGTTGTAGTTTTCCACTTAATTATTTAAAAAGATCTATAGATCTAATTCCTGGATGCATGAATTAACAATTAAAGTAATGATCAGATTTACCTGAAATACAAGCATCTTGAAGATATGAAATGCTGACTGTTAATAGAGCAACTTCTTTACCTACTGCAAATTAGGAAAGTACATTGATGACAAATGTGTCATTTTTTTCCTGAGTCTTTAAAGCATGGTATATATAAAAGCACATATAAATGTATTTAGAAAATGACACTAATTTGACAAATCAGGGGCTCTTTAAATGACTTTTGATAATATGGATTGCTGAAGAAATCCAGGGTTATTTTACTTGTTGGAATTTTTCTCTGCGAGGATTGCATTATGATAGATTAAAATTGCATTATAGCTATTTATCATTAGAAAAATTATTCTTGTTGATTAATGTTACAGAGCCAATAGTAAAATAGTTCAGATATTAGACTGGAGTGTTCCCACTGCTCTGGATTCATGCAATGAAAAGAAGCAGTTGGAAAAAATAGCTGCAATCTTTTAATGCTGATGACCTCTGACAGGCTCACAGCTCTTCTATCTGGACGGAATTTGCATGGGGTCTGTATGCACATGAACAATGTAACCTAAATGGTAGACAATCTTTATTCTAATGAAAATGGGTGTCAAGGTCAATGTAAAACTGCGATGATAAATGGAGTGCTACAAGGCATGAAAAGTCGCACATACAGCGTGCTGCTTTCACTTAATTGTTGCCTGAAACACATTGTGTTAATAAAACATAGAAAACACTTTATGCCAGTTAGTTTCACTTTAATGTGCTAACCTATTAGGAAAGGAACCTTATAGATAGATGACAGCATTTTTTTTCTGAGGAAGCTGATTTCATAAAATCCCATTTTCAACATTGCTAGATGGAAGAGAGTAGGTTTTGGATAGTAACAGGTTGCAGAAACTACATTCATAACCTGAGCAAATTTTGCAATTATGGTGCAGTTTCACTATTTCAATTTCAGTTTCTAATTTTAGTTCACCTGGAAATACAATTCCAAGTACCAATTACAGGACAAAATAGCTGTCATTAAAAATGGCTCGACTCTCCAATAACCTCTTTTATTCAGGAGGCTGCCCAGCAAGTGGTAATAAGGATCTGGAGGAGTGACAAGTTGAAAATATCATCTGTTGTTAATTTTCCTACAATTGGTTTATTAACCTTGATTTTTAGGGTGAATGAATAATTACAAATTGTAATGACTACGTGTGAAAGACAATGCTCTTATCATAATTATCTGTATGTCAAAACAAATGTTACATTTGTGGGACTATTGTTTGAGCAGAAAATAATGAGTGCAATAGATGCAAAGATATGGGGGGGGGGATTCATTCAGCAATGCAACAAGCCACAGATTGATAAAGACAAATGCACACACTTTCAATTCAATGCAATATGATTATTAGTATGTCATTCGGTGCAGTGTGTAGGTGAAACACTTCTTGGAGAAAACCTTCAGACAGATAATAAAATGAATGGCGACTCCTTGCAAATTGAGGAAAATTTTTGAGCAATTGTATGAATGTCCAAAAAAATGGAGAACGTAGTGACATGGAGCAGTGATTAGTGCTGATGATATTAGCAAGGATGGGATGGGAAGGGAAGAATTCAAATCAATTGCAAATTGCCTAGGAATGTAACTATGGATAAATATGAGAATCAAAGGCAATAACAAGTAAGCATGTCTACAGGATAGAATGAACGCACCACCTTGGGCGGGCACCTGAATGAAAGTTGATCAACAACACATTGGCAAAAGAAAAAGAACAAATCACACCAGTAGGACAGAATCCAAAAAGAAAATCAAATTATATCAGACATAACTAATCAAATTCTAGGAAGAATGGAATAATAGTAAAATTATCAGACATTAATTAATTGAAAAATGTGTCGTGTAAGTATTCGGAGAAAATATACATTGATAAACATTTTAATTAGAAACTGATATTTCTAAAGAGCTTTTCTATTTGATTTTGTTGAAGTTGAAATATTTACTTATGCACAATCCATATAGTAATTGTAATGTCATTTCACAGCATATAATAAGAATTTAGGGTCTGCACATCAGATAAAACAATTTGAATCCTGCCTTTAATTAACTTCATACATTTTCACAATTTTAATATCAACAATATGATCCACAGATTTCGTAGCAACAAATGTCAAATGAGAGGTGCTTAATAAATTTCATAAATTTCACTTAATAAATGTCAACAACAAATACAAAAAAAATTGCCACTTCAAACCTTGAAAAATATTTATTTGATCATTAAGTGCAGGAAAATCTAGATACAGACTCATCTGTGTGTGATTTGTCTGGTCTGCAGCATTGACGTGGCCAAGAGGCAGCCCTCAGTGTTAAATAGCTGTAAAACAAGTCTTAATGTGGGATGGAATTCAATCTAACCTTGACATGACCTTAGGGAAAATATGCAAAAAGTAAAACTAATGCACTCGATAAGACACATCCAAATTTTGAAGCCGAACAGCTTAGAAAGGGGAAAAAAAAGAGGAACTGCTTGATAATTGTTGCTGAGGCCAAATTAAATAGAAAATTCTGAAAACGAGTTGAGGCTTCAACAGACCAGATCTGTTACTGTGGAGGCATCTGAAGCATTTGGAAATGAACCAATCAAAAACACACCAAGCAATACTGTTAACTTGATAATTCTGAAAAAAATATTTTATAGTGCGGCTACGGGTGGGAGAAATTACTAACTGCTGAAATTTCTTTTAAACTATCTGTTCATTGAATTTTTAAAAGCTTATATGTTAATTCTGCCGTTATGAAAGGGTACTCTCAGTATGTTTTGATAAAAGTTTGATAAAACTCAGTATAAGTTGATAAAAATATAACGATTTATTTATTCTTTCCATGTTTTCACTTAAAAAGTACCGCTGCATGATATGCGTGCAACAATCAAGTTTCAGTTTTTCTCAGACATGGGTTAGCAATTTAAACATTGAGTGTACCGACAAAAGTAATGCTAAAATAATGATGGCTGATCTACACTGTTTGACAGTAAAACTGCCATTTACAAGATTTGACAAGTCTCTGCATCAAGATAAATCATTCTCGTAGCAATGTTTCTTCCTTGTGAACAAGTTAACTTCATAATAAGTAAACAAGTTTAACAAAATATTTTTTAGCTGCAAGGTAACATTCTATTTGATGAATAACCAAATGACTTCTCTAAAGCACTAATAATCTTGTCTGAGATCATAATGTTGAACTATTTAAATATTTCCAATATATGTACCACAGTCCATGTGTAAATTAGGCCATCTGGTGGACATTAAAAGTAAGGCTGAATAACTCATGGGACCATCATGACCAACTTTAAAGATTATTACGGGCCAGAAATACATTAAGACCACTCCTATGAACTGGTGCTTTGCAGTTGAAATCAGGGTTGCATAGGGCAATATTTGTGCACATTTCCAGCTGCCTTAGCAACCGTTGAAAAATTAATCTCCTGAATGCTCTGAAAATTGTACTTTAAAACTTGCCCAAATTATGTCAACGGTAGTGCAGAATTCACAAAATGTATTTGCAGTGAGAGATTCAACTTCAACAACAAGGAACGGGTTT
Source organism: Amblyraja radiata (assembly GCF_010909765.2). Taxonomy (NCBI): domain Eukaryota; kingdom Metazoa; phylum Chordata; class Chondrichthyes; order Rajiformes; family Rajidae; genus Amblyraja; species Amblyraja radiata. Next base: position 34,868,928 of record NC_045964.1, on the reverse strand, counting down.
TATTAATCCAAAGGTAGACATTAAGTGCTGGAGTACCTCCACGGGACAGGCAGCATCTCTGGAGAGACGTTTTGGGTCGACACCCTTCTTCAGACCCGAAAACTCACCCATTCCTTCTCTCCAGATATGCTGCCTGTCCTGCTGAGTTACTCCAGTATTTTGTGTCTATCTTCAGTGTAAACCAGCATCTGCAGTTCCTTCCTACATATTTTACTAATCCAACTTCCCTAGAACCTGGTCTATTTAAAGGCTCAATCCTTCTTCACACTGAAAACTGTGAGCTACAATCTCAAATTCAACCTTATGGGTGCGCTTGGAGAAGGGCCACATCTATTTTCTCTTCACTCATAGAAACAGGGAGAGTGGGCATGGCCATTTACATGCCTTCCAGCCTTCCCATAGTGTAAACATTCACAACCGCTTGGCAAATTACTGTCAGGAGTGTCTCAGTGTAGATCTCCATGGCCCTCCTGCAGAACAAACACAAATCCTCTCTGAAGAAGCGACTGTACCCAAAATGTCATCTATCCGTGTTCTCCAGAGATGCTGCCTGACCTGTAGAATTACTTCAGCACTTTGTGTCCTTTTGAGTAAACCAGCATCCGCAGTTCCTTGTTTCTACACTTCTTACTGGCACTGTTTCTCACCAACCTCTGCAGGTCTCTCTGACCTTGTGGCAACACAGTTCTACAAACACCTCCACCCAATCTTTGCAGCATCCATTCATTTAATGACGACATTTCCCTGAAATTGGATGAGTGCTGCTTGTATTTTTATGAGCTGTCTGCAAGATCACGCCTGCTCTTTTACATTATAATAACCACAAGAACTTGTACTGGAACAGTTCAGCATCAAAAAACAGCATACAGTAATTTCAAGGTAGCATAATGTTAAGTGTAGTATCAAATGTCTACTAGAATGAATTAATTTAAGTTCATCAAAGTAGTATAAAACTATTTTCTTTGTAGTATAACAGACTGTCAAATAACACTAATTAATAGTTTTAACTTCCATTGCAGATCATTGCAGAACTTGCACTTCTAGGATCACACATTGATCATTTGCCTTTACATCAATACTAATCAGATATCCAAACCTCTCCTGGTTTAGAAGGTGCTATTCCGATACATCTAAATTATAAATTTGGTTAATTATGCAAGAACTGGACTAGTAAGTGACTAAACATACAAGCAAAAGAACATTTCTTCCCTGTGTGCTTACAGTTAGAGGTATGGTTCTTTGCCCATCGCAATTAAGACTGAAATTGCTACTGCGATGCAAACACTCCGAAGAGTAATCTGTAGAGCAGGATTCATTATTATGTACCATCTCAACATTATTATTATGTTCAGCATGATTTGAACAATGATTTTTAACTTATGACCTTATAATAATAATAATGTCCAGCAAATAAAAATTCAGCAAAATCAACCGGCATTAAATTCCTGAACAATAAAAAAAAACATTGAACAGTACGGCGCAGGAACGGGCCCTTTGGCCCACAATATTTGTGCCAAACATGATGCCAAGTTAAACTGATCTTATCTGCCTGTACATGATCCAGATCACTTAATTCCTTGCACTTCCATGTACCTATCCAAAAGCTTATTTATTGCCACTATAGTATCTGCCTCCACCACCACCCCAAGCAATGCATTCCAGGCCCCCATCACTCCAGAGAAACCAATTCAAGTCTATCCAACCTCTCCCTCTAGTTGAAACCATCTAATCCAGGCAGCATTCATTCTGGTAAAGCTCCTCTGCACCCTCTCAAGTCTCCACATCTTTCCTGTTATAGGGCGACCAGATCTGCACACAATGTTTCAAATATGGCCTAACTAAAGTCCTATAGAGCTGCATCATGACTCTTATATTTAATGCCTCTAGTAATGAAGGGAGGCATACCATACGCCTTCTTTACCACCCTATTTACTTGTGCAGTCACCTTTAGTGAGCTTGGACTTGGACTCTAAGATCCCTCTGCACTTCAATGCTTTTAAGGCCTTAAAACAGTGGGACTTTTGCATGAGTCCTCTGTAAAGTGTTTACAATAGCAACTTCAAACTAGACTTTGGGTGGCACAGTGGTGCAGCTGCTGTCTCACAGCACCAGAGACCCGGGTTAGATCCTATCCTCGGGTGCTGTCTGTGCAGCATTTGTATGTTCTTCCTGTGACCATGTAGGTTTCGTCTGGGTGCTCCGGTTTCATCCAACATTGCAAAGACGTGCAGGTTTGTAGGTTAATTGGTTTCTGTAAATTTCCCCGAATGTGTAGAATGCGAAAGTGGCATAACATGGAACGAGTGTGTGGGTAATCGATTGTTGGCATGGACTTGGTGGACCGAAGGGCCTGTTTCTGCACTGTATCTCTAAACTAGACTGATCAGGAACCAATTCTAAATCAAATTACCCCATCTCAACATCCATTTGCATTTGAACCAATTGAGGAAGCAAATGGAACCCGAGCACCCTGCTCCACATGATCAGAACCAAATAAACAAAAACATATGCACAATATATCTTTTGTAATCAATACACAATACCCTGCCAACAGCTGCTTGAAATGCGTGATACGTTTTTAAGATTTGATTTGTTACTCATTATGTCATCGTTCACTTTCTTACAATTTTACACAGAATATTTAGAAATACTGAATGCCACATTCTTCCACAGAATGTGTTTTGTTTACTGAGACATCCAGTATAAATTATTGACTATGTTTTTCCTTTGGTAAGGGTGTTCTCAGATGTGTTAAATTTTACAATACTGTTACATGAATAGGGTTTCCTTACTAATTCCTCACTTATTTGTAAGGCATACTTAGAATCAGTTGACTGGCAACTTGATGCAATCAAAAATGTAGTTATGAGTAGAAGGCAAATATGACAAGATTTAAATGATCACTAAAATAATCCAAAATATGTGGTAGATTCAAAAACAATATTTAATTTCCTTTCTACAGCACATACCTGACGTTTAAAGTATATAGCTGAATTGGAATTTAATAATAACCATTACATTTATGCCATTAATAATGATTTTGCTTTCCTTGAGATGTTTAATTCTTGGGAATTAGCCCTTCTAAAAGTATTTAATATACATTTGTTGCATTTATGGTTGCAAGGCAGACCATATTTTTAACTTTCGAGCTGCAGGGATAAAGTACATTATATTTTACACAATTATTTACTGTCCACACTTTAGATAGCCGGTAGTTTGCATAACTTTGATAAACTAGTTTTAGTAACCTTGCTAAATTATCTAATGTCAATGTCTGGTATTTCCAAATTTGAACACAAAAATCAATCATGTGTTTTATTGAAATGGTAAAGTGGTTTTAAGATCTGTTTCATTATTTTTTCCAGCCACAACACTCCAATTCTCAGCACAAATTATACGGACAAAAATAAAATAAGTCTGGAAAGATTTGCAATAAAAACCACTGGGCAGGACCCTTATGCCATCTTTAAATAAAGTTGTGGGGTAGCAATATTGTAAGCAGAATGTCTAAAACATCATGGATTAATATACTTCAAGGAATAAAATGGAATTAGTAAATTACTTTTCTTGCAAACTTTTTTGGAAAGTAAATCTTGTTTTCACGACGATACTTCTGTCTCCAAGGAAACCACTTTTGGCCTGCCACATTGGAGAAAAACCAACAGCTGCTTTTGTTTCTCGGGTAAATCTTCCCCTTCATCTAAGTTCTTGCTTTTCAAACAGTCTAGACCACACTGGTGTTCATAGATCGGAACCTGCCTTTTGAAAAGCTGATAATTTTTATTTTGTGGAGTTTTAATATGCTCAACTCTTTACAGTACACAGTATCACACCAATACAAATGAAGTCGTTATGTCGAAATGGACACATTCTTGATAAGAGCAGGAATCCCAAGAAACACAGCTGTGTGATGGATTACATTCTCTCATGTAAGAGCTATACTATGACTTTTCCAATGTAATATTGCATTCTAGCAATCATTCACAGCAGCTTTCAAATCTTCTTTACCATGTAATTCAAAACGTTGTCTTTTCCATAACGGTTTAGAGGGTTACAAGAAATGGCAGAGGGAGTTATGTCTTAACTGTTGGGATTATTCGCAGTCACATGGTTACTCTGTGTCACGAGTCGAGCATAAAAAGGTGACAAAGGCAGTGATTTCCTGTCAGCAAAGAGCAGGATAGGGCTGTCTAGAAGTGATGCAAATGAGGGAAACTTTCACCATGGTTTGTTGATTTACTCAGGGTCAAAGCATGCCGAACCGAGACACAGAGCAGGAAGAAAACTAAAGGGAATATAACCAAAATGTTTCAAGAAAATACAGTAAGTCTTCAGAAACCACTCCAGTGTGTATCCTTTTATTAAATAAAACTGCACGTGCGATCACAACAAAATATCGTTTTAATTGTAAAGATGTATAGTATTTAAATAATGATGGAAGTTCCTATTCATGAAATCAATATTAGATTAAATTGGTTTCACTCTTCTGATCCACTAAAAGCCAACTTATACCAATGGATTCTGATAGAATAGGTACATTTTTTTTCTTATTTGTCACTTGGAAGTGCACCATCATTTATACTCAGTTATTGTTTTGTAATTCAGTGTCTGATTTCTAAAAGGATAGGGTCATTATTTTTTATGCAAATTGTTTGAAAACATTTGTTTGACTGTGAAAGGCTTTTGCAAATAACACACATAGATACAGACCTTTATATCCGTGTAGCAAATACAGAAAATATGATAATGCATAAACTCAATGACAACCATTCAACCATGTTGAATCATCAGAAACAGCATCAGACTGCTTTGCTGAAGCAGATTACGATCTGAACTATAAAATATAATTGGCATAAAATTGCTGGTTGTGGCTAACACAACTGTGAGTGCAATTTCACAAATCAAAACATTCTCTGTAACAGCCTTACTTGGGTTCAAGAGATATGGCAACCTCAGACACAAATGCCTGTAAATGAAGAAAAACACGAATTTGGTACGTTATTAATATATCAAACTAGCCCAGAAACCACTTCAAGCTATTTAGAGTCACAGAGTCTTACAACGTGGAAACGGGGCCTTCGGCCCAACTTGCCCACACCAACATGTCCCATCTACATTAGTCCCACCTGGTTGCATTTGGCCCATATCCCTCTAAACCTGGCCTATCTGTGTATCTGTCAAAATGTTTCTCAAACGTTGCATTTGTACCTGCCTCAACTATCTCCTCCAGCAGCTCTACCATACACCTACCACCCTTTGTGTGAAAAAGTTACTTCTCGGGTTCCTATTACATCTTTCCCCCCTCATCTTAAACCTATGTCCTCTGGTTCCGATTCCCCTACTCTGGGCATTAAAACAGAGGCATGGCCACCCTATTACAATGTCTGAAAGTCCATAACTTAAGTTGTGGGATTCACCGGGTATCCCAGAATAATGCCATGCTGAAACTAGCAGTGTTGGTTTCAGCATGACATTCCTTGTTAGTATGTATAAAGTTATTGTATTTTTCAACATAGAACTCAACAGATCAGCAGGTCTTTGCAGCCAGGTTTTAAAGATACATACCACAATACATACAAGATTATTCTAGCTCCAGTGAGTGCTGAATCAATGGATGCGCCAATAATTGGATGGGAATGGGAGAGTGCTCCAAGGGATTCAGAGGGACTTGAAGCTGCTGAAAAACAATGGTTGGAAAAGGCATGTCCTTTGTTCCATGGGGGTCATCAAGTCCCTCCAGGGCAACATTCAGGTGTCCCTGGCATAAACTTTCCAAAGAGATTTCTCTCTGTATAGGTAAGCATACAGTCTACAATTGCTTTCATTTTGGAGAAAGCTAAGACACAGCAAATTACCATGTCAGCTGTGTCTGCATCTTGGACAGAAAGAAAATTAGAGGATGTCTTGTATTGCAAGTTCATAAGTCTTGGGAGCAGAATTGGGTCATTCAGCCCATTGAGTTTACTCTGACATTCAATCATTGCTGATCTATCTTTCCGTCCCATCCCATTCTCCAGCCTTCTCCCCACAATCTTTAACACCAATCAAGAATCTGTCAATCTCTGCCTTAAAAATACCCCTTGATTTGGTCTCCACAGTTGTCTGTGGCAATGAATTCCACAGATTCACCACACTCCGACTAAAGAATTTTCCACCTCATCTCCTTTCTAAAGATTCTGAGACTATGCCCTCTGGTCCTAGACTCTCCCACTAGTGGAAACATCCTCCCCACATTCACTCTATCCAGACCTTTCATTATTTGATAAGTTTCAATGAGATCTCCCCTCATCCTTCTAAACTCCAGCGAGTACAGCCCAGTACCATCAAACGCTCATAACATGTCAATCCAATCATTCCTGGGATTCTCAAAAACCTCCTCTGGACCCTCTCCAGTGTTAGAACATCCTTCCTCAGATATGGTGCCCAAGACTGCTCACCAGACTCCAAATGCGATCTGACCAGTGCCTTATGAAGCTTCAACATTACATCACTGTTTTTATATTCTAGTCCTCTTGAAATAAATGCTTGCATTATATTTGCTTCCTTACTACCGATACAACTTGCAAATTAACTTTTTCGGAATCCTGCACCAGCACTCCCAAGTCCCTTTGCAACTCCGATTTCTGAATTCTGTCCCCATTTGGAAAATAGTCTATGCCTTTATTCCTGCTACAAAAATGCATACTTCACACTTTGCCACGTTGTCTGCCACCTTTTTGCCCACTCCCCCAACCTGTCCAAGTCCTTCTGCAGACTCCCTGCTTTCTCTACACTACCTGCTCCTCCACCTATCTTCATATTATCTACAATGATCTTTCCGCTGACTGGTTAGTGTGCAACAGAAGGTTTTCACTGTACCTTGGTACACGTGACAAGAAACTCAACTTAAAAACTTGGCCACAAAGCCCTCAATTCCCACATCCAAATTATTGATATACAACTTGATGTGTAGTAGCCCCACCACCGACCCCTGCGGAACACTGCTAGGCACGGACAGCCAACCAGAAAAAGCCTCCTTTATTGCCAATCTTTGCCTTCTGCCATTCAGCCAACCTGCTATCCACACTAATATCTTCCCTCTGATACCATTGGCTCTCATCTTCAAAGGCCTCCTGTGGTGATTCTAAGTTCTCGGAAATGTCACCCTTTATAATCTATATTACTAAAAGTCTGATCTTGACCACTTCCTGTTGTTCTGTATATTGATTTTAGAAAAAACGCTGCCACTTACGGCTGTGATTTATGACCATCTTACTCAGAGTCCCCTTTCGCTGTGCGCGACAAGAGGATTTTTCCCATCGATGAAAGATAAAAGAGTTATTAGTGTTTAAAAAATGTTGAGATTCTCTCTCCTGAAGGCCACGCCCCTTCCGGAGGGACTATCAAACCCGGAAGTGTTGAGTGCCTCAGTCAGTCTCTGCAAGATGGGGGAGCGTGAGGGTCACGTCTCGCAGTCTGAGCTGTGAATAACACTGAACACATATCTACTAAACTGAGTGGTTTGACTGGCCTTGAGTGCCCTTAATGTGGTTTGAAAATGAAAATGTGGTTGGTTTGAAGTGAAGCACTGCAAATGGCTGTTGTCGTTGGTGGTGGTTGGTTTGAAGTGAAGCACTGCAAATGGCTGTTGTCGTTGGTGGTGGTTGGTTTGAAGTGAAGCACTGCAAATGGCTGTTGTTGGTGGTGGTTGCTTGACAACTTCCTGTTTGCACTGTATATTGATTTTAGATAAAACGCTACCACTTACGGCTGTGATTTTTGGCCATCTTACTCAGTACTCAGTCCCCCTCCGCTCATCAGGTGCAGAGGATTCTTCCCATCAATGAAAAATAAAAGTGTTATTAGTGTTTAAAAAGTTGAGAATCTCTCTCCTGTCAATCACGCCATGAAGGCCAAGACCCTTCCGGTGGGAGGGGGAGGGATTATAAATCCCGAAAGTGTGGGTGTGGCTCAGTCTCTGCAAGATGGGGGAGGGAGCGGTCACGACTGTCTGAGCTGAGAATCAACTGAACACACTGAATGTCTACTGAATGCCTGCTTGAAGTGGTATGAAACTGCACTTGAGTTTGGTGGACGGACCCTGCTTGAAGTGGTATGAAACTGCACTTGAATTTGGTGGACTTGCACCCTGCATTAAGTGGTATGAAACTGCACTTGAATTTGGTGGCCTTGTACCATGCTTGAAGTGGCATGAAACTGCACTTGAATTGGGTGGCCTTGCACCCTGCTTGAAGTGGTATGAAACTGCACTTGAATTGGGTGGCCTTGCACTCTGCTTGAAGTGGTAGGAAACTGCACTTGAATTTGGTGGCCTTGCACCCTGCTTGAAGTGGTAAGAAACTGCACTTGAATTTGGTGGCCTTGCACCCTGCTTGAAATGGTAGGAAACTGCATTTGAATTTGGTGGCCTTGCACCAAATTCAAGGAATATCAAGAATAGCCGTGAGTCAACTGCCAGCCCACCAGCCGTGAGTGAGCTGCCAGCACATCAGGCTTGAGTGACTGAGCTGCCACCCCAAGAATCCATTTGGCCCACAATGTCCATACTAGCCCTCTGGAAACCAGTCCCTTCAGCATACAACACCCATACTAGCGCTCCAGAAAGCCCCCCCCCCCTCCCCCACTACTGGCCACCAATATTGGAATTGGTGGAGAGGTGGAATATTGCGTTGGGGGACCAGCCCTCCTGTGTGAACATGGGACCCAACGGGTCCCACTTAGTCTAGTAAACTCTAAAATGTTACCAACCACAAGCTAACCAGTCTATAGTTTTCCATCTTTGGCCCTGCTCCCAACCTGACCACGGAGTAACATTTGCAATTTTCCAGTCTTCTGGGACCACTCCTGACTAGTGATTCTTGAATGATCACCAAGGATGCCTCCACAATCTCTAAAGCTACCTCTTCCAGAACCCTGTGGTGTAGACCTACTGGTTCATGTGACTTATCCACTTTCAAAGCTTTCAACTTCCCAAGCACCTTCCCCTTAATAATTGCTGGAGATGTTCAATGTAATTTTGGAGGTGGGATCTTCACAGGCAGCTTATAAAATGACAAGTATCACACTTCTTGCTGGATGGATACCTCAGCATGGGAAAAAGCAGAAACGTTGCTGTGTGAGCGTGCATCCAGAGGGGCCTGGAGTGACTGGTGAAAAATAGTGTTTACAGGAGTCGTGTGCATTTTGCAGAGGAGTAATGAGGATCCACAACTGGGTGCCGTTGGTGGGAATTTTGCCAGGAATGAATGAATTACTTTACTGTGGCTAAGCTCTGATGCAGGCAAATGCCCCCACCTATGTTGCATTTTCAATGAGCTGCAACCTCCATAATACAACAATGATCAACTGACAGGGTGATCATAGGACTGGGGTGCCAGAAGTGATTTTGACCTTGACATCCAAAGTCAAAGTACAGAAGAGGTTGTATGGAGGTTGCAGAAGGTGTGAGATCTGACAGGACAAAAAATGGTGCAGTTTCAGGGGGGGTTGATGTCAGCAAAACCTGGTAGTTATGTGAGAAAATAAGAACGGCAATTTTTTAGAAAAATTAGTTTGAAAATCTCACTGCAGAAACTAGCTGCTGAGGGTATAAGGCAACATCAGGAAATGAAAATGTTGTCAAAAAATGTCTAGATTAATTTTCTGTTCAGCATGAAGGCACTCTGAAATGTGTGGATTTTGGATTAATCCAATTTCAACAGCACATCTATTTTGGGAAAGGAGTTCCTTGCCCACGATCGCAACATCAAAAGAAAACCAAAAAAAAGTGCTGGCTCGAAGGGCCGAATAGCCTACTGCACCTATTGTCTATTGTCTTATCCACTTATTTGACCCACTGTAATATAAGTATGGCATAGTTTGTCCTACTGTTCAGACATTAGGTATCACATTCTGCCAGGTTCATGGTGAATAGCGGACGGGATAAGCAATTTCTGTGTGTAATCATGCATTGAGTTTTAATACGTTCTGATGGTTGATGAAAATCTTTGAAAATACCTTGATTTTAATTCACACCTTTAAAACAGAAAGCTGTCCCAATTGTGCTGCACTGCAGGAAACCCCTAGAACCCTGAAGATAGCTGCAATAATGAAATTATGCCTTCCAGCTCAGAATGCCCAAGTTTTAATTACAGGCTACAGTGAGCCTCAGTTGATCTGGGCCAGATTTCAAGTAGCAATGTTGCAAATGACTTAAATGCTCCTGGGCTAGAAGTGAAAAAAATTAGTCTGCGCACCAAGACCTGAGTGATATCCATTTACTCTCCAGGCACATTAAACATTAAGTAACAGTAGGGTTGACTTATCTGTGATGCTTCCACCGCCACCTGCGACACACATCCCATCCCTTCAAAATTAAATAAATTGTTAAATAAATGAAATAAATCATGTTTGCTGTGAAAAATAGCTACTTGGTCAAGGCACTGAAAGATGATGTCACTGATATATGCTAAACAGGAATCATTGTCAAGAAGGGAGGAAAACCAAACCTACGAACTTTCAGTCTTCATAATTAACTCCGCCTCCCCAGCATTAGACTTGGATGCAATCAATATATATATATATCATGTTAAAAGCTGATTGGTTGAGATTTGCAATCAATCCTATCAAACATAATCGTTTTTTTAAGCAAGCCAGATGGCTAACAAACTGGAATTCTACAAGATGCATGCACATTTTCATTGTAGAATGAACAGGAGTCACATCACTTGCTAATGGCTGTCATTGCTATACATAGAGAAAAGCACAACAGTATGATTCAGCAGCTCAACATGGAGCCTCAAGTCCAAACATCCATTCACAGTGAAAATTCGGTAATGAGCAGAATTTACCATCTCAATTGTTCTTCTGGAAGAGCACATATTTTGGTGAAAGGTGCAGCTGATAGAACTCCTTCCTCACTGTACCAAATTCTGATCTCAGGTGATGTCTCCGTGGAGTTTGCAAGTTCTCCCAGTGACTGCATGGGTTTTCTCCAGGTCCTCCGGTTCCCTTCCACATCTCAAAGATGTGAGATTTTGTGAGTTAGTTGGCCTCTGTAAAAAAAGTGCCCCGATATGTAGGGAGTGGATGCGTGGGTGGGATAATTTAGAACTAGTGAACGGGTGATCAATGGACTCAGTGGGCTGAAGGCCCTGTTTACATGCTGTACTTCTCTCCAAACTAAATAAACAATGGAATAACATTGATAGGATTTCAAAAGTGTCTATCAACAAGAATGCTCCAGCTACCTGACCAAGAGGTTTGAGGTGGTACGAGAGATCCTAGGTTGCCATAAAACAGGGTGGGGAAGCAGAATCTGAAGACATGAATATGTTTAATAATTAAGACAATCAAAACAGAAGTGGCTGTTACAGCATGAGGCATCCCCATGTTAAATATATGGCTCCTTGAATGTTTAAGACACTTTACCCAGTTGTAATAATAATAATAATAATAATAATATATCTTTTATTGTCATTGCACGTCAGTGCAACGAGATTTAGTGTGCAGCTCCACTGATGTACAAGAAAGGTAAATAAATACACTACATAAATAAACAAGCTGAATTGATTGACGTGACCATCTGAGGGAGACTGTCCAAAGGGGGTGGGTGGGGGGGCACTCATTTAGAGACATAAGATCTTTTTCACCCAGAGGATGGTTTCTACTTAGAATGCACTGTCGGAATGAGTGGTGGAGGCATTTAAGTATCCAGACAAGCACTTGAATTGTCAAAACACTAAAGAATAGCTAAATGGGATTAATATAGATTGGTATTTGAAAGTCAACAGTCTTGTTGGGTCAAATAACCAATTTCTTCAAGGTGAGAGAGGAAAAGTTAAAGGAGATGTGTGGGGCGTTTTCTTTATACAGGGAGTAGTGGGTGCTTTAAATGCGCTGCCGGGGAGGGGGGGGGGGGAGGAAGGGAGGCCAATACGAAGGCTTTTAATTTGGCACGGAAACACATGGAATGGAGGGACATGGATCGCATGAAGGCAGAAGAGATTAGCTTAACCAGGCATCATGTTGCCATGGACTTTGTGGGCTGAATGCCCAATTCCTGTGCTTTAGTGTTCCATGTTCTATAATTGTACTCATCACATGAATTCAGAAGACTTCTTTCTTCATTGCTATTCAGGAATAGACTGCAGGGCCATTTTTGTCTGGACATCAACTGGAAAACCGGACCAAATAGCCTGCTTACTGCCAAGGGTCACTCATAGCAGTTGGCTACAAGGTAAGATTACAAGAAAGGGAAAGAGATAAGGCCCATGCTTGAGTGAAGAATTAAAGCCGACAAATGAGGTATTGAGAGTAAAAACGGTTTCACTCCTGTTCACATGCATTATTATAATTAACCATGTATCATGGTTCTGGACCCAAATAATCTGCTGAACCACCCAACACAGAGTACATATTAAAAACATGCTGTAAATTCTGCAGTAATGAGAGATAATTAAAGTCATAGTCATGCAGCACGGAAAGAGGTATTTCAGCCCAGCTTCCCCATGCCGACCAAGGTGCTCTATCTACACTAGTCTCACATTGTCTGCATTTGGCCCATAACCCTCTAAACCTTTCTTATCCATTTCCCTGTTCAAATGACTTTTAAATGTTGTTATAGTTTCTGCCTCAACTAGCTCCTCCAGCAACTCATTCCAGATACCCACCGCCCACTGTATGAAAATGTTGCCCCTCAGATTCCTATTAAATCTTTCCCTTTCACCTTAAACCTGTCCTCTGGTTCTTGATTCCCCTATTCTGTGCATAGACTCTATCCCCCTCATGATCTTATACAACTCTATAAGATCACCTCATCCTTCAAAGAATACAGTCCTAGCCTGCCCAGTCTTTCCCTGTAGCTCTGACCCTGCAGTCCTGGCAACATCCTCATAAATTCTCTTTGCACTCTTTCCAGCTTAACATCTTTTCTATAACATTGTAACCAAAACTCAACACAATACTTCAACTGTGGCCTCACCAGCGCCTTGTACAGCTGTAACATAACATTGCAATTTCTGACTGATGAAGGCCTTCTTGACCACTATTCTGTAATTTCAACTAAATTGGGTCCTGCATAACTGTTGCATCAAGCAAAAAAAAGTTTTAAATCTGTAAGAGCTAAATAATTCAAAATTTGAAAATTTAAAAAACTGTGAATGTAGAGTTTATCAATCAGCAACTGCAACAGAAATGTAGGTTAATATTTCAAATTGAAGCAATGAACAGTTCTGGCATTTCTGTCTAAGGACACTGACACAATAGTACACTGGGAATAGAGCACCCAGAAGGTTATAGATAATGTCTAATATGAAGTTCCGATATGATTAGTCCCATGCATTTGGTTTCCCCTCTCATTTCTTCCAAAATGATTACTATGTCTCTTGCCAAGAATTTATGTTTTAATCCTTCTGCTGGAGATGAAATACTAATTAATACTTAATTTTTTTTTGATAGATTACTATTAAAATAAGTGCCAACTTTACTGAAAAACAAAATCATCATAAACATACTTGTGTCTGAATGTGTATGTCAATCATTTTGTGTATTAAACTTATGTTAATCCTGGCTACAACCCAGCTCTTTGAATTGATAACAAAAATCAAAGGTAGCTCATAACTTGGGCTAAATGTCAGCAACTGTATTGAACATTAATGTTATAGTGATTACCAGAAGAGAAAAATCTAGCTGCAGCCAGATTGAACTTCCTAAATTGAGTGAAGTCATAGTGGAGTTGGAATAACTCCACTAATAAACGACAATACATACAGCTGATGATAGATGACACTGAAAAGTTCAGCATGCTTCGGAAACTGTCGCAATAAATTGGCTTTAATGCAATAAGTGCATCAAACTATGCAAATACTTCTGTGGTGAAAGTCAATCTGTAGGAGGAAAATGCATAATCTGGAAATAGTTTGAAACTTGCTTCGAAAAGCTGGCAAAGTAGCATGATAAGTGCTGGCCCAAACCTTGACAAAATAAAATCAGATACATAACGACACAAGCAATAACAATAGCTGGCAGCTTGACGAAAGGTTGGAGCCAGAGGAATCATTTCCAAAGACAGAAAATTTCCAAAAGATTCAGACTAGTCTTTTGGTGATATATCAAAGACAGGAAACGGGGAAAACATAGCAGCAGAGCCATTCTTCAGAGCTATTTAACTTGGAATTAATATGCTTCACTGAAACCGTAAAATGGAGGCAGGGCATATTTTCAACAGGAATAAAGCCACTTGGGATTGGTGGTCACACAAACATAATTAAGAATGCAATATACAACACTGCCATTAGACCATATTGCAAAAGCAAAATTATATCACGACTATGCATCAAGATAAGATAAACACAACAGTATCTTGAAAACACCATGGAAATACAATAAACCAGTCTTTGTACATCTGTTATTTTTTTAAATGATTATTTTCTATGAGCTTTTCCTTCAATTTGCTGTGGAGTGCAAATTCAAAGGTTTGCTCTTAAGTGGAAAGCTCAAGCATCTCATTCCAATACAAAACCTTTGTTTTCTTACAATCAACCCATTAGTAGATGGGTCAATGCATGATTTCTGAGAATGTGGATGTTTGTGCAACTGAAATTCAAATGACAGCTTTAGAGCACAGCACTCTGCTATGGAATAATACCCCTCACCAGCCAATCACTTTACATTATTTCAATAAACAAATCAACCTTTTATACACAAATGCAAGGCAACATCAGAATGGCATATCTTTAGGAGTTTGGACTTTTTTTAAAGATTCTCCCACCCCTCCCCCATTGGAAGCACCACAAAATACCACAGAAACAAAAATGTTGCTCTTTCTCACTATTTGCCACAGATGGAAATGTAGTTTAAAAAGATAAGCAGCAGAAAGTTCTTATTCTTAGAGAGGAAAAAAAGTTACAAAATGGTGGCATCTTTGAATACCACTGTAAGACCTATGTGTAAATATCTCAGTTGGAAAAACTCAGTGTAATATTCCTTTAAATTTCAGAATTGTAATGTCAAACACTCATTTTATGAGAGGTGAGTAGGATGGTTGTTGGTCCACTACT
This sequence comes from Amblyraja radiata, assembly GCF_010909765.2. Classification (NCBI taxonomy): domain Eukaryota; kingdom Metazoa; phylum Chordata; class Chondrichthyes; order Rajiformes; family Rajidae; genus Amblyraja; species Amblyraja radiata. The sequence continues at coordinate 34,853,890 of NC_045964.1, read as the reverse complement.
TTGAACTCCAAATTAGTTGACCATGCTTCCATCATGTGCAAAGAAGAAAGTGGATCACAAAGCTGATTTTGTTTTTAGAGATACTGTGTGATAAACAGGCCCTTTGCCCACCGATTCCGTGCTGACCATCGATCACCAACACACTAGTTCTATCCTATATACGAGGGACAACTTGCAGAAGCCATTTAAATGACAAACTCTCATCCAAAAGAGGAAACCGGAACACCCAGAGGAAACACAAGTGGTCGCTGTGAGAATGCACAAAATCCATACGGATAGCAGCCGTAGTCAGGATTGAACCCGGGTCTCTGGCGCTGTAAGGCGTCAGCTCTACCGCTGCGCCACTGTGCCGATATTAAAGCTAAATCTAGTCTTGTATTATTTTGCCAGCTCTGCATATTATCAACTTGCAGCATTTTAAAACAAAATTTACTGCTCAATGACGGATATCTGAATTTGTTCAAAAAACTTTCATTCTGTGAACATACTAGTGCAGGAGAAAATGTTCTGTCTTTCCAGGAAAAAAGGAAAACTAATACTTTTATATTAGCAATTAACAAAAACAAGAACTAAGTAAAGGCAATTCTAAAGATAGATTCAGTGGAGGTGAAGAACAAAGCTGTGAGTAGATAGTAACAGCAAATGAAGCAGTGTGCTTGATTCTTTTGAACAAGCCCTCCTCTGCTAAGGGCTGCTTTGAAGTTTAAAGGAATTGCTTCTTTCAGGAGTCTGTGTGTGCCTCACTGCCCACCACTAATTAGCAGCATGCCAGTTTCATCCAGGTATAAGAAGGACCCCAAACATGGTGCATTCAAATATAAATCAAAGAATACAAACTCCTCTATGCTTACTACTGTGCTTCAAAAATTCTCTTTTCGTGTATGTAGCTATGCCCCTGGAGAATGCATGTGTGATTTGCTCTCACAGCTACCCTTGCTTCTCTCCCAGGGCTGTTCCTGCATGCGGTCTGTTTGCTTTCCTCACGGTTTCTCGAAAATACAAAATCTGATTGCCCCTTATCTATCACCCCTGTACATCAGCTACGGATTAGTGGCATTCACCCCCCACCGGCTGTGTGACAAACAATGCCCGTAGCTGCTTCCATTACTTTTGCTGATAATACGCAATCCTAGACCTGAGACATTTCTCCTACTGCCATTCTTTAAAATGATAGTAAATTCCAATGAAGCTACTAAGATAAGCGGTAGGCTTCTGTTTGACCTTGAATTTCCATTCCTTGTGTAAAAATGAAAAATTACCAGAAGAGCCAGAGGGTGGTTGTTTCTTGTCATTATCCTGTTGTCAATTCTGATGGTGGTTATTAATTTTTTCCTTTACAATTCACAATCTGCTCTTTGAAATGTGCCATATGTTCAAAGCAATTCAGGGATGACAACTGTCAGAATTACAACAATAAAAAGTAGCCTAAACGAGGCAGATTTACTGCTGTGTAGATTTGTCTGAAAATAACCCCTGAAATGTTCAAACAGATTACACCTTTTCCTTTTTAAAATGCCATCATAGCTCTAGTATAAGCTTTGAGATTGTTTTCATCAGTAAAAGAATAAAGTAATATCTTTCAAAATAGAAAATGTAATAGATTATGTAACGGAAAGGTGCTGAAATATACATTCCTCATTTCTCTTTTTGTAGAAATTCAGATTAATATTAGAGTCTAAAAAATGTGTTTTAATCTTATGTGAAATAACAACTCAATGCAAGAGAGGCTGCCCTATTTATAACTGATAAAAATTCATTGAAAGCTGACTGGTATCGATTGAGTGATAAACCATACTCCTGGCAAATTTTGTTCTTACAGCTTCTGAAGGGCAGACTAATCTGTCTGAAGCCTCAAATAAAATCACAAGCTGTAAAGTAAAGCCCGTACTTGCATTGACTATTCATTCTGTTTCAGTCTATTTATTAATCCTGTCTCCTTTATTTCTGCTCCTCTACGGGAAGGATCCTTCAGTTCTTTATAAAATTAAACTTAATCGAATGTGATAAAGGGAACTCTTTGGCAATTATGATGTCCACACTCTCTGCCGGCACACAGGAGGTGGAAATGAAGTTGGGGACAGGGAAGGGAATTCTAATAGGCAGCATGATATATGCAATGAACGTCAAGATGTCCTCCGAGAGAAAGACTTGTCAGGATAATCAGATTTTCCATATCCACGTAAAGACAGTAACATAGGCTCTAACCTTGTAAAGATGCTGCTGCTGCTCTTCTGACATCATCAGGTCATGGGTGTCCATCACTATGGATTCCATGTCAATCAGCCAATCCCACAGCTCCTGGTGTTCTGATTCAAAGTCCAAAAGGCTGGAATGCAGAATTAAAAATGTATTATGCATTATATAAATAAAATATGTATTCCTGAATGAATACGGACTGGAAAAAGTAACTGCTTGTTAAAAAAAATTAAAACTTAAAGCTAGTCAGGGAGATTTCATTAAATTCGACAATAAAAGTACATAGCACAACATGGTTAATAAAGTAATAATGCAACAGAGAGAGAGAAATACTAAATGTCAGATTATTAGAGTTCAGTAATGATAACACCACAAGCAGTATTTTGTCATTATTTCAACATACTGGAAATGCAACACAATATATTCAGGAGAAATGATGGACAAAATTATTCAATGCCTATTTAATGTTTTAACCTGTTTCATATCATTAATTTCAATGTAGTCTTCTTCAGCATCAACTAAATAGATGGATATTGGGTACACACGAGGGATAACAGCACTGATGGCAAACCTGCAGCCAATGTTTTTATAAAAAAGATGAACGTGTTTCAGGCAGACATTTTCGTTGGGCATGAGTGAGTATGCCAAAGCGCTCAAAAGGATGGATGCAGCACTAGACAGGTGTTCCCAAAAGACATGTCCCATGCAAAGGTGAGGCCAAAATGTCAAAACAAGGAATTTTCAAAAAGGAAGTAATCGTTAAAATTCAATAGGAATTCATTAGATTTCACTTAAATAAATCATTAGATTGAAGAACATAGAGGGATTAAAGCCATGTTCAGTTCATAGCCAAGTGCATGAGTTAAGTACAATCTTGGGTGTGGCAGGAAGTGATAATTGTGAAAAGTTCATACAGCAATGAAATGCATAATTCTCAAAATTTAACTAAATGTCATTCCTGACATGGACATTCACTTACACCACAGGACACTGAAAGACATGCAGGTGAACTCAATAGGTTGAACGGCCTGTTGCCATGCTATAGCTCCCAACTAAACTAGATAAATCTGGCTCGATAAAAATAGATCTGAGCAGCAAAGATAGCAATTCTGCTGTAGATCAATAATAGGAATTGTTTTTTGCTGTAAATTTCAAAAATGTATTCATTGGACAAAATAATTATTTTTCAAAAATGTTACATCAATATATTTATCCTTAACAATTGAAATTATGAATTCCATAGTTTTGCACTATATGTGTAAATATATTTTAACGTATATACTAGTTTCTTCTTCAAGTATGTAAATTAAATGTACATAAAAAATGGCATGCCCCCTTTATATTACACAGTTAAAGTCAAATACATTCAATTTATTTTGGTTCGCAAATACATAATCTGATGTATTATATATGACAGATAATTTCAAAAATGAAACTATATTGTACAATTTTCTGAAGTAAAAATAATTTAATTGAAAACAAATCTCAAATTAAATGTAATATTTAAAAAATGCTCTTTCTTGATAAATATCTGCATTGCTTGGGTCTCGATTGTAATCATGTATTCTCGATTGTAATCGTATTATCTTTCTGCTGACTGGTTAGCATGCGACAAAAGTTTTTCGCTGTACCTCGGTACACGTGACAATAAACTAAACTCAAACTTTATTCTTGTTGTATGTTCCTAAAGTTTTAATAAATGTTTTTATGGATATTTATAGATTCAATAAATATCCATAAAAACATTTAGAGGGGATAGATGAGCCAGCTGATTTTGAATTTTATAGTCGAAAGAGAGCTGAAATTAGTTTTGGATCCCATTTGATTTTGTGGAGACCATTTAAAATTATCCCTGCCCTTGAGTAGAGTTCTTTGACTGAGGCATGCCTAAACTTAGCAGTGTTGGACACTGCTGGGTATTGGCTACCTGTCACTATCAATTCATATTAAGGAATTGGTACATTTCTGGAGGGAAAATGTATTTCTCTTCTTTGCAAATTTCTGACTGGTCCCCTGTTAAGAAATTTTGGAAAATAATTCCTCCACAAGGTAGAGAGAAAGTTTCAGTCACCTTGATCATTGTATATATTCTTGTGGAAAGCTTAGGAAACATTGGATAACCTGCCTGGAAGTTAGTCATAGAATCATAGAGACTCTATGTCATATAGTATGGAAACAGGCTCTTCAGCTAACTTGCCCACACCAACCAACATGTCTAATCTATACGTGTCCCACTTGCCTGCATTCGGCCCATTTCTCTCGAAACCTGTCCTGTCCGTGTACCTGTCTAATTGCTTCTTAAATATTGAGGTAGTCCCTGCCTCAATGACCTCCTCCTGCAGCTCGTTCTATACACCCATCACCCTTTGCGTGAAAAAGTTACCCCTCAGATTCCTATAAAATCTTTTCCACTTCACCTTAAACCTATGCCCTCTGGTTCTTGATTCCTCCACTCAAGTCAAGAGACTCTGTGCATCCACCCGATCGATTCCTCTCATGATTTTATACACATCTGTAAGATCACCCTTCATCCTCCTGCGCTCCAGGGCATAGAGTCCCAGCTTGCTCAAACTCTCCCTATAGCTCAGACCCTCGAGTTCTGGCAACATCCTTCTCAATCTTCTCTGCACCCTTTCCAACTTAACTGATGAAGCCCAATGTGATGAAGCCTATTTATCTATCTGTGACGCCACCTTCAAATTTGCCAACTCTTGGATGGAAAATTGTGCAGAATACAAATGGGCTGTAGCTCCACAGAGTATGCCATTGGAGGCTAGTTTGGAGTCACTACAAGTGTGAAATGTGTACTCATTTAGATACAAAGCCCCAGTATAACCTCTTTTTTTTGTACAACCCTATCCTGCATTCCTTCACCATTTCTGTATTATTTTTGGTGGAAAAAAACCCTATAGAAATAGTTAGAGTCATAGACATTGTCATGCAGCGTGAAAACAGGCACTTCGGCTCAACTTGCCCACACCAACCTACATGCCCCATCTACATTAATCCAACCTGCCTGCGTTTGGCTCATATCCTTTTAAAGCTTTCGATCCATGTACCTGTTCAAATGTCTTTTAAATGTTGTAATAGTACTGCCTCATATAGCTCTTCTGGCAGCTCGGTCCATACCCCCATTACACAATATGTAAAAAAGTTGCCACACAGGTTCCTATTAAATTTTTCCCCCCTTACCTTAAACCTATGTCCTCTGGTACTTGATTCCCATACTCTGGGTAAAAGACTCCGTGCAATTATCCTATCTAATCCCCACATGATCTTATACACCTTTATCTTATACCCTCATCCTCCGGCACTCCAAGGAATAAATCCTAGCCTGCTCAAATGCTTCCTATAGCACAGGCCCATGAGTCCTGGCAACATCCTTGTAAATCTTCTCTGTAGCTTTTCAGCTCAATAACAGCTTTCCGATAACAGGGTGACCAAAACTGAATACAATATTCCAAATGTGGCCTCATCAATGTCTTGTACAACTATAACATAATCTCCTAACTTCTATACTCAATACCCTGAATGAAGGCCCATGTGCTAAAAGCCTTCTTGATCATCCTATCTACCTGTGACACCACCGTCAAGGAAATATGCACGCGCACTCCTAGATCCCTCTGCTCTACAACACGCCACAGCGATCTGCTAGTCACTGTGATGGTCTTGCCCTGCCCTAGTTTGAAAACTCTATTAGCAACAGTTCTAAATGATAGGTTATTTGATCACATTTTTTAAAACAACTTTTCTGTCTCCCAAAGTATTAACAATTCAAATCATTTGCTAGTTTGAAAATGTCTATAATTAATGTATTCCTGTACAATAAAGAATTTACACATGTCGTAAGTTTGGAACAGCATCTTCACCTTTGTTTCTTTGTCATGCATGTGGATACTTTTGAGATATATCAGTAAAGAGGTCCACTGGAATGTAATGGACATTATGGTACAACTATAATTGGCACATCAGACCAATATTAAGAATATGGCTTCCACTGATCCAGATATTTAGGGTGTCGGCTGGCTACGATTGAATCAGAAGATTGTGGGTTATTCCAGAGATTTGATCACTGGCTGACAATGATCGATAATACCTTGGATGATAAATTTGTGCCTTCGGGATAAGGGATTCCATACCACTACTCAAAGATGAGCAATGTACCTTTGTGCATTGTGCTGATTAAAATGGATAATTTTATCAGCTTTACCAAGGCAGACTTTCTTGATAAAATCAAATTTGGATTTTGTGGGAGCTTGCTCTGTATAACATTGGAGACAACGATTTTTGCCTAACCCCAGTGATTACACTTCAACAGCACCGATTTAGTTGTAAATTGTATTGGGATATTCAGATATGATAAAACGTACAGTGTCCTTGCGACCATTCTATGTTTTATATCTTTTCTGCAACCAAAGTATTAACACTTCAATCATAATTTTCTTGTTGGCACAATCTAATAAGTTATAAAAGGTTTAAAAAAAACAAAACAGAGCCCATGGGAGGAGGAGCAAAATTGGTCCTTTTGAACACATTTATGATGTTGCTACGCAGATACCCGAGGAATTCTTTCTGCAAATGTGCACAGAATAGGTGATAATATGTACAGATTTTTTACTTTTTCCATTCTATTCATTAAGGTCGATCCCTCAGAAATAATTAAAATGTGATTGGGTTACACAACCTGTATTTTCTCTCCTGCTGTAGATACACACTGAATTTGGAATGACTCAGGGTGACAAAATTCTCAAAACATGTGCACACAACAGATACGTTTAGATTATTAATTTTAGCACATTGAGTTTGTTAAAATACATAATTTAAATAAAAGGTGCAAATAGAGTTAACTAACGGGAGTTCTGTATCTATCAACAACAATAGCTTGGGGTCCCAGTCAAACCCGGATTACAGGTGCCATCACCAACAATGGACCATTTCCTTGATCATCGTTACTTTTTTGCATATCTTTCATTCATTTGTTCTATATCACCCGTTTCCTTTTCCCCTGACTCTCAGTCTGAAGAAGGGTCTTGACCCGAAACGTCACCTATTCCTTTTCTCCAGAGATGCTATCTGATCCGCTGAGTTACTCCAGCTTTTTGTGTCTATATTCTTGGCATTATATTATCTTTTTTATTAACATCTTGGATAAATATGGACAGTGATTTAGGACCTGATATGGCTTCCTGCTTAAATATATTGTTTAGTTGTAAAGCTTGCTATATGTTATTATGTAGTTAAGTGCTATGAGACAATATTCATGGAATAATTAATTCAGTTAAGCATAGATTAAATGAAAAGAAAAATGGAGGAGTAAGTTTGATACCTGTAAGCATCCACTCGATTGACCTTTGACATTGCGGCAAATTCTTGCTTCCGTTTGTTGCTGCTCGTATACTGTTCATTATATAGCTTCAGTGACATCTGCTCCACAGCATCTCTTCTGGTTTCCAGATTGATAAGCTGTATCTCTCCCTAGAAACAGAGTGCATATAACCAGTAAACATAAATAGTTTAGCATTCATCAAATAATTCAGGATTTTCTCTGCAATCTTACTCGCCAACCCAAGGAGTTCAGATGCCGTCCTTTGAGACTCCTGCTAGCATGTGGGCATTGCAAAAATAAAAGGGCAAAGCTAGATCTTTCACAAAATGAGTAATGTATTCTCTCTCCCTTGTGTGCTATTCAATTGTATAATTTTACAGAATGCAGACTCAAATTTAGTAAGATTCAAATGAAATGCAGTACTCAGTGGGTTAACAATTAAGGTTGCTTACAATTTCTTGTCTCCAAGGCTAAGTCAGGGCAAAGTGTGGGAGTGATTTTACAATGTTCAGTTGGCTGATATTACAATGCTATTCATTCAACTTATGTCACCAGAGTTTCAAGGGTTTAGATCACTTAATTCCGACAGTACGACTCCGTTGCATAGCACTGATTGTTGCAGATTATTAGCGGAAGCAATTTACACCAAACACCTCGCAGTCTATGACAGATTTGTTTCAGGTAATCCCAGGTGCTTCCTGCACTATTAATATTTTACCTGCAATGTTTACCATTCTGTTTCAATCCTGTACTTTTAAAATCTGGCTTCAGACCACAAACCTTTTCCCAATAGCATTCATTAGCATTTTCAATTCAAAATGCATTCCATAACCCCTGTGCACAATGCAATTAATTTACCCGTATCTTGGGGTAATTCAGGGCTTTTAACCCAAGACACAGACACAATAGTTTTCAGCATGAAGGCAAAACAAACTGCATATAAAATAATCAAGGTTAAACCCTCTTAATAAACTTCTCAGCTCTGAATTATCTAAAATGTGAAAATGCTGCTCAGGCTTTCCAATACTATTTGATCAGCTTTTAAGCTCAGTTTCTTTCCCCAACTTTGAGATTTTGAGTCCATTTTTTAAAATGTTGTCTCAATTGCTGAAACAATGGGGAGGCAGAGTTACTTCTAGAAAACCGACATTGACGTGGTTGTATGATAATTTCATAAATATGGCACAGAAGGCCATCGTTCAGCTTAATGAGTACGCAGCTTTTCTGTATAGCATTTGAGACTGCTCTCGAGCAAAACCTAACTGCTGGAGGAACTCAACGGTTCAGGCAGTGACTGTGAAGGGGAATGGATGGACATTATTTTGGGGTGGAACCCTTCTTCAGGCTGATGGAGTGAAGGGGAGATAGCTGGTAGAAAGAGGTGCAGCCAAGGGGTGTAGCAATAACTGGCAGATGATAGATTCATTTGGGTAAGGAGGGATTGATTGGGAAAGATTGTCCCAGGCATCTCCTCCTCCCCCACCACCCAGCTTTCTCTGCAATCCTGCAAATTATTTTATCAAAATTGCTATCCAATAACCTATTAAAAAAGCATGATTGACTGTTTCTACCACCAGTTTGGGCAGGGACTTCCAGATCATAACCACTAACTACTGAAAAAAATGTTTTTTGTCATCTTCTCCTGTCTCTTTTGGATATCTTTTTGAATCTGATTCTCCTGGTCCTTGAATCATTCACTAAAAGGAACAGCTTTCAGCAATTTATCCTACCTAAATCCATTGTGATCATGTACACTGCTATCAAATTTGTTCTTAACCTGTTTAGCCCGAAGGAGGACATCATCAAATGTTGCAATCTAACCTTGTAATGAATCCCTCATCCATGAAACCTTTCTGATAAAGTATTTCTGAATCCTCTCCATGAACCTTATTTCCTTCCTAATGTAAAATGGATATAATTCTCCAGTTGTAGCCTTATCATTATTGTACAGGATTCAACATAAACCACCCTGGTTTCGCAGTTCGTGATTCCTAAGATTTCATATGCTTTGTAAACAGCCCTCCCAACATGTTCTGACACTTTTAGGGACCTATGTGCATGTAAACCCAAATACTTATGTTACCTGGGTCTCTTTAGAACTGTGCCATTTGATTCTCCTAATTCTCTCTGCCAAACTGTCTTAATTCAAGCTTCATGTGGGAATGAATTGCAGATGCTGGTTTACACCAAATATAGATACAAAATGCTGGAATAACTCAGCGGGTCAGGCAGTATCTCTGGAGAAAAGGAATATGTAACATTTCGGGTCGAGGCACCCGCAGGACCCGGGGCTCCTCTGCTGACCGCGATACCTGTCCACCATGAGGCCAGGACGTCATCCCACCATGAGAAGCAGCACTAACATCCACCACTTCTCCAACCCTCACCACCTCTCCGGGACCATCCGACAGGAAGAAGGGTCTCCACCCGAAACGTCACCTATTCCTTTTCTCCAGAGATGATGCCTGACCCATTGAATTACTCCAGCATTGTGTGTTTATCTTAATTCATAATTATATGTTAAAAATGTTTCTAACACTTGTCTGCCCCTATTTGGTAACTTATCTTGCAGTCTATAATACTGCTTTTCACTGTTAAGTACACCTCCAACATTGGTGCCTTCTGAAAACATTGACAAGCACGGCAGCTATTTTGGGCTTCACAAAGCCAAGGTGCAGCAAAAATGTTAATCTGTTATATTTGCAGATGTTGGATAAGGACATCGTCCCACCAGACACAACGATGATCCTTTGTACCTAGTTCAGCATTTCTTCTATTGCATTCTGACAATGCAGCTTTCCCTCAGCTGTTCAAACATAATGGTCACGTACGAGTCTTAAAATTCACAATAAGGCTGGCACAGTGACACAGCTGCACAATTGCTGCCTTCCAGCACCAGAGACCTGGGTTCGATCCTGATGGTGCTGTCTGTACAGAATTTGTACCTTCTCCCTGCAACCGCATGGATTTGCTCTGGGTGCTCCAGTTTCCTCCCACATTCCAAAGATGGGCACATTTATAGTTTATTTGGCTTCTGTAAATTGTCCCTTGTCTGTAGGATAACACTAGTGCATGGGCGATCGCTGGACTCGATGAGCCAAAGGGCCTGTTTCCACGCTGTCTCTCTAAACTAATCCATCTCCGACATCTCCCTTCCCTTTATTGATCTCACCGTTTCCATCCCAGGAGATAAACTATCGACTGACATTGATTATAATCCTACTGACTCCCATAGATATTCAGACTACTCTTTTGCGCACACTGCCTCCTGCAAAGACTCTTTCCCCTGCTTCCAATCCCTCCGTCAACACCACATCTGCTTCCAATTGAGTAGTTCCATACAAGGACATTGGAGATGTCATCATTCTTTAGAGAATGGATGTACTCCTCTTCCATCATAGACGAGGCCCTCACAAGGGTCTCTTCAGTATCCCACAGCTCCACACTTACTCCCCCCTCCCCTCAGTCGCAACAAGGACAGAGTCCCCCTAGTCCTCACCTTTCACCCCATCAGCCATCGCATACAGCACGTAATCTTCCAACATTTTCGTCACCACTAACGGGATCCCACCACTAGCCACGTCATCCCATCTCCACCTCATTCTGCTTTTCGCAGAGACTGTTCCCTCCGCTACTCCCTGGTTAACTCACCCCTTCTCATCCAAACCACCCCCTCCTCAGGAACTTTCCCCTGCAACTGCCAGAGATGCAACACCTGTCCCTATACCTATGAAGGAAACCCATGCAGTTAGAAGGAGAACATACAAAATCCATACAGATAGCACCCATGGTCAGGATCGAAACAGGTCTCTAGTGCTATGAGAAAGCAGCTCTACTGCTGTGCCACTGTGCTGTCCATTTTCTGTCCATTTAACAATCAGAGATAACTATTATATGTTGTTTTTTTGTCAGTAAAACCTATATCCAATACTGGAGGGGGGGGGGGGGGGGGGGGGAGAGGTAAATGTATTTGTGGTGGGCAAATTAGTGGTGGGCAAATTAATGGAAAAGATACTTAGAGATAATATATATAAGCATCTGGATAAACAGGGTCTGATTAATTGATTGATTGATTATACCTTTAATAATCCTTTACAGGAAATTACAGTGCCACGACAGCTTCAAGACAGACATAACACCACACATTTCCTCAAATGGCTTCCATACTTAACAAGTTAAAATACAAGTCAAAATACAAGTTAAAATACAATTAATTAAAAAATAAAAAAAAAGTGCAGTTATTTATGCGCATTATATAACCTTATAGCAGCTGGTAAACAGGACTTCCTATGTCTCTCAGTTTTGCACATTGGTGCAATCAGTCTCTGACTGAAGATGCTGCTCTTGATCACCTTCAGGGCATGGAGTGGGTGAGTGGGGTTGGTCATTATTGAACCCAGTTTGTTCAGAGTTCTGGCCTCTGCCACCTGCTGGACCGTTCGTTGCTCAGCCCCGACCACTGAGCCGGCCTTCCTGATCAGCTTGTCCAGTCTGTTTTTGTCCGCTATGCGGGCGCCATCTCCCCAACAGGCCACAGCAAAAAACAGAGCACTGGCCACCACTGAATGGTAGACACTGCACAGTAGGGGTTGGCAGATGTTAAATGACCTCAGCCTCCTTAAAATACAGTCGGCTTTGTCCCTTCCTGTACACCGCTTCCATATGACACTTCCAGTCCAGCTCACTGTCAAGCTGCACCCCAAGGTACCTGTGATTAGCGACCACCTCCACCTCAGTGCCCTTAATGGTGATTGGTGTTGCTTGAGTCCTCCTCCTCCCCCTCCTGAAGTCCACAACTATCTCCTTGGTTTTTTTGGTGTTAAGATGGAGGTTATTGTGCGCACTCCACTCCACAAAGTTACTTATTATGTCTCTATACTCCTCCTCATTGCCCCCTTTAATGAGGCCGACAACAGCTGTGTCATCCGAAAACTTCTGCAAAAAGCAGCTGTTGGTGTTATATTGGAGATCCGCTGTGTAGATGGTAAACAGGAACGGAGCCAGCACAGTTCCTTGTGGAGCCCCTGTGCTGCTCAAGATGGTGCCCGAGACACTGTTCTGTAGGCGCACGTACTGTGGTCTGAGGGAAAGGTAATCCAAACACCACAGTACCAGTGATGGATCCACTTTCATCTTCTCCATCTTCTCCCCTAGCAGTCGGGGCTGAATTGTGTTGAAGGCGCTTGAGAAGTCAAAAAATGTGATCCTCACAGATGTATCAGTAGTGTCCAAATGTGTGTACACCCTCTGCAGCATGTAAATGAGGGCATCATCGACACTGATGTTAGGCTGATATGCAAACTGTAAAGGATCCATTTGATTTGACACACTAGTCCTGATGTAGGAAAGGACAAGTCTCTCAAATGTCTTCATTATATGTGAAGTGAGCGCTACTGGTCTGTAGTCATTGTGGAGAGTGGGATGGGTCTTCTTTGGGACAGGTACCAGGCAAGATGTTTTCCACAGCCTTGGAACCTTCTGTAGACGCAAGCTCAGGTTGAACAGGTGTGTTAGAACACCACACAGCTCTGAAGAGCAAGTCTTCAGTAGCCTTGGGCTGGTGTCATCAACCCCCACTGCTTTCCCTGGCTTCAGTCTGTCCAGCATCACCTTGACCTGAGCAGTATGAAGAGTCATAGGTGGGGCTGCCGGTGGAGTGGGAGGTGGAAAGAGGGGACTCTGTACAGGTGACATCTCAGGAGTGATGGAGATGATGGAGAGAGGGAGGGGAGGTGGAGAGGAAGCAGCAATGGTCAGCAAACCAGGTGGGGGAGGCTGGGGTGGTGTGGGGCAGTCAAATCTGTTGAAAAATCTGTTCAGATCATCAGCCAGACTCTGTTCACCATCAGGCAGTGTACCACCTTTCTGCTTCATGCCCGTGATCTTTCGCATTCCAGCCCATACCTGCTTCACACCATCTTGCTGCAGCTGTCGTTCTAATTTGAACCTATAGGCTTCTTTCCCCTCCTTAATCCTCACCTTCAGTTCCTTTTGAAGTTCTTTGATTTTATTCCTGTCGCCCTCCCTGAAAGCCTTTTTCTTCTCATTTAGTAAGGCCTTCAGGCTGCTGGTAATCCAAGGTTTGTTATTAGGGTAGCAACGAATTACCCTGGGTGGCATGATGTCATCATAACAGAAATTGATGTAATGGGTAATGCATTCTGTTAGTCCGTCAATGTCTTCCCCATACTCTTCACAGAACACATCCCAATCTGTTGTCTCAAAACAATACCTCAGGGCTTCATCTGCCTCAGGATACTCAGGATTAGGAACAGTCAACATGGATTTGTGCCTGGAAGGTCATGTTTGACTAATCTTGAATTTTTTGAAGAGGTTACTAGGGAAATTGACGAGGGTAAAGCAGTGGATGTTGTCTATATGGACTTTAGTAAGGCCTTTGACAAGGTTCCTCATGGAAGGTTGGTTAAGAAGGTTAAACTGTTGGGTATAAATGCAGGAATAGCAAGATGGATTCAGCAGTGGCTGAATGGGAGAAGCCAGAGGGTAATGGTGGATGGCTGTTTGTCGGGTTGGAGGCAGGTGACTAGTGGGGTGCCTCAGGGATCTGTGTTGGGTCCTTTGTTGTTTGTCATGTACATCAATGATCTGGATGAAGGGGTGGTAAATTGGATTAGTAAGTATGCAGATGATACCAAGATAGGGGTTGTTGTGGATAATGAAGAGGATTTCCAAAGTCTACAGAGTGATTTAGGCCATTTGGAAAAATGGGCTGAAAGATGGCAGATGGAGTTTAATGCTGATAAATGTGAGGTGTTACACCTTGGCAGGACAAATCAAAATAGGACGTACATGATAAATGGTAGGGAATTGAAGAATACAGTTGAACAGAGGGATCTGGGAATAACCGTGCATAGTTCCTTGAAGGTGGAATCTCATATAGATAGGGTGGTAAAGAAAGCTTTTGGTATGCTAGCCTTTACAAATCAGAGCATTGAGTATAGAAGCTGGGATGTAATGTTAAAATTGTACAAGGCATTGGTGAGACCAAATCTGGAGTATGGTGTACAATTTGGTCGCCCAATTATAGGAAGGATGTCAACAAAATAGAGAGAGTACAGAGGAGATTTACTAGAATGTTGCCTGGGTTTCAACAACTAAGTTACAGAGATAGGTTGAATAAGTTAGGTCTTTATTCTCTGGAGCGCAGAAGGTTAAGGGGGGACTTGATAGAAGTCTTTAAAATGATGAGAGGGATAGACAGAGTTGATGTGATCAAGCTTTTCCCTTTGAGAATAGGGAAGATTCAAACAAGAGGACATGACTTCAGAATTAAGGGACAGAAGTTTAGGGGTGACATGAGGGGGAACTTCTTTACTCAGAGAGTGGTAGCGGTGTGGAATGAGCTTCCAGTGGAAGTGGTGACGGCAGGTTCGTTGGTATCATTTAAAAATAAATTGGATAGGCATATGGATGAGAAGGGAATGGAGGGTTATGGTATGAGTGCAGGCAGGTGGGACTAAGGGAAAAAAGTTGTTCGGCACGGACTTGTAGGGCCGAGATGGCCTGTTTCCGTGCTGTAATTGTTATATGGTTATATGGTTATTCTCCATTCCAATTAATTATCTTCTCTTCTCTCTGTTACTTAACATTCCCATGTATGTCATAACAGAAAAGTGTCAACACATGTCTAAATGTTCTCCAGGTTGTGCTGTACAAGGACACAGTTTGCTTTTTTTAATCTGGGGAATTGAATGGAATTAAGGCTCTCTTTGCTGAAATTTCAATATATTTAGTCACTCCTGTAAATAACCTCCTTGAAAGCAGCTCTTGTTATTGCAACATAATTTCCACAACTCAGTCTTCATTGGCCTGTTCAAGCATCCTTTGATCCCCAGCTGCTAGCTGGGGCTGATCCCACATAGTTCCTATTTAGGAATGGCCGTAAAATAGCAGTACAACATAGATAAGATTTCCTTGGCAATTCCTGTAGTTTAGTTTGCAGTTTAATTTAGATACAGTGCGGAAACAGGCCTTTCAACCCACCTAGTCTGCGTTGACCAGTGATCAACCCATACACTAGCATTGTCCTACACACAAGGGACATTTTACAATTTTTACTGGAGCCAATTAACCTACAAACCTGTACGTCTTTGGAGTGTGGGATAAAACCCACGCGGTCACGGGAAGACCATACAAACTCCGTACGGATCGCGCCCATAGTCAGGATCGAACCCGGGTCTCTGCTGCTGTAAGGCAACAAATCTACTGCTGCACCACCATGAAACCTCAAGATTTTCAGGACTTCTCAAGATTTTAGTACAGTGCCCTCAAAAAGATGCGTGAACATTTGAATCACTGGGAACAGTACCATGTTCCTGAATCCTACATGTATGCTGCTCTCTAGCTATGGATGAGGAAATGAACTTGGTTGGCTTAGTGGAGAAACACTTGTCTCTCTAAAACAATAACCCGCTGCATATTGGAAGGTGTTGTTGCTTGCTGTGCCTAGCACTTTCATGGAATGAACCAAGTGCATGACCAAGACTATTTACTGCCACTTGCATGCTGATACACTATCCATGTAAGCAGGAGAAAAACCTGCATGCACATTGTTCTTCAGTCAGGAGATTCAGATAAATACTCTCAAACTACAAAGTCTGAAAAAGGGTCTTGACCTGAAACATCACCTATCCATTTTCTCCAGAGATGCTGACCTCCAGCATTTTGTCTATTTTTGGTATAGACCAGCATCTGCAGTTCCTCTCTATTACTCTCAAAATATTTCTTGTGAATTGGACCCTTTTCCCTCTCCTTTTTTGCATCTCTAATTTTAGCAGCAGGCTCTCTTCTTCCCCTTTATCATATTCCCCAACAAAATGAACAAACGCCTATCCACCCCACCCCTCAACAACCCATCATCAGCACACCAATCCCACCATCCTATCTGAGAACCGTTTGAGGCTGGAGTGCAAGTGTATCGCACAAGACATTTCACAGACTATCATTCCAATAATTCAAAGAACATAAGTAACTAATGATTCCTTCAATCAATACAGTTGGAAGATCAGCCAGAGAGATAGTTATCCTGTTGTTAATTGCTCGATCTTGTGCAAGCTCAAAGCGCACTATTTGCAGTATTATTGAAGTCTAATAAAGCAGTGGTGGCATCAAAACTGCAATGCATGTGAATTAGCATTATGATCTGCACAAGGGATTCACATGCTGCTAGCTTTCTAAATGGGGTGAACACCATCCGAAATAGAAGTCTGCTCAAAGTAATTATTGTTGTATGTTTGTGAAAATCTAAACCAACATCTGAGGCATTTATTCTTCTGCAGCATGGCTCAGTTCACCCACAAATACCACTTTCCAATAAAATAAACGATGATCCTTTTCAAGTTCCTCACTTTTACTTTCCATATGCAATCTACTGAATGTCATGACTTAATGAATCTATAAATTCATTTTAGGCTAGCTAGGTTAAAATTTCTAGTCCAAAAGAATGACCAACCAAAGTGAGTGGCATCCCACTGCTAAGGAATGTACAAATGAGACTCTATGGCATCAAAGTCCCTGCTTGAAAGAGAACTGCATGTACAAAAAAGAGAAAACGCACAATACATATACTGTAGGTCACATTCACTGCATTGAGATCCCTGCTTTCTGAGGTTGGCTTAAAACTAACAGTGCTGATGCAGAATAAAATCAATCTTAAGTTCAACTGTTTGATGAATATTTACTTGTGTCTCCGGAGTTTTGGGTTCAGATTTGAAATCTGCTGAATCATGTCATTTATTTTGTGTGTATGCCAACACCAATTTACTATCTGCAAGAAAGTTCCTGAACTGGAAGTCCCTTGTGGATTCTTTGTTGGATATTCTGTCAATCAGAAAAGGTATGTAAAGCACTGTCAGTAGGAACCATTACCATTTACTATTCATACCCTGTCCTGTATGCTCACAATGAATTTTCTGATTGCTGTAAGCAATACATGTGCTCTAGTGATAGCATATGTAAACATCAATCAATGATACATCATTGAAGATTACTGTGATACATCAGTCAATTGTATATTTAAGTATACTCTTACAAGATCTGCCAATAATTACAAATATTCTGCCTAATGTTATAGAATTAAATTTTAAAAGTTTATGGCACAGAATAGAAGTCCATCTGCCTCACAAAATCAACACAAAGAAAACATATGAAATTATAATTTCTGAAAAAAGTAAAAAGCTTTCAAATCAAATCAATTAAATTAAACCTTTCATGGTTTATAAAGGCACAATAACAACTATTTTCTGGGCATCTTAACAGACAGATACAGTTTAAAAGGATTTTCCTACTCAAATGTTTTGAATAAAACTGTAATAAATTTCTAGATGTTTTCAGCCTTTGTACAATTTGAAACAATGAATTATAAATCTTCAAGTGTACTTTACAGCTAACAGAAAAAAAAGAATTTGAAGAAAAACTCCCCAGGAGTTAAGCAAACAGGAAAGGACTATAACAGAAACAGATGGCAGTGTAACATATATTTTTCACAGAGAGATAAAAACTCAGTGCCTCCAGTGGCAAGCATTAATAAACTCTTCAGAATTTTAAAATTACAGGCTTGCATTTAATATATGCATTAGAAAAATATGCAAAAGGTGATTGAGAAACAATATGGTTGTATGTTGAATTAAAATTATGCAAAATTCAGAACAACAGCAGCCTCAATTGAGATATTTGGAAGATTAAAGGCCACCGCTTTAGGCAGGTGTTACACAAGATTCCATTAATATATGTAATTAACTTTGGCCTAGGCTTTAATGAACATGCAAACCTTAATTAGCAATGTATTAGATGACACAAAAAAAGCTGATCATAATGTCACGGCTAAAATTTATGTTGAGGTTGTACCGAGAATAAAAATAAATTTTTATTTTCCATATTATATCCTAAATTGGCAACAAGATTTGTTATGGCTACTGAGAAGTGAACACTGTTTTGGAAACATTTAACAGAAATCCATATTGCTGTTTCTAACCAGTGTCACTCTTTATGGATTCATGATATGACTGCAAGATACATTGATAATGATTCTACATGATGTGCTTATAAAATCCAATCACCTTGGTAGATTGAAAATACACCTTATAAAACATATCACTTTTTCAATGACAAATTGGCATAATGAATGAAGTATTCGCTGCAATGAAGCTTACTGTACTACTTAACTGTTATCAGAAACATACATTTTACACGTTATTGCTTGCACATTCCATAAGCCGATCAATGTTAGTGTCAACATTTCTCTTTCCATAAGAAAGTAAATCAATCAGGTTATTGCAGAGTAATGTGTGGGTAGTATTGTGGGTGGTAGTGTAGATAGCGAGAAGATGATTGTCAAAAATTGCAGCAGGATCTTGATCGGTTGGATAGGTGGGCTGAGGAATGGTTAATAGAGTTTAATACAGATAAGTGTGAGGTGTTGCATTTTGGGGCATCAAACCAGGCAGGACCAACACAGTGGTCATTCCAAGGCTCTGATGAGTGTTGTAGAGCAGAGTGATCTAGGAGTGCAGGTACATAGTTCCTTGAAAGTGGCTTCACACTTAGAGTAGATAGGTTGGTCAAGAAGGCTTTTGGCATGTTGGCCTTCTTCTGTCAGAGTACTGAGTATAGAAGTTAGAGTCATAGAGTTATAGTCATAAAGTTGGAGAGTTATACAGCATGAAAATAGGCCTGTCGGCCCAACTTGCCCATGCCGATCAACATGCCCCATATACACTAGTCCTACACGTACGTATGGCCCATATCCCTCTAAACCTATCCTATCCATGTACCTGTCCAAATGTTTCGTAAGCATTGCGATAGTACCTGTCTAAACTACCTCCTCTGGCAGCTCATTCCATATACCCACCATCCTTTATGTACCTCTCAGGTCCCTATTAAGTCTTTCCCACCCCTCACCTTAAATCTATGCCCTCTGGTTCTTGATTCCCCTACTCTGGGCAAAAGACTCTGCAAAAGACCCTATCTGTTCCTCTCATAATTTGTACACCTCTATAAGATCACCCCTCGTCCTCCTGCTCTCCAGAGATTAAAGCCCTAGCCAGCATAAACTCTCGCTATAGCTCTGAACCTCCAGTCCTGGCAATAACCTTGTAAATCTTCTCTGCTTTCCAGCTTGACAACATCTTTCCTATAACAATGTGACCAAAACTGAACACAATACTTTACATGTGGTCTCATTTACGTCTTATATAACTAACATAACCTCCCAACTTTTAGTTTAGATTAGTTTAGTGATACAGCACGGAAAAAGGCCCTTCGGCCCACTGAGTCCTCACCAACCAGTGATCCCCGCACACTTACACTATCCTACACACACACGTGGGACAATTTACAATCATACCAAGCCAATTAGCCTACAAACCTATCCATCTTTGGAGTATGGGAGGTAACCGGAGATCCTGGAGAAAACCCACGCAGGTCACGGGGAGAACGTACAAACTCTGTACAGACAAGTACCCATAGTCAGGAGACAAGCACCCATATTCAGGCTTTTATACTCAATACGTTGGGAAGTCATGTTACAATTGTACAAGACATCTTCTGGAAACTTCAATCCTCAATAGCTTAAAATTCAAGAAATTGTGCTTCAGTTATACAATGGAAAAAATGCTCACATAATGAATCCACTAATTAATGTGTCGTCCTTATTTACCATTGTCCTGGATTTTTAAATGAAAAATTGAAAATCCCTCCAAAAATCTGAATGTCTGAAAGTTGCTTTCAACTTTGCATTTGTCAGAAGCTAAATGGTCTTGATATGGAGTTTGTTGGGTTTTTTTCTGTCTAATAATTGAGCCTCGAAGTTCCTGTCAGGTAAATAACCTTGTATTTCATTAACAGATAATGAAATGCATTTATTCCACTAACGGCTTTAATTAAAATGCTAGAAATATTGATTACTCCTATCATCCTTATTCCCAAGGATGAAAAAGATTTTAAGAATGTTTATTTAGAAACAGCAAAGAATTAAATTAGATTGATTCTCTGGGAGACCACAAGAATGTAATATCTTCCTGCACTTCAAACATAAAATGAGATCTTGCTTGTTTGGTAAAACAATAATTTCCTTTAACAACAACTACTGTTTATCTTAATATCATCAGAGAGCTATTTTAAATGGTAATAAATAAGATGTCATGGCAACAAAGCCAGCACATTGATATACAGGAATTTCAAATCTCTGCATCCTATCCCACAGCAATAAAGCTGTACAAATCAAACAAAGCAGTATATCAACTGTAGTGCTCTTTTCTGTCTGGTGTTCAGATTTAGAACAAATAGCCCAATAGCATGGTCATAAAATGCACCACTTTTTGAAACTGAATACTTATGACTTCTTTATTTGGTACCTGACAAATGCATGAGTAATGTTGCAACAAGAGAAGCCTTGCACCAGAGCATATACAGCTTCCACCTCGCTCATCATCTTCTGAACAACAGTCTTGCTGTGTTATAAGGAAAATGTAACTAGAGGGCACACATTAGAATTTTTAGATTGGTTGAGGTAGGGAAACAAAGATGTATGGAGCTATCATGTCATTCCCATAAGGTCCCCTAAGGAGGGTTAACACATGTGTTTTCTTGAAATCTTCTTCAACCTACTGGGCATGTTTCATCTGGGTAATGCTGGGCTATTTTAAAGGAAGCGTTTTTGACAATGTTCATTTCCCTTCAAGGGGTAAAGTTGGCTTAAGACTTATTATACATCTGCCTGAGGGAGCAGACACAAGGTTTTGCAACTTTCATTAAAAACATAATTGACTCTTAACCCTTGAAGCCTCATTCACAGCATTTGTTGCAATAACCACAGGGTGATTGGTGTAATCTACACAATAAGGATTAAAATCCTTTGACTACTAGAAAAGCATTCACATTCTGAAACTTAATTTGAAGAACAGTTGAAAGGAACTGTCAGGTTTGAGTGTGAACTCTCAAGAATTTGGCAAGTTCAAATATGCATGACAAAATGAAGGAATTATCTCAAAGGTTACTTCATCGATTGCCACTTTTTAGAAATACAATTATTCAGAGAATGATAAAGCAATTCAGAATCATTATCGAATATGGTGAAAGAAAGAAATCACATTTACTTATCTTCCTCCCCTTTTGCAGGCTGTATCTGGCACTAAAAGGGGCACCATCAGAATGGGTTTTCTCCGAGATCTTCGGTTTTCTCCCACACTCCAAAAGCGTACAGGTTTGTAGGTTAATTGGTTTGGTTATAAATGTAAAAAATATGTCCATAGTGTGTGTAGGGTTGTGTTAATATGCACGGATCATTGGTTGGTGCGAACTCGGTGGGCCGAAGGGCCCGTTTCCAGGCTATATCTCTAAATTAAACTAAACTAAATCCCACCCCTGCCATCACATTTCTACTCCTTGGAAATATAATTAAAATTAAGTGCCATTAATGAGGGAGCACTATTGCATATTCATGTCCTGTCACTCCTTGGCACAGTGCATCCGACGTTCCATCATAGAACAAAAATATCGGCATTATTCGTAAATAAGGTCAAATCACGGTGCACACTTTGCTAAATGAACCGATTTCTACGTTTATGAAATAATTCTGAAATCAATACTAATCCACTTTATTTTTGGAAGAGTAGGTGCAGCAGTCTACTGTGATACCTCATTTTTTACTCAGGTTGTAAATGTAAGAAACCTACTGTTGCAGCCCATTCATCTGACACACATATTGTTAATAGTCGAGAGTGTTTTATTGTCATATGTCCCGGAATGGAGCAATGTCATTCTTACTTGCAACAGCGTAACACTTATGTAAACATAGTACTAAAAACTAAAACAAAACAATACAGTGCCAAGACCAAAGACAAAGCCCCAAGTCCCTAGTGCAATCAAGGCAGTTTGTATTTCAGGATTTCGTTGTAGTTCGCAGTGTTCAATAGCCTGATGGTTGTTGGGAAGAAACTGCTCTTGAGCCTGGAAGTTACAGTTTTCAGGCTCCTATGCCTCCTTCCTGATGGCAGGAGTGAAATGAGAGCGTGGCCAGCATGCTGTGAGTCATTGATGATGCTGGCTGTCTTTTCCTGGCAGTGCCTACTGTAGATCCTTTCAATGGTAGGAAGGTTAGTGCCCATCATGAACTGGGCAGTGTTCACCATTTTTAGTAAGCTCTTTTGTTCCTAGGCATTCGAGTTGCCGAACCAGGCTGGGAATCAACCAGTCAATATGCTTTCTTCAATGCACCTGTAAAAGTTCAAGAGAATATTCAATGACATACTGAATCTCCTTAATCTTCTAAGGAAGTAGAGACATTGATGGACTTACTTTATGATTGCATCAATGTGCTGTGTCCAGGACAGATCTTCCGAGATATACATGCCCAGGAACCTGACGTTTTTGACTCTCTCCACAACCACCTATCGATGAAGATGGGATTGTCGATCCTTGGTCTTCCTCTTCTTAAGTCCCTTTCAGCCTTTCTGATGGTTTTCTCAAGGTTGTATCTGGACATATGAATCTGCGTCACCAGACTTGAATGCTCGAGATCTGATCCTCAGAAAATTGTGGAACTCCTGGTTCATCCAAGGCTTCTGGTTGGGGAACACTTGGATGTTTTTTGTGGAAACACACTCCTTCACATATTTCCTTCTAAAGTTGGTAACAAATGTGGTATATTTTTCCATGTCCATTGGTGAGTTCTTGAATATCGCCCAATCTATAGACTCCAAACAGACGCGGAGTTGTTCCTCTGCCTCTCCTAGCCAGCTCCTTGCAGTCCTCACTGCTGGGGCTGTGCTCTTCAGTCTGCATATACGCAGGAAAAAGGAGCACATCCAGGTGGTCGGATTTCACAAAGTGAGGGCGAGGGATGGAGCAATAGGCATCTCTGATGGTAGTGTAGCTGTGGTCAAGGGTATTTGATTCTCTGGTGCCAAATGACACATACTGGTGGCAGTTAGGGAGTGATTTCTTCAAGCTGCCCTGGTTGAGGTCCCCGACTATAATAGGAAATGTGTCATGGTTTGTTGACCACAGCGTGCAGCTCTTCTAGTATTGGATGAATGTCTGCCTTGTGTAGGATACAGACTGCAGTCGTGATGATGGAGGTGAATTCTCCTGCGAGATAGAAGGGGCGTCATTCCATCATGTGATGTTCCAGGTGCGGAGAGAATGAGTTGGACAGGACCGCTACAACTAAGCACCATGAAGAATTTACCGTGAAGCAGATGCCTTCACTTCTCCCTTTCCCCAATGCCTTAGTTTTGTCTATGCGATGAATGGAAAAACCTGGAGAGCTGGTTCTAGGGAGCCGTGGTTGAGCCACGTCTCTGAGCACACAGCATTCCCTCATCTCCCTTTGATAAAGCAGCCTTGACCTTAAGGGGGGGAGGGAAAGGGTCATAGGGAGAGGGTCGTAGTCTCCTGTGCTTCAGTCTTACTTGGAAGCCCGCCCATCAGCTATGTTTGTCGAAAAAATGGAGGACTGCCCAGTGTTTCTTGGCAATGAGTTGACTTAACAGAAATCATCCACAAGTGTCTTGCCATGGGAGATTCTGATTCAGTCTGAAGAAGGGTTCCGAACTGAAACGTCACCTAGCCATGTTCTTCTGGGATGCTACCTGACTGTCTGCGTTTCTCCAGTATTTTGTGTCTTTCTTAAAATATCATTCTGAACCCCATTACTATCCTCCACAAAATCAACCACACCACCAATTTTCATGTAATCTGCTGCCAGTTTGCCTGGCAACCCTTCAGCCCATCTAATGCCCTGTGCTCTCGTCATTCACAGAAGTTCCAAATCTTGAACCTGAATTCCTGTTATAATTGGTAGTAATATGTGATCGACAATCTTAACATTGAGAGTTAACCTTGCTGGGGATATCCTGCAGCAGCCCAAGACACTCAGATCAAATCCAGGGATCAGTAGTGCAAGCCTGCAACACAATAATTTTTTTGTGCAGTTAATTCCTAAACACCTGCTTGCTTCCAATCAACATCTACTCATGGGTTTATGGGCTGAAGTAAATTGGATTCTATTCACCATCAGTTTTGCTGTTCAAAGACCTTGCCTGCACGCCTTTGGGTTGGATATGGAAGACTAAGCAAGCTGACCCTCCAGACTTAGCAGGCACAATGAGGCCTTACCCTGTAATAGGCCTCAGTGAACATGGTGCCAAAGGCCTGCCCCAGCTGAGGTCTCATCTACTGTTAAAAATGCTATATTTATCTTTATAAAATATAAATGTATTTGATAGTCAGAGGTATGTAAAGATTTATAAGACTGTTTCAGATAATTAAAAATAAAATTACATTAATTATTTCTGTCAAAGTGCTGGAATAACTCAGAGGGTCAGGCAGCACCTTCTGAAGAACTGCTACATAATGCTAGGCAAACCCTTGCAACACTGGGCCACCACAAGGAGCGACAAGCATCCATGATATGGATCGGTTAATCAGCCTGTCATGCACTTACAACTGATCCAACACCTGGAAGTGGCTGAATTTCTCTTGCAAACTACCTCGTCCAACGTACATGAAAGTGGGTGAATTTCTCTTATAAGCTACGCACCATGGCTAGCTCAAATCATTCCAAGCATTTCTGTCTTCACATTTGTCATGAAAAGTGTGATGGAAACATGCTGTGGGATCTTGTGACAAATATTTCACAAGTACATGCCAACATAAAACAGCAACATGAGATGACCTTCATCAAAAAACTTGACACATCCCTCAAAGAGCAAACTGCTGGAAATCAGCTTTGAAATATGGAAACACAGTTACACGAGCTTTGTATCTGAGCGGTGGTCGGTACAGAAAATTCTTCCACTGTGTAAGCAGAAAACACACTAATACGATAGCCTGAAAGGAAAATATAATAAAAATAGCAAAACTGTGTCACTGTTTCTGAAGTATGGAAAATATCCAGGGGTGTGTTTACTGGAAGTAAAAAATAAAGTAAACTTTTATATTAAGGATGGAATAATCTGCTTAATTTATGTTCTTTTACATTTCATAGTTGATAGATTTTGAATTTTTGAAACAGAGACAATAGAGACAAGTTAATGGATTGAAAACAGAGATTAGGAATAAAGTGCAGTGCTGCAGGGATTTGTGCTGGGGCCCCAGCTGGTTGTGATCTATTTCAATGACTTGGATGAGGAAATAGGATAATATCTTCGTTTGATTCGATATAAGGCTAGATGGAAGTTGAGCTGTGAAGAGGATGCAAGGGCCATGTGGGAATCTGGACAATTTAACTAAATGCCTACTGGAATGTGATGTGAAAAAATCTGAGATAATTCACTTTGGAAGAAAAAAAAAAGTGGAATATTTTTTAAATGGATGGAAACCTTTCAGAGGGACCTGGGTGCATCAGTGAGGCAATGTACACAGCAATTCTGGCCAATGGATTTATTATATGAAAAGAGATTAAGCAGACTAGGTCTAATCTGACTTTGAAAGAAAGAAAGACGAACTCTGTCGAGCAAGAGCAGCAGTGGCAGCTTTGATGTCATTCTGGTAAACCTCCACTGCACCCATTCCAAAATCTTCACATCCTTAATGTAATGGAACAACCAAAACTGCACACAATACCGAATGGAAATAGGCCCTTCCATCCAAATTGCCCACACTGACAAAGATGCCCCATCTACATTAGCCCCATCTGCCTGTATTTTGCCCATATCCTTCTAAACCTTTCCTATTCATGTACCTCTCCAATCTATCTATCTATCTCTGATCTTGATCTTCCTGTTTGCGCAGTATGTCTATTTGCGCAAACACGGTACGCGATAGCTCTACGATTTTTTTTGCCAGCTCACTCACCGTTCTCCTGTGCTGTGAGTGCACCAAGTTTCATTTCGATCGGTGGCAAAATGTAAAAGATAGCTAGGTTTAAAAATCTTAAAAACCGCGAGTGTGCGCAGATCGAGTGGTGCAGTATTGTGTTGGGGGAACAGCTTGCATTGGGGGAACAGGTGAGTGGTGGAATCTTGCATTTTGGGAGCAGACCCAACGGGTCTGCACTTGGTCTAGTTTCTCTTAATTCTTTCCCCTCTCACCTCAGTCCTAGGTAACTTATATTTGCTGTTTATTGTTTCATATATTTAAAGAGATATTTCACAAATCTCAGCAAAGAACTGTACTACAATAAGAAATAATCAACTGGGGCAAACTAAACAAGTTATGAATGGTATGAAATTGAAAGAAAAGATGAAGATACAAAGATACAATCATGGGCGGCACAGTGTGCAGCAGTAGAGTTGCTGCCTTACAGTGCCAAAGACCTGGATTCGTTCCTGACAATGGGTGCTGTCTGTATGGAGTTAGTACGTTCTTATTCTTTAAAGTGCAGGAAACTAAGGGGTGATCTTATAGAGGTGTATAAAATCATGAGGGGATTGATGAGGTGAATGCACAGAGTCTATTAACCAGGGTAGAATCCAGATGACATGGGTTTAAGGTCAGAGGGGAAAGATTTAAAAGGATTCTGAGGGGCAACTTTTTCACTCAGGTGGGTATATGGAATGAGCTGCCAGAGGAGACAATTGAGGCAGGTATAGTAACGACATTTAAAAGACACTTGGGCAGGTACATGGATAGGAAAGCTTCAGTGGTATATGGACCAAATGCATGCAAGCTTCGATGGAACATCTTGGTCAAAATGGACAAAGTGGGGTGAAGGGCCTGTGTCCGTGCTGTATGACTCAAAAAGAGCTTCTACATGTACATAAAAAGGAAGAGAGTTAATAAAGTAAACTTTGGTTAGTTATAGGATTAGACTAGGGAACTAATAATAATAGTCAGAGTATAGAAGTGAGATCAACCGATTAACCAAATGGTGCCAGCACAATAACCTGGCTCTCAACACCAGCAAAACCAAGGAACTGATTGTGGACTTTGGAAGGGGTAGGATAGGGTCCCACAATCCTGTTTATATCAATGGGACGATGGTGGAAAGGGTCAAGAACTTCAAATTCCTGGGCGTGCATATCTCCAAAGATCTTTCCTGGTCCCAGCACACTGATGCAATTATAAAGAAAGCACATCACTGAGTGAACGCAATTATGCACAGATAGAAAAGGAAGTGCTCAGCATCGTGTTCGGAATCAAGAAATTCCATCAGTTTCTGCTCGGCAGACCATTCACCCTAGTGACTGATCACAAGTCACTATTAGTGATACTTGGTCCCAAGTCAGCTATACCTTCCATGGCGGCATCAAGGATGCAGCGCTGGGCAATTTTGCTGTCCCAGTATGACTACAAGGTGAAGTACAGAAGCGCCGAGTGCTATGCAGTTGCAGATGCGTTGTCCCGGTTGCCCCATGAGAACTCTGACGCAGGAAGTGAGAACTCAATCTACACACTGCAAGTTGTAGATGAAGACTTTCCAGTGACTGCAACAGAAATTGCAGCAGAAACCGAGAAAGACACTGTGCTGAAGTGGGTCTATGAACAGACATTGAATGGTTGGACTGAAATCGATAGTAGATTGAACTCAGTTCTGAACTCAGATCTGAAGCCTTTCCATAATCGACACCATGAATTATCATGTGAGTAGGGATGCATTAAGTGGGGTTACAGAGTGGTTGTACCAGAGTCTTTGAGAAACAAAATTATGAATGAATTTCATGCCGAACATCCTGGCATTGTAAGCATGAAGTCAATTGCCAGAAGTATTGTGTATTGGGCTGGTATGGACAGTGACATCGAGTCACTGGTGAGCAAATGTAGCGTCTGTCAAAATTGCCAGAGTAAACCCACCAAAAACATCACTGCAACCCTGGTCATGGCCAAGTAGAATTTTTCAGAGAGTTCATGTAGATTTTTGTGGAAAGGGTAATTATCATTTTCTGGTACTAGTAGATAGTCATTCCAAATGGATTGAGGTTAAGCATATGGGGTCAAGCACTACTACTGAGTGTACCATAGATGAGTTGAGATCCATTTTCGCATCCCATGGTTTACCGGAAGAACATGTTTCAGATAACGGGCCACAGTTTCGTTCAGAACGGTTCAAAGAGTTCATGCAGGGGAATGGTGTAAAACGCACACTTGTTCCCCCATACCATCCAGCCTCCAACGGGGTGGCGGAAAGGTCTGTTAGAGTTGTCAAAGACGCTCTCAAGAAACAGATTTTGCAGGGTAGTTCAAAGCTCAGCATGAAACATCGTTTGGCTAGTTTCTTGCTGAAGTACAGAACCACACAACACACAACAACAGGTTACTCACCTGCAGAACTGTTGATGAAGAGAAGGCTAAGAATACGTCAAATCTAGTTCAACCAAATTTGGCCTTGAGAGTTGAACAAAAACAGTTAAGTCAAAAACGCCATTTTGACTCCCACAAAAAGGAGAGGTACTTCAAGCCAGATGAGCAGGTTCGTGTTCTCAGTCCTCCCAACAAGTCCAGTCGAGACAAATGGGATGTTGGGAAAATAGTGGAAGTGTGTGGAACAAAAAGATACTTAGTTGAAGTTGGAGATAGGATCGAAAGTGTTCATGTTGATCAAATGGTTCCAGCCAAAGATGAACCAAAAACTGAGCATGAAGTCCTAATACCTGCGTTTTTATCTGAAAGTGAGTTGGAAGGGACCACTGTGATTGAAACACAAAGTTCAGTTAGTACAGACAAAGAAACAGATTCCTCTGGTCAAAGTCAGGGTACTAAAATAGAGCCAAACAAGCCAACAGTTGAGACAACACCTAAACCTGTTACTGTTAGACGATCAGGCAGGATCCGTAAATCAGTAGTCAGGTTAGGTTTGTAAGTTAAGTAACTCACTGTATAAGTAAAACAAAAATGTGTAGATATGTAAAATAAATATATTATGTTTCTCATTTAAGATTTCATAATTACTGGTTTAAATCGAGTATCACAACAACAAAATTGTAATTGAGTATTTAGATTTAATACTTAAAAAAAGGAGTACAGTGTATTGTATTTGTGCATATTCATGTATATGCTAATGAGTTGGTGTTGTATATAATAAGCAGGGTGGGTAATAAATCTCTCTCTCATGATCCAGGCGTTCACTCGGTGATGTGCTTTCTTTATAATTGCGTGTGAGTTGTTATTCATTCTGCCCTCTGGAATATGACACTCAAGATCATCCAATGCGCAACATAAATGTGGCAGGCAAGATCCCAGAGTGTCTGCCTTTCACCTTGGGGATCTTTTGACATGGTCACAGAGAGTTCAAGCATTTAGTCAGTGAAACCTCCTGTGATTTCAGTACGATTCGATTCTTGGATGCCTTAAGCTAAGGAAAAATACCCTGAACAAAGGCAGCCTTTGTACATGTCCTTCAAAGACCTGACAAAGGCTTTTGACTCGGTAGACCGCTAGGCTCTTTGGAGCATACTATCAAGGTGCGGTTGTCACAATAAGTACCTCAGAATATGGAGGCTTCTACATGATGGCATGTCGGTCACAGTGCTCAGCAACTGCGGTTCTGTGTCCGAGCCCTTTACTGTGCAAACGGGGTCAAACAGGGATGCATCATCGGACCCACCCTGTTTGTCATCTTCATTGCTGCCATACTTCACCTCATTGGTGAAGAGCTGCCACAGGGGATCCCAATCCTCTACAGAACTGACGGTGGGCTCTTCAACCTTAATAGGTTGAAGGCCAAGAGCAAAGTCAGTAACACCACCATCATGGAGCTTCAGTACACGGACAACTGCAACATTGCCCAAGGCATGCAGAGCCATGGGCCTAGCCTTAAACATCAAGAAGACCCAGGTCCTACATCAACCTCCACCCAACCAGCCGTCTACCCAGCCCACTATGAAAGTGGACGACACCACTCTTGAAAATACTGACCACTTCCCCTACCTTGGCAGCATTCTTTCCTCAAAAGCTGACATAGACTCTGAGGTCAACCATCGCCTGAGTTGTGCCAGCAGAGCCTACACCAGACTCAGGAAGAGAGTCATAGAAACATAAACATAGAAACATAGAAACATAGAAAATAGGTGCAGGAGGAGGCCATTCGGCCCTTTGAGCCAGCACCGCCATTCATTGTGATCATGGCTGATCGTCCCCTATCAACAACCCATGCCTGCCTTCTCCCCATATCCATTGACTCCACTAGCCCCTAGAGCTCTATCTAACTCGCTTTGAAGACCGAGACCTAAGGGCACAAACAAAACTGCTGGTCTACAGAGCCGTTGTCCTCCCCACCCTGTTGTATGGAGCCGAGTCATGGACCACCTACAGCAGACACCTGAGAGCCCTGGAACAATACGATCAAAGATTCTTACAAAAGATTCTGAGGATCAGCTGGGACGATAAACGCACCAACATCAGCATTTTGGAGGAAGCCAACATGACCAGCATCACCACCTCAATAATGCAGCATCAACTTCGATGAACTGGCCATGTCATCCACAAGTCTAACACTCGTCTCCCTAAACAGATCCTGTACTCTCAATTCAATTCAATTCAATTCAACTTTATTGTCATTGCACAGATACAAGTATAGGTACAACGAAATGCAGTTTAGCGTCTGGTCATAGTCATAGTGCAAGATAGGAATTAAAAAAAAAAAAATACAGAAAAATACAGAACAAGCATACATTAGAGTAAGAAGAGTACTGGTTAACAATGTGGATGGAGAGACCAAAGATATCTAGCGACAGGACTCCGAGTTCAGCAATGTAAGTGTGTTGTTGAAGAAGTTGTCCCTCATCCTGCTAGTTCGAGACCTGAGGCTCCTGTACCGCCTCCCTGATGGGAGGAGGGCAAACAGTCCATGGTTAGGGTGAGAGGGGTCCTTGATAATCTTCCTGGCCCATCTCAGACACCGTTTTCGGTGGAGGGCATCCATGGCAGGGAGCGGGGCACCGATGATGTGCTGAGCGGTTTTCACTACCCGTTGTAGTGCCTTCCTATCCGCTGCGGTGCAACTGCTGTACCATACCGTGAAGCAGGTGGTCAGGATGCTTTCGATGGTACAGCGGTAAAAGTTGGTCAGGATCTGGGGGGACAGGTGAGCTTTCTTGAGCCTCCTCAGGAAGTAAAGGCGCTGCTGCGCCTTTTTGATCAGTTTGGTGGTATAGAGGGACCAGGACAGATCCTCCGAGATGTGTACCCCGAGGAATTTGTAGTTGGAGACGCGCTCCACCTCAGTCCTGTTTATATGGATGGGGGTATGTCTGCCCCCTCTGTTCTTCCTGAAGTCAACAATAATTTCCTTCGTCTTCTTGGAGTTGAGGACGAGGTTATTGTTGGCACACCAGGCTGCCAGGTGCTGGACCTCCTCCCTGTAGGCTGACTCAACTGAAAGAAGGTCGGCGAGCCCCCAGCGGGCCAAAGAAACGCTTCAAGGACAGCATCAAGAATAGTTTGAAGAAATTCCACATCACATCGAGCAACTGGGAGCAAATTGCACTGTTAGGCGCTCCTGGAGGAGATCCATGCAGGAAGGAGTTGCACATCATGAAACGGAGCTACGCTGTGTCGCAGAGACAAAGCAACAGCACCGTAAGGAGAGAAGGGGGCCCAATGACTACCAACCGCCGCCAGTCTCCACTGCCTACGTTGCACCAAGGTGTGTGGATCACGGATCGGCCGCTACTGACATCTGCTGACCCACAAGTAGACGACCCAATGGAGAGGAAGGACAGTCATACTCGTTTCGAGTGACCGCTGATGATGATGATGATGATGATGATGATGACAGTCAATAACACCCTGCACCCTGCAAAATCTGCCATTTTAGGGGAAACTGTTATTCCTGTTAGCAGAAAAATCAATCATAGCATTTCACTAATCGAGGGTTTTGTACTTTTATTGTCCTTATTCATCTGGGAAAACTCCCTAGGAAACAATTGTACTAGGAAGCCTGTCAGGAAAAAGCTAAGTACTTCTCCATTTTGATCTCCCTGTTGTAAGACAGGTAACATAAGGTAATGTCACTCTTACTGTTTGAACTGAAAGTCCTGGATTGAATGCAAGCCTCAGTTATCAAGATTGCATCTTTCTACTGCCAAATGTTTCTTCGGTAATGTCAGAATTATGCGTGAAACACCTTGAGCATCATTATCACTTTAATACTTGGTCACTAACTGGAAGCTTAAATACATTGTCTACAGCTGAATAAAGTCAACTTGACTTTTCCAACCTCAAATTATGTAATACCGTGTAGAAACAAAGAAATGCAGATACTCGTTTGTACTAAAGATATTCACAAAATGCTGGAATAACTCGGCCGACTGAATTCGTCTGGGGAAGATTGCCCAATGTCACCTATCAGTATTCTCCAGAGATCCTGTCCCACTGAATTACTCCAGCACTTTGTGTCCTTTTGATGGGTGAAGAAAGGCTCGCTGGTGCACCTTGTGAGTTGGGAGTGGGGTCGGTAGCCAGGGCTATAAGCAGGCGGGGAGACGGTGCGAGCCAGGTATGGGTCTGCATGCCCGTCCACTATATCCAATATCTGTTATAAGTGGGTATTTAAAACAAGGATTAACAGTATTGTCTTTGTGCAATAGTTAGGAGGGAAGATTGAGCATAGTTAATTTTTTAGGACGGAGGGACACGAGGAAAATTGACGTCATTGAAGGAAGTAGAGGGTGACAGTAGAAAGTTTTTTGGACTGGAGGACTGTGACTAGTGGTGTGCCTCAGGATTTGGTGCTGGCTCAATTGCTGTTTCTGGTTGATATCAATTATTTGGATGAGAATATACAAGGCACGATTGGTAAGTTTGCAGATGACACTAAAGTGGGTGGTATTGTTGATAGCAAAGATGGCTAACAAAGATTACAGCGAGTCCAGAACCAGGGGCCACAGTCTTAGAATAAAGGGGAAGCCATTTAAGACTGAGGTGAGAAAAAACCTTTTCACCCAGAGAGTTGTGAATTTATGGAATTCCCTGCCACAGAGGGCAGTCGAAGCCAAGTCACTGGATGGATTTAAGAGAGAGTTAGATAGAGCTCTATGGGCTAATGGAATCAAGGGATATGGGAAGAAGGCAGGCATGGGTTATTGATTGGGGACGATCAGCCATGATCACAATGAATGGCGGTGCTGGTTCGAAGGGCCGAATGGCCTCCTCCTGCACCTATTTTCTATGTTTCTATGTTTCTATGTCTTGATCAGTTTGGCAGGAGGGCTGAGGAATGGATATGGAGTTTAATGCAGATAAGTGTGAGGTGTTGTATTTTGGGAAGTCAAACCAGGCCAGGAGTTTGACAGTGAATGGGGAGTGTTGTAGAACAGAGGGATTTAGGAGTGCAGGTACATAGTTCTTTGAAAGTGATGTCACAGGTAGTAGAGAGTCATAGAGTGTGGAAACAGGCTCTTTGGCACAACGTGGCATATAGGCCTTCATCAGTCAGGATGTTGAGTATGGAGGTTGGGATATTATGTCACAGTTGTAGACAACAATGATGACGCCACATTTGGAGTATTGTGTTCTCACAAAGGGTATTGAGTACAGGGATGAGCTGCGAGAGGAGGTAGTTGAGGCAGATACTATAACAACATTTAAACGACATTTGGACAGGTACACGGACAGGAAAGGTTTAAAGGGATAGCGTGCAAGTGGGACCAGTGTAGATGGGGCAGCTTGGTCGACATGGGCAAGTTGGGCCGAAGGGCATGTTTCTGTGCTGCATGACTCTATCTCGGTGTGAGAGTAACTGGTTAATTTATGTCAGTGATGTTGATACTGTTGTTGATACTTATAAAGCTTATCTTTAAGGTGAAACTTGAAATAAAATCTGGTCAGATTTTGTTGGGAAATAAGCTGCACCTAACTGCCAACATTTCTCTTTGTAAGTGGCATGTAGTTTCAGATTCCTACATGACTGTTGTTCCAAACATCCTGCAGCACTTTGCCACTATTTCTCCAACCACATTCTGACATCAGACTAATCATGAAGTCCACAGACAATGAACAAACATGCCACAATTTTCCAGCAATTATACAAGACTGGGGGAATCATTGTTTATGCAGGCATAGCAAGTCCATTCATTTCAATGGTGAGGTACAATTGTGAAGCAACTAGGTAACTCAAAAGCAACTTACATATTTTTACATAATCAAGTTTGGATAAATGTTTTTAATTTTTTTAATAATGTGTTTAATATAATATTTTTAACTTTTTAATAATTCTGTTTGAAATTTTCATTTGAGTTTTTAATAGTTTCGGTATGCTTCTAACTGTCGAAGATATTAAAGAATATTCAAAGCTCTGGATAGGTTCCATAGTTAGCTATGCCGGCAGGCATGGCTGAACCAGTTGTCAGAATTGTGCTGAGGTTTCATGGAGAGAGGATAATCTGGCTCACCTAGGTGACTGCATTAAGAGACACTAGACACTATAGCTACACAGGACCTTGCAAACTTGCATCGGGATAGTTTGAGGAACCAAAAGACGACATTCGTAGGTGCGGAAAGGGGATGTCCACACCACCACCCAGGTTGAGAGCAGCAAGGATAACTGTACAAGGACACCCACGATATCATATAAAGTCTGTAAGGGAGGTTGGATCTGCATGATGGTCGCAAGGTCTGTACTGATAATGGCTCATTGCATTTCTGCACCATGAGAGAACAAAGTCTCGGCACAAAACTTGATCAGCTAACTGAACACTTTGCACAGGATGTACAATATATAATAATAATTAATTTAAATTATAAAATGAAATAATATAAATGTGTAACAATGGAATGACTCTCCAAAGAAATGAAAGTGAATTTAGTTTCATTTAAATGAGAACAATTTAAACCTCATTGCACCTTTAATAGTTGGAAGTTATCCCAAGAGAGGTAAGATGACTTTATTTCAAATCTTATCTGCATTGCAATACTTCTTGCTTAATATCAGAAAATACATTGAATCTAAGTACAGTAAGTGTGACATTAATTAGACATGTGCCTTTCTGGCAGCTGCAATATTTTGTCATCAATCCTAGATAGGTGCAGTTTATGTAAAGCAACTAAAAGAGTGAGGATAGAGGCTGTGGCAATATTTCAGCAAGGTTATTTCCATCAGACCTTTGTAATTTGATTCACTCGGAGGATTCATTAAACAGCAACAGTTCTGCCAACCAGATGCCTAGCTAACCACAGAGGAAATAAAGCTAATATCTGAAGATGGAGGGAAGCCTCAGATATGGCAGGCTCCTTCAGGGGCTTTAATCTTGATATTATTTTAATGTTTCAGACATTGTTCATACCCCAAAATTGTGCGCTTTCACAATTTTGGAAATTTCCTTCTGGATCCCTTAAAAATCCTTTATGAAAACAAATCAAAGCAATATTACAGAAGTTATATCTTTGGAATCAGATACATGACATAAAAGATCAGTGCAACTAATAGTCAGCACTAATTAACTTCTACTGTTATAAAGTCATACGACACAAAAACAGA
The DNA here is from genome assembly GCF_010909765.2 of Amblyraja radiata. NCBI lineage: Eukaryota > Metazoa > Chordata > Chondrichthyes > Rajiformes > Rajidae > Amblyraja > Amblyraja radiata. The sequence continues at coordinate 34,817,993 of NC_045964.1, read as the reverse complement.
GCTTTTGGCCCAACTTGCCCATGCAGACCAAGATGCCGCATCTACACCAGTCCCACCTATCCCTTTAAAGCTTTCCTATCCATATACCTGTCCAAAAGCATTTTAACTTCCATAAAGGGAAGAGAGAAACTTGCTCTGCTTTGCAAGAAAAAAGGTAAAAATGTCACATTCGCCACTCAGTAGATTATACCACACAGATGTGCATAGTCCAGTTTCATAGTTCACTGAAGGTGACAGCACAAGTAGCTATGGTGGTAAAGAAGGTATGTTTGTCAACCAAGGGAATTGAGTATAAGAGTCAGGAAGTCATGAAGCAGTTCTATTGGACTGGTTAGCCCGCATTTGGAGTATTGCATGCAGTTCTGGTCTCCCCATTACAAGACTGATGGAGGCTTTGGAGAGGGTGCAGAGGAGGTTTCGGAAAATGCTGCCTGGATTAGAGGGTTTCAGCTACAGGGAGAAGTTGGATTGTTTTCTCTGGAATGTTAGAGTTTGAGGGAAGACTTGATAGAAGTATATAAAATTATGAGAGGCATAGATAGGGTAGACAGTCAGCACATTTTCTTAGGGTGGAAATGTCTAACACTAGAGGGCATAGCTATATAATGAGCAGGGGGGAAGTTTAATGGAGATGTGTGGGACAAGTTTTTTTTACACAGATAATGCATTTTCAGAGAGTCAGAGATGATCGTAGCATTTAAGAGACTTTTGGATAGGTACGTGGAAGTGCAGGAAATAGAGGGATATGGATCATGTACAGACAGATGAGGTCTAGACATCATGTTCGGCACAAACATTATGGTCAAAGGGCCCATTCCTGTGCTGCACTGTTCTACAGTATACTCTTAGGGAAAGAGGGCAACTAAAAAGAGAAAATATGGCCCCTCAGAAAACAAAGTGGCGATCTATGTGAGGAGCTGCAGGAGATGAGCGATGTCTTCAATGAGTATTTCTCCTCTGATTTTACTGTGGAGAAAGACATGAAGACCGAGAAATTTGAGACAGTTAATGGAGATGTCATGAGGACAGTCCGCATTATGGTTGCGGAGGTGCAGGAGGCATATGGGGGTAAATAAATCTAAGGCATATGGAGGTAGATAAATCTCCTGGGCTTAATCAGATATATCTGAGGACACAGCGGAGGATACTTAGAGAAGAGATTTCAGGAGCCCCGATGGAGGTATATTAATCATCATCTTTTACATGGCTGAGGTGCTGACTGGCTGGAGGGTGGCTATTGCCGCGCCTTTATTTAAGAAGGGTGGCAAGGAAAAACCTAGGAACTGTAGACCAGTGAGCTTATCATCTGCGGTAGATATGTTACTGGAGAAGATTCTGAGAGGTAAAATATATATGTACAGTCAACATAGTTTTGCATGTGGGAGATTGTGTCACAATTTTGATCGATTTTTTTTCAAGAAGTAACCAAGAAGGTTGAGGAGGGCAAGAAGAAGACGTTGAAGAATGGACTTCATAACCTTTGATAAGGTTCCGCATGGTAGGTTGCGCTGGAAGGTTAGAACCTAGTAGCCTGGATGACGAATTTCAGAGATAGCTGAATAGATAGAAAATTTACTTCATGGAAGGAAGCAGAGTGTGGTGGTGGAAGGTTGTTTTTCGGACTGGAGGCTTGAGACTAGTGGTGCGCCTCAGGGATCAGTGCTGGGCCCTTTTCTCTTCTCTCGGTTTACATTAACGATTTAGATGAAAATGTGCAAGGCATGATCAGTAAGTTTGCAGATAACACTCAGGTAGTTGGTATGATAGAGGGTTATCAAAGATTACAGCATGATCTTGATCAATGGATCAAGTGGACTGAGGAATATTTAATGAAGTTTAGTGCAGATAAGTTGCATTTTTGGAAGTTAAACCAGGATAGGATATTCACAGTGAATGGCAGGGCACTGGAGAGTGTTGTAGAGCAGAAGGATCTCAGAATGGAGCTGCATAGATCCTTGAAAGTGGTGTCACAGGTTGTCAAGACCACCAATCACAGGTGGTCGAGAAGGCTTTCGGTACATTGGCAGTCATCAGTCAAAGTACTGAGGATAGAGGTTGGTTCTGAAGACCAGATCCTGGGCATTAAGGCCTGGCAATGCAGAGGTCTATAAGAGGTCCAGATACAACCTTGGTAAGGCCACCATAAAGGCCAAAAGGGACTTCTGCTCCAACCTGGAGGATGAAACAGATGTTCGGCAACTGTGGCAGGGCTTGAATGCCATCACCTCCTACAAGGCGGAATCAGGAGGCGGCTCAAACGACAGCGAAGCATCACTCCCTGATGAGCTCAATGCGTTCTACGCATGGTTCGTTAGGGAGAACATTGATGTGACTTCCCGAGCCCCTATTCGCCCTGACAGTGTTACAGTCATAGTCATAGAGGCCGAGGTCAGAAGATCCTTCAGGGGGGTGAACCCTCGGAAAGCACCGGGACCTTATGGTATACCGGGTCGATTTCTCAAGACCTGTGCAGACCAACTGGCGGGAGTTTTTGCAGACATTTTCAACCTTTCACTTCTGAGGTCTGAGGTTCCCACCTGCTTTAAGAGGGCATCAATAATACCAGTGCCCAAGAAGAGTAAGGTGACGTGCCTCAATGACTATCGTCCAGTGGCACTAACGTCTGTGGTGATGAAGTGCTTTGAGAGGTTGGTTATGGTGCACATCAACTCCTACCTCAACAAGAACCTCAACCAACTACAGTTCGCATACCGCCACAACAGGTCAACTGTAGATGCAATTTCACTGGCTCTCCACTCCGCACTGGGCCACTTGGACAATAAAAACACCTAGGTAGACAAAATTGCTGGAGAAACTCAGCGGGTGCGGCAGGATCTATGGAGCGAAGGAAATAGGCAACGTTTCGGGCCGAATCCCTTCTTCAGAAATGTTGCCTATTTCCTTCGCTCCATAGATGTTGCCGCACCCTCTGAGTTTCTCCAGCAATTTTGTCTACCTTCGATTTTCCAGCATCTGCAGCTCCTTCTTGAACATAAAAACACCTAGGTCAGGCTGTTGTTTATAGACTACAGCTCGGCGTTTAATACCATCATCCCTTCCAAGCTGGTTACCAAGCTCACAGAACTGGGCCTCTGCGCATCCCTCAGCAATTGGATCCTCGACTTGTTCATCCACAGACCACAGTCTGTTCGAATTGGAGGAACCACTTCATCCTCAGTAACAATTAGTACGGGAGCACCTCAAGACTGCGTGCTCAGCCCCCTGCTTTACTTACTCTATACCCATGACTGCGTAGCCGGTCATAGTGCGAACTCCATCATCAAGTTCGCAGATGACATCACTGTGGTTGGACGAATCACAGATGGGGATGTCAGAGTATAGAAATGAGACCGACCAAATGGTGCCAGCACAACAACCTAGCTCTCAACATCAGTAAGGCCAAGGAACTGATTGTGGACTTTAGTAGGGGAAGAATGAGGACCCACTATCCTGTTTAATATCAACGGGACGATGGTGAAGAGGATCAATAACTTCAAATTCCTGGGCGTGCATATATCAGAAGATCTTTCCTGGACCCAGCACACCAATGCAATTGTAAAGAAGGCACATCAGTGACTCCTCTTCCCGAGAAGATTACGGAGATTCAGCATGTCGAGAGGATTCTCCTAAAGCTCTACATGTGCATGGTAGAGAGCATTCTGACCGGTTGCATCGTGGCCTAATTTGGCAACTTGAACGTCCAGGAGCGAAAAAGACTACAAAAAGTTGTGACCACTGCCCAGTCCATCACCAGCTTTGACTTCCCCACCATTGAAGGGATCTATCGTATTCGCTACCTCAAAAAGGCAGCCAAAATCATCAAGGACCCACACCATTCTGGCCACACACTTACAGTGGCTTGCAAAAGTATTCTAACAGGTTTTCTTCCAAGATTGCCCTGTATTTGGTTCCATCCATTTTCCCCATCAACTCTGACCAGCTTCCCTGTCCCTGCTGAAGAAAACCATCCCCACAGTATGATGCTGCCACCACCATTTTGTCACGTTACAACCACAAACGTAAATGTATTTTATTGGGATTTTATGTGATAGACCAACACAAAGTGGTGCATAATTGTGGTGGAAGGAAAATGATACATGGTTTTCAAATTTTTTTACAAATAAAAAACTGAAAAGTGTGGCGTGCAAAAGTATTCAGCCCCCCTGAGTCAATACTTTGTAGAACCACCTTTCGCTGCAATTACAGCTGCAAGTCTTTTGGGGTATGTCTCTACCAGCTTTGCACATCTAGAGCCTGAAATTTTTGCCCATTCTTCTTTGCAAAATAGCTCAAGCTCAGTCAGATTGGACGGAGAGTGTCTGTGAACAGCAATTTTCAAGTCTTGCCAGAGATTCTCAATTGGATTTAGGTCTGGACTGACTGGGCCATTCTAACACATGAATATGCTTTGATCTAAACCATTCCATTGTAGCTCTGGCTGTATGTTTAGGGTCGTTGTCCTGCTGGAAGGTGAACCTCCGCCCCAGTCTCAAGTCTTTTGCAGACTCTAACAGGTTTTCTTCCAAGATTGCCCTGTATTTGGTTCCATCCATTTTCCCATCAACTCTGACCAGCTTCCCTGTCCCTGCTGAAGAAAACCATCTCCACAGTATGATGCTGCCACCACCATGTTTCACAGTGGGGATGGTGTGTTCAGGGTGATGTGCAGTGTTAGTTTTCCACCACACTAGCGTTTTGCATTTAGGCCAAAAACTTCAATTTTGGTCTCATCTGACCAGAGCACCTTCCTCCACATGTTTGCTGTGTCCCCCACATGGCTTGTGGCAAACTGCAAACGGGACTTCTTATGGCTTTTTTTCAACAATGGCTTTCTTCTTGCCACTCTTCCATAAAGGCCCGATTTGTGGAGTGCACGACTATTAGTTGTCCTGTGGACAGATTCTCCCACCTGAGCTGTGGATCTCTGCAGCTCCTCCAGAGTTACACACTTGGCTGCTTCTCTGATCAATGCTCTCCTTGCCCGGCCTGTCAGTTTAGGTGGACGGCCATGTCTTGGTAGGTTTGCAGTTGTGCCATACTCTTTCCATTTTCAGATGATGGATTGAAAAGTGCTCCGTGAGATGTTCAAAGCTTGGGATATTTTTTTATAACCTAACCCTGCTTTAAACTTCTCCACAACTTTATCCCTGACCTGTCTGGTGTGTTCCTTGGGCTTCATGATGCTGTTTGTTCACTAATGTTCTCTAACAAACCTCTGAGGCCTTCACAGAACAGCTGTATTTATACTGAGATTAGGTTACACACAAGTGGACTCTATTTACTAATTAGGTGACTTCTGAAGGCAATTGGTTGCACTGGATTTTATTTAGGGGTATCAGAGTAAAGGGGGCTGAATACCTTTGCACGCCACACTTTTCAGTTTTTTATTTGTAAAAAAATTTGAAAACCATGTATCATTTCCCTTCCACTTCACAATTATGCGCCACTTTGTGTTAGTCTATCACATAAAATCCCAATAAAATACATTTATGTTTGTGGTTGTAACGTGACAAAATGTGGAAAAGTTCAAGGGGTATGAATACTTTTGCAAGCCACTGTATCTCATCACTGCCATCGGGAAGAAGGTACAGGAGCCTGAAGACTGTAACATCCAGGTTCAGGAACAGCTACTTCCCCACAGCCATCAGGCTATTAAGCACGACGAATAAGCTATGAGCTCTGAACTGCAAAATACTATATTATTATATGTTATTTGTACTGTATTTGTTATTTATTGAACTTTTTCTTTTTTTTCCCCATTATATACAATGTTTACACATTCACATATTCTGTTGTGCTGCAGCAAGTAAGAATTTCATTGTCCCGCCTTGGACATATGACAATAAAACACTCTTGACTCTTTTGTTATGTTACAATTTCACAAGACATTGGTGAGGCCACACTGTACTCCATTTGTGGTGGTGGTTCACAATGATTTCCTGGCTTTTGCACCCTGTCTTAATTTATAAAGCTCTAGATACCTAATATATCATTTTTTAATTACTAGCTTTCCCTAGCATTGTCAATGAACTATGCACATATTCTTGCATATCTCTCCAATTTAGTATTGTCTAGCTTATATTGCAGCTTTTCCTTCTTCATTTTGTATTTCTCGTAATGAATTTTTATTTAGAAAATAGAACATAGAACAATGCTGCATAGCAACAAGCCCTTCGGCTCTCAATGCCTACCTGAAAGCCCCTTTAACACCACTATCGTATCTGCCTCCACCACCACCCCTGGCAGCACATGTAAGGCACCCGCCATTCGCTCTGTAAAAAATGTATCCTCCACATCTCCATTAAACTTTCCCCCTCTCATCTTGTAGCTCTGCCCTCCAGTATTAGACTCCACCCTGGAAAAAGGGACTGATTTTCAACACTATCTATGCCTCTCACAATTTTATATACTTACATTAAGTCTACCTTAAACCTCCGATATTCCAGAAAAAAACAATATAAGTCTATCCAATCTCTCCCTGTGGCTGAAATGCTCTAATCCAGGCAGCATTCTGGTAAATCTCCAAAGCCTCCACATCCTTCTAATGGGGTGACCAGAACTACACTCAATATTCCAAATGTGGCCTAAACAAAGTCTTAGAGAGCTGCATCATGACTTCTTGACTCTTATATTCAATGACCCTAGCAATAATAGCAAGTATACCATATGCCTTCTTTACCGCCCAATCAACTTGAGCTGCTACCTTTAATGAGTCAACTGGCCCTTCGGCCCAACTTGACCACACCGACCCATCCCATGACTTGTCCCATCTACACTTGTCCCACCTGCCTGCATTTGGCCCATATCCCTCCAAACCTGCCCTATCAATATACCTGTCTAATTGTTTCTTAAATGTTGCAATAACCCCTGCCTCAACTACCTCGTTGGCAGCTCATTCCATACACCCACCACTCTTTGTGTGAAAAAGTTACCCCTCAGATTCCTATTAAATCTTTCCCCTTTCACCTTAAACCTATGTCCTCTGGCTCTCGATTCCCCTACTCTGGGCTAGAGACACTGTGCATCCACCCGATCTATTCCCACATGACATTGTACAGCTCTATAAGATCACCCCTCATCCTCGTGCGCTCCAAGGAATAGAGTCCCAACCTGCATGACCTCTCCCTATAGCTCAGGCCCCCGGGTCGTGGCAACATCCTTGTAAATCTTCTCTGTACCCTTTCCAGCTTAACATCTTTCCTGTAACATGGTGCCCAGAACCGATCACAATACTCTAAATGGAGCCTCACCAATGTCTTATATAACTGCAACATGACCTCCCAACTTCTATATTCAATACTCTGACTGATGAAGGCTAACATGCCAAAAGCCTTTTTGACCACTCGATCTACCTGTGACGTCACCTTCAAGGAACCATGTACCTGCATTCCTAGATCTCTCTGCTCTACAACACTCCCCAGAGCCCTACCATTCACTTTGTAGGTCTTGCCCATGTTAGACTTTCCAAAATGCAACACCTCACATTTCTCTGTATTAAATTCCATCAACCATTCCTCAGCCCACCAGGCCAACCGATCAAGACCCTACTCCAATTTTTGACATTTTCACTATCATCAATACCACCTACTTTTATATCATCTGCAAACTTGCTCATCTTGCCATGTACATTCTCAGCTAAAATGTGAAATGGAGTTATCAGCTAGGTTAGCAGCCCGACATTCCATAGCCTCTTGAAAACAAGTTTCCACACGCATTATCTCCTCGCACCTGTGATCACTGCCTGGGAACGCAGCCTTTCCCAGGCCATTCTATTGGAAAGCATAATTTTGGCAAACACAACACAACAGCAATAGTTGGGCCGAAAACGTTGTAGACAAGGGGGACATAATTGGCTCGGGTAGGGGGCAGTGACGCGATCTGCTCTGTTAAGATGTGCCATAAAGATTGGTGTTGGGCACCCTTTCGGAGAGAGAACCTCAGCCTTGGACTGTGTCACGAACGGTGTCAGGTGGTCTTGAACTGAACACCCTGCAGCGTGTTCTGCTGTGTACTCGGGGTTTGCAAGTGCGTTCGGGGATATGTGCCTTATTTAGTGGTGTAATAAATTACTGAGTGAATCAAACTCTGTTATCTGAAATCAGTGATTTATCGAACATAATAAGTATTATCAAAGATTCTGAAATTAATGGATTATTTCAATTTTCTTTACTTCTGCAGTGAAAGATCACAGCTGGCCCCATTCCCAATATGCACATTCTCATAACAGGGAATACCCCCCCCATAACAATGATGACATCTTGCAAAGGCAGTAAGGCATAATTTCCACTAAAAGGAGCCATGAGTACCATCTCTTCCTCCTTGTATTTTACCATTTCAATAATGGTAATGAATGATGAAATAATGAAAGAGATTATTGTGAAAAGCTGTTGGATTGATTTTTTTTTGGAAGTTTGGACAAATCTCATTGGAAAAAGATAATTTTCCTGATGATGGAAACTCTCTTTGGTTATTCCCCTTTGTGCATTAACATGCTTAGCAGTGGGCACCCACCACTATCTTCACATAAATACATTAAATGTACCATGAAATAAAATCTATAAATTAAAAATTATTGCATGCGATAATGCAATGAATGCTCCTCCATAGCAGAACACAGTCAATATCACCACAAAATGGCATTTGACTCGTCTTGGTAAATCACAATCTTCTGTGTTAATTATCTAAGTTCAAACTGAACCAAAATCTTTAGATTTATTATTTCAACAAAATTCCCGTTGAATGATCGGTTTCCTTTTAGATTTCAAGGACTATTAACTCAAATATATATTAAATATTTTGAAGGGAAAAAAAATAATTAATGATTCCCTGATTAAAAACAATCTCCACTAAAGGAAGAGCTTGCCAAGCTCATGTGTGAAGAAAGGCCAATTTGACAAGTTCCCAGATGTCGACAACAATTCTACTGCTGGCAAATTTCCAATTCGGCAACGTTGACTGGGCCTGGTGCCATGCAGATATTGTATGCAGTCTGTGCCACAGTGAGGGAGCAATAGTGGGCATCTGGATCCATAATTCTACAGGGAATCAACCACTTCAGAGAAGGGAGAGGAAATGTTCCTCAAACATATTTTTGTTTTTAAAAGCCGAAAATATATGCAAAACATGGATCTCAACCCAAAACGTCACCTATTCTTTTTCTCCAGAGATGCTGTCTGACCTGCTGATTTACTCCAACTTTTTGTGTCTATCTTCGGTTTAAACCAGCATCTGCAGTTCCTTCCTACACAATTACTAGCTCTAGTATTATTTGACAGGAATTACACAGCTAAGTACTAGCCAAGTCAATTTTATCATATACAAAAATAAACAGCTTCCTTTTTATGACCAACTAAATTGCCCAAGATCAGATATTGTGACTGAAATAAATATAACTTGCTGTTTTCCTTCAATGACAAAACCATAAATAATACTCCACGTTGCTTTAAAATGGTTGGTTTAAAACCAATGCTATGTTTGAAAAATCAGAGTCACCAGTCATTGTAATTACTCTTTTTGTCTAGTTGGAATCTTTAGTTGTAATAGCTTGATATTTACAGGAGGACTGCAAGGGAGGCCATAAACTGCAAAGAACATGGCTGGGCCAAACATGTGGAGGCCTAGTCAAAGTTAACCGCATGACCTCATCATTATTTTGTGAATCTGTTTTACTTTGCTTGACAAGCAGCTAAAGTTAAAGTCCAGTCAGTGGACGAGAAAGGAAAATAACAGCTAGAGAAACTATAGGGCCTGAACCACATGCAGCACTATAAAAGACACGTCATCATTCATCTTGCAGAGCTAGCAGGTCTCACTTCTAGTTCAATGCTGGAATTCCCAATCGATGGGAAACCTGTGCAGCTGCAATGAATTTTAAATCACGATCATAGCTGCATGATGAGATGCTACCTCTCCACAATGGGACTTAGCTCCCACAATATCTCTTTCCCTACAAATGGTAACAGACATTTATATCAATGATTTGCATGAGCATGTAGAAGTCACATTTAGTAAGTTTGCACGTGACACTAAAGTGGGTGGTATCAGAGATAGTAAAGATGGTTAATAAAAAGCTGGAAGAGAGGAGAGGCAGGACAAAGCCTGGCAGTTCAGGATATTATGATGTGATTTAGTTGTTGAATTTCTCCAATTCCAAGCAAAAATTGATGCGAATTGTAGATACAACATAATAATTGGTAGCAGAAGTATGCCATCTGATCCTTCGAACTTGCCGCACCTTTCACCGAGATCATGACTAATCTACCTCAGCTGTTATCCTGTGACATCTTCATACCCCATGACTTAGGTGACTCAAGCCCCTGTCCCACTTGCTGACTTTTTTTGGCGACAGCAGCATGACGCAGGCTGACGCCTGTGTTGTCGTAAGTTGTCTCCGCAAGTGTCGTCACTGTTTTCTTGTCGCTGCTGGATTTTGAAATGTTCAAAACTTTGCAGACAGTGGGCTTGACGTTACCTGTCGTCTCCTCTCGTAGGTGTTGCCATAGGCTGTCATAGGCTGTCGCCAGGATGACGCCAGGTGTCGTACGATGTCGCAAGGTCATGACCTCGGCGAATTCCTTTTGCGACAACTTGCACCATCATATGTCAACCGGCGACAGTGACTGCGTCAAGATACGGATCAAAATGATGTTACTTGTCTTCTGTTGTCTTCAGATGTCGCAGACAGTGTCGTAGCTTGCCGTATCGGGTCGCGGGTGGTCGTAAGGTGACCTCGGTTGTCGTTGTTTGACGTTTGTGTGGTCGCAAGATGTCGTAGGTTGTCGACTGTTGTGGACGTCCCAGGTTCTGAAAAATTGTGTCGCCGGATGACGTGAATTGTATCGTAGCTTGTCGTAGCATGTCGTACAACTTGACGGTTTTTCAGAGACATGATAAGTCAGTGAATGATGCCGGGAGTCGCCGAATAAAATCACAAAGTGGGACAGGCCCTTAAGATTTCAGAACACTAGTACATCCTTCAATTCTAAAACAAATTAATTTAAAACAAATATAATCTCATCAAATACAGCATAAATACGAGAGTATCTCACCCTTTGAATCATTTAAATCAACTAAATGCTGAGAAAGGGGACTGTGGAGTTTTGGGGACAGATGAGCTTGGGTTGGCTGAATTTCTTTCTTATGAACTGCATTCAGACATTATTCTTTACACATGAATTCCTGTGGTGGTAGCAAGTAAAGTGTCTGGAAACTCTATGAATAATATTGGTGACAATTGATGCATGATGTATTCATATAGCTAATAAATTAAATAATTGATGTTTTCAAGCTTGCCACCATTTTGTAATAATTAGCAAAATTGACCGTCTAACCCCATCTATGCCTCCATTAATTTTATATACTTCTATCAAATCTTCCTTCTACCTCTGACATTCCAGAGAAAACAATCCAAGTCTATCCAATCTCTCCCTGTAGCTGAAACACTTTAATCCATGCAGCATTCTGGTAAACCTCCTCTGCACCCTCTGAAAAGCCTTCATATCTGTAAAGGAGTCCAGTCTGACACACTGTAACTTTACTGAGTCTTTAATAAAGGCACATGTCAAACTCGTCCCAGTACTGACTGCATCTAGTCTTCAGGCGTACTGGAAACAAGGGAGGAGCAAGGGGAAGATATCACAGTTATACTGAGATGACTGGGCGTGGGTAGTGGTATTGAGGTAGCTACATTATAGGTTGCATGCATAAACCATCTACAATATCTTTCCTGTAATGGGGCGACCAGAACTGCATGCAAATCTCTAAATGTGGCATCAAGACTTCCTAAGGGTGACATTCATTCTTAAGGGCTTTAAAAATCGCCTGCTGTACTTCATTGATAGGTCTGACTGCTTCAGATACAACAGGAGGTTTAGACCAGATAACTGTACGAGTCAGTAGATTTGTAGTGGACGTCAGTCGATAATCTGTCCTCCGAGATGGAGACAGATAGATCAATAAAGGGAAGAGTGGTGTCAGAGGTAGTCCAAGTGCATTTTGGGACAGGGTGGAAGTTAGTGGTAAAGTTAATGAAATCAATAAGTTCTGCGCGGTGCAGGAGGAAGCCCCGATGCAATCATCGATGTAGCGGAGAAATAATTGGGCGGGGGGGGGGGGGGGATGATGCCAGTGTCCATTTGGAAGAAGGACCGTTTAATGTAACTGACAAAAAAGCAGGTATAGCTGGGGTCCATGTGAGTGTCCATGGCTACACATTTGACTTGGAGAGAGTGAGAGGAGTCAATGTTCTGTTCGACAAAGAAGAGTGTTAATAGAGGGAAATTGATTGTGTTCCATGGAAAACTGGAGGGCCTTCCTCATGGGGGGGGGGGGGGGGGAGGAGGTGTAAAGGGACTGGACAAGGATGTAATCAAGATATTTTGAGATGGGTTCTGTGGGGGAGGAGCAGGCAGAAACAATTCTATCTCCTTTCCAAAATCTACAAACTGGACTGCCCAGCAGACCCACCGATTCTGCCTGCTCCTGCCTCACAGAACTCATCTCCAAATACCTTGATTCCATCCTATCCCCTCTTGTCCAGTGATTTCCGACCTACACCGGAGGCACCTCACACGTCCTTCAACTCTTCAATAACTCCTCCATTTTTACCATGGATGTTCCTTCACTCCTCCCCCACTAAAAAGGTCATAAGGTCCTCCAGTGGGGCACCAATGCACAAAGGCTGAATGGTGGCCAGATGAGGCAAGGGATGACAGTTCACTGGCTGTTGTGTGGATCCAGATCAAGGCGGAGTGGGCTGCTGGAGGCCCTGCAGCAGCCTGGGGCTCAATTGGATCAAGAGACTGAGCGCTTGAACCGGATGTGACGTGCAGTGGTAAGGAGTAGAGGAGAGGCAGTGGAAAATACCAATGGCTTGCCTTGACCAGGCCAACCCTGCAATGCTGCCAGTACACTGCACCTATATGGCCATGTTAGGAACTCTGCACTTATGTCAATTTGGACTTGAAAATGGCATCAAAAATTGGCAACTTTTGTATACTGTCTCAGTGTATTATTTCTACACACTTGTACTTAATCTAAGATTGCGCTTATGTATAATACTTTTACTGAACTGACTGCAAAAAAGAATTTCACTGTACCTTGCTGCATGCGACAAAAGTACCGTCGAACCTTGCAATAACAACTAACATTTCATTTGCCTTCCCAATTACTTACTATATATGTGTGCCAACTTTCTTGAATTCTTTTGCCAAGGTGTGCAGCATCTCCAAAACATCAACATGTAATAGTTTAACACCATTCACATTATATTTTGATTCATCCTACTAAAATGGATACTTGAAATTGTTTTTACATTCCGTCTATTGCTTAGTTACCAATTTGCCTTTTAATTTCATTCCCTAATCAAGCCTATTTATCTTTTCCCTCCTATTTATGTATTTGCATTTGTATAAAGGTAGATAAATCTCCAGGGCCTGATAAAATATATCTGAGGACACTGTGGGAAACTCAAGAAGAAATTGCAGGGGATGTAGCTAAGATATATGAAATATCATTAGACACAGGTGAGGTGCCAAAAGACTGGAGGGTGGCTTACATTGTCCCTCTAATTAAGAAGGGCTGCAAGGAAAAGCCTGGGAACTATAAACCAGTGAACCTAACATCAGATCAGATTCAGATTCAGATTCAGATTCAACTTTAATTGTCATTGTCAGTGTACAGTACAGAGACAACGAAATGCAGTTAGCATCTCCCTGGAAGAGCGACATAGAATATGATTTCAATAAATAAAACTATTTACATGTATACAGACATAGTGTTTTGCCTGTGGGAGGAGTGTCCGGGGGGGGGGGGGGGGGGGGGGGGGGGTGATTGGCAGTCACCGAGGTACATTGTTGAGTAGTGTGAAACTGTAGAATGCAAATTATTGGAGAGTATTCCGAGGGATATTGGGAAAGTTACAATCACCCACGACGACAACCATGTTGCTTTGGCAAATTTCGGCAATCTGTCTATATATTTATTCCTCTATCTCCCGCTTGCTATCGGGGGGGGAAATATAGTGCAATCCCATTAGAACGTTTGCATCGTTGTTATTTCTAAACTCTACCCATACCGCCTAAATGGAGGATCCCTCCAGGATGTGCTCTCTGAGTGTCGCCATGACCATCTCCCTGACCAGTAGCACAACTTCTCCATCTCTTTTGCCCCCCTCTCGATCATGTCTGCAACATTGAAACCCTGGAACATTGAACTGTTAGTCATGTTTGCACAGTGCGTCTACATTTCCACAATGGCCACAACATCATAGTCCCAAGCATCAATTCAGGCTCTAAGTTCATCAGCTTTCACGACATTACTCCTTGCATTGAAATAACCACACTTCAGCCCATCAGCATCACCATATTCCTTCACCTCTCCCTGCCTGTCCTTCCTTTGAGGCATATTGGTCCTGACTTCTACCTTCCCATCACTCCTTCCAATTTCTGACCTACTACTCTGGATTCCACCCCCCTGCATCTTTAGTTTAAATGTTCCCGAGTACCACAAGCAAACCTCCCTGCAAGGATACTGGTTCTCCCTTCAGTTCATATTCGACCTGTCCATCTTTTACAGATCTCTTCTGCCACAGAGGAGATCCCAATATTTTAAAAATCTGAACCCTGTCCCCTGCAGCAACTCCTTAACCACATATTCATCTTTCCTATCTTCTTATTTCTACATTCACTAGCACGTGGCACAGGGAGTAATCCAGAAATGTCTGCCCTCGGGTTCCAGCTTTTTAATCTTCTGCATAACTCCCTATTTGCAGGACCTCATCCCTTTGCCTAACGATGTCATTTGTGCCAACGGGCACAATGACTTCCAGCTGCACTCCCTCCCCTTTGAGACTGTTCTGTTCTATTACTCTATAATGGTGCTGTCTGTATGGAGTTTGTAAATTTTCCCGGTGACCGTGTGGATTTTCTCCGGCTGCTACAGCTTAGTTGAGATACAGCACAGAAACAGGCCCTTCGCATATTAACACTATTCTACACACACTAAGGACAATTTTTACATTTATCAAGCCAATTTACTGACATACCTGTACGTCTTTGGAGTGTGAGATGAAACCGAAGATCTTGGAGAAAACCCACATGGTCACAAGGAGAACATACAAACTCAAATTCCTCCCACATTCCAAAGATGTACAGGTTTGAAGGTTAATTGATTTCTGTAAATTACCCATGGTGTATAGGATGCGAAAGAGGTCTAATATAGAATTAGTGTACGGGTGATCGATGGTTGGCATGGATTGGATGGATCAAAAGGCCTGTTTCCACGCTGTCTCACTATACTAAACGAAAATAATTTACAGCTGTGAAGTACTATTGAAGTGTAGTGACAGCACTGAGGCAGCAACAGATTCTTGTGAAGAGCCGCACTTACCAACGTACCAAATGTTCAAGTTCATAACATTAAAGCTTAAGCAGTGAAATTTAAAAAAGAATATCTAGATTTAGGATGAAGCATAATGATTCTGACACATAATTGTCAAGTTAACAGTGCAGGTTTGTTATTGGTATGGTCTTGAATGCCAATCTGATCTAATTCATTCCAATGACTTAGCTGACAGATGAACCTGTGGCTCGAGTTGAACCTAGGTTACTTTACAACTGCTCTAAATTGTGTATGATATGCAAGAACCAAAAGACTCATTCATCTTAATGCTTCATGTGTGCAAGCATATACTTGAGACAGCTGGCAAGCTCTTCAGTGAACTCTTATTAAACATACAAATGAATTAAAGAACACATTTTCGCTGAACGGCCCAGTGAAACATAACCAAGTAGAGCTGCTTGAATGTTTCAAATTACTTCAGAAGAATTCAATCATATCAGATAAATTAAATCCAAGACAAAATTTCTAAACATAAATCTGTTACTCTCTCAGACAGAATAGAAATCAACCCAACAATATCACAACAAAATTCTAACAGCACTGAGAATAAAGCCTAAATAACAAGAGATATGGCAATCTGAATTGTAGGACAAACATACTTAATATATTATTATTAAAAACAATTACTATCAGGTGAAAAAAAAACAAATTTATTTCTATCCAATTAATTTCAGAGACAATATTTTACTGAATCACCGAACATAGAACAGTACAGCACAAGAACAGGCCCTTCAGCCCTCAGTTTGTGCCATACATAATGCAAAGATGACCACTTATCTACTTGCACATAACCCATATCTCTCCATTCTCTGCATATTCATACAGTATGCTTATCTAAATGTCTTTTAAATGTCACTGTACTAAATGAAACTAAATTACTGCCGGCAGCACGTTACGGGCACTTACCACCCTCTGTGTAAAAACCTGTCCCCTTTAAACTTTGCCCCTCTCACCTTAAAAATGTGGCATCAAGTGTTGATAATCTAGGCCTTTTGTGCACAGGAACACCATCAATTCCAAGTGTTGCCTGAGAATTAAAAACTTACATGACAATCTCTTTGCATGATGGAAGCTCACCAAGCAATTTTCATTGGGAGTTGCAGCTTCAATAATGGACTTGAAGTGTACTGTTTGAACAATGGAGGGATGGACGCAGGGAAGAGCATCTGCCATGTCCCACAGATGGTTGAGTATTGGAGCAATCAGAGACGGCAACTGGTTAAATCATTGCTGTGGTAGGGCACTCCTCTTACTCTCTGAATTCCCGTACCCCCATGCCTCACCACCATCACAATGAAAGAAACAAGACAACAAACATAGACTGCAGAGGAGAAGCAAGGAACTGCACAGTGCAAGGATGGTGCTGTGGCACAGCTGCTCCTCACAGCGCCAGAGACCTGGGTTTGATCCTGACCTCAAGTGCTGTCTTTGTGGAGTTTGCATGTTCTTCCTGTAATTGTTTGGGGTTACTCCGGATGCTACGAATTTCCTCCCAATTCCAAAAGACGTGTGGGTTTGTAGGTTAATTGGCCTCTGTAAATTGCCTTTAGTGTGTAAGGAGTGGATGAAAAAGTGGGATAACATAGAATTAGTCTGAAGGGGTAATCAATGATTAGCATGCATTCAGTGGGCCAAATGACCCATTTCTCTGCTGTAACTCTAAACTAATCTAACTAACAGATGAACGAAGCACAAACTGATGGAGGAACTCAATAGGTCAGGCAGCATCTGTGGAGGGAATGGATTTTGTTTCAGGTCAGGACCCTTCTTCAGACTGAATATACTTCTTCAGTAAAGAATGCAGAAGCATTGTTGATGATTCAGTGACTGGCATCATAGTAGAGACTCCAATATTGTCTCAGGGAAAGGTGACCCTTTAACTTGCGGCCAGCTTATCTTCATTTTTCCCACAATGACCTGGTTACCCAGCCAAGACAAACAAACATTTTTCCAATGTATATGGTTTTGCAATCCATGGTGGCAATGTCATATTGGTTTCGCAGGTCAAATCGCATCACTGTTGGAAACCAGGTAGTTTCAAAGAACAAATTTGTCACTCGCACAGAGAACAACACTTTTTTTTAAAATAAGAATTTGTTTCTGAAGGTTTCTTTTGTCTCCAAGCAATAGGCATTTCATTTCACCATGAAGCAAATATGACTTTGGTAACCTGCAAGGGCTGGAAAATTGTCTCATTGAGCAACCATTCAATTCTTCATTCTGGTAACTTTTTCACTTGGCCATTAAATGAGGAAGCATTTATTTTTAAAGCCAGGCTTCTCTCTGTTTTTTTGTTATAATTCCTTTATGTAAAGAAACTGATTTTTTTAAAGAAATAAATTTGTTTCAATTCCTTGTCCCGCTGAGTCTATTCAAGAATGCAGATTTGTATTTCAAATGTACACAAAAGCTTTTATGCTTAAAGCCAATTTCTCTGGAGCAGTAAATGTTCAAATACAGTTTACTTGATGGAATGTTGTTTGACAAACACAGCAGGCTTTTTAGGTACACTGGATATATTGGAGAGTTTGGATTTAATCAACTGTGTTCGACCAAAACTGGCCACTGAGCAACCTGAGTAAACTGCGAGATATTCCAGCAAGAAAATATGTGACTAGGACATCAATGACAATGAATGTTAGCTATAATATTTTAAGACATGCAATAAATAAAGATATCAGAGTCAATTCACCATGGCATAGAATGGTTTAGGTAAATAAACTTATTTTGGGAAGAACCAAAAGCAGAAATGTCATGGAGTCTTGCCTGTCAAAGTATTGGGTATAAGTACCCAAAATTATTTACATGAATAGGCAAAAATGATTGCATGAAGTGTCAGATTTTTGAGGGGATTGAAAACCCGGGAGAGTTTGGACATGCTGGGATTTTTTTCTTTGGAGCATAGGAAGCTGAGGCCTGAACCTATTGAGGTATACAACATAATGAGATGCAGGGATAAGGTGAGTCACTGTCTTTTTCCCCAAGAGGGTAAATGTGACAGAAGGGCAACTTTTTCCACTCAGATAGTTTGTATCTGGTAAGAGCTATCAGAGGAAGCTACAGAAGCAGATTCAATTAGGACTTTTGAACAGATATATGGATAGGAAACATTTAGGGCTATAGGCCAAATCCAGACAAATAGGTGTAGCCCAAAATCTCACCTTTATCAGCATGGACAAGGTAGTAGAAGGACACATTTCACTGCTGTACAAATCTATGACTCTATATTCAATGATCAATTTGAACATGACACCCAGTGTGGAGTTTGCACATTCTCCCTTTGCTATGTGGGTTGGGTTTCCATCGGGTGCTGTGGCTTCCTCCCACATCCCAAAGGTGTCCTGATTTACAAAAGATGACACAAAGTGTTAGTGCAACTCAATAGGTCAGTTAGCATCTCTGAAGAAACTGGTTGGTAGGTTAGGTGCCCACTGTAAGTTACCCCCAAGTGAAGGTGGCTGGTGGGAGAATTAAGCAGGTTAATGGACATGCGTGGTTAGAAAGAAGTGAAGGGAAAAGATAGGGCAATTGAAATGATAGGATTGCTCTAAGAATCAACATTAACCTGAGAAGCCAAATGGTGTCAGTCTATATCGTTACGAAAATACAAGATTTTGTATTCAGTTTTGGAATCTGATTTAGAACCAGAGTGGGCACATCTGCTGCGGTAAATATATATATATTTTTAAATTCCTTTGCATTAAATATAATTTGGGGAAATACCAAGGTTGTTACAGGTTCAATAAAATTATTGCTATTGAGGGAGTGCAGAGTAGGTTTACAAGGTTAATTCCCGGGATGGCGGGACTGTCATATGCTGAGAGAATGGAGCAGCTGGGCTTGTACACTCTGGAGTTTAGAAGGATGAGAGGGTATCGCATTGAAACATATAAGATTGCTAAGGGTTTGGACACGCTAGAGGCAGGAAACATGTTCCCGATGTTGGGGGAGTCCAGAACCAGAGGCCACAGTTTAAGAATAAGGAGTAAGCCATTTAGAACGGAGACGAGGAAACACTTTTTCTCACAGAGAGTGGTGAGTCTGTGGAATTCTCTGCCTCAGAGGGCGGTGGAGGCGGGTTCTCTGGATGCTTTCAAGAGAGAGCTAGATAGGACTCTTAAAAATAGCAGAGTCAGGGGATATGGGGAGAAGGCAGGAACGGGGTACTGATTGGGGATGATCAGCCATGATCACATTGAATGGCGGTGCTGGCTCGAAGGGCCGAATGGCCTACTCCTGCACCTATTGTCTAAAAGCAAGTATTTTGATGCCCTCTAGTTTTCCTATGCAACACAATCAAAACAAATGGCTTCAAAAGAAATATTGATTCAATCTACCATTTGAAACAAGAAAGAATCTGCAAACCATTATGGAATGTGGTTGTGCAGTATAAGCACCAACCTTTAATACAATGCGAGAGAAGAGGATTTATAGCCATTTCCATTAAATCCAGTTCCTCTAAAAATTGTATATTTTCTGAGAACGTCGCATTTTATTTGTTTCATTGTATCCTGTTCATTGTACCCTCAGGTGCTGCAGTTGCTAATTTGATGTTAGCTCATGAATCTGACTGATATGATTCAGACGTTTAGGTCATTATTTTGTTGTCTTAAAGTTGACCTTCACTTGCTGTAATGAACTCAAAGGCATGCATTTATCAAAGTCGTTATCACTCCAGTGTTGCATTAGCACTTGGCGTCACTTCGTAGCATGATCATCACAAGCAAAGCTCCCAAAAGACAAATATCTTTTATTTCCTGCTGTCTATTTTATCGTCTTCCACCATTACCATACCCACAAGAGGATCAGGCCAAAATCCAAGCCTTCAATTTTGTACATTACATCAATGATTTTACGCCAGTTGCAAGTTGTATACTTAAAATCAATAAATGGAGATATTTGATTTTGATTCTGCCAAGGATGTCACATTCAAAAAATTCTGAAAAGAACTAACATTCTTAAGCATGAAAATATATAGGTTACAGTAAACTTGCAACATTAAGCAGGCCTTGCTATATTGGAAAGCTTCCAAAAATGGGCAGAGAATGATGGGCAATTAACCAGCTCCCCTTGATGTAAGGTAGGTCGTACACCAGTTGCGGGTTGTCTGTTTATTATAATGATTTATCCTTACAGTCAGCACCTACTGCATGTTTGATTGGCTGCACACATCAGCAGGGGGGCAATGTCATAATTTGCTAGTGCCAATTAAATCCAGCCTGTTTTACTTAAAGCTATGCTGCAACATTGAAAAGGCAGGTGCAATGTGAAAAATGTTCGGACTGTCATGCAGAAATTTAATCTGAACAAGGAATCAATGATGTACATAAAACATGGGAGAGTGCAGACTTCAAGTGAAGAACTGCACCACAAGAGTTGAAGATGAAGCTGAACCATTGAAACACCTTGGCTTCAACCAGCCACTACATAAGTTGCAATTTCTTGGAGCAATTAAAGAGGCAAAAGACAAATATTTAATTTTTTTTCCAATATGGTATGATTTCACTTCTAAATTTGGTTTGGAGATTTTACATTGAAGTGGTGATCCCTTATTCAAACAGGCAAACAACAGACAGTAATCATTTCTTTAGCACAATGTCTTCTATTGGAAAAATATCCGAATCAATTATGAAGGAAGTTATCACTGAACATTTGGAAATTCATAATCCAATCAAGTGGAGTCAACCCGACTTCATAAAGGGGGAATTATGTCAGGCAAGTTGTTTATGGTTCAGTGACAGAGTATGAATTAGCATGAATAGAGGGGAACCAGTAGATGTAAGTTATTTGTATTTTCAAAATACATTAAACAAAGTATCACACAGAAGGCTACTTCACAAGATCACACCTCATGTAATTGGCAGTAATATATTAGAGGACTGGCTATCTAGCAGGAAACAGCGAGGAAACATAAGAGGATAATTTTCAGGCTGGCAAACTGTAAGCAGTGGGATGTTTAGTTTAGTTTAGTTTAGAAATACAGTGTGGAACAGGCACCTCGGCCCACCGATTCCATGATCACCATTGATCATCCCCTACACTAGGTGTATGTTATCCAACTTTCGCATCCTACGCACTAGGGTCAATTTGCAAAGTAACCGACAAATCTGCATGTCTTTGGGATGTGGGAGGAAACAGGATGACGCAGAGATAAATGAGGTCACAGGGTGAACTTACAAACTCCGCAAAGGCAGTACCAGTAGTCAGGATCGAACCCGAGTCTCTGGTACTGTAAGGCAGCAGCTTTATCGTTGCACCACTGTGACACAGAACATGCAGCTGTTTACAATATGTTATAATAACAGAAACAAATTTAATGTAGCCATTTGTAGATACTAAAAAAGGAGGGGGGTATGCAAGCTGTGAGGAGGATAACGGCAGTACAGAGAAAAAGATCCAGAGGTCACGTGAGTGGTTAAAAGGTTGGCAAATGAGGTTTAATGCAAGAAATAATAAGAAACAGAAGGAACTGCAGCAAACTGGAGCACAACGGAATTGTGGGATCTTGTACATGAAACACATTCAGCTGGTACATTGGTGCAGCTGGTATTCAAGAAAGTTAATGGAATGGTAGCTTTCATATTAAAGGGGTTGTAATATTCAATTATGAACTTCTTACTACAACCATGTAGTGCACACGTGAAACCAGTTTCAGGGACAGTTTCTTCCCAGTTGTTATCAGGCAAGTGAACCATCCCACCAACAACTGGAGGGTGGTCCTGAGATACTACCAACCTCAATGGAGACCCTCGGACTATCTTCAATCGGATTTTGCTGGACTTTTTATTGCACTAAACATTAGTCTCCTTATCATGTATCTATACACTGTGGATGGCTCGATGGTAATCATGTATAGTCTTTCCGCTGACAGTTTAGAACGCAACAAAAGCTTTTCACTGTACTTCAGTATATGTGACAATAAAACTAAACTAATTATCATTGAAGGCAGTTCAGAGAATGTTCACTAAAATGATCCTGATTTGAAGGAATTATTTAATGAAAGTTGATAAAAACAGCAGAGTTCAGAAGAATGAGTGATGATCTCATCCAGCCACCCAGCAACCTCTATGTAAAAAATAATGCCCCATATATCTCATTTAAGTTTTCCCACCTTAAAGCTATATCTTCTAGCCTTTGATATTTCCATCCTAGGAAAATTAATCTGACTGTCCACCCTATCTATGCTTCAGACAGGCCTGAGGATGTTTCCACTGGTGGGAGAGTTTAGAACCAGAGGTCTTAGCCTCAGAATTAAAGGACACTCCTTTAGGAGGAATTTCTTCAGTCAGAGGGTGGTGAATCTGTGAAATTCATTGCTACAGATGGCTGTGGGGCCATCAATGGATATTTTTGAGGCAGAGATAGATTCTTCATTAGTATGGGTATCATGGGTTATGGGGAGAAGGCAGGAGAATGGGTTAAGAGGGAAAGATAGATCAGCCATGATTGAATGGCGGAGTAGACTTGATGGACCGAATGGCCTATTTCTGCTCCTATCACTTATGAAACTTCATCTGCCATTTCTATGCTGATTTCTGTAGCTGATCTATATCCCGCTGTATACTGTGCAGCCTTACTTACAGTCTGCAACTCTAACTTGACATTGTATGTAAACCTATTAACCAACCCATCTACATCCAACTCATTTGTATATATCACAAACAACAGAGATCCCAGCACAGATTCCTGCAGAACTCCACTGGTCACAGATCTCCAGCTAGAATAACACTCTTCCAGTATCACCCTCTGTTTTCTACGAGTAAAATAGTTTTAAATCCATATTACCAAACCACTGTTAATCGTGTGCATTAGTCTTCTGGATCAGCCCACCAAAGGAGTTAACTGATGAATGTGAATTGTGTCATGTGTAAGTGGATGGCAGGAGAACTGGTAGAGTGGCGGCAGAATGATGGTAGTAAGAATTGATGAAGGTGTGAGAGGAATATTCTATTACTGTAGAAAGATGCTTGATGTCTGATTTGTGGTCGAAACGGCCCGTTTCCATGGTGCAATATATTATAGCTCTATGAGAGTGTTACTTGGAGTGTTGAACTCCAAAATGTTGAGTAAAATCAGCGTTATGCGCTGCATGGTCAGACACTTCTGCACAATTCTCATGAATGGTAACTGAGGTGTGTGTGCATATGTATCTGCATGAAATGTCAATTTGGCCCATAAATGGCAAGTATTACAGATCCAATTTCTCATCGTCCAAATATTGTTCACAGAAATAAATAGCAAAGATGCCCTGTCATTCTTTGTTAATTTTCCACAACTAACCAGATAATGGAGACAACTAGAGATTAAATTTGCAAATTAAGATGATTTGTGGTAATTAAAGATTTAAAAAAAATAAAATTAACCATTCACATTTAAACATTAGATTGTAGGGGTTGATTAAAGACACAATTATATCTTCGGTTATGAAAACATTAAGAAGTATCAATAAATTGTGCATGGGTTCCTCTATTGCCATTAATTTATAATCATTAGTATGTCAGCTGATGGTTTGTTTGGAAGATGGATTTGTTCCACAAAATCTTGGGCAGATTTAAGGGTAATAGTGAAAACATTGTTACATTTACCTTATCAGAGCAAAACGTGACAGACTAGAGGGAGAAGCTAAATCATGATGAAGTGGTGAGTGATGACAGCAATTAATGTAATCTATGGTTTCGGGGGAAGGGGAAAGACAACCATTTAGAAGAATGCTTCATCTTCCCTCCCAAGTGGCCCTGTAAATACTGTTATTAATTCATAGAGTAACTACAGACAAACTAATTCTGAATTTATCATGGGTTGGGAATTATATTGGACCAAATTATGCTCTATTTGGCACACTCCCTGCACCCGACTGCCATGTTCTTCCCTTGCCACTAATCTGGTACAGATAAGAGAGATTACTTGCCCTGGAGTGGTTTGTGGAGGCAGCATGAGGCCTCAGCTGGGACAGGGCCTGGGACATAGCCAGCCTACCACAAAATCTTCAGTTCTGAATTACCCCAATAGTCTTTGACAGGATACAATGTTTGGGACAGGACCTTGTCTCTTGTCAAGTACAGTATGTTAAAAACAAGAGGGTGACCAGAAGGTGGGACCGCTCAAGGATAAAGGAGGGAATCTATGCTTGGAGTCAGAGGATGTAGGTGTGGTTCCAAATGAGTATTTTGCACCTGTATTTATTGAGGATAAGGACAGCGAGTTCAGTGTGGAGAATACAAATATGCCACGACAGTTCAGTGCTTCGACAGCTCAAATTTATTTTTCCTGAAATAATTCCAAATTACCTGGAATTTGATGGTATTTCCTGGCCTGGTAAGCCTTTCCCAACTGCGCATGTCCGACTGCTGCCCCAACTGTGCACGCGCGGATATCGGGCCCACTGCGCATGCGCGGGGAGTCGGCGTCCCTACCGTGTCACCGGCGGCATTTTCAATTGGAACACGGCTGACGGGCTTCCCCCAACTGTGCAGGTCATAAATATACAGATACATACTTTTTTCCCGCAAATCATCCCGTGGGCCTGATTGGGCCCTTTGGCATCTCCCCGCGCATGTGCAGTGGGCCCGGATTCCGCGCGTGCGCAGTTGGGGTGGCAGTCGCACTTGGGGAAGGCTTACCGTGCCAGGAAATTTCCCAAAATTATTTCATTTCCCTAAAATTACCCGAAGACAACCCGAATTTCCCGAATTTCAGGTAATTTCCTTCAAAGTGGAAACACTACGACAGTGAGTGATCGGGAAGGAGGTCTTGCTGAAGCTCCTCAAGAGCATTGTGGATAAGTCCCCAGGATCAGATGGGATATATCCTGTGTTATTAACAGGGACAAGAGAGGATATTGTGGGGGCATTAACGAGAATCTTTGTCTCTTCTCTAGACACTGGCGAGTTCTTGGAGCTCTGGAATGTGGCCAATGTTGTTCCTTAAGAAGGGAAGTAGAGAGAATCCAGGGAATTATAGGCCAGTTGAGAGGCATATATTGGATAGATGCTCAGACCTTTTTGCTGGGTGGAAATGTCGAACGCTAGAGAGAATAGTTATAAGGGCCCGTTTCTGTGCTGAATGTTCTGTGTTCCATGTTCAATGTCAACATCTGGGAGTCTAATGGGCCTGTCCCACTTGGCGATTTTTTAGGCAACGGCCGGCGACTGTCATTGTCGTAGTAGGTCGCCGAAAAACCGGTGGCAACCTTTGTCATCCTGGCGACAGCCTACGTCAGCACCTACGCCAGTAGAAGTCAAGCTACGCTCATTGGCGTCAAACCCACTGTTGCCGAAAATCTTTCAACATGTTACAAATTTAGTGGCGACCAGAAAGACGCTACGACTTTTTGCGTGACTGAGGAGACCACCGGCGAACAAGTGGCAACAAACTATTCGCCTGTAGTTGCCTAAAAAATAGCCTAAGTAGGACAGGCCCATAAGAATTTTGAAATACCCCTGATACACGGAATATTTTTTTTAAAAAACATAGAAACTCTTGGCAATAATTTTTAAAATGGTAAATTCAAAATTAATTAATTAACAGATTAAAACACTGATAGGAAACTCAAACATTAAAATTACAGTAAAAAGGTAACGGAATGTATTTTTTTTCCCAATCTCCATGTTAGGAATCCCCAATTTGGTATCTCAACATATGTAATTTTGCCCAGTCTGGAAATGTCAGAACTATATAATACTGGGACGATCCTACCTCACAGTGGCTGAATGCCGAAGGTGTCCGGGGGCTGGAGGCCTTGTGGAGACTACCGCCGCCTGAATGACGCCATCATCGCGGATCGCTATCCGATCCCGCGACTTCCACGACTTCTCCGCTCATCTGGCTGGTGCAAAGTTTTTTTCCCCAAAAGTTGACCTGTGCGACTGGTGGAAGTGCCTAAAATGGCTATTATCACCCATTTGGTTTGTTCGAGTTCCTTCGTATGCCTTTCGGCCTTAAGAATGCCGCGCAGCCTTTCCAACGCTTGATGAATACCGTGGGTTGGGGACTTGATTTTCTGTTCATTTACCTGGACGATATCCTCGTGGCTCGCCACTCTCGGCAAGAACATTGTGCCCACCTCCATTTGTTGTGTCAGCGCCTCAGCGAGCACGGTCTCACCATCAACCTCGACAAGTGCTAGCTTGGCCTCAGTTCCATTGACTTTCTGGGCCATCAAGTGACTCACCAGAGTGCTGTTCCGCTTCCGGACAAGGTTGAGGCCATTCACCAGTTTCCGCCGCCTTCCACAGTGTAGGGCCTTCAGGAGTTCGTGGGGATGGTCACATTTTATCATTGCTTTGTGCTGGCGTCAGCCAGGATCATGCGGCCGCTTTTTCAGTTGCTAACTGGTAAGCGGCGAGACGTGCAGTGGAATGACGACGAGGTGGCAGCTTTCAATGGTGCAAAGGAGGCATTGGCTCGAGCGACGTGCTGGTTCATCCGCGGGCCGATGCCCCCACTGCCCTGACGGTGGATGCCTCTGATTCCACGGTCAGTGGTGTGCTGGAGCATTTGCTCAGCAGACGCTGGCGGTTTCTCGCCTTTTACAGTCGCCAGCTTCACCCTGCGGAATGCGTACAGTGCTTTCGACCGGGAGCTCCTTGCTTTGTACTTAGCTGTGACACTTCCGCTATTTCCTGGATAGCCGGGACTTTACTGCCTTTACTGACCACAAGCCCCTCACCTTTCCCATCGCGAAAGTTTCGGATCCCTGGTCTGCTCGGCAGCAGCACCAACTCACGTTGATTTCGGTATTCACGACCGACATCCGCCACATTGCAGGCAAGTGTAACCTGGTTGCTGACGCACTGTCCCGCTGTGCCATCGATGCCGTCCATGACGTGGCCCCGGGGATAGACTATTCCGCCTTGGCCACAGAGCAGCTGGTGGACGAGGAGATGCCTGCTTACCGTACCGCAATTTCTTGGTTGGTGCTGGACGATGTGCCGTTAGGTCCCACCGGCAGTACGATCCTGTGCGATATTTCCACGGATCAGCCACGGCCCATTGTCCTGGCCGCCTGGCGCCGCCGGGTTTTCGACGTCAATCATGGGTTGGCCCACCCGTCTATCCGTGCGACAGTTGCGATGGTGGCTGCTCGTTTTATGTGGCATGGCTTGCGGAAGAAGGTTGGTCGTTGGGCCTGGGCATGCATTCCGTGCCAGACATTTAAGATGCAGCGGCACGTCTGGGCGCCGGTGCAGTATTTCGCAGTGCCACTTTCGCCGGCGCTATGACCATATTCATGACCGGAGGCCATTCCGCTCATTGACACTTCTGCTCTGTCGTGTGCCCGTGCCCTCGTTGCCCAATGGATTGCTCACTTCGGTGTCCCATTGGACATTTCAATAGACACTAGACAATAGGTGCAGTAGGCCATTCGGCCCTTTGACAATCCACGACTATTCATTGTGATCATGGCTGATCATCCACATTCCTCAGACCGGGGGGGCGCAGTTCACATCAGAGCTGTGGTCTGTGATAACTCGCCTGTTGGGAACACAGCTTCACCATACGACGGCCTATCATCCCCAGTCTAATGGGTTGGTGGAGCAGTTCCACTGCCATCATAAGGCCGCTCTGAAGGCATGCCTCACGGGTCCCAAATGGATGGATGAATTGCTGGGCATTCGGACTGCCCAGAAAGAAGATTTGGCTTCGTCCTCTGCGAAATTGGTCCTCTTCGTCCTCCGCTTACCGTTCCGGGGAATTTATTCCGGCTGCTGGTGCGACCCTGGAGCCACCCTCGTCTGCTTTGGCCCGTTTGCGGGTGAGGGTCAGCGTCCTGTCTCCTGCCCCGACGTCTCGCCATGGCATGGCTCCTTCCCATTGGCCGCCGGCTCTAAAGGATTTTTTGTCTGTCGTTCTTCGCCGCGACGCCCACCTTTGCAGAGCCCATATGAGGGTCTGTTTCGGGTGCTGCAGCATGGGCCTACTACTTTTGTTTTGGACATGGGGGGGGGGGTTGGCGTGAGATTGTGTCTGTGGCTTGTTTGGAGCCAGCCCATTTGGACCTTAGCGAACCAGTGCAGGTGGCCCAGCTTCGTCGTAAGGGGTGTCCGCTGTCCCGGGCGCTCCCACGTCCGTCTGTACTGGGCGTGTCCCCTGTGCGTGGGGATGTATGCACAAGGTCTGGCCGCCTTGTTCGTCTTCTCTTTTGGTTCCGTGCTTTTTGATCTGGGGTGGGGGGGGGGGGTCCTGTGGCGGTCCCTGGTGGTTAGCCACTCATGGGGCGAACCCTCGACTCTGGGGGTTGTGTCATATGACTTGGTTTGGCGGGAAGAACGGGTCACGGGTCCCCCCTGGGGTATATATACTGTTGGTAACAGTTGGGGCCCTTGCCCCTTGTTGTGGTTCTGAGAGCTGTTTTGTGTTAACTTAATAAAGATCACTTTGTTTGACAACACGTGTCTCGCTATAAACTCAAAGATCATTGTGCATCACGACATCAACAAGGCATCATGTTCAGCACAAACATTGCAGGCCAAAGGGCCAGTTCCTGTGCTGTACTTTTCTATGTTCAATAATGTTATATATATCTGGTACTTCACAACTCTTGCAGTCAATTTACCGTTTCGTTCTGGGTGAATTATTTTCTGTCAAACTTTTTTTTTAAACGCCCTTCCCATATAAACCGTTCAACAATGTCTAATTTTCAAGCCACAAACTTGTATTTGTTTTAGTAGAGAGCCAACAAATAATTGGAGAGATATATTTCCATAGAGGGCAATTAAAATAACTGAGTAGTGGTGTCTGAATATCCTGGTATGGCGGCTACCAAGGGTCGGGCCATCCCAACTAACAAACGGGAATGGTTGGGTCCAGAGGCGGCCCTTAGCTGGAGGGATAAAAGGCAATTGGGTGCCATCTTCCTCTTGCGGACTTCTCTGATACCAAGAAGGACATAATAAAAGGTACCTCCCGAAACACCTGGCTCCTCGCTTTCATTTCGGGACCTACGCCCCACATTGGTGACCCCTGACCCTCCATTATCGTCATGATGGAGACAGCCGCCCGTCCTTCCACCTCAAATGCCGACCCGGCCCTGTCTCTCGATGCAGTCTCGGTGAAGTTACCCACCTTCTGGACCGCCCGGCTGCACATCTGGTTTCAGCAGGTGGAGGCCCAATTCAACCTGCGGTCGATGACACCCGTTTCTACTATCTGGTAGGGGCCCTCGACCAGGAAACGGGTGGAGAGGTCACAGACTTCCACGCAGCCCCCCGGCCACCGAGAAATACCGCGGCCTTCAGGAGCTTCTGCTCCAGATTTAGGGCCTCAGCAGGATGGAGCGTGCTGCCAGGCTCCTTCATATGGAAGGCCTAGGCGACCAGCGACCATCAAGCCTCCTAAACGAGATGGTCCCGCTCCTAGATGGGCACACGCCATGCGTAATGTTTGAGTACACATGTCTGCATCTGCTGCCGGCCTACATCCGCTTGCAACTCACGGACACCTCCTTCGCCGACAATAGGGCCCTCGGTAGGCGCGCCGACGCGCTATGGATAGCCCGCCCTGATGATTCAACGCGCTGGACGTCGGCAGGCGCGCTGACGACGGCGCACACTGATGACGTCACTCTGGCAGCTCCCGATTTCCTCCGGTGGGGCGGAGGAGCTGTGGAAGGAGTGACAGCTGCATCCCGGAGGCCTGTAAGATTGCTCCCCACGGCCGTGGCAGGTACTGCACCTGCAGGCCAGCACCAGCAAGCCCCAAGCGCCACAAGCAGGAGGCGCTGGTGCTATTACCACCAGTGTTGGGGTGCTGCAGCACGGCAATGCCGCCAGCCGTGCACGTTCTCGGGAAATGCCTGGGCCAGCTGCCAATAGTCCCCGTGGCGGCCGGCCAGATTCACTGCCTCTTCGCCTGGGATTGGCGCTCCGAGAGCCGCTTCCTCGTCGATACCGGGGCAGAACTGAACATCCTGCCCCCTTCGCTGGCCGACATTCGTTCCGGTTAGCGGGGGCCCGTCCTCACCGCGGCGAATGGCAGCCCCATCCGCACGTATGGGGTGCACATGGTCCCGATCGTGTTCGACTCCTGCCATTTCTCGTGACGGTTCACTATCGCTGACGTCTCCCAGCCGTTGCTCGGTGCCGACTTCCTCCGGGCCCATTCCCTCCTGGTGGACGTCAGGCGTCAGCGCTTGGTCCACGCCACCACGATGTAGCCGATCACATTGCGATTGAATGAGCCGGTGGGGCGCCCCCTGTCGTCCGTGGATTCCTGCTTCGCTCTGATCTTGGCCGCGTTCCCGGATATCCTGACCTCACAGTTTCGGTCATCAACCCCCAGTCACGGGGTGGTTCATTTCATACCAACTACCGGCCCACCTCTCCACGCACGAGCACGCCGACTGCCGCCGGATAAACTACGTCTGGCATGGCAGGAGTTCCGCACGATGGAGTCCTTGGGGACCGTCCGCCCTTCCAACAGCCCATGGGCATCCCCACTCCACATGGTCCCTAAGACAAGCGGGGGCTGGCGACCTTGCAGGGATTATCGGCGGCTGAATGCCGCAACAAACGCAGATCGGTACCCCGTACCCCACAACCAGGACTTCTCCGCCCATTTGGCCGGGGCTACTATATTCTCCAAAGTGGATCTGGTACGGGGTTATAACCAGATCCCGGTCCACCCGGAGGATGTACCCAAGCCGGCAATCATCACGCTGTTCGCGCTGTATGAATTCGTGCGGATGCCGTTCGGCCTTAAGAACACTGCGCAGGCATTCCAACGGTTGATGGACGGGGTGTGTCGCGGCCTCGAGTTTGTTTTCGTCTACCTCAACAACATCCTGGTGGCCAGCCGCTCACAGCAGGAGCACTGCGCCCACCTCCGGCAGCTCTGTCAGCGGCTCAGCGAGCATGGCTTGACTGTCAACCTCGCCAAGTGCCGTTTTGGGGTAACCAAAATCGACTTCCTCGGCGCGGTTCCCCTGCCGGACAAGGTCGACGCCATCCGTCAGTTTCCCCATCCATACACTGTGCACAGCCTGCAGGAGTTTGTCGGGATGGTGGCATTTTATCATTGTTTTGTGCCATCCACGGCCCACATCATGCGGCCACTGTATCAACTTCTGGCAGGTGGGCGTAAGGACGTCGAGTGGACCAATGAGGCGGTGGCAGCATTAGACGGCGCGAAGCAGGCCCTTGCTCGGGCCGTACTGCTGGTGCACCCGCGCGAAGATTCCCCGACTGCTCTTGGTGCCGTGCTGGAACAACTGACGGACGGGGTTTGGCGGCCCCTGGCCTTCTTCAGCCGGCACCTCAACCGCGCTCAGACTAAGTACAGCGCATTCGAGCACAAGCTCCTGGCTCTGTACCTGGCAGTGCGCCACTTCCGCTACTTCCTGGAGGGCCGCCCATTCACCGCCTACACAGACCACAAGCCACTCACATTCGCCCTGGCGAAGGTTTCCGACCCCTGGTCCACACGACAGCAGCAGCAGTTGGCGTACATCTCCGAATACAACACCTCCATCCGCTACGTCGAGGGGAAAGAGAACTGCGTGATCGACGCATTGTCCCGCCCCGCCATCTGCGCCGTATTCGAGATGGCGCTCGGAATTTACTATTCTGCCCTGGCGGACGCGCAGCTCACGGACGGTGAGATGCCCGCCTACCGGACTGCCATTCCGGCCATCACCTCGACGATGTCCCTCTCGGTCCTGGAGGGGCAACGATCCTGTGCGATGTGTCGTCCGGTCAGCCGCGCCCCATCGTCCCTGCCGCCTGGCGCAGGAGGGTTTTCGATGTTATCCACGGGCTGGCTCACCCATCAATCCGGGCGACGACGGCACTAGTGGCCGCTCGGTTCATGTGGCACGGTCTGCGCAAGCAGGTTGGCCACTGGGCTCGCACCTGCATTCCGTGCCAGATGGCGAAGATCCAGCGCCATGTCCGGGCGCCCCTCCAGGTGTTCGGCCTACCTCACCGGCGATTCGACCATCTCCACGTGGACATTGTGGGGCCTCTCCCGCCGTCCCGGGGCATTACCCACCTCCTCACGATGGTGGACCGCTTCACGCGGTGGCCGGAGGCCATACCCTTGGCCGACACGTCAACAGCTACGTGCACTCATGCGTTGTCCGCACACTGGATTGCTCGCTTTGGGGTGCCGGCGCACATCTCCTCAGACCGGGGGCCACAGTTCACCTCCGAGCTGTGGTCTGCCATGGCTCACTTGCTGGGTGTGCGGCTGCACCATACCACGGCCTATCACCCGCAAGCTAACGGACTGGTGGAGAGGTTCCACCGGCAGCTCAAGGCAGCGCTGAACGCGCGACTCTCTGACCCGGACTGGATGGACGAGTTGCTGTGGGTCTTGCTGGGCATCCGGACTGCTCCTAAAGAGGACTTGGCCTCATCCTCAGCGGAACTCGTTTACGGGTCACCACTTCAGTTCGGGACCTACGCCCCACACTGGCATGTTAATATGTGATCCATGTTTAGAGTTAACAAAGAAGGCCGAGCAGATGAAAGGAAGGAAATCACTTGCAACCTCTGTAAAATCCAACCCATTAAATGGAACTTAACTTCTAATACAAATGGATAGAAGCGTAGAGAAAACTTGTAATGAAGAACATGCAACAAAGGTTCACTAGATGGACACAAAATGCTGGAGTAACTCAGCAGGACAGGCAGAGATGCTGTTACTCCAACATTTTGTTTCTATCTTTGGTTTAAACCAGCATCTGCAGTTCCTTCCTACACAAAGATTCACTAAACTGATTACTGGGAAGAGCGGAATGTCCGAAGAGGAAACTCTACTAATACTTCCCAGAGGGTTAAAGAAAAAAGACAATTGTGCGGAAATACATAGAATTTAATGTGAATGTATCACAAAGTGCTGGAGTAACTCAGCGGGTCAGGTACTCGTTGAGTTACTCCAGCACTTTGTGATTCACTCAAGATTCCTGGTCTGCATTTCCTGGTGTCTCGAGTTTCATATGAGGAGACTGTTTCCAGGAATTAGAAAATCTGGAACTGAAAGTCAAAATAAGAGATGTGTGATTCACAACTGGGACGAGGAATCATTTCTTCATAGAGAGGGCTGTGAATCAAGATTAACTGACAAGATCAGTTGCATAGTCAACAAAGTGACTGGTAACATTTTGGTTAGAAGCATGAAGAACAAGTGGTTCATCAACAGTGATAAATGAGGTGCAGATTAATAACGACAAATAGAAATATTAACATATTTTATAAGAACTTTGAGCATTTATATAACCGATAATAGGGCTTATGGTCAGAACAATCTGTTGCTATTATAATCTCATTTTTTCAACATGAGAAGTGACCACAAAATTAGCAGAATGCTTCAGAACACAATATAAAACCGAAATTAGTAAAGCCTTATTGCTTAATATTTTAATATTTAACAGTTTTGCTGACCAGCCATCACTGCTCAAAAAAACAAGTTACTGCTTTTCAAAAATTGACATTCCATACCTTTAGATACATAATTTTAGAGGCCATAGCTTTAAGATGAGAGAGGTAAAATTTAAAGGAGGCGTGTGGGACAAGTTTTTTGGCTGGAAGGCGTGGCCTGTTTCCACGCTGTATCTCTAAATTAAACTAAACCTCGACTGTAAATGACTGCCCCCTAATCTTGTACCTTTGTCCTCTCATTCACCATTCTCTTGACATCTACTTTATATTCCATTAGGATCTTACATGTTTCAATAGGACCACTCCTCATTCTTCTTGATTCCAATGAACATAGATCTAGCCACATTCTTCAGCCACTCATGGCGGTTGTTCATCATTCCCACCTGACCATGATTTAACCTCTTTTGGACTGTATTCAAAGCCAGTACATCAATCAATCAATCAATGATCCTTTCTTAAATAAGGGAACCAAAACTGCGCACAGTACTCCAGGTTTGATTTCACCAGTACCCTGTGTATTGTGACATTTCCCCATTTCTAAACTCCAACCTTCTTGGAATAAAGACCAAAATGCCATTTGCATTCTTAACCACTTCCCTGCTAACCTTTTGCTATTTATGCACATGAACAAAAATGACTAAAGGCATAAAGATTTTTGTTTTAATTTTTTTTAAACTCATGTGAACTTACTTTCCTAGCAGTGGGAGATAGAAGAAAATAAATTCAATGAAGTGCACAGTACAAAATCATAAAATAAAGCATCTGAAAGATTATGGAGGAATAATGACTAATTAACTAAATCTTAAATTGTTCAATTTTGGTCTGTTACCTTGTGCCATCAAAGCCTTTGATCGGCATCCTTCGAATTTTTCACATCCAATTCACATGTTGTGTGGAAAAGCTATTGTTAATGATTATGTGTGCCTTTTATATGTACATTGTGTTGCAACTTTGCTTCTATTTCTGAAATGTTCTAACCTTTTGGTCTTACAAAAGAGCTATGGTAATAAGCTGCTATACAGTTGAAGTCTTTCAGATTTTTTTTATATGTAATTGACAAATTGAACTGACTTACCTTGGGATTCCCAGTACCTTCTAAACCATGTGCAGTTACATCAGTTGCCAATATTTCTGCTTTGATTATGTCCAGGGCTCGAAGAATCCAACTGTGCTGGCGTTTGATTTGCTTCTGTAGTTCCTGCCACTGATTTGCAATAATCTGTAGCATGTCTTTCAATCCTTCAAAGCAAAACAACTAGATATCAGCACACATCAGTTGCAACACAAAAGCTAATAATATTCAACTAACTAATGTCACAGCCGTGACAATATTTTGTAATTTGTATTCGCACATGAATATTTAATCGAGCTGTATGAAACCTGCAGAAAAACCCTATTTCTGAACTTGCTGCCTTTAAAAAGTAAGCAGGCTACTTTTCACAAAAAACAACCTCATTTTTGTAAATTAAGTACAAATTTATAGAGTTACAGAAAATGTGGCATCTAATACTCTGACTACAAACACTTTCTTATTTCTACAATTATGTTTCCTGTTGAAAACTAACACCATTTTGTTCACTGTTCTGCTTCAGTGATTTGCTTCAATGCAAACTTCTGAATGGCATCCTGCTATACTAATCAATACAGCATCAAGGGCATTTCAGCCTCTTGAAGACAGGTCTTTGGGGTCTTACACTATCAAGTCAGCTATAATGCTTTAGATTGATAGAAGCTGTGCTGACTTAGAAGATTGTGACTATCAAAAATAAATTAATTTAAAGACATCACAAACATCTGGGTGCTGGAAGAAAACATTCTCATCTGTTCTGAGCTAAACTCAAATTGGTTCTCAGCAGGGACCAAGTGCAATAGAACTGTATCTCCAATCATGTTTCATACAGAATATATTGTAAGATACAGTTTTGAACACTGATTTTTGCAATGTGATTTTATGTAACTTTTAGCACAACCTTGGAGTGAAGTCGTTCAGTTTCTGCAATCCTGAAGCAATAATTTAGTCAAGAGTCTAGAATGTTCAAATGACACATGTCCCAAAATGGATTAATGAAATTCTTACTTGTTACAACACAACAGGTCTGTAAACAGTCCAGAGTAGATACCATAATAAGCAACAAAAACTACCAATAATTTTTTTAAATAAAGTCATATGATAGTGCCCCCTATCTTGGATGCTACGCTGATGCCTATTACTGGCTCAGGCCTGGAGAGGGCAATCTCCAGCATCGATGGTAACAGCTGAGTCCAATTAGCTGATGTTGGTTTCGCCACCTGAACCTCGTCAGCCTGCTCCCTATAAAACCCAGGAGGAGGAGAGTGAGTGAGTGACACAAGTCTGAGATGACCAAATATATCAGGTGAGTTTGTGTGGCTGCCACTGCTGAACATGGTGCCATCCCCAATGCCACAGTGCAAAAACGAAATATAGGTCCCTGGTGTAATCAAGGCTGCATGTAGTTTATTGAAGTTTAAAGTGTTCAAAAGCCAAATGGTTGTTGGGAAGAAGTTGTTCCTGAGCCTGGATGTTACAGTTTTCAGGCTCCTCTACCTTCTTCCCAATGGCAGGAGTGAAATGCGAGTGTGGCCAGTCTGGTGTGGATACTTGATGATGTTGTGTGCCTTTTTACGGCAGCTCCTCCTGTAGATCGCTTTGATGGTGCGGAGAGCAGTACCCCTTCTCTCCCGGAATGTTGCCTGTCCTGCTGAGTTACTCCAGGATTTTGTGTCTATCTTCGGTTTTTGTAATTTCCTTGGTTCCAGGGCATTTGAGTTGCCAAACCAGGCTATGGCGTGACCAGTCAATATGTTCTCTACTGTACACCTGTAGAGGTTCAAGTGAGTATTCATCGACATACCAAATCACCCCAATCTCCTAAAGAAGTAGAGGCATTGGTGGGCTTTCTTTATGACTGCATCAATGTGCTGGGTCCTGGAGAAACTATGGGGTAGCTGCAATGCAGGGAATTGTATCTTGTCAAATATTACGCTCCTATAATTTCACTGACATTAAATCAGGTTGCATGTCAAGCCAATAAGTCCTGACAGCTGCACAACAAACAGGTTAAATAATCAGTGGCTAATTAAATGAGAGCAAAGTTATTACTGAGCTTCATTTCATTGTGTGCTTCTCCAATCCAGAAGTATGAGCATGATGTATATGTATTTCTTTTAGTTGCAATAAAGTTATTCTAACTTCCAATTAACCACAGAATTTGGAAAAGTATTGTTGTCATCTTCTGATCCTGTCTTACAATTAGTTCAGTTCAGAGATACATTCTAGAAGCAGGCCCCTTGGCCCAAAATGTTCCCCCCCCTTCATTGACCGGCAGTTAATTCTACAGCAAGACAATGATCCCAAACATACTGTTAAAGCAATAAAGGAGTTTTTCAAAGCGCAAAAAATGTTCCATTCTTGCATGGCCAAGTCAATCACCCGATCTGAACCCAAATGTGCATGCCTTTTATATGCTGAAGAGAAAACTGAAGGGGACGAGCCCCCAAAACAAGCATAAGCTAAAGATGGCTGCAATACAGGCCTGGCAGAGCATCACCAGAGAAGACACACAGCAACTGGTGATGTCCATGAATCGAAGACTTCAAGCAGTCATTGCATGCAAAGGATATGTAACAAAATACTAAACATGACTAGTTTCATTTACATGACATTGCTGTGTCCCAAACATTATGGTGCCCTGAAATGGGGAGACTATGTATAAACACTGTTGTAATTTCGACATGGTGAAACCAAAATGTATAAAAATGGCCTTTATTAAAATCTGACAATGTGCACTTTAAGCACATGTGATTTTTTTTTGATTTTTTTTTTTTTCTATTACAAATCTCAAATTGTGGATTACAGAGGCAAATATATAAATGATGGGTCTTTGTCACAAACATTATGAAGGGCACTGTATATGTTATGCCACTTTCTCATGCACTCCCTGCACACTTGGGGCAACTTACCAAAACCAATTAGCCTACAAACCTGCAAGTCTTGGGGATGTGGGCAGAAACCAAAGCACCCGGAGGAAACCCTCATTGTCACAGGGAGAACATGCAAATGCGGCACAAACAGCACCTGAAGTCAGGATTGAACCCAGGTCTCTGGAGCTGTGAGGCAGCAATTCTACCAGCTGTCCCACTGTGCCGCCCATGTCAAGATGAATTTGAATACTGCTTTATTTGTGTTGTGCATGAGTAGACACAGTTATAGAACATGGAATAGTACAGCACAAGAACAGATCTTTCAGCCCACAAAGTCTCTGCTGAACATGATGCTAAGACCATCATTTATCTACCTGCACATAACCCATATCCCTCCTCTGCCTG
Source organism: Amblyraja radiata (assembly GCF_010909765.2). Lineage (NCBI taxonomy): Eukaryota > Metazoa > Chordata > Chondrichthyes > Rajiformes > Rajidae > Amblyraja > Amblyraja radiata. The sequence continues at coordinate 34,779,870 of NC_045964.1, read as the reverse complement.
CAAATCCATGTGCCTATCCAAAAGTCTTTTAAACGCCACTACCCTATCTGCTTCTATCACCAACCCCAGCTGTGCGTTACTGCGACTCACTAACCTCTGTATAAAAAATAAGTTGCCCTGCACATCTTTAAAGTTTGCCCTTCTCACATTAAAGCTCTTTCTGGCAGTATTTGATTTTTCATCCTGAGAAAAATATTCTGTCTACCCAATCTATATCGTTGTACAGCAATATCATTTATTTTTATTGACTAACCAAAGGGTAAATGAAAAGACTAAATCTTACAGAGCAAAATAAACTATCATTGCAATGAAAAACCTCAGTAATTGCTCTTTGTCTTAACCTCCAAAATTATTTTGGAGAAGGGTCTCAACCCGAAACGTCGCCTGCGTCTCTTCATAGATGCTGCCTCACCCGCTGAGTTTCTCCAGCACTTTTGTCTACCTTTGATTTTTTCCAGCATCAGTTCTTTCTTAAACATTAATTATTTTAAATAATCCTTATCATAGAGATATTCTATCTAATTTCACAGTATGGCAATTTGTCTTTGAATTTTAATCTTAAAATCCCTTTGCATTTTGTGCAAAACATGTTCTCCAATTATCTAATTCTGCAGCACACTACTACTGAGGCAATTCATTGCCCTACCTAATTTAATCTCCCTTTTCTCACTGTGAAAATAATCAGCTGTGAAAATAACTCAGCTGTGAAAATAATCACATCCTCCTTTTTCTGTTTCCAACTTCTTCAAATTCCATACTGTTAAGTTTTGCTTCATATGCTCTTTCATGGAAGGATCACTTAAATATCTCTATCTTAGAAATAATTGTCATAAATAAAGTTATTTTTTAAAAAATCAGTCGGCAATAGATCAAACTCATAATGTAGGACATTATATTATTTTCATTGTTTCAGCCAGTAACTTGCCCTTTCAAAACTTATGAGGTATATCTGGTTCAACCACTCCTGTGATGTTGTCATGAGGGAGATTACTTGGATTGGCAATCAGATGGGAAGGTGATTTAAGGAGATGATTGGAGGATTATGTATAGGAGCGTGGTGATGGTTATTCAGGTAGATAATTTAAGGGTGTCTTTTTCTGTAGTGGTTGTGAATCAAATAACCTCTGGTCCCGAGGACATTGTCTACAAGGAAGGATAATAGATGTGGGGGCAATCACTAGGAGAAAATGCAGAGAAGATACTACTACTGGGACGACAGATGGCACAATGGGCTAAGTGTTCGGCTGGCGACTGGAAGGTAGCCGGTTCGAATCCCGCTTGGAGTGCATACTGTCGTTGTGTCCTTGGGCAAGACACTTCACCCACCTTTGCCTGTGTGTGAATGTGTGTGAGTGATTGGTGGTGGTCGGAGAGGCCGTAGGCGCAGAATGGCAGCCACGCTTCCGTCAGTCTGCCCCAGGGCAGCTGTGGCTACAGAAGTAGCTTACCACCACCGAGTGTGACTGAGGAGTGAATGAATAATGCGATGTAAAGTGCCTTGAGTATTAGAAAGGCGCTATATAAATCCCATTCATTATTATTATTATTACTTAGAAGATGGATGCTGCAGAATCCTGACTTTAGAAGTTTAACGATGTGCCACAATCTCTTAACTTGTTCAATCCTACTCCAATGTACAAAGCATACTCCATTGTCCATGTTTGCATAGTACAGGTGAATAAGTGATGTGAATACCAGCATTATGTGCTACATTCCATCACTGTGCATGCCCAGCAGCCTCGTACGGTCAAATAGATCGTACCTAAATGTAATTTAAATAAGTGTTACCAGAAAAACATTGCACCACTAGATCTGAAGAAGGGTCTCGACCCGAAACGTCGCCTATTCCTTCGCTCCATAGATGCTGCCTTACCCGCTGAGTTTCTCCAGCTTTTTTGTCTACCTTTGATTTTTCCAGCATCTGCAATTCTTCCTTAAGCACCACTAGATCTGGTTTCTTTGTGAATCTTTGTTGTTTAATATAAACCAAACCATTTTCCTTTCCTGGTCATTGGGTGAGGTAGCAATTGACTGGCAGCCTTGCTTGTGTCCTGAGCTATGTGCCCTGTCCAATTTTTATTCTTCTTGATTGAGAAAAAGTATATAAATCTATACATTCCAGGAAAATGCTGTCTGCAGTTCATTCTGCTGCAGATGGAGCTATTCTGCAGCAGTTGTGAAATAAATACAGGTATTTTCTGACATGCAGATACATTTGAAAGATTATGTAAATGTAGGGTCTGAATAGTGATGGAGAGGTGTAATACTGCTCTTTCATTCTGCATCATATGAACTCTTCATGAATATCCAAATTATGTGTCACCCCCACGTTTATTCAGTATATTTTATACTAGCAGTGAAGTTACAAAGGTAAAATAAATAACTGACTTGAAAAGTTGGGTGAAACCTGATTTTCTAATCTGCCACAGAGGTTCAAAAACATAGAATTGATCTCGGTAAACTATCAAAGTACATACAAATCATCACCAAATTAAATGTGGATGTAAATTGAAGCCAACGTCTCACATCTTTACTTGCTTTAGCAACTCACCTGATTTGTGAGATTCAATGAGTTCCAGAAGCTGCTGTCCCTCTTCCACCACAGCATCTTTAAGTGCACAGTGACTGTCTACGTTAAGTTTAAAACTCTGCAAAAATGAGAATATTTGCGATTAATAACTTGTTCCCCATATTGTTTTATCCTGCTATGAAAGAAGACACAGTATTTGTGTCAGTTTTAGATACAAGATTCTTCCTGAATCTTGACCAACGAACTGCTTTTCACTTTTCACTAAGCTAAGACGAAAGATTAGAAAAATCTGATCCTCATCCAATGCCACAAGTATAGCAAAAAAAGAGTGGGACTGGAAACGTCATCTGCTCATTTCCCTCCATGGATGTTGTTTGAACCGCTGAGTTCCTCCAGCACTTTATTTTTCAGATTCCAGCATCTACAGTCTCTTGTGTCTCAGCACACATGTACATTCCCAATTGAAGGGCTGAAAAGCATGGCACAGAGCAGGAGTCAGGAGCAGGAACTTTGCAATTTCTGAGCTCACTAATACCATTGTTACCCTAGTGACATCCGAGGTGTCCTCTTCCTTTACTAAACACTTTTCCTCCCTTGCTGTCACCCATGAATCCTTAGTGTCTACTAATTCTGCTCTAACTCCCTCTTCCCCCCCACCCCTCCCGTCAGAATTTCACCCCACCAGCCTGTGCATTCAACATACCATTCTGACATTTCTGCCACCAGTCACATCTTCCCATCCCACTCCTTTCCACTTTCTGCAGAGGCTATGCTCTCTGCAACTCATCCCTACCCCAGGTATTTCCCCCTGCAACCACAGATGTAACACCTGTCCCTCCGCCTCCTTCACATTTCATCCAGGGATCCGAGCAGTCCTTCCAGGTGGGACAGAGATTAGTGTGCACCACTTCCAACCTCACCTACTGCGTTTGCTGCTCCTGATGTAGCCTCCTGTATATATTGGCGAGACCAAGCCTTGACTTGGCAACTGTTTCACTGAACATTTTCACTTGGCACACCAAGGCCTGCTGGATCTCATGGTTGTTAACCATTCCCATACCGCCTTTATGTACTGGGCCTTCTCCATTACCGCCTGTCCCACTTGGGCGACCTAATTGGTGAGTTCTGGCGAGTTTTCCCTCGACTCATACTCGCAGCATGGTCGTCACGAGGTCGTAGGAGGTCTTCGTAACTCTCCTTCATGCTCGAGTGGTCTCCGCGTACTCGAGACCTCAGCTAAGCCGCGGCATTTTTTTCAATGAAATAAAATGTGAAATAAAAACAGGGAATACTGTAAATATTCACTAGGTCAGGGGTGGGGAAAGGCCGCATGCAGCCTTCTAGGCAATTAAGTGCGGCCTTTTGAATGAATCCACATTTTGTAGAACAAATCCTTTCATTTTTATTAATATGTTTTGTTCGTCTTTTATTATTTTAATCTTAAAATGAAGATACTTAAAATACCAAAGAGTAAAAGAAGATTCAACAAAATAATCCTATATCTAATTGAAGTTTCTTGGATGCAGCCTTATTAGATTACAGCTAACTTAATGCGGCCTTCCAACATGAAAAGGTTCCCCACCCCTGCACTAGGTCATGCACCATTTGTGGACAGAGAAAACGAAAAATAGTCAGCGCTCCAGGTTCCATGGCTTTTCTTTCATCAGAACTACCACGTTGGAAAGGCTGGTTAGCTGAAATTGTTGAACTGAATTTCCTTAAGGTTATAATATGCTAAGTGATATTATAAAATCCTCTTCCTTAAGGTATTGTTTGAACATTGTAAGAAGCCAAAGATAAAAAGGTCAGATTGGGACTGGAAAAGAGATTTTACCTAACAGGAAACTGAAACTTCATAGTCTCCCTTGGGGAATGAGTGAAATGAATGTACTTTTGGTCATATGTTTCATGCAAGTACTCACTGAATGAATTCTAGAAGGATCCATCTTACAATAAACATATTGCACAATAAGGTACATTCATTAAATTATATCTGTGAATTTACTGAAATTTTGGGAGTTATTTATAATAACACTACTGTAGCCACTTTGCAAGGATGTAATGACTTTTTATTTAAATTTCTGGATGGAATATGGACATACCTGTTAAAACGAGCATATATTGGTCATTGATAAATGGTAATTATCAAAGAATGTTAGAACCACTACCACACTGAAACTGGCCACTTTACCCATCAGGTGCTCTGTTTGTCTCAGTCAGGCAGTGAATTTTTAAACATAACCACAAAATGCTAATTCTCTATCTTTTGCCTATAAATTTGAATCCATGCCCTCTTAGTGCCCTCTCTCCCTCTCTCCCTCTCTCCCTCTCTCCCTCTCTCCCTCTCTCCCTCTCTCCCTCTCACCCTCTCTCCCTCTCTCCCTCTCTCCCTCTCTCCCTCTCTCCCTCTCTCCCTCTCTCCCTCTCTCCCTCTCCCACCCCCTCTCTCTCTATCCCTCTCTCCCTCTCTCTCCCTCTCTCCCTCTCTCCCCACTCTCTCACCCTCTCTCTCTCTCACGCTATCCCTCCTCCTCTCTCTCTCCCTCTCTCTCTCCCTCCCTCTCTCTCCCTCTCACTCTCTCCCTCTCTTTAGAACAGAGAACTGTATGGCACAAAAACAGGGCCTTCAGCCCACAATGTGGGGCAGAGGTGACCTGTACAAGAGGGACAGGTTGCACCTGAAATGGAGAGGCACCAACATCTTTGCTGGGAGGTTTGCTAGTGCTACTCAGTTTAAACTAGAATGGCAGGGGGTGGGAATCAGAGCAAAGTCAGCAAATGGAAGGACTGATGATAAAGTCGAGATTATGATAAGTAAGGAAGGACAGGCAGGGACATGTTCCCAGGATGGTGGTGGAGGCAGATACAATAGTTGAATTTAAGAGGCTTTTAGGTAGGTTCATGGAAGTGCAGGAAATAGAGGGATATGCAGAAGAGAATGATTTAATTAGGCATCATGTTTGGCACAAACATTACTGGGCATCCAGGGACCCCGATGGTCCATTCACTTGCTCCGCCTTCAACCTCATCTGCTGTATCCGTTGTTTTACGTGTGGACTTCTACATATCGGCGCGTCTAAATGCAGACTACACGATCGTTGCGCTGAATATCTATGCTCAGTCCGCCTTGTCCTACGCGATCTCCTGGTTGCCAAACATTTTATCTTCCCTTCCCATTCCCATACTGACGTTTCTGTCCTGGGCCTCCTCCACTGTTGGAGTGAAGCCATGTGCAAATTGAAGGAACAGCACATCATATTTTGTTTGGTTCTTTGGGCAAACAAACATTTTGTTTGTATACTTTGTGGGCAGTTTACAACCCAGTGGTTTGATTTCTCTAATTTCAATTAATCCTTGCATTCCCTCTCTCTCTGTCCCTCCCCCACCCTAGTTGTCTTGCTAATTTTACTGTTCATGTCCCCTCATTACATCCTCCTCCACAGTCAACAATGGACTGTTGTGGGATCTTTGGTCATCGGTGCCGGCACTGATTTGTTCAGTACCTTTTCATACCTCTTGTTACCCTCTCCCCTAACAGCCAGTCTGAAGAAAGGTCTCGAACAGAAACATCACCTATTCTTTTTATCCAGAGATGCTGCCTGACCCGCTGAGTTACTCCAGCATTTTGTGTCTATCCCGCCGTACATCAATGCTGTTAAGGGTCATGCATTGATTGTATATTTGCCCCTGCCTTTTGACCTCACTTGCTCCATCTGCAATTTCTCCTCCAATTTCTGTAACTGATCTATATCCCACTGTTTACTTTGACAGCCTTCCTCAGGGTACGTGACCTCAATCTTGATGTCATCTGCAAACTTACTAACCTACGTTTATGTCCAAGTAATTTATATACATCACAAACAGCAGCAGTCCCAACACACTTGAGTCTTCCCTGCACTTTCTGTCTAGAAACTTCACATCTTAATGTGTGGTGACTGGAACAGGACCTGAAATTCCAATCATAACCAATCTAAAGGCATTTGGGAGCTCCCAGATCCAATGAAGTTCTTTCAGAGAACCATTAGAGTCATTCACATTTGTAGGCCTGTAGTCACATACTGACTCGGTAAAGACAACTGAAATCCCTCCCCGATGCAGATTAGTGAACAAGATGTTATTTTATGACTGTACTCTCATCATCACTTTTTCTTTGCCAACTTTTTAATTCCATTTAAAAAAAATAAACTGAATAGAAATTCTCCATCTAATATGGAGAAAATAGATGTTCACAACATTCATTTATGTAAAGCAGATAAAAGTTTGAGCCATAATTAGGTTGTAAAGATTGTTTTCATAAACTAGTATTAAAGTACAAAAAATCGTGAAGCCATAGAATTAAATTTCAAACATGCCTGATGGTTTTCTTTACCACATTCTATCAAAATGCTTCCACTAGTGAAAGAGCATAGGACCAAAGGTCATAGCCTCAGAATTAAAGTACACTCCTTTAGGAAGGAGATGAGGAGGAATTTCTTTAGTCAGAAGGTGTGGAATGCATCGCTACAGCTGTGGAGGCCAACTCAATGTATATATTTAAGGCAGAGATAGATAGATTCTTGATTAGTACAGGTGTCAGGGGGAGAAGGCAGGAGAATGGAGTTAATTGGGAAAGATTGATCAGCAATGATTGAATGGCGGAGTAGAATCGAAGGGCTGAATGGTCTAATTCTGTCCCTATCACTTATGAACATGAACTTTATGAAAATAACCACTTAGAAGTTTATGCCATACCAGATGTGTTTCCAGGTAAAGTTTCAGACTGCTTATGTCAGCTTTTGGAGGTGTCCAATTTTCTGTTGTCTCCATTGCTTCAAACAACCAACAAATCAATTCATCAAGTTTATTTACAAAGGCCTAGAAGAAAAAGTAAACATAGTTATTAAACTGAATTAAACTTTATAGTCTTCACGGGCAACAATAATTGCAAGCACATTCACTGAACAGGAATTTACTTATTTCTAATGTCAGTCCTTGAACTATCCCCCTTTTGCTTGGCTTCCACTGATCAAATTTCTCCATGTAAGTGCCGATATGTATGATCAAAGTTGAAGCTATTTGTAAAGTTATGACTATGCAGAAAACAGGACACAGTTCAAGCCAAAATGATGACTGAAATAAGTTATAAAAGTAATTCAACATGTAGCACACTATTACCACTAACTTTACAAATGATAGTAAGTTTAGAGACGCAGCGCGGAAACAGGCCCTTTGGCACACCGAGTCCACGCGCACCAGTTAACCCCATATGTTAGCACTATCCTACAGACTGGAGACAATTTAAGGGCCTGTCCCACTTTCACAACCTAATTCACGACCTTTTTTACTCGTGGACATTTTTCATCATGCTAGGAAAAACGCCCCGACCTACTTAATGCCACGAGTACCTACAACTAGCATCACTGCCTGCTACGACCTACCTACGACCTCGTGACGACCATGCTGCGAGTACGAATCAAGGGCAAACTCGGCAGAGGTCGTGAATTATGTCGTGAAAGTGGGACAGGCCCTTTATAATTTTACCGTTGCCAATTAACCTACAAACCTGTATGTCTTTGGAGTGTGGGAGGAAACCGGAGCACCCAGAGAAAACCCACACAATCACAGGGTTGAACAGACAAACTCTGCACAGAGCACCCATAGTCAGGATCAATCCCGGGTCTCCAACCTGTGCAAGTCAATAGACAATAGGTGCAGGAGTAGGCCATTCGGCCCTTCGAACCAGCACCGCCATTCAATGTGATCAGGGCTGATCATTCCCAATCAGTACCCCGTTCCTGCCTTCTCCCCATATCCCCTGACTCTGCTATTTTTAAGAGCCCTATCTAGCTCTCTCATGAAAGCATCCAGAGAACCTGCCTCCACCGCCCTCTGAGGCAGAGAATTCCACAGACTCACCACTCTCTGTGAGAAAAAGTGTTTCCTCGTCTCCGTTCTAATTGGCTTACTCCTTATTCTTAATCTGTGGCCCGTGGTTCTGGTCTCCCCCAACATCGGGAACATGTTTCCTGCCTCCAGCGTGTCCAAGCCCTTAACAATGTTATATGTTTCAATGAGATCCTTCTAAGACCAACAATAAAAATGTGGATTTCAAACATGTTCGAAACATTACATCTGGAAGAGATGAGACTCCTCCTAGCAGGCAAAGCAGACCACTTCCAAAAGACGTGGTCTGCATTTATGGACTTATTACAAGCATAAGGTACAATAGTAATTTAAAAAATAAATGGTGCCAGGATCTGGTAATGGGGGGGTGAAAAATACGGTTGGTATATCCCTTTTTGCGGAGTTTAAAAAAAATATAATAGAGCGATTGTTACTCTTTCTTTCTTTCTTTCTTTTCTAGGGTCTATTTCTTAACTTTCTTCTCTAACTCCTTTTCTAATGGGCTTTCTTTTCCCAACACTTTCCTGCACCTTCACGACTCTTTCTCACTTTCCTTACTTCTTTTCTTTCTATCTTTTTTAAAGTTCAAAAAATGAAGGGGTACAACAAATGTAATGAGATATATGTGGTGTGTAATATTGCAACTTATTGTACTTCTAATAAAAATAAAATTTAAAAAAAAGAAGAAAGAAAAGAGATCCTTCTAAACTCCAGAGTGTACAAGCCCAGCTGTTCCATTCTCTCAGCATATGACAGTCCCGCCATCCCGGGAATTAACCTTGTAAACCCACTCCCTGAATAGCAAGTCTCCCACAAATGTTAGTTGATTCAGTTTATTTAATCTTAAAGCAGAGTTCTCTATACAGGACCTATTCCATGACCACGATCACATAATCTATGCTGATATTCTAATGAAAAATTTAGCCTTCATATTTACTTGTATGTTTCAGATCAAATCCATTTGTATAGCACCAACTATGAATCTATTAAACTGAAAAATAGGCTATTTTTAATCAATCTACTCAACCACAGATGAGTAACCTTATTTAAACAACTATAGTTAATAGTTACAAAATAGTAACAAAAATAGTCAATAAAGGTTTACACTTATACTTAGCACTACCTGACAGAGTGCCAATTCCTTTCTGGCGCTCTTTGTCCTGGAGTCTTGTACCTGGTGTGAATACTCGCCCTACTTTGACACCACCCTCTGTGTAATAAAACTTGCCCCACACATCTCATTTAAACTTTGCCCCTCTCATCTCAAAGCTATACCCTTTAGTAATTAATTTTTCCATCCTGGGAAAATGATTCTGACTGTCTCCCCTATGTACGTCTCTCATAATTTTACATACTTTCATCAGGTCTCCCTGTAACGTTCGGCATTCCAGAGAAAACAATCTAAGTCTGTCCAACCTGTCCCTGAAGCCAATACCCCCTAATCCAGGCATCATTCTAGCAAACCAGTTCCGAATACAAGTCATTATCAATCCCGTTGTGGCGGCACCTGGTGGCCGGCCACGGGCATAGCGAACCTTCGGCTCATGAGGGAGGAGTTGAGCATCTCAGTGGGAGGCGTTTTGTCATGGGGTCTGGCACTGGGTATTTAAGGTCGGGTAACGCCCGGTCACGGGGTTGGAGTAAGCAGTAGCACGGCGACAGAGGCAGCTTTTCTCCGGGCTGCAGCTTCGACCCGTCCTCGCGGCCTACCAGCGGGCCTGGAGCGGCGTTTCCTGTCGCGGACCGCCCAGAACCTCGGCTTCGGCGGCGGCACAGCGCTGGAGCGCTATCGTGGAGCGGGTGATGCCTTGCCTGGGTCGTCGTGCTGGAGCTCCGGTGAGCTCTGGGTAAAACATCGCGGAGCTACGGGACTGTGGAGCGGCCAGCTGCGGGCGGCAGCGCCGAACTTTACACCGGGAGCCTGGGATCTCGCGACGAGATCGGCAGTTGTGGAGCTCCAACCGGCGCGGCCTTGTCGGCTTCGGAAGCCGCGGCCTCCAGTACGGAGGCGGCCGTTCCAGGGTTCCCATGCCGCTGTGAGGACTCTCCCGACGCAGGAGCACCACCACCCGGCGAGAACGGCCAGGAACATCGGGCCTCCGTAGAGGCAACTGTGGAGGCCTCAATAGGCCCGACTATGGGTGAACTGGGGTTGGGGACTGGACTTTGTGCCTTCCCTCATGGTGGGAGCCATTGTGGGGGGATGTTCTTTGTGTTTAAGACTCTCATTGGTGTTATGTCTGTATTCTTTCTTTGTGTGCTGCAAAATGGCAAAAAGCATTTCACTTCATTACACCTCGGTGTATGTGAATGTGACCAATAAAATACCTTTGACACCTTTGATACCTTTGACAGTAATAAATTACATTTCATTCTCACAACTTTGTGTTCGACTCATTTTTGGCTGGACTCCTGTGAGTCCCCGCTACACTGGTGACCCTGATGACCAGAAGTGGAATCCTGGAAAAATGTCCTGAAAAAATGCACCTCGCTCAACATGCCGCGTACGAGGCCGAGCTCAATGCGGTCACCCTGAAGCTGCTTAACTTTTGGACCTCGCAGCCAGGGGTTTGGTTCCATCAGGTCGAATCCCAGTTCCACGTCCGCGGCGTGAAGGTAGATGAGATCCGGTACCATTATGTGGTAGGCGCTCTCGACCAGGAAATGGCCGTTCGGGTCGTGCCGTACCTGGATAATCTGCCGGCGGCGGGTAAGTATGTAGGCCTCAAGAAGCTGCTGCTACAGATCTTCGGGCCATGCCGCATGGAGCGAACGGCGCGGGTTCTCAACATGAGTGGGCTCGGCAACTGGAAGCCCTCGGCCCTCATGAGCGAGATGCTCGCGCTCATGGGTGACCACCGGCCCTGCCTCCAATTTGAGTACACTTACCTGCAGCAGTTGCCATGTGACATCTGCCGGCAGCTCTCGGGGGAGAGCTTCGAAGATCCTCTGAGGCTAGCGGCGTGCGCCGACGAGCTGTGGCTGGCCGACCAGCAGGAAGTGGGTGTGCTGGAAGCCCTGCACCGGATCGATGCAGTGCCCTGGAAGGCACAGCGGCCTAGGACCATGCCCACAAGAGGCTCCGTGGAGCTGCAGACCAGGCAAGTGGCACAGGAGCCAGGAAGAAAGATGTGGTGCTGTTATCACCAACGCTGGGGGACAGTGACCCACCAATGCCGCCAATCATATGCGTTCCCGGGAAACTCCGGAGCCGGCTGCCGGTAGGCACCGCGGTGGTCGGCGAAATTCCTCGTCTGTACGCGCTCAGGGCATAGGTTCCTGGTGGATACTGGAACGGAGGTTAGTGTTTTGCGCCTCGCTCCAGAGCAGACACGCGGGCCGGTAAGCAGGGCCCCCTCTTGACCACAGCGAATGGGAGTTCCATCCGCACCTACGGCATCCATGCCATTTCACCTGGCCTTTTGTTGTCACAGACGTGTCCCAACCGCTGCTGGGCACAGATTTCTTGCGGGCGCAAGAGCTCCTGATGGATGCGAAGGGCCAGCACGTCCACACGTCATCGTTGGAGGCGATTTACTTGCGCCCTACCGCGCCCGCCCGTCGAACAGCAACCCGGTGGCAGTGGTGGACAACGGCTATGCCCAGGTTCTGGCCGAGTTTCCGGACATTGTCACCTCGGAGTTCGGCTCGGCCAGCCCGAAACATGGGGTCGAGCACCACATCCTCACCTCGGGCCCACCATTCCGCGCCCGCATGCTTGCCCCCGACAAACTTTTAATTGCCAAGGCGGAGTTTCACAACTTAGAGGCCATGGGCATTGTCCGGCGCTCCAACAGCCCATGGGCCTCCCTGCTTCACATGGTGCCAAAGGCTTCTGGGGGCTGGCGGCCTTGTGGGGACTATTGCCGCCTTAATGAGATTACGACTGCCGACCGGTACCTGATTCCTCACATTCAGGACTTCACAGCCCATCTGGCTGGGCCTAAGTTTCTTGCCTCAGTCAATAACCTGGGAAGAATCCAGTCAGGTTCTGGGAATTTATCCACCTTGATGCTATTTAAGACCGCCAACATTTTTGTCTTATTAATTTCAAACTACCCTTGCATATTAGTGTGCAATGAAATGAAATGGTGATCTTCATACCACTTGGATCAGTGTGGATTGAGCCAGCAGGGCAATGTGAAGAGATTGCCAGTGATCATTGTTGAGCTTGTTACCATAGGGAAATTGTCTGGCCCAGGGAGAATTGTGTAGCCATTCAAACAGGGGGAGATGACAGTTTTGAAAACATCCAACAGGTGGTGACAGAGACCATCTGGGTAGGCTGTCAACACATGGAGCAGCTGCTGCCGCCACTCCCACTCAATGGCCCACACTCCCCGTGCCAGTCAGGAAGCGGCTCCACGGCTACATCTCAGCACTGAATGGCCATTACACTTGCCCCAAATTACCTGACATCTGTTCTCATGGACGCCGTCAGTGACTCCCTCCATATATTAGGAATTGAGATAATTTTAGCTTTCATTGCTGCAGGAAAACTCACAGAGGACTGAGCACTTGATCACGCTCTTAGTCACACAGCAGCACTGTCAGCAATTCATTAGAAATAAATCTAGAATAAGCCCTTTGAGCACTCCTTCCTTTCCAGTTTCAAAGAATGCATATGAATTTCTGGGAATGCATCTTAAGTGAAGTACCTATGTACAGTGATTAATTGATTGCTTTGTTGTGCACTATTTAATGAATTCAAAAAATGTATGCAGAAAATTTTACTATTAGCTTATTCATTTTCTCACATGTATTTTAACCATCTCTTAAGGCTTGAGAATGGTTGCATGGTAGAAATGTATCCACTCAGAAGCAGGAGCAACTGTGCACAGTCATTTTACATTGGACCACGACATCCATCTTGGGGAAGAGTGATTCATCTTAAACTAAGCTGAATACAGACCTTGAGGGTAAATAACTAACTACTAAATTGTTGAGTCATCCAGTGCCAGGAAGAGCTCCTTTCAATGCTGGATTGATGGTTGTCTCTTAAATAATGTATACTTCTTTTTTGACCTTCAAATGTTTTTGGTGGCAACTCCATCAGTTTCTCTGAATGTCTTTTCAGACTAAATGCACCGATAAAAAAATCTGGCTTTCTGTTTAGCTCTGTTTAACTTATCTGGGAAATCACATCTATCTGTGCTACAATTACCTGTCATACTTCCACCTTAGGAATTGATTTTGCTGCTGGTTCCCACCACCAATCTACATAGACGTTTGAAAAGTTGGTTAGAGGGGGTGGGTTAGCTCTGCTGGTAAGGACTAAAATTCCATCCTTAGCAATGGATGATATAGGATCAGACAATGCAGAATCCTTGTGAGTGGAGCTAAAATGTTTGGCAACTGGGGGATTGCATAGGCCAAGGCGGACCGAATAGAGGTGTTCAGCGAAGCGGTTGCCCAGTCTGCGCTTGATCTCGCCAATGCAATGTCCTCCTGTGTATTAGCCATACCATGATTGTATATGATTGACCCATCTTTTATCCAATTCACCATCTTTCACTGGTTTGAAATCTGCTTCCCAAAGTACAGTTGGAAGCTCATTTTAAATTAATATGCCATTGTTTTTCCAGAGTTCCCTTCCCAATCTAATTATTCCTGATGCTGCTCTCACACTCTTCAACAACCTGTTATAAATATATTGCTTTAATTGGGTCTTCCTTTTCTCCAATTCACAACATTTTCCTACTTGGTATGCTTTGATAAGCATTCTGAAATTTTATTATATAGGTAATGATTTACAGTAAGTATATTCATTACGGTTGTTGGATTTAACAAACCCTAAGATTAAATTGCGGATGTGCATGACATCACATGTAACTTCTTATGCAATTCAAATTGTAGATGTCTCAAACATTTGGAAAAAAAACTTCCAATAAAAGAAAGCTGGAGCATCAACATGTCTTTCAAAAGTTAAACAGAAAAATGTTATTCTATATATTTTCGTTGCATTGAAAGATATTAAATAGTTATATCATTCGGACAAGGAGGTAACAGCTGAACTGAGCAATGCAAAAGCAAAATTATGGTGAGACTCCCTTATTAATCAAGAACTGTACCTCCATAATATTTCACTTTGTGCCATGTTGCATAACCAAAGCATATGTTAAAACTAACTTTCTGGCTCAGAAAATCTTAATTTGTAAAGCAAATTTTTTTTAAATGAAATGTTCAGAAAGCCATGACTTTGTTAAATTTAATTAAAATAACAAACACGGCATATGTGTGACTCATGAAGTAGGTAAAACCTTTTCACATTGATTGTAGCTAACTTGTATTGTGCTTAGAATGAAGATGGAGTTTAAGCTACCGTCTTTAGGCATAGTGGCAACTTATTTTTGTCCATGGGTCATGGTTGTCCTTTAAAATGTATGCGCTTGGTTTATACTGTAATGCAAGACTTGAAAGTTCAGTGATAACTCGAGCATTGCAAATAAGAAAACTGACAATACAGTTTTGATTTGTTTATATTGACATTACCACCAAGAATTCTAATTTCCTCTGGAAATACTGTACTTCTTTTCCATTAGCAGCACAAGAGAACTGAAATAATAACTCTGTTTTTCTTTCTACAGATGCAGATTGCCCTGCAGAGTATTTCCAATTTTTTTTAAATGTCAGATTTCCAGCATTTACAGTTGCCAATATGAAGTTATTTATTTCCCAACATCTGAGAGTCAGGAGTATAATATTCTCAAGTTTAACAATTCATTACATTTTGAAGATGGATTACAGATGAACTATTAACCTGGTATAATTAAGGTTCCCCTAGTCATTCAGTGTAGAAATGGACCCATTGGTCCCATCTTGCCCACCACGATCAACATGGACCATATCCTTCTAAATCTATCCTATCCATAAACCTGTCCAAATATATTTAAATGTGGTGATAATACCTGCCTCAACTACCTCTGGCAGCTCGTTCCATATACCCACCTTTCGTGTAAAAAAAAAAGTTGTCCATCAGGTTCCCATTAAATCTTTCCTTCCTCAATTTAAACCAATGTCCTCTGGTTCTTGATTCCCCTACTTTGGATAAAAGACTGCATTTACCCCATCTATTCTTCTCATGATCTTATACCCCTCCGTATGTTTATCCCTCAACCTCCTGCATTTCAAGGAATAACGTACTAGTCTTCTCAACCTCTCCCAATAGCTCAGGCCCTCGAGTCCTGGAAACATCCTCGTAAATCTTCTCTGCAACCTTTCCAGCCTAACAACATATTTCCTGTAACAGAGAGAGAAAAACTCAACGCAACACTCTAAATGTGGCCTTGTAAAACTGTAACATAACCTCCCAAATTCTATATTCAATACTCTGACTGATGAAAGCCAATGTGCTGAAAGCCTTCTTCATAAGTTCATAAGTGATAGGAGCAGAATTAAGTCATTTGGGCCATCAAGTCCACCCTGCCATTCAATCATGGTTGATTTATCTTTCCCTCCCCACCCCATTCTCCTGCCTTCTCCCCATAACCCCTGACACCCATATTAATCAAGAATCTATCAACCTCTGCTTTAAAAATATCCATTGATGGCTTCCACAGCCATCTGCAGCAATGAATTCCACAAATTCACCACCATCTGACTAAAGAAATTCCTCCTCATCTCCTTTCTAAAGGTGCATCCTTTTATTCTGCGGCTATGCCTCTGGTCCTAGACTCTCCCACTAGTGGAAACATCCTCTCCACATTCACTCTATCCAGGCCTTTCACTATTCTGTAAGTTTCAATGAGGTCCCCGTCATCCTTTTAAACACCAGAGGGTACATGCCCAGTGCTGTCAAACCTCATCATATATTAACTCAATTATTCCTGGGATGATTCTCGCAAACCTCTGGAACCTCTCCAACACCAGCACATCCTTCCTCGGACATGGGGCCCAAAATTGCTCACAATACTCCAATTACAATGCCTTATCAATCCTCAGCAATACATCCCTGTTTTAATATTCCAGCCCTCTCGAAATAAATGCTAGCATTGTGTTTGCCTTCCTTACTACTGATTCGAATTGAAAATTAATTGTTTGGGAATCTTGCAACAGCATTCCCAAGTCCCTTTACACCTCCGATTTCTGAATTCTCTCCCCAATTAGAAAATAGTCTACGCCTTTATTTCTACTACCAAAACTACAACTCCACACTTTGTATTCCATCTGCCACTTCTTTGCCTAGTCTCCCAACCTGTCCAAGTCCTTCTGCAGTCACTTCTTTCTCTACACTACCTGCCCCTCCTCCTATCTTTGTATCATTTGCAAATTTGGCCACAAAGCCTTCAATTCACTCATCCAAATCTTGATATACAATGTAAAGAGTAGCATTCCCAGCACTGACCCCTGCACATCACCACTCGTCACTGACAGCCAACGAGAAAAAAACCTTATTGCCTCTCTGCCTTCTGCCACCCAGCCAACCTGCTATCCACACTAGTATCTTCCCTCTGATACCATGTGCTCTCATCTTCTTTAGCAGCCTCACAAGGCCTTCTGAAAATCTAGGTAAACAACATCCAGTGACTCTCCTTTGTCCTTCCTCAAAGAATTGCAACAGGTTTGTCAGACAAGCTCTCCCTTTCACAAAACCATGCTGACCGGTCTATTTTATCATATGCTTGTAAGTACTCAGAAACCTCTTCCTGTATAATGCACTCTAAAATCTTACCAACCACTGAAGTCAGGCTAATTGGCCTATAGTTTCCACTCTTCTGCTTTGCTCCCTCCTTAAATAGTGGAGTAATATTTAAACCTTAAACCTATGTCATCTGGTTCTTGATTCTCCTTATTCTGGGCAATGGACTCTGTCCATCTACCGATCTATTCCTCTCACGATTTTGTACACCTCTATAAGATCACCCATCATCCTCCTGTGCTCCAATGAATAGAGTCCTAGCTTGCTACCCCAGGCAATGCATTCCAGAACCCACCACTCTGTGTGGAAAAACATGCCCTACACATCTCCATTAAACTTTCCCCCTCTCACATATGGCTATGCCCTCTAGTGTTGGACATTTCCGCCCTGGGAAAAACGATTCTGACTGTCCGCCCGATCTATGCCTCTGATAATTTTACATACTTCTGTCAAGTCTCCCCTCATCCTCTGATGTTCCAGAGAAAACAATCCAAGTCTATCATAACCTCTCCCTATAGCTCAGCCCCATGAGTCCTGGCAACATTCTTGTAAATCTTCTCTGCACCATTTCCAGATTGACAACGTCTTTCCTTTAACATGGTGCCCAGAAATGAACACAATACTCTAAATGCGGCCTCACCAATGTCTTATATAACTGCAACATCTCCCAACTTCTATACTCAATACTCTGACTGATGAAAGCCTTTTTGACCAAGGACAAAACTAAAACAAACTAGACCTACTGAAATTCAAGATTTTTTTTTTTTTTACCATAATTAAGTTAGGAAGTAATGCCCATATTGTACAGGGTGCAAAATAAATGTAATGCTCAGCCGTTAGATGCTTCAAGCTTTATATTTCAACTGATATATATAATTCATGGTGCCTTGAATAAAATAGCCAGTGCTTCTCATTGCAGATTGATTCCTTCAATAATAATGGTATCTGGAGATGAAAAGATGCAAAAGAATACAATTCTGTACACGGTGATAGGACTGATGCGTGCTTTTAATACAAGATAAAACATTACACTTTCATTGTCCTTGAAAGGATAAATATTCTCCACCGCTGACACTCATTTCCTTCCAAAATTAAATAATAGAAAAAGAAACAACAAAACAAACTGCAACAAAAAATATTAACCAATAAACTGTCAACATAATTGGCAAAGGCATCTTGTAAATATAAAGACAACTTGTAGAAATGAAAGTGGTTTACAAATCGATTTGCCCATCAACAATGAACAATGGAATCTGACACCAGCAGAGCTATTTTTTTTTCAAGCAATTTCTGTATCTTTTCGATGAAGAAAATAATATCTATGTGGATTCCAGTTACATAGAACATAGGATAGTACGGCACTGGAATGGGCCTTTCAGCCAAACATGATGTCTAGCTAAACCGATCTCATCTACCTGTACATAATCCATATCCCTCCATTCCTTGCACTTCCATGTGCCTAAGTAAAAACCTCTTAAATATGACTGCCACCTCAGGTAATGCGTTCCAGGACCCATCACTCTGTGTGAAAAACGTGCTCCACACATCTATATACTACTAAAGGTCTCATCTTATTCGTGTGTGGATGTGATTGCGATGGTATCTATGCCAAAACGGAGGGGGGGAGAGGGAGGGAGAGAGAGAGAGAGAGATCCAGAACTTCCCTCCGACCCCCCCCCCCACGTGGTTTGATTCAGTGGATAAGCTGCTGATTCTTTAAAGATAAGATCAATTTCATTTATAGCCGCATTTTCTTTTAAAAACACCGCAAATTTTTATTAACTTTGATTTTATTCGAATCCTTTCATTTTCATTGACGATTAACAATGTAATTAGGTTACTTTAAGGTTTGGTTTGGCATTGTGTTTAGTGGGGTAGTGCGAAAGGGGAGAGGTGAGGGTAGGGAAAAGGAGAGCTAGGGAGAGAAGAGGGGGAGCGAGTGTATGAGCCACGCCTGCGCAGTTGGGGGCTATGGGTGATTATTGCGTTGGGGAACGGGTTGCATTGGGGGAATGGGTACATCACAATGGAATCTGGTTTAGCAGCAAATCTGGGGGGGGCTTAATATGGGGGAGGGGGTTTAGTCTGTGTGGCGGGGGTTAGTGTGTGTGTGTGTGGGGGGGGGGGGGGGTAGTGTGTGGGGGTGGTTGGTGTATGTGTGTGGGGGAACTGATCCCACCGCTAGTCACATCTTCCCATCTCCACCCCTTTCCGCATTCTGTTGAGAATGTTCCCTCCGCAACTCCTAGATTCGCGCATCCCTTCCCACTCAAACCATCCCCTCTCCGGGTACATTCCTCTGCAACTACAGGAGACACAACACCTGTCCCTATACGTCCTCCCTCAACTCCATCCAGGAATTCCGACAATCCTTTCAGGTGAGGCAGAGGTTCACTTGCACCTCTTCTAAACCTCATCGACTAGTCAAGTCAAGAGTGTTTTATTGTTATATGTCCCGGATGGCTCAGTGAATATCTTACTTGCTACAGCACAACAGAACATGTGAATATGTAAACATAGTATATAACAGGGGAAAGACAAAAAAAAGAAAAAGATCAATAAATAACAAATATAGTGGCCGATTCAGAGCGTGGAAAGCTGTGGTGCCGGGCGGCTGCGACCCGACTTTGGAGCTTCGGAGGTTATGGCCGCAGGCCTGTGGACGGTAACATCGGGAGATCGCGGGTCCCTGGTGGGAGACCGCTTTTCGGAGCTCCCGCAACGGCAACTTCTCTCGCCCGAATAGCGGGGTTAAAACGACCTGGAGCGGCTTTAACGGCCATGGGGCTTACCATCACCCGCTGGGGGCTCTAACATCAAGACCTGGAGCAGGGCCTTACATCGCCCGGCGCGGCCTTAACAGCCGCGGGACTTACCATCGCCCGCCGGGGGCTTTAACATCAGGAGCCCCGGTCGCCTCGACACAGCAGTTGCACTGCTAGACCGCGGGAGAAGAATAAAGAACAGGAAAGAGACAAGACTTTTGCCTTCCATCACAGTGAGGGGTGTTTGGAGATTCACTGTGATGGATGTTTATGTAAATTGTGTTAATTGTGTGTCTTGTGTTTTTTTTTGATGTTATGACTGCAGGAATGAAATTTCGTTCGAACCATGTCTGAATGACAATAGATGGCATTCTATTCTATTCTATTCTATTCTAGTCTAGTCTAGTGCAATAATAATATAGTCTTTTGCAGTTCAGAGCTCAGAGCTTAGTCATTGTTGTGTTTAATAGCCTGATGGCTGTAGGGAAGACGCTGTTCCTGAACTTGGACGGTACAGTTTTCAGGCTCCTGTACCTTCTTCCTGATGGCAATGGTGAGATGAGTGTGTGGCCAGGTTGGTGTGGGTCCTTGATGATTTTGGCTGCCTTTTTGAGGCAGCAACTACGATAGATCCCTTTGACGGTGGGGAGGTCAAAGCCGGTGATGGACTGGGCAGTGGTCACAACTTTTTTTAGTCTTTTTCGCTCCTGGACGTTCAAGTTGCTGAACCAGGCCATGATGCAACCAGTCAGAATGCTCTCTACCGTGCACCTGTAGAAGTTTAGGAGAATCCTCTTCGACATGCCGAAACTCCCCGTAATCTTCTCAGGAAGTAGAGTCACTGATGTGCTTTCTGTATAATTGCATCGGTGTGCTGGGTCCAGGAAAGATCTTCGGAAATGTGCATGCCCAGGAATTTGAAGTTATTGACCCTCTCCACCATCGTCCCATTGATATGAACAGGATTGTGGGTCCTCATCCTTCCCCTACCAAAGTCCACAATCAGTTCCTTGGTCTTACTGATGTTGAGAGCTGGCACCATTTGGTCAGTCGGTCTATCTCACTTCTATACTCTGACTCGTCCCCTTCTATGATTGATTCGTCCAACCATAGTGGTGTCATCGGCAAACCTGATGATGGAGTTCGCATTATGTCCGGCTACGTAATCATGGGTATATCCATTGAACTATATCCATTGTTCTCGGTGAGGACTCCTAAATATTGGCGAGGCCATACGCAGACTGGGCGATCGTTTCGCTAAACACCTACGCTCAATCGACCTTGGCCAAAGCAATCTCCCGGTTGCCAAACATTGTACTGTAATGACCCTTCCCATTCCCATACTGACCTTTCCGTCCTGGGTCCCCTCCACTGTCAGAGTGAGGCCACACGCAAATTGGAGGAACAGTCCTTCATATTTTGCATGGACAGCTTACAACCCAGTGGTATGAATATTTATTTCTCTAATTTCAAGTAACCCTTGCATTTCCTCTGTTTTCGCCCCTCCACCCGCCCTCCCCCCTCACAGTTGTCCTACTAGTTCCATTGTTTGCATCCATATATTCCTTAGTTATCACCTCTTCCACAGCCAACAGTGGACTATTGTGGTCTCCACCTTTCCTTGGCCATTGGTACCGGCTCTGATTTGTTCTGAACTTTTTAATACATCTAGTGTCCCTCTCTCCTGACTCTCAGTCTGAAGAAGGGTCTTGATCCAAAACGTCGCCTATTCCTTTCCTCCAGAGATGCTGCCTGACCCATTGAGTTACTCCAGCATTTTGTGTCTATCGCAATTGGTCACAAACTTCCAGCCAGAATATCTACCTTCCACCAGAACCTTCTGCCTTCTATGAATAATCCACACAACCAAGATATCATGAATCCCATGCATCTTAATCTTCTGGATCAGCCTACCATAAGAGACCTTATCAAAAGTCTTACTAAAATCCAAGTATACAACATCCAACGCCCTACTTTCATCAATCTCATTTGTCACCTCCTCAAGCAAGTTAGTGAGACACGATCTGCTGCATACAAAGCTGTGTTGACTATACCTAATTAGCCAATTCTCTTTCAAATGAAGTAAATACTATCTCAAATAATTCTCTCCAATAGTTTCTCTACCACTGACATGAGGCTCACCAGCCTATAGTTCCCTGGATTCTCTCTACTTACTTTCTTCACAAAATAGCAATATTGGCCTTGCCTGTGGCTAGAGAAGACACAGAGATCCTTGTCAAGGCACCCGTAATCTCCTCTCTTGCCCACAATAACCTGGGATAGATCCCATCAAGCCCGGGGGACATCCACCATCCATCCAATGTTCTTTAAAAGTCTCAGCACCACCTCTTTCTCGATCTCAAACTGCCCTGGCATATTTGTATTCTCCACACTGTTGTTTGATAAACAACAAAAGAAAAATATGTTTAAATCATGTATCATCTGTATCTCACTGAAAATACTCTGTGAATTTTCCTTTGAACTTAAGTATGTTTTGGATTGGAAATTAGACAAAATCAGTAGCTATTCAGTTCACTAATGAAACAACAAGAAGGTTCTTTGTATATTTTTACAGAATCATAGAAATGTACAGCAAGGAAGAAGCCCATCTAATTCATCATGTTCATGTTAGATCTTCAAACGAGCCATCTATTTAGTTCTACTGACTTAAAGGTAAAGATGCCTTTTGATACATCGGCCTTCATCGTTAAGGGTATTGAGTAGAGAAGCTGGAATGTTATTTTCCAGTTGTACAAGAAGTTGGTGAGGTCATATTTGGAGTACTGTGTTCAGTTTTGGTCACCCTGCTAAAGGAAGGATATCATTAATTTGGAAAGAGTGCAGAGAAGATTACAAGCATTTTGCTAAGACTCAAGGGGTTGAGCTATGGGGAGAAGTGGGCAGGCTTGGACTTCATTCCTTGGAGTGCCGGTGACTGAGGGAGATCTTCTAGAGCTGCATAAAATCATGAGGAAAGACAGAGTGAATGCATGCACAATGATTTTACCCAGGGTAGTGACATAGGTTTAAGGTGAGTGGGACATGATTTAATAGGAACCCGAGGGGCAACATTTTCACTCTGAGGGTGGGGGGCATATGGAACGAGCTGCCACAGGAGGGAGTTGAGGCAGGTACTATAACAACATTTAAAAGACACTTGGACAGATACATGGATAGGAAACCTTTATGGGCACAAGCAAATGAGACTAGCTTAGACGGGGCATTTGGTCGTCATGGACATGTTGGAAATTTCAGTTGCGATGGAAAAGTATGGAAAGAAGGTTATGGGAAATAGATAATGTTGGAAAAGGAACAAAAGGAAAATTAGATTGATACTTTAGACCCCTTCACATTGGCCCAGGTGGAGTCATGCCCACCTGACCTCGAACTCCTAGGTAGCTTAAATAGCTTAAGATCTGCTGCAGTGCTTGGAGCCTGTGGCTGCAACACATCCATCTGCATTTATTAACTCGGGAAGATACAGCAATGAAGTAGCCCTTTTAGCCCACTGAGTCTTCATTGACCATCAACCACATGGCCATTTTTATTCCATGTTTTAATCTCTCCAGATTAGCATCAACTATTGCCTCACCTACAAACTTGGAACATTTACAGTGGCTAATTATCCTGCCAAACCTGCATGCCTCTCGACTGAGAGAGGAAAACATACAAAATCCAGGCAGACAATACCCAAGATTAGTATTGAACCCAAGTCTCTGGCATTGTGAGGTAGTTGCACTACCAGCTGCACTACTGTGCTGGCCCTATATTTGTTTGGCTAGGCCTTCATATTTCTGAATCATTTACCTCTCCCACTCTTCATCTCCAAACTAATCTTTCATCTTGTTGCCCAAATTTATGTCAAAGCATTTAATTCCTTCTTCACTTACAGATTAAGACTAACACGAAAACATTGGTCCTGACTCTGTTAGGATCTGTTTAGTTTTGCGATGCAGTGTGGAATCAGGCCCTTCGGCCTACCGAGTCTGCACCGACCAGCGATCTCCACATACTAACACTATTCCACACACACACACGGGACTATTTACATTTATACCAAGCCAATCACCCTACAAACCCGTATGCCTTTGGAGTGTGCAAGGAAACCGGAGCTTCTCGGAGAAAGCCCATGCAGGTTCAGTTGAATTTAGTGTAGAGATACGGTATGGAAACAGGCCCTTTGGGCCCAGCGATCCCCACACATTAATCTATTACCTACACACACTAGGGGCAATTTATATCAAGCCAATTAACGTACAAACCTGTACGTCCTATGACATCTCTGGCGCTGCAGGCGCTGTAAGGCCGCAACTCTACCGCTGCGCCACCCTGCTACCCGATATAAACTAATAATACTAAATGGGTCCTATTTGTGTAAAAATTGCTCCCAAATGCCTAACAACCTCTGGATTACACTTGGCTAGGCCCTTGTCCCTATTTCACTACAGTACTGCAGGGAAATGAATGTTGTCAAAACTGAACTCAACTCAGATGTTGGCACCCAAAATGGTTTTCAGTGCTCAAAAACAGCTTGGAGCATTGGAGAACTCCCAGAGAATTTCTGCATTACTTTTCTATTTTTACCTTGTCAGGTGAAACCACACAATTATTATTTTCCTGAAGCAACCACTGCCACAAAATGATCACCTCCTGGAACATGCACTCTCGGAAGTTCTCAGCCTTGTGTATGTCTTGGAGTGATTCCAGTGACTTGTTAAGCTCACGCTGAGAATCTAACGCTGAGCTTGAGTAACAGTAACTTCCTGACATGTTATGTTTAAGAAGGAACTGCAGATGCTGGAAAATCGAAGGTAGACAAAATTCTGGAGAAACTCAGCGGGTGAGGCAGCATCTATGGAGCGAAGGAAATAGGCAACGTTTTGGGTCAAGACCCTTCTTCAGACATGTTACGTTACCACATGACACAGGAACTGTAGGCAATAAATAGGTCTTCATTCGCCTATCATCTTACTTGAAACAAAAATCGTTTGAGCGATATAGTGTTTTGCCTTTTTTAATATACTCACTGTAGACCTTGACTTCATGGCTTAGCATCTCCCTTACCTTCTGCATCAAATTACCTCTCACTAAGTTTTCATTGCCATTCTGTTGTTACTATTGTGTGCACACAACTCCCAAATCATTGCCAAAGCTATCAAGAAAGTCTTTGCACAAAATAGTATTGATTTCTATCATCAAATGGGGCAGGAGGTGGGGGACAGAAAGTATCCGGTCTTTTAACAGTTTGGACACATACAGTATGCAGTTCCAATGGAATAGTCCATGGGAATATTGAGACCAACGGCAACTCTCATTGTTACAGTAAGGTGAGCAAATTCAGCACAAACCAAAGGCTTAACTTGGGACTTACTAGCCTTCATACTAAATATGACAAATAATGTATTCACTGAGCCCAATTGGTGTTCCCATCAAAACTAAATATATTGTTTAGAAACAAGCATGACTTATTACGATATCTACAGTAATTCTCAATAGAAATATAACTATTTTAACCAAATTTAGAGCAATACTTTAGGTGATTGTTAAGAAACCCATAGCAAATATTCCCAGAAGCCAGCAGTGATAATGTGAAGGGTGGTGATGATTATTAAAAGTGAATGCTAACCAGCAGAGATTTTGATCAATAAATCAATAAAAGTATGCATATATACTAACAGTAACAACACTTCAAATTTAATCCACTGGCTGTGCAGTGTTTTAGGATGATGTGTTTAGTTTCAATATAAAATTCAATTTCAATATTCATGATAAAAAAAATTTTATTTCTTCTTTAAATTAATTTAGATTCTTAATACGGTCACTTTTTTATTAGCTGAATGTCGATCAATCAATTTGAAGATGTCTAATTGAATTTGACAACTATGTAATTCATCCCACCCACTCATCTTACGGATTTTATTTTTCCATTATAATTAAAAACCTGGAACACACATTGCAATTTAAGTAGACAGCCTTTGGATTTTGCCCACTGCACCCTGGTTAACATTCTTTGGTGTAAGATTAACAAATGGCCACTTAGGTAGGAAACTAAAAAAAATACAACGTAACGCACCCTCACAGTCTCCAACTAACATCGATTCCTAAACTGTTATGCAAAGGCTGGACTAACATTCCATGTGATGCTTTATTAACATAGTTTAAACTATTTGCATTCAAGTAATGGCACAGTCACATCTTTCACAGCAACATTTGTTTGCTTTAATTAGGATCATCATCTCTGTGAAATATGTAACCTGACATTTTAATTACCTTTCTAACGACACTAACGCATGAACTGAGCAATGTTTCAAAAACATTCAGCTGCCAATAAAAGAATAAAGGCAACAAACTTTTTCTTTGTTCATACTTCAGCTGCTTCCCTTTTGTATAAGCAGACAGAATATGCAGTTCCAGAAAATATAATGGCTTTATTTGTGCAATAAAAGTTTTAATTAATCCCTCACACAAACAGATGATGGCTATGAGCACTCCTCAGAGGGTGACAAACCGTATCACAGGGACAATTTATTCAACATAGTCACAGAAAAGCAATATGGCACATCATTTGAAATCAAGTTCTTGCAGCAATTGTGTTTCAGAAACATATTTCATTCTCCTATGAGGCAATTTAGCATGAATATAGTCTATAAATAGTGCCTAAATGTTATTTATAGATATTGCAAAAGATTATTTTATTATTTACAGTAATTTTTATATCAGCACTTTATAGTAAATACTCTTGTTTAACAAACTTTCCAACCAATGTCCATTACATTTTCCAAGTCTCATGTTAACCCTGTTTCCAATTATTTGCTCGATCTTTAGAATCTGTGTTATTGATTATTATTTCCCCTAAAGCTAATGTGGAGGAAAAGCCAACTTATGAAGCATTTCAAATATCTTGAATGCAGTATCACAAGCTAAGTATTTGGCAAGGAAAAAAATGGCTGGGATTAGTACTTTTGGTCTTTTGAAATAACTTCTGAAAAATAATAGTATTTTGATTCAATTTAACAAAGAAAAGCACAATTAAGGAAAGTTTTAGACCTTCAAGGGACGATGGCTGCCAAATAATGTCAAAATGGGATCTACAGTGTGTAGTCTGTTCACTTTTGGAAGAGCCCAGGTTCTTAACTAGTCTGAAGGCATTTGTTTTTACACAAGAATCAAAAACAGATGACAAATATATAAACTGCTTCACCGGTTCATCAGGTAACACATCTCCTTGTACAACAGCAAGATCAGCTTGTGCTGCATTTCTAAATATCAATGGGTATTTTCAAAAATGACCTTCACAGTTATGCTCAACCACTGGTCTGCTAATACTAAACAGTTTGCAACAATGTCATGTAAATTTAGTCAACAAGGAAACATCTGTCTTTTTTCTATTTGCTTTCTGGACCAGTACTTGAAAGGGGCAAAGATTGGAGCACATTGAATTTTTATGCTGCAAGTGTGATTAGAATTCAAAATGTAATTAATTGGGTGGAAAGTGTTCTGGCATGTTCCAAAATGGAGCTAAATAATTAACAAAATGTAAAGTGATGGAGGAACCCAGCGGGTCAGGCAGCATTGGGGGAATGAATTGACAGGCGATGTTTCAGGTCAGGTCCCTTTTTCAGATGTTCTGAAGAAGACTCCTCACTCAAACCATCCTCTGTCTAATCCCCGCCTAAATGCTGCCTGACCTGCTGTGCCTTCTAACACTTTGTGTTTTGCTCAAGATTCCAGTATCTGTAGGTTCTTGTGTCTCTAAATAATTAGCACCTTTTATTTATTTTTTCCCTCTATAGCTTATCTTCCTGTGAAGATGACTGCAGCTGAGGCTCCCTTGCAAGCAATGGGGGCAGCACAATGGCGCATTTGTAGAACTGCTGCCTCACTGCGCCAGAGACTCAGGCTCGACGCTGACTACTGGTGCTGTCAGTGCGGAGTTTGTGAGTTTTCCCTGTGACAGCGAGGGTTTTTTCAGGGTGCTCCGTTTGATTTAGTTTAATTTAATTCAGTTTAGAGATACAGAATGGAAACAGGTCCTATATACTAGTTCTATCCTGCACACTCGGGATCATTTACAAAAGCCATTTAACCTGCACATCGTTGGAATGTGGGAGAAAACAGGAACATCAGAATTAAGCCCACGCCGTCACAGGGAGAATGTACAAACTCCATACAGACAGCATCCGTAGTTAGGATCGAACCTGGGTCTCTGGCACTGTAAGGCAGCAACTCTACCACTGAACCACTGTGTCACCCACTACTCCCACATCCATGCAGATTTGTAGGTTAATTAGCTTCTATAAATTGCCCCTAGTGTATAAGATGTGAAAGTGGAATAACGTGGAACTAGAATATTGGCAATCAATGGTTGACTTGGATTCGATGGGCCAAAGGGCCCATTTCCACTGTATCTTTTAAACTAAAAACTAATAGCAATAATACAATCTATCAGAAATTCATACTTTGATGCATGTTGGTTTTGGAGTCCAGTATCTTCTTTATAATGGACACTGATAGAATACAGATATAGCCTTTTCCTGATTGCTTTTGCCCATTTGATGTGTCCATGCATCAAAACATGGACCCTGATTCCATCAACAGCCCGCCTCCCCAACTGTTCAAGATCCTGCTGCAATTTTTTCTAACCATCTTTATTATCCACAATGCCACACACTTTAATGTAATCTGCAAACTTGTTCATCATGCCTTATATATTCTCATCTAAATCATTCGTATTGATGACAAACTGAGAAGGGGCCCAGCATCAAACCCTCAGTTACACAACTAGTCACAGCCCCCCAGACTGAAAAGCAACCTCCATTATTACTCTCTGCTTCCTTCCATGAAGCCAATTTTCTATCCAGTCAGCTATTTGTCCTTGGATAGTGGAAGAGTCTAGAACCAGAGGCCATAGCCGCAGAATTAAAAGACGTATCTTTAGAAAGGAGATGAGGAGGAATTTCTTTAGTGAGAGGGTGATGAATGTGGAATTTGTTGCCACAGACTACTGTGGAGGCCAAGTCAATGGATATTTTTAAGAGGGAGATTGACAGATTCTTGATTAGTAAAGGTGTCAGTGGTTACAGGGGGAAGGCAGGAGAATGGGGTTGAGAGGGAAAGATAGATTCAACCATGATTGAATAGTAGAGCAAATGATGGCCCAAATGGCCTAATTCTGCTCCAAGAACTTATGAACTGATGAGTTTTGTAGAGCAGAGAGATCTAGGAGTGCAGATACATAGTTCTTTGAAAGTGGCATCATAGGTAGATAGGGTGGTCAGGAAGGCTTTCGGCACAGAGCATTGAGTATAGACGTTGGGAGGTCATGTTACAGTTGTATAAGACATTGGTGAGGCCACATTTAGAGCATTGTGTTCAGTTTTGTTCACCATGTTATGAAAACGGTGTTGTCAAGCTGGAAAGGGCGCAGAGAAGATTTAAAGGAGACAGGGCCCATGAGTTCTAAATTGGGGCAAGGCCAACTTTGAAGGTATTAG
The DNA here is from genome assembly GCF_010909765.2 of Amblyraja radiata. Taxonomy (NCBI): domain Eukaryota; kingdom Metazoa; phylum Chordata; class Chondrichthyes; order Rajiformes; family Rajidae; genus Amblyraja; species Amblyraja radiata. The sequence goes on along the minus strand of NC_045964.1, from coordinate 34,750,560 downwards.
ACAGGAACTCACTCAAATTGATTGGAGCAGTTCATTTGAAGGAAAAGGAATGTCAGGAAAGTGAAATATACGGAGAACATAGAACAGTATTGGACAGGAACAAGTCCTTCAACCTGCAATATCCATGCCGGCATCATGCCAAGTTAAACTAATTTCCCCTGCCTGCACATGATCTATATCGCTCCATTCTCTGCATATTCATGTGCCTAACTAAAAACCTCTTAAATGCCACTATCACATTTACCTTCACCACCACCCCTGGCAGCGCGTTCCAGGTGACCATCATTCCCTTTATTAAAAAAAACTTGCTTAGCACATAGGAAATAAGGTCTCTTTCATTTAACAAAGCAGTTAAAAACCAGTGGATATAAATTTTAACGTAATTGATAGAAAATATTAGGGGAGGTGAGAAATTATTTTTACATCCAGAAGATGGTAGGGATCTGGAGATCACTGTTATCATTGCCTGAAAGAGTTGCAGACAGAACCCCTCATTGTATTTGATATATGCATAAAGAACATAAAACACAAGGGCTGCACAGTGGCAAAGCTGGTAAAGCCAGAAACCCGGGTTCGATTCTAATCTTGGGCGATGTTTGTGTGGAGTTTGCATGTTCTCCCTGTCACCTCGTGGGTTTAACTGGATTTATCCGGTTTCCTCTCACATCCCAAAAGGGTTTGTAGGTTAATTGGCCTCTGTAAATTGCCCCTAAGGTATGGGGAGTGGATGCAAATGTGGGATAACATAGAACTATTGTGAATGGGTATGGTTAGTATGGACTCAGTTGGCCAAAGGGCCTGTTTCCCTGCTGTATCTTTAAAGAAAAGAACATATAAAAAGAGGTAAGCAAAGGAAGAAAGAACCTGGAAAGACTGGTGGCAGTGGGAAAGGAATGCAGAGGGTATAGGTTACATGAAAACTGGAAAATTCAAATTTCATACAATTGGGTTGTTGGCTGCCCAAGTGCAATACAAAGGTTTGTTCATCTATTTTTCATTTGGCCTCACTGTGGCAGTGGATTTGGTGGCTTGGTGTGGAAAGTGAAGAAATAAGTTGAAATGAGATGCAACTAGAAGTTCAAGATGGCTGTTGCAGACAAAGAGTACAGATATTCTGCAAAATGCTAGTCTATGTTGTGGGGTTAAATGGTCTCATTCTACATGGTACATTTTCTGTCATTCTATGATACAGTATGTGCACAAAACCTGTGCTTATAATGTGCAGGAAACATCTGTAGGGAATTTACAGTGATGTAAAACCTGTGACTCACAAGCCAAGTGGAGTCATTAGGAAGGTGGGTCCAAATGCAACTGAAGAAAGTTCATAGGTGGAAACATCAGTGAAATGAAAGCATAGTTGGTGATGAAGGATCAGGGGGTAATTGCCTCAATCTCAAGTCAAAATTAATGGTACAAAATGGAGACCAAATATTTTGAGCTGAAGAGGTAGAGCCTGGTATCATCAGAAATGTTCGGCCACTGGGTTCCTGGGTAGGGATACTGTTGTGAAAGGGCAAATGCAGATGAGAAAGAGGAGTCTAAGAATGAATGATGACATAATCCCACCAGTGACAGTGCAGGAGCAGACAGCAAAGGAATTGTTGGAGGCATTTAAACTAAAATCAGAAATGCAAGAATGGAGAATCTCAAAGGACTTGTAAATGAAGAATTACTGCAGGGGGACTGAATAGTTGCTCATGCCAAAAGGATCGTCAGAAGATTTCAGGGAGACCAAGATGGACGGACGCAAGACCATTTTTGTACCATTTAAAAGGAAGAAATATAACTGCAGCATACAAGCAGGGAGCTGTCTAATGAATAAGTTATAAAATGAAATATGATGTTCCTGTTGATTGCAAGATTTAAATCATGATTAAGAATCAGTTTTGTAATAATTTCTAAAGCTGATCAATCCTTTCCTTTCTGCTTATACCGTGTCCGACAGTTCCGTGTGGGATTTTTATGAATTCCTTTGCAGACAACATAAATCAATATACTGTGGATACTATGGCTAACAGTGAGAGAAATAAATTTATCTTTGTAAACAGGAGGGAAATCAATTATTGATTATGCCTGAGTCTGAAACACAAAATCTATTAATGACCTCTTCAGCTCACACAGAACTTCCCAATTCCAGAGAGGAAAATGCATTGCCTCTGCAGTGTACATTCTTCTCTCCCCAAAATAAATGAGCACTGTACAAGAATGAACACATGAAGCCCATCTTATTTTCCCATGTCACACACACCACAAGGAATTAGCTATTCAATTAGCATACAATTCAAGAACAAGCATTTTCTTCCTCCTTTGTATTCTGTACAAAGCAAAGGTACTCAGTCCAATATGTCTCCTATACACAGCCAAAGGAAAAATTGATATAACACTCTCTCTCATACACATTTTGATATTAGATGCCCAAATGTCCTACCCTTGGCAACAAGCAAACACTACGAGGGAAAGATATGTCCACATTCCCTATACAGTTTCTTCTCATCTTGTGTATAGCCTTAAACAGTTTAGCCTTGCCATATCAACCCTCTCCAAAACCTCCCTAATATCATCCAGTTGGTTGGGATGTTATTTACCTGGTAAAGACAAAAAATCCTCATTACCAGTGAGAATAAACCTAACTTCTCCAATCTCATTTTATAAATACAATCTTTTATTCCAGGCAACATCTGAGTAAATGTCTTCTGCACTCTTCATATAGGTACATCCGTCCTGTAGTGTGATGATCAGAATTGTACGCAATATAATGCCTATAAAGGCATGCATACCAAATGCCTTTTTACGAGAAGATTGCCAAGGCTTGAGCGGCTGAGCTATAGGGAGAGGTTGGGAAGGCGCGGACTTTATTCCTTGGAGGAAAGGAGGCTGAGTTGAGAAGTGTATGGAATCATGAGGAGCAGTAGACAAGGTGAATGCGCAGTCTTTTACCCACGGTAGGGGGTATAAAAAACAAGAGGACATATATTTAAAATGGGAAGGGCAAGATTTAATACAAACCTGAGGGACATGTTTTTTCACTCAATGGGTGGTGGGTTTGTGGAACAAGCTGCCAGAGGAGGTAGTCGAGGCAGGTACTATGCCAGCATTTAAAAGGGACAGGTTTAGGGGGATATTGGACTAGCTTAAATGCGGCATCTTGGCAGACATGGACAAATTGGGTCTGCTAAATGTCATGCAACAGAAATGGATTTTAAGAGGGTTCTGAAGTCTATTTGATGTCCTCGGACCAGAATTTAATCATACTGATTTCTACAACAAATTCCAGCTGCTTTTTACATTGTTTCTACTTTAAATTCATTTTCTGACCACCTATTACAGATGTTTGTCAATTTCTGTATAAAGAAACACGTCCTAATATCTGTTTTTTTGATAACCTTAGAATGCTGTCAAAATCTATTTCTCAGTCAGCTGCATGACACTGGGATTCATAACACATACTGAATAAATGTTATCCGTAAAAAAATCAGAGATTCTGTATCAGTGCATTTACTATCTGAGGCCACATGATGGAGCTAAGAAGTCTGTAACCTTGCATGAGTTTTCCCAGCAGATTTGCAAGGGATTATGCATATTTCAGCAAATTGTAATTATATGTTGTAATTCTGCAGGAATTAAAAGGACAGTTTTCACAAGAATGCAAATTCAGGAGTCTCAGTCATAGAGCATGGAAACAGGCCCTTCAGCCCAATTTATCCATGCCGACCAACTACACTTCCTACCACATCCACCTGCCTACGTTTTGCCCATATCGCTCGATACCTATCCTATCTATGCACCTGTCTCAATGTTTCTTAAATGTTGTTATAGTACCTGCCTCAGCAACCTCCGGCAGCTCATTCCATACACCCACTGCCCCTTGTGTAAAACAGTTACCCCTCAGGTTCCTATTAAACCTTTCCCCTCTCATTTTAAACTTTTGTCCTCTGGTTCTCGATACCCCTACTCTGAGCAAAAGACTACATTTAAATGATCTATTCCTCTTATGATTTTGTACACCTCTATAAGATCATCCCTCATCCTCCTACTCTCCAAGGAATAAAATCCTAGCCTGTACGACTTCTTCCTATTGCTCAGGCCCTAGAATCCTGGCAATGTCCTCATCAATTTTCTTTGCACCCTTTTCAGCTTGACAACATCTTTCCTATAACATGGTGATCAAAGCTAAACATCTATATATCTATCTATATTACTAAAAGTCTGTTCTTGACCGGTTTTGGCCATCTGTGCTGCGATTTCCGAGAGAACGCCGCCACCTACGGCCGTCATTTTTGGCCACCTTGCTCAGAGCCCCCCTCCGCCGCATGTGTGCCGAGAATTTTTCCCGTCGATTAAAAATGACAGAGATATTAATGTTTGTACAAAATTCCCCATTCTCTCTGCTGCCCCCGCTGGCGGCAGGGGGGAGGGACTATAAAACCAGGAAGTGGTGTTCCACACAGTCTCTTCAAGATGGAGGAAGGCAGAGGGTCACGTTTCTCTGAGCTGTGAATAACACTGAACAAATGTCTACTCAAATGTAAGTGTCCTTAGTGGTTCTAAAATGCTTGCAGAATGTGTCTATTGGTTCTAAAATGTTTGCATAAAGTGTCTATTGGTTCTAAAATGTTTGCAAAAAGTGTCTCTTTTGGTTCTACAATGCTTGCAGAATGTGTCCATTGGTTCTAAAGCTTGCAAAAAAATGTCTATTGGTTCTAAAGCTTGCAAAAAAATGTCTATTGGTTCTAAAGCTTGCAAAAAGTGCCTCTATTGGTTCTAAAGCTTGCAAAAAGTGTCTATCTATATTACTAAAAGCCTGTTCTTGACCGGTTTTGGCCATCTGTGCTGCGATTTCCGACAGAACGCCGCCACCTACGGCCGTCATTTTTGGCCACCTTGCTCAGAGCCCCCCTCCGCCACATGTGTGCCGAGGATTTTTCCCGTCGATTAAAAATGACAGAGATATTAATGTTTGTACAAAATTCCCCATTCTCTCTGCTGCCCCCGCTGGCGGCAGGGGGGAGGGACTATAAAACCAGGAAGTGCTGTGCCACACAGTCTCTTCAAGATGGAGGAAGGCAGAGGGTCACGTTTCTCTGAGCTGTGAATAACACTGAACACATGTCTACTCAAATGTAAGTGTCCTTAGTGGTTCTAAAATGCTTGCAGAATGTGTCTATTGGTTCTAAAATGTTTGCAAAAAGTGTCTCTTTTGGTTCTACAATGTTTGCAGAATGTGTCTATTGGTTCTAAAGCTTGCAAAAAAATGTCTATTGGTTCTAAAGCTTGCAAAAAAATGTCTATTGGTTCTAAAGCTTGCAAAAAGTGTCTCTATTGGTTCCAAAGCTTGCAAAAAAAGTCTATTGGTTCTAAAGCTTGCAAAACAATGTCTATTGGTTCTAAAGCTTGCAGAAAAATGTCTATTGGTTCTAAAGCTTGCAAAAGGTGTCTCTATTGGTTCTAAAGCTTGGAAAAAGTGTCTCTATTGGTTCTAAAGCTTGCAAAAAATGTCTCTATTGGTTCTAAAGCTTGCAAAAATATGTCTCTTGTTTCTAAGCTTGCAAAAATATATCTATTGGTTCTAAGCTTGCAAAAATATGTCTATTGGTTCTAAAGCTGGCAAAAATATGTCTATTGGTTCTAAAGCTGGCAAAAATATATCTATTGGTTCTAAAGCTTGCAAAAAAATGTCTATTGGTTCTAAAGCTTGCAAAAAAATGTCTAATGGTTCTAAAGCTTGCACAAAAGTGTCTCTATTGGTTCTAAAGCTTGCAAAAAAATGACTATTGGTTCTAAAGCTTGGGTGTGGCTTGAAGTTGAAAGGCACTACTTACTGCAAATTGTGGCTTGAAGGTGAAAGGCACTACTTACTGCAAATTGTGGCATGAAGTTGAAAGGCACTACTTACTGCAAATGGTGGCTTGGGAGCTTTGGTTTGAAGTTGAAAGGCACTACTTACTGCAAATGGTGGCTTGGTTGCTTTGGCTTGAAGTTGAAAGGCACTACTTACTGCAAATGGTGGCTTGGGCGTGGCTTGAAGTTGAAAGACATCACTTACTGCAAATGATGGCTTGGGTGTGGCTTGAAGTTGAAAACCACTACTTACTGCAAATGGTGGCGTGGGTACATTGGCTTGAATTTGAAAGGCACTACTTACTGCAAATGGTGGCTTGGGTGCTTTGGCTTGAAGTTAAAAGGCACTACTGTAAATACACTTACTTCCTGTTTGCACTGTATATTGATTTTAGAAAAAACGCTACCACTTACGGCTGTGATTTTTGGCCATCTTACTCAGTCCCCCTCCGCTGAGCAGGTGCAGAGAATTCTTCCCATCAATGAAAAATAAAAGTGTTATTAGTTTTTTTTAATATGTTGAGAATCTCTCTCCTGTCAATCACTCCATGAAAGCCACACCTTTTCCGGTGGGGGGGGGGGGGGGGTTATAAAACCTGGAAATGTGGGTGTGGCTCAGTCTCTGCAAGATGGAGGAGGGACAGGTCACGACTCGCTGTCTTTAGTGGCTTTGCACCCTACTTCAAATGGTATGAAACTGCACTTGAATTTGGTGGCCTTGCACCCTGCTAGAAGTGGTAAGAAACTGCACTTGAATTTGGTGGCCTTATACCCTGCTTGAAATATAATTTCAAGGATTAGCCGTGAGTCAACTACCAGCCCACCAGCCGTGAGTGAGTTGCCAGCACAACAGGCTTGATTGACTGAGACGCCAGCCCAAGAATCCATTTGGCGCACAATTTGCATACTATCCCTCTGGAAACTAGTCCCTTCAGCCCAAAACACCCATACTAGCGCTCCAGAAAGCCCCCCCCCCCCCAACTGGCCACCAATATTAGAATTGGTGGAGAGGTGGAATATTGCGTTGGACGACCAGCCCTCCTGTGTGATGCTGGGACCCAATGGGTCCCACTTAGTCTAGTATATTACTAAAAGTCCGATCTTGACCGCTTTTGGCCCACTATGCTGTGATTTCCGAGGGAACGCCGCCACCTACGGCCGTCATTTTTGGCCACCTCGCTCAGAGCCCCTCTCCGCCTTCCGGGACCAAAGGACTCTTCCAATCGATGAAATATCAGAGAGATATTAATGTTTAAAAGAAAATCCCCATTCTCTCTGCTGCCCCCGCTGGCGGCAGGGGGAGGGACTATAAAACCCGGAAGTGTAGTGCCTCACTCAGTCTCTGCCAGACCCAGGAAGCGAGGGTCACGGCTCTCTGAGCTGCGAATAACACTGAACACACGTCTACTCCACGGTGAGTCCCCTCGATGCGGCTGTAAAGTAGCTGCAGCCCAATTGTTTGCCTCGCCTTTTTTTAAAGTTTGTGTTCACAAAATGAATTTTGCTTGTCAGGTGGCTGCAGCCCAATTGTTTGCCTCGCCTTTTTAACAAGTTTGTGTTCACAAAATGAATTTTGGTTGTCAGGTGGCTGCAGCCCAATTGTTTGCCTCGCCTTTTTAACAAGTTTGTATTCACAAAATGAATGATGGTTGTCAGGTGGCTGCAGCCCAATTGTTTGCCTCGCCTTTTTAACAAGTTTGTGTTCACAAAATGAATTTTGGTTGTCAGGTGGCTGCAGCTCAATTTTGTTTGCCTTGGCTTTTAAAATCGTTGCAACAGTTGGATGCCAGCCCAAGAATCCATTTGGCCACAATGTCTATACTAGCCCTCTGGAAACCAGTACCTTCGGCCCGCAACACCCATACTAACGCAACAGAAATCCCCCCCCCCCCCCCCACTGGCGAGCAATATTGGAATTGGTGGAGAGGTGGAATATTGCGTTGGTGACCAGCCCTCCCACTTAGTCTAGTATATTACTAAAAGTCTGATCTTGACCACTTCCTGTTCTGTATATTGATTTCAGAAAAAACGTTGCCACTTAAGGCTGTGATTTTTGGCCATCTTACTCAGTCCCCCTCCGCTGCGCAGGACAAGAGGATTTTTTCCATCGATGAAAAATAAAAGTTATTAGTGTTTTAAAAATGGTGAGATTCTCTCTCCTGAAGGCCACGCCCCTTCCGGAGGAAATATAAAACCCAGAAGTGTTGAGTGCCTCAGTCAGTCTCTGCAAGATGGGGGAGCGAGAGGGTCACGTCTCTCAGTCTTAGCTGTGAATAACACTGAACACATGTCTAGTAAACTGTGAGTGGTTTTACTGACCTGTCAGTGCCCTTAATGTGGTTTTAAAATATAGTTTGTAAATGCTAAAGCTGTGTTGCCTTTGGTTTGGAAATGCTAAAGCTGTGTTGCCTTTGGTTTGGAAATGCTAAAGCTGTGTTGCCTTAGGTTTGGAAATGCTAAAGCGGTGTTGCCTTTGATTTGGAAATGCTAAAGCTGTGTTGCCTTTGATTTGGAAATGCTAAAGCTGTGTTGCCTTTGGTTTGGAAATGCTAAAGCTGTGTTGCCTTTGATTTGGAAATGCTAAAGCTGTGTTGCCTATGGTTTGGAAATGCTAAAGTTGCCTTCTGCTGCTACACCCGTTGAGTTTCTCCAGCACATTTGTCTGCTGCTGCACCCGCTGAGTTTCTCCAGCACTTTTTTCATTGACTTCTCCAATTTCCGATAGCCCTTGCTGTCTCCTCCCCTTCTCAGCTCTCCCTCAGCCCTCTGGCTCCTCCTCTTCCTTTCTCCTTTCTTCTCCACACCTCCCCCCTACCCCACCCCACCCTACATCAGTCTGAAGAAGGGTTTTGGCCCGAAACGTTGCCTGTTTCCTTCGCTCCATAGATGCTGCTGCACCCGCTGAGTTTCTCCAGCACTTTTCTCTACCTTGTTTGCCTAATTAAAGTTGCCTTGCCTTCTATATAATTAAAAGTCTAATCTTGACCACTTCCTGTTTGTGCTTTATATTGATTTTAGAAAAACGCTGCCACATAAGGCTGTGATTTTTGGTCATCTTACTCAGAGTCCCCCTCCGCTCATCAGGTACCGAGGATTTTTCCCATCGATGAAAAACAACAGTTATTAGTGTTTAAAAAATGTTGAGATTCTCTCTCCTGTCAATCACACCATGAAGGCCACGCCCCTTCTGGTGGGAGGGGGGGGGAGGGACTATAAAACCCAGAAGTGTGGGCATGGCTCAGTCTCTGGAAGATGGAGAGGTCACAACTCACTGTCTTTAGTGGCCTTGCACCCTGCTTGAAATGGTATGAAACTGCACTTGAATTTGGTGGCCTGGTGAGGTGAGGTAGGGGAGGAGGGAGGGAGGAGGGGGGGAAGGGGGAGGGGTGTGTGTGTGTGTGTGTGTGTGTGTGTGTGTGTGTGTGTGTGTGTGTGTGTGTGTGTGTGTGTGTGTGTGTGTGTGTGTGTGCGCGCGTGCGTGTGCGTGTGCGTGTTCTCGTTCAGATTTATGTTATATTTAACGAGTCATTCACATTTTCAACTTTACTAAATCCATTTTGAGAAAGCAGAGGCCGTTTCTGGCAGTTACAGCTATGATGTCACAATGGAATCTCATTTACATAAACTGCCCGTGAACAGTGCTCCACCCGACAATGACATCACAATGGGATCTCATTTACATAAACTGTCCATCAACAGTGTTCCACCCAGTGCAATGAGAGATTTGTTACATTGTTGTAAGGAGAGAGGGAGTGGGGAAGGGAGAGGGAAGAAGGATAAATTTTATTTCAACATTGTGTTTAGTGGGGGACTAGGATGGAGAGAGGTGAGGGAGGGAGTTACTGAGGGTAGGGAAAAGGAGCGGGGGGGAGAGGTGAGAGAGGGAGTGGAGGAGGGGAGGTGGAGAGGGAGGGTGAAGAGGAGGGGGAGGGAGTGTGAGCCGCATCTGCGCAGTTGGGGGCTATGGGTGAGTGGTGGTATATTGCGTTGGCGGAACGTTTTGCGTTGGGGGAACAGGTGAGTGGTGGAAACGGGTTGCGTTGGGGGAATGGGTGAGTGGGGCCCAACGGGTCCCACTTGGTCTAGAATATCTATCTTATACTAATAAAAGTCTCAGACATTTTCGCCACCACCAACGGGATCCCACCAATGGCCACATTTTCCCATCTCCTCCCTTTTCGGTTTTCCGCAGAGACAGCTCCCTCCGTAACTCCCTGGTCAATTCGTCCCTTCCTACCCAAACCACCTTGCAACCGCAGGAAATGCTACACTTGTCGCTTTACCTCCCCCCTCAGCTCCATCCAAGGACCCAAGCAGTATTTCCAGGTGAGGCAGAGGTTCACCTGCACCTCCTCCAACCTCATCTATTGCATCCGCTGCTCTAGGTGTCAACTGCTCTACATCAGTGAGACCAAGCGCAGGCTTGGCGATCGCTTCATTCAACACCTCTGCACATTTCGCATTAACCAACCTTATCTCCCAATGGCTCAGCACCAACTCTGCCTCCCATTCCGTATCTGACCTTTCTGTCCTAGGCTTCTTCCATGGCCAGAGTGAGTCCCACCGCAAATTGGAGGAGCAGCACCTCTTATTTTGCTTGGGTAGTTTACACCCCAGTGGTATGAACATTGACCTCCAATTTCAGGTAGTGCTTGCTTTCTTCCTCCTTCCCTTCCCCTTCCCAGCTCTCCCACAGACCACTGTCTCCGTCTCCTCCTTCCTTTTCCTGCCCTTCCACCCCCACATCAGTCTGAAGAAGGGTCTCGACACAAAATGTCACCTATTCCTTCGCTCCATATATGCTGCCTGATCTCCCAATGGCTCAGCACCAACCAACGGAATATTTATACATCCTGTTGCCTTAGCAGGGCAAAGAATATCATCAAGGACAGCTCCCATCCTGCGTTTGGACTGTTCAACCTGCTGCCCTCTGGAAGGCGCTATAGGTGCATCAAAACTAGGACAAATAGACTCAGGAACAGTTGTTTTCCGAAAGTCATAACTACTCTTAACTCACACATGCACTGACTTCACAGCCCAACACCCGGACTTCCATCTACTCTATCCACGTACTGAAATTTGGAACTGTAATGTGTATTGTAATTGTAATTTTTAATATTTTTTAAAATAATTTTTAATATTTTAATATAACTTTAAAAATCTGCCTAAGAATACTACCTATTCATCCTTCACCATTTTGCAAATTGGGGGGGGGGGGGGTTATAAAACCCGGAAATGTGGGTGTGGCTCAGTCTCTGCAAGATGGAGGAGGGACAGGTCACGACTCGCTGTCTTTAGTGGCTTTGCAACCTACTTCAAATGGTATGAAACTGCACTTGAATTTGGTGGCCTTGCACCCTGCTAGAAGTGGTAAGAAACTGCACTTGAATTTGGTGGCCTTATACCCTGCTTGAAATAGAATTTCAAGGATTAGCCGTGAGTCAACTACCAGCCCACCAGCCGTGAGTGAGTGAGTTGCCAGCACAACAGGCTTGATTGACTGAGACGCCAGCCCAAGAATCCATTTGGCGCTCAATTTGCATACTAGCCCTCTGGAAACCAGTCCCTTCAGCCCACAACACCCATACTAGCGCTCCAGAAAGCCCCCCCCCCCCCCTAACTGGCCACCAATATTAGAATTGGTGGAGAGGTGGAATATTGCGTTAGACAACCAGCCCTCCTGTGTGATGCTGGGACCCAATGGGTCCCACTTAGTCTAGTATATTACTAAAAGTCCGATCTTGACCGCTTTTGGCCCACTGTGCTGCGATTTCCGAGGGAACGCCGCCACCTACGGCCGTCATTTTTGACCACCTCGCTCAGAGCCCCTCTCCGCCTTCCGGGACCAAAGGACTCTTCCAATCGATGAAATATCAGAGAGATATTAATGTTTAAAAGAAAATCCCCATTCTCTCTGCTGCCCCCGCTGGCAGCAGGGGGAGGGACTATAAAACCCGGAAGTGTAGTGCCTCACTCAGTCTCTGCCAGACCCAGGAAGCAAGGGTCACGGCTCTCTGAGCTGCGAATAACACTGAACACACGTCTACTCCACGGTGAGTCCCCTCGAAGCGGCTGTAAAGTGGCTGCAGCCCAATTGTTTGCCTCGCCTTTTTAAAAAGTTTGTGTTCACAAAATGAATTTTGGTTGTCAGGTGGCTGCAGCCCAATTGTTTGCCTCGCCTTTTTAACAAGTTTGTGTTCACAAAATGAATTTTGGTTGTCAGGTGGCTGCAGCCCAATTGTTTGCCTTGGCTTTTTAACAAGTTTGTGTTCACAAAATGAATTTTGGTTGTCAGGTGGCTGCAGCCCAATTGTTTGCCTTTGCTTTTAAAATCGTTGCAACAGTTGGATGCCAGCCCAAGAATCCATTTGACCACAATGTCTATACTAGCCCTCTGGAAACCAGTACCTTATTAGCGCATTAGAAAGCCCCCCCCCCACTGGCGAGCAATATTGGAATTGGTGGAGAGGTGGAATATTGCGTTGGTGACCAGCCCTCCCACTTAGTCTAGTATATTACTAAAAGTCTGATCTTGACCACTTCCTGTTCTGTATATTGATTTCAGAAAAAACGTTGCCACTTAAGGCTGTGATTTTTGGCCATCTTACTCAGTCCCCCTCCGCTGCGCAGGACAAGAGGATTTTTTCCATCGATGAAAAATAAAAGTTATTAGTGTTTTAAAAATGATGAGATTCTCTCTCCTGAAGGCCACGCCCCTTCCGGAGGAAATATAAAACCCAGAAGTGTTGAGTGCCTCAGTCAGTCTCTGCAAGATGGGGGAGCGAGAGGGTCACGTCTCTCAGTCTTAGCTGTGAATAACACTGAACACATGTCTAGTAAACTGTGAGTGGTTTTACTGACCTGTCAGTGCCCTTAATGTGGTTTTAAAATATAGTTTGTAAATGCTAACGCTGTGTTGCCTTTGGTTTGGAAATGCAAAAGCTGTGTTGCCTTTGGTTTGGAAATGCTAAAGCTGTGTTGCCTTTGGTTTGGAAATGCTAAAGCTGTGTTGCCTTTGATTTGGAAATGCTAAAGCTGTGTTGCCTATGGTTTGGAAATGCTAAAGTTGCCTTCTGCTGCTGCACCCGCTGAGTTTCTCCAGCACTTTTTTCATTGACTTCTCCAATTTCCGGTAGCCCTTGCTGTCTCCTCCCCTTCTCAGCTCTCCCTCAGCCCTCTGGCTCCTCCTCTTCCTTTCTCCTTTCTTCTCCACACCTCCCCCCTACCCCACCCCACCCTACATCAGTCTGAAGAAGGGTTTTCGCCCGAAACGTTGCCTATTTTCTTCGCTCCATAGATGCTGCTGCACCCGCTGAGTTTCTCCAGCACTTTTCTCTACCTTGTTTGCCTAATTAAAGTTGCCTTGCCTAATTAAAGTTGCCTTGCCTAATTAAAGTTGCCTTGCCTTCTATATAATTAAAAGTCTAATCTTGACCACTTCCTGTTGGCGCTTTATATTGATTTTAGAAAAACGCTGCCACATAAGGCTGTGATTTTTGGTCATCTTACTCAGAGTCCCCCTCCGCTCATCAGGTACCGAGGATTTTTCCCATCGATGAAAAACAACAGTTATTAGTGTTTAAAAAATGTTGAGATTCTCTCTCCTGTCAATCACACCATGAAGGCCACGCCCCTTCTGGTGGGAGGGGGGGGGAGGGACTATAAAACCCAGAAGTGTGGGCAGTTGGAGGCTATGGGTGAGTGGTGGAATATTGTGTTGGCAGAACGGGTTGTGCTGGGGGAATGGGTGAGTGGTGGAATATTGCATTGGGGAAGGTTGCGTTGAGGGATCAGGCCTCTCATTGAGGCTATGGGTGAGTGGTCGAATATTGCTTTGAGGGAATGGATTGTGTTGGGGGACCAGGTCTCCCATGAGACAGGGACACGGGTCCCACTTGGTGTAGTAATACTCTAAATGTAGCCTCACCTACGTCTTAGTGCCACAATTTTAGGGCTTATGGCCACAGTTTAAGAATAAGGAGTAAGCCATTTAAAAAAGGAGACGAGGAAACACTTTTTCTCACAGAGAGTGGTGAGTCTGTGGAATTCTCTGCCTCAGAAGATGGTGGAGGCAGGTTCTCTGGATGCTTTCAAGAGAGAGCTAGATAGGGCTCTTAAAAATAGCAGAGTCAGGGGATATGGGGAGAAGGCAGGAACGGGGTACTGATTGGGTATGATCAGCCATGATCACACTGAATGGTGGTGCTGGCTCGAAGGGCTGAATGGCCTACTCCTGCACCTATTGTCTATTGTCTTATATCACTGCACAATGTCCACCCAACATCTATCCTCAATACTCCGGTTGATGAAGGCCAATGTGCCGAAAGCTTTTCTGACTTCCCTATCCACATGATGACACTCTCAAGTAAACATAGAAACATGGAAACATTTAAAATAGGTGCAGGAGGAGGCCATTTGGCCCTTCGAGCCAGCACCACCATTCATTGTGATCATGGTTGATCATCCACAATCAGTAAGCCGTGCCTGCCTTCTCCCCATATCCCTTGATTCCGCTAGCCCTAGAGCTCCACATAACTCTCTTTTAAATTCATCCAGTGAATTGGCCTCTACTGCCTTCTGTGGCAGAGAATTCCACAAATTCACAACTCTCTGGGTGAAAATATTTTTTTAATTTCAGTTTTAAATGGCCTCCCTTTATTCCTAGACAGTGGCTCCTGATTCTGGACTCCCCCAACATTGGAAACATAGAAACATAGAAAATAGGTGCCGGAGTATGCCATTCGGCCCTTCGAGCCTGCACCGCCATTCAATATGATCATGGCTGATCATCCAACTCAGTATCCTGTATCATTTTTCCTGCATATAGTTTGTCCAGTCTTTATATAATTTTATATGTTTCTATGATATCCTCTCATCCTCCTAAATTCCAGTGAATACAAGCCCAGTCTTTCCAATCTTTCCTCATACGACAGTCCCGCCATCCCGGTGATTAACCTCGTAAACCTATGCTGAACTGCCTCAATAGCAAGGATGTCCTTCTTCAAATTAGGAGACCAAAACTGCACACAATACTCTAGACGTGGTCTCACCAGGGCCCTGTACAACTGCAGGAGGACCTCTTTACTACTATACTCAAATCCTCTCGTTATGAAGGCCAACATGCCATTAGCTTTCTTCACTGCTTGCTTCACCTGCATGTTTACTTTCAGTGACTGGTGTGCAAGGACATCCACGTCTCGTTGCACTTCCCTTTTTCCTAATCTGACACCATTGAGATAATAATCTGCCTCCTTGTATTTTGCCACAAATGGATAACCTCACATTACCTACATTATACTGCAACTACCATGCATCTGCCCACTCACTCAACCTGTCCAAGTCACCCTGCAACCTCCTATCATCCTATTTGCAGTTTACACTGCCACCCAGCTTTGTGTCATCTGCAAATTTACTAGTGTTACTTTTAATCCCACCATCTAAATCATTAATTTATATTGTAAATAACTGCGGCCCCAGCACCGAACCTTGCGGCTCGCCACTGCCTGCCATTCTGACAGGGACCCATTTATTCCTACTATTTGTTTCCTGTCTGCCATCCAATTCTCTATCGATGTCAATACCCTACCCCCAATACCATGTGCTCTAATTTTGCCTACTAATCTCCTGTGGGACTTTATCAAAGGCTTTCTGAAGGTCCACACTACATCCACTAGCTCTCCTTCATCCATTTTACTTGTCACATCCTTAAAAAAATCCCAGAAGATTAGTCAAGCAGGATTTCTCCTGCATAAATCCATGCTGACTTGGACCAATCCTTTAACTGCTATCCAAATGCGCTGTTATTACTTTGTTAATAATTGCCTCTGGAAACTTCCCCACCACCAATGACAGGCTAAGGTCATTTTGAAATGTGGGATAACATTAGCTACCCTCCAACCCACAGTAAATCATCCTGAATCTACAGAACATTGGAAAATGATCACCAATGCGTCCACGATTTCTAGAGCCACTTCCTTGAGTACCCGGGGATACAGACCATCAGGCCCTGGGCATTTATCAGCCTTCACTCCCATCAGTCCACCCAATACTATATCTCGCTTAATGCAAATTTCTTTCAGTTCCTCTGTCTCCCTCAATCCTCGTTCCTCTAGTACTTCTGGGAGATTGGTTGTGTCTTTCTTAGTGAACACAGAACCAAAGTACCTGTTCAACTCTTCTGCAATTTCCTTGTTCCCATAATAATTTCACCTGTTTCTGCCTTCAAGGGGCCCACATTTGTCTTTACTAATCTTTTTCTCTTAACATATCTAAAGAAGCTTTTACTATCCTTCTTTATATTCTTGGCCAGCTTTATTTTTTCACCCCGTATTGCCCTTTTTGTGACCTTCTGTTGTCCTTTGAAAGTTACCCAATCCTCTGGCTTCACGCTACTCTTTGCTCTGCTATACACCTTTTCTTTTAGTTTTATTCCATCCCTGACTTCCCTTGTCAGCCACGGTTGCCTTTTCCTCCCCTGAGAATCGTTCTTCCTCTTTGGAATGAAATGATCCTGCATTTTGTGGATTATGCCTAGAAATTCCTGCCATTGCTGTGCCACTGTCATTCCTGCCAGGATCATTTTCCAGTCGACCTTGGCCAGCACCTCTCTCATGCTTTCATAGTCCCCTTTGTTCAACTGCAACACTGAAATTCCTGATTTAACCTTCTCCCTCTCAAATTGCAGATCAAAACTTATCATATTATGATCACTACCTCCTCGCGGTTCCTTTACCTTGAGTTCCCTTATTAAATCTGGTTCATTAGACAACACTAAATCCAGAATTGCCTTCTCTCTGGTGGGCTCCATTAGAAACTGCTTTAAGAATCCATCTTGGAGGCATTCTACAAACTCCCTTTGCTGGGGTCCAGAACCAAACTGAGTTTCCCAGTCTACCTGCATATTGAAATCTCCCATAATCATTACCTTTGTTACATGCCAATTTTAACTCCTGCTGCAACTTGCCCCCTATATCCAGGCTACTGTT
Source organism: Amblyraja radiata (assembly GCF_010909765.2). Taxonomy (NCBI): domain Eukaryota; kingdom Metazoa; phylum Chordata; class Chondrichthyes; order Rajiformes; family Rajidae; genus Amblyraja; species Amblyraja radiata. The sequence goes on along the minus strand of NC_045964.1, from coordinate 34,733,737 downwards.
TGGGACACTGTAGATAACTCCCATTAGTGTCTTCTTACCGTTACAATTCCTCAAATTCTATTCACAGCAACTCTATATCGGCAGTCCCGATGTTTATGAAAAAAAACTGGCAGGGAACATAAAAACTGACTGCAAAAGTTTTTATAGATATGTGAAGAGAAAAAGATTAGTTAAACAAATGTAGGTCCCTTGCAGTCAGAAACAGGTGAATTGATCATGGGGAACAAGGACATGGCAGAAAAATTGAATAACTACTTTGGTTCTGTCTTCACTAAGGAAGACATAAATAATCTGCTGGAAATAGCAGGGGACCGGGGGTCAAATGAGGGAGGAACTGAGTGAAATCCAGGTGAGTCGGGAAGTGGTGATAGGTAAATTGAATGGATTAAAGGCCGATAAATCCCCAGGGCCAGATAGGCTGCATCCCAGAGTAGCCCCAGAAATAGTGGATGCATTAGTGATAATTTTTCAAAACTCTTTAGATTCTGGAGTAGTTCCTGAGGATTGGAGGGTAGCTAATGTAACTCCACTTTTTAAAAAGGGAGGGAGAGAGAAAACGGGGAATTACAGACCAGTTAGTCTAACACCGGTAGTGGGGAAAATGCCAGAGTCAGTTATTAAAGATGGGATAGCAGCACATTTGGAAAGTGGTGAAATCATTGGACAAAGTCAGCATGGATTTATGAAAGGTAAGTAATGTCTGACAAATCTTATAGAATTTTTCGAGGATGTAACTAGAAGAGTGGATAAGGGAGATCCAGTGAATGTGTTATATCTGGACTTTCAGAAGGCTTTCGACAAGGTCCCACATAAGAGATTTGTATGCAAACTTAAAGCACACGGTATTGGGGGTTCAGTATTGATGTGGATAGAGAACTAGCTGGCAAACAGGAAGCAAAGAGTAGGAGTAAACGGGTCCTTTTCAGAATGGCACGCAGTGACGTGGGGTATTGCAAGGCTCAGTGCTGGGACCCCAGCTATTTACAATATATATTAAAGATTTGGACGAGGGAATTGAATGCAACATCTCCAAGTTTGCGGATGACACTAAGTTGGGGGCAGTGTTAGCTGTGAGGAGGATGCTAGGAGGCTGCAAGGTGACTTGGATAGGGTGGGTGAGTGGGCAAATGCATGGCAGATGCAGTATAATGTGGATAAATGTGAGGTTATCCACTTTGGTGGCAAGAACAGGAAAGTAGACTATTATCTGAATGGTGGCCGATTAGGAAAAGGGGAGATGCAACGAGACCTGGGTGTCATGGTACACCAGTCATTGAAAGTAGGCATGCAGGTGCAGCAGGCAGTGAAGAAAGCGAATGGTATGTTAGCATTCATTGCAAAAGGATTTGAGTGTAGGAGCAGGGAGGTTCTGCTGCAGTTGTACAGGGCCTTGGTGAGACCACACCTGGAGTATTGTGTACAGTTTTGGTCTCCTAATCTGAGGAAAGACATTCTTGCCATATAGGGAGTACAGAGAAGGTTCACCCGACTGATTCCTGGGATGGCAGGACTTTCATATGAAGAAAGACTGGATAGACTCGGCTTGTACTCGCTAGAATTTAGAAGATTGAGGGGGGATCTTATAGAAACGTACAAAATTCTTAAGGGGTTGGACAGGCTAGATCCAGGAAGATTGTTCCTGATGTTGGGGAAGTCCAGAACAAGGGGCCTCAGTTTAAGGATAAGGGGGAAGTCTTTTAGGACCAAGATGAGAAAAACATTTTTCACACAGTGGTGAATCTGTGGAATTCTCTGCCACAGAAGGTAGTTGAGGCCAGTTCATTGGCTATATTTAAGAGGGAGTTAGATGTGACCCTTGTGGCTAAAGGGATCAGGGGGTATGGAGAGAAGGCAGGTACAGGATACTGAGTTGGATGATCAGCCATGATCATATTGAATGGCGGTGCAGGCTCAAAGGGCCGAATGGCCTACTCCTGCACCTATTTGCTATGTTTCTATGTCACCCCTCGCAAGGGACTGAATTTCATCCCTCACTCCGAGGTCCCTCTACTCTACAATACTCCCCAGAGCCCTGCCATTGACTGTGTAGGTCCTAACCTTGTTAGACTTCCCAAAATGCAACACCTCACATTTCTCTGTATTAAATTCCATCAACCATTCCTCAGCCCACCTGGCCATCCAATCAAGATCCTGCTGCACCATCTTCACTATGTACAATACTATCCACTTTATTGTCATCTGTAAACTTGCTAATTATGTCTTGTATGTTCTCATCCAAATTATTTATATAGATGACAAACTGCAAAGGGCCCAGCACCGAACCCTGAGGCACAATACTGCTCACAGCCCTCCAGTCTGAAAAACAACCTTCCACCATCACCCTCTGCTTCCTTCCATAAAACCAATGTTCTGTCCATTCAGCTATCCCTCTTTGGATACCATGCATCTAACCTACCAGAGCAGACTACCATGCGGAACATTGTCGAATGCCTTGCTGAAATCCATATATACAACATCTACATCTTTGTCCTTATCAACCTTTCGTTCACATCTTCAAAAAACACAATTAAACCCCTGTCCCACGGTGCGAGTCCACCCACGAGTTATCCCGAGTTAAAAAAAAAATCAAACTCGTGGTAATCACATGGAATGAACGTAGAGGGAACGTCGGAGCTCGTGGACGTAACTTAGCGATTCGTAACGCTAACGGCAGGTACTCTGGAAACGTGTTAACTAGTGAAAATGTTTCAACATGTTGAAAGGTTTCCACGAGCCAAATATACTCTTGAAGGAAAATGTTGAAACTTTTAAACTCGTTGTAATACCGTAGTAGCCCGTGAGTTTACCGTAGTGACTCGTGAGTTTACCGTGGGTGCTCTTACAGCTGGACAGAGAAAAAAAAGGTGAGTAAAAAAAGGTTCGCCAAGTCTGCCTGTCAGGAATGATCCCCTGATGCTGGAGACACCTGTGGGAATCTCACCTTGGCCTGTGGAATAGAGCAGGTAATCTCATTAAATTAAATGCATTTACAGCGCAGACTATTGATACAATCCTCATAATATTTGTCGAATGGGCCCTATGATATTAATATAAAGCATCTGATAATAACCTTTAATGTTGGATCAAATTGAATATCCCCTCTAGAAGTTCCTGATACCCCCCTTCTGCCCCAGTACAAAGTGACTATGTCCTAGAAAAGTCTCGTCCATTGAGTGACTACTCGCAAATCTTGCTTTTGCTACGCAGTAAAAAAAGGTTCTCTTTTTCTTTCGTTGTGACAGGTCACATTCCGCCCCTTTGTTGTGGGTTTGTTTAAGTAATCCCGCCCCTCCTTAATCTAACACCATTCTTAACACCATTTTTTTGTCTCTGGGTATTCCAGATGAACGAATTTGTAGGGGCCCGCAGAGCGAACATGGTGACAAGAGGCTCTGCAAACTAGTGCAGACTGCGTGGGTAACAACTAATATAGCGTTCATCTCACCCGTATAGGCGACGTTTCAGGTCCGAACCCTTTTTCAGACTGAAGAGTTCCTACCTGAAAATTCAACCATTCCTTCTCTCCCGAGATGCTGCCATGCCTGCTGAGTGACTCCAACACTTTGTGTTTATCTTTGGCATAATCCAGCCTCTGCAGTTCCTTCCTATACAGTAGTTTCCCAATTTGACGAGGAAGCCGAAGAGCCGAAACCCCGACTATTCCTCTTTCCCCATACGCTGCCTGACCTACTGAATTCACCTCGTATGTCCTATTTCGTAATACAATTATTAATACTTGTTTTACAATTCCACTAATAACCCTTGCATCTCCTCTCTCTTTTTCCATCCCTCCCCCACCCAAGTCGTACCAGCTTCAAAGTCATCTTGTTGAGTCTCATTGTCTGTAACTCGTTCTCACCTAACACACGGCTACCAATGGCCTGGTTCCTTTATCATCGTTACATTGTTGCATATCTTACATTCATTTGTTCTATATCTCTTTATATCACCGTCTATATCTCGTTTCCCTTTCCCCTGACTCTCAGTCTGAAGAAGGGTCTCGACCCAAAGCGCCACCTATTCCTTTTCTCCAGAGATGCTGCCTGACCCACTGAGTTACTCCAGCTTTTTGCATCTATCTTCCGTTTAAACCAGCATCTGATGTTCCTACGGAAAGGAAAGTCGTCTTCATTTGGGGATGAAAAATGGGAATCAACCAAGGTGTCAGGAAGCAAAGACAACGGATTTCATGACAAAGTACCCCTGGGCATTTCTACAACAAGCAATAATAACTGTGCCCCAATGCAACAATGGTTCAGAACTGATAATTAAACAACCGTTGTTTGAACCCATGATTCTATGAGAAATGAGTGGCAAAAACACCTGAAGGATTGTGAGATAATGATCATGGATGACTTTTAATGGAAAGTCCACACATACAGATAGACAGCCAAGAAGAACTTCATATCTACACTCAGGTGGACTGGCAGATGAAGGAGATAGGAGTTGGGAAAAGAGAGGAAAAGCCCAAGAGAAATACAGGGAAAGGGATGTTGGAAAAGACAGATGCTGGAATCCTGAAACGCATGTCAAAACATTTAAAAGGTATAAACAAATAGCAAATAGGTGCAGGAGTAGGCCATTTGGCCCTTCGAGCCAGCATTGCCATTCAATATGATCATGGCTGATCATCCAAAATCAGTACCCTGTTTCTGCTTTCTCCCCATATCCCTTGATTCCGTAATCCTAAGAAATTTAACATGGGAGGCTTTTTATAGTGTAAAAAAAAACTGCATGACATCATTTTTATCATGTGATGATTTTTCCACACGTCGGTAGTCGTTGCTGGCTCAAGAGTAACTCGAGAGAGGAACTTGGTAACTCGGGAGAGGGACTTGGTACATCGCAGAAATGAGAAGTAAACGGCAAACTTAGACATACACGAGGGAACTCGTTTAAACTCGTGAACATACACTTGGAATCTCGTAGAAAACCACGAGTTTTAATTTTTCTTTAACTCGGGATAACTTGTGGGTGGACTCGCACCGTGGGACAGGGCTATTAGATTTGTGAGACATGACCTCCCGCATGCAAAACCAAGCCCATATCATCCATAATCCATCTAAAAGCATGTTTAACTTATCCGTCAGAATACTCTCCAGTAACTTTTCAACCACAGATGTTAGGCTCTCTGGCCTGTAGTTCCCAGGCTATTTCCTGCAGCCCTTGAATAGAGGCACAACATTTGTGCACACTCCAGACTTCCAGCTCCTCACCTGTATTTAATGACGACTCGTAAATCCCAGCCAGGGCACCTACAATTTCCTCTCCAGCTTCCCACAGTGTCCTCAGATATATCTGATTGTCCTTCATACACGTCAGGAACTTCAGCACTTCCTCAACCATAATACTGACTGCTCTCAAGACAATTCCATTGACTGCCCCAGGTTCCTCGGTTCTCATGTCTTTGTCCACGGTAAAAACAGAAGACAAATCCTTATTGAGGAACTTGCACATCTCCTGTGGCTCCACTCAGAGTTCTGTGGCTCCACTCAGAGTTTTTGATTCCTGAGGGTTCCAGTCCCTTTCCGGTTACCCTTTTCCTTCTAAAGTACATAAAATCTTTTGGGATTATCCTTAATGTTATCTGTCAGTCATCCCCTGTCCCCTTTTTGCCTTCCTGATTTTCTTTTTTAACTTGCTCCTCAGTTCCCCAAACTCCTCCAGGGATACACTTGATTCCAGCTGGTTATACTTGCCCCATGCCACCTTCTTACTCTTGAGCACAGTCTCAAATTCCCTTGTCATCCAAACTTCCTTATGCTCACCGACTTTGTCCTTCACTCAAACAGGAACATGCATGTCCTGGACTCTTGTCAACACACTTTTAAAAACATCCTACTCTCCTGGTGTTTAAGAAGGAACTGCAGATGCTAGAAAATCGAAGGTAGACAAAAATGCTCTACCTACCTTCCTGATGTTCCTTTTCCTTCAACAAACTTGCTCCAATCAACTTGAGTGAGTTCCTTACTGATACCTTCAATGATGGCCTTTAATAGTCAATAGTCAATGGTGCTTTATTTAACACATATGCAACTGCACAGTGAAATTCATTTTGCATTAATTACACATGCGTGTGCCGCCATTTTTGGCAAAGTCCAGTCTGGTCGGCCCGTCTGGTCATGTTTGTGTCCCGGGGGTACCTCCTGCAGCCGGCTTTGAAATTTGAAGGTGCTGGAGGCATTATCCTCCTACTAGTCCACGTTCCTCACATCCGACGTCTCCAGGTCCCCTCCAGTTATGCCATCTGACATGCCTTAGAGCGGGTTCCCGGTCCCGTCGACCGCTGAACCTTTGGGCAAGGTCCCGCCGACCGCCGATCTTTCTGGGTAGGCACTGTGGCCCTGGCAATTCATGAAGGCGTCCGCTGCGAGGCCTTGTCTCAATTTAGAATTTTAACTCTATCCATAACTATCTTAAACCTAATAGAGCAGTGGTCACTGGTCTCAAAAGACTACTCCATAAACACATCATCCACTTGCCCCTCCCAATTTCCCATGACTAGCTCAAGCATTGCCCTCTCCCATGTGGGCCTTCAACATATTGTCGGAGGAAACTTTCCTGAACACATTTGACAAATTCCGCCCTGTCAAAACCTTCTTTACTGGGACATTCCAGTCAATGTTTGGAGTGTAATATAATATATTATATCCCAAAAGATTTGATGTACTTATATATAATATAATATACAATATTATATTATATTATATTATACAACTATAATATAAAGTTCTGTACATATAGGTGTTATAGGTATCTTAGAGATCCTTCAAAGTACAAACCAGAAATTAAGGTGGTAACATACTCCTTATATCTTATCATAAAAATCCTCATATCTGTTGGTCTTGACATTCTGAAAAGCAAAATCAGCATCTTGCCCAAAAACAGCTACGATTTACTGTGAGCAAAAGAAGAGCTTTCCAGAAATGGTTTTTGATGCAGATGAAGAGATTGAAATATACAAATAATTTTCCATCAGCAATACTTATTCACCATATAAGTTAACGAGAAAAAGTCAACAAAGGTGCTAAATGTGAGAAGCCTAACTCTGGATCCAAAATTACAATAGGATGAAAAATTATTGCCTTACCTCGATCTTTCCCCAGACAAAGCTGTTATTCTGTTTCTGCTGAATATCTTCCCGTAGCTGTTGAACAAGACTTGTTTTGGAAGAAGCACCATTCAAGGCATTTTTTGGCACCTGTGTTAACCAGTGGTGTGAGAGTTGGCATATCGTCCGGTGTTTGCCATTTGTTTCTGCTACTGATAATTCATCATCTGACAGGATGTCGCTGAGTGGACCTGATTCAATGCTGTCCTCCAGGGAGGATGCTATATCACTTGAAGACGTTGTAGAAATAGTTTCATTTTCTGTGATCCATTTTCTGTTCTCCCTTCCATTGAGAATTGATGGATTTACCTCAGTGACTGAATTTGCTTCTGAAAGCTCCCAGTCATCAATATTCTGAAGTGCTTCACCTTCAGGTGTCTGTGACAACAGCTTTGTCAAATTCTCCAGCTTTAAAGCCAACACTTCAGTTTCCTTCAGATGGGATGGAAGAGCCAGATACTCATTTAATCCAAACCAAGTGTCAACTTTATCATTTTCAGCAGTTTGACTTTTGTTTTCGCTATTCTCTGTCCATGTTTCCTGTTGTGGCAAAGATGCAGTGGAGCTACAACATGCAGAATCTACCCTGGCCACATTATCTGAAGTTTGAATAGGAAGCTGTGAAGCTGCTTCCAAACCATGTCTGGTGGGTAACTTATTTTTATATTTACTACCAGACAACTGATTCTGACACCCAGAGGACACAGATTTATTACTTTCCTTGTACTTATCATTCGATGTATCTGAATTAAACGGTTTGGAACTATTATTATTTTCTCCACCTGGAGTTTTTGTATATGGAGAACAACATGGCTGGAAACTCTTTATTGCAAATGTGGCTTCCGGTTGCTTTTGATATGGGGAGGTTTGTTCGGATGTAACAGAAATATAATTCTGTTGTTTGTGCAATGGAGAATTGATGTTTTGAGATAAAGGTTTGCTGCAGTGCTGTTTGGGGCTTCGCAAAGATATATTGTTAGATTGCGTGGAATCAAGAAGATCACATGATTTACTAACGGGAGAAATTTTTGTTTGATGTTGGACATGCATTGTATCTGTGCCTGAAGTTGCCTTTCTTAAATTACATTGTGAATGTGAACTCAGGTATCCATTGTCAGTGCTGACCTTTTTGTTTAATTCATCGTATGAGCGACTGGTAGCAGCAATTGAAGTGCTTGGGTAGGGTGAAGACAAATTCAGCCAAAGTTTGGATCTGTCTGGATGATCAAGAAGAGTGGGTGTACTTCTGCTCATTTCTGCTTTGTGGGAGAAGTCAGAAGGTAAAATTCTGCAGCAACTAACCTCCAAGTCATCCTTAGAAATTTCATCTAGATACAAAGCTCTTTTAGGTAAGGAAGGTTGCGTAGGGGACGCCTCATTATAATTGAAACAATCTGTAATTGTTCTTTTTGGTGTTGCGTTCTCGCAGTAGATGCTATTTGCACTGGAAGTATGCATTTGGGCACAATTTTTTGTCTCTAAATCATCCATATTATTATCAGAAATTATTTTGGAGTTCTTAATCATTTCATTTTGGGTTGTGGCACACTCGGCAGGTGGAGTCTGAGACGAGGCTGGATGGTTTTTTGATATTTTGGAGATGACTGTGTCCTTATTATCCTGCATTGAAGTCAGGTGATCTGTAATGGTCAGCTGTTGTTCATCTCTTGCCTTCATTTCCTCTTGATGGGAAACGTAATGTTCATTTGGCGCAGAAGGTAAACCCAACTCTGGAAAGGCTCTTTTCAGATCAGAGTTCCAATGCCCAAAAGATTTTGACGTCGACTTGGAGCTTGAACTCGATGTCATGTTGGCCTCTGAGTCACAGGGCAGGTCTTCACTTGGACTGTAGTCAGACAGTTCAAAGGCAGTAATACCACAATCCAAAGAAAAATAGTCTTTTGAACATTTAATAGTCAGCTGACCTGCATCATCAACTTCAGTCAGTGTGTCCAAGCAGGTCTGCAAAAACAAAAGCACGTTGTAAAACAAACACATGAATTATGCAGTATGATTGCTACCAAAAAAAGGGATTATGAAAGCTCTTTGCCTCAAAAACATTGCAGATGACAACAAAGCATATGACCACAAAGCATATGAATAGTGATTAAAAATTTGATGTTTAGCCACTCAACCACAAATCACAAAGATGTATCTAAACTTTGTTACAATTACATTTTCAGTTACACCACATCCACTTAGGAATATGAGGAAAAAAGTGTGAAACATTCATCACCTCAATATCCTGAGAATATAAGAGACATTTCACCAAGTCCTGGTCACAATTCAATTAATGATGCTGACTAAAATTGCCCCTTGATGGTAAATAAGACCCGGTATCTCGCAGCTGTAATGTCCTGCTTAGGGGAGGTCAAATCCTCTATGCAAAAACACAGGCAGCCTCTTTGCCATACACAGGCAAATTAGATTAGCTGTGATGGGCCTTCTTGAATGGTATGAACCAGTTTGGATGAAGGACCTGTTTCCGTTCTGCATAACTATGATTTTCTGATGAAACCTAAAAACGACATCAGTGAGCAAGACAAAATGGGTAGGAAAGAACTGCAGATGCTGGTTTACATCGATGATAGACACAAAAAGCTGGAGTAACTCAGCGGTCAGGCAGCATCTCTGGAGAAAAGGAAAAGGTGACGTTTTGGGTCGAGACCGTTCTTTAGATTGAGAGCCAGGGAGAGGGAAATGAGAGATATAGAAGGTACATAGAACAAATAAATGAAAGATATGCAAAAAGCAACAATGATCAAGGAAAGGAAGAGCTCACAATGGTCCATTGTTGGCTGTGGGGAAGGTGATAACAAGTAATACTGTTAAAAATCTGAAACTCAGCAAGACGGCTGTGAAACTAATATGAAAAATAGGGTGGGGGAGGGATAGAAAGGGAGGGGATGCAAGGATTACTTGAAGTTAAATAAATTAATACTCATACTGCTGGGTTGGAAGCTGTCCACGTGAAATATGAGGTGTTGTTCCTTCAATTTGTGTTTGGCCTCACTCTGACAATGGAGGAGGCCCAGGACAGAAAGGTCAGTGTGGGAATGGGAAGGACAATGCCTACTCCATTGTCAGAGTGAGGCTAAACATAAATTGGATTTTCAGTGTCTCCACGTCTCATTGGCCGTTTATGACTAGATGTGACTGGACTGCAGAGACTCAAACTGATGAACAGCTCTGTCCACACTTATTGATCAGTACACATGGTGTCCTGTGTTGCAACTACACTTGGTTGGTATCTCACTTTTAGGTATGGTTGTACTACTCCCCACTTACCTTTCTGTGCTCCCCATTGAAACCAAAGTTGATTCCTTAGCTTGATTTTATTGCCTCACGACTAACTTCTCAATTGCATTTAGAGATGGAAAATAAATGCTGGCCTTGTCACAGAAATACTGCAGACAAGAATTATCTATATTACTAAAACTCTGTTCTTGACCGGTTTTGGCGATCTGTGCTGCGATTTCCGAGAGAACGCCGCCACCTACGGCCGTCATTTTTGGCCACCTCGCTCAGAGCCCCCCTCCGCCGTATGTGTGCCGAGGATTTTTCCCGTCGATGAAATATGACAGAGATATTAATGATTTTACAAAATTCCCCATTCTCTCTGCTGCCCCTGCTGGCGGCAGGGGGGAGGGACTATAAAACCAGGAAGTGGTGTGCCTCAATTAGTCTGCAAGCTGGAGGAAGGCAGAGGGTCACGTTTCTCTGAGCTGTGAATAAAACTGAACAAATGTCCACACAACTATGAGTAAGTACCCTTAATGTGGTTTGAAAATGAAAATATGGTTAAAGTAAAAAAGCACTGCTTGCAAATGGTTGTTTGGGTTGAAATAAAAAGGCACTCTCTCTCTCCCCTCCTCTCCTCTCCCCCCCCCTCTTCCTCCCCCCTCCCCCTCTCCCCCCCCCTCTCTCCCCCCCCTCTCCCCCCCCCCTCCTCTCCCCCCCCCTCTCTCCCCCCTCCCCCCCCCCCCCTCCCCTCTCCCCCCCCCCCTCTCCCCCTCTCCTCTTCTCCCCTCTCCCCCCTCTATCCCTCCCCCCCTTCCCCCTCTACCCTCCCTCTCCCCACCACCCTCTCCCCTCCCTCCCTCCCCTCCCCCACTCTCCCCCCCTCCCTCACCCCCCCCCTCACCCCCCTCCTCCCCCCCTCCCTCGCCCTCCCCCCCCTCTCTCCACTCCTCCCCCCACTCTCCCCCTCCACCCTCTCTTCTCCCCCCCTCTCCCCCCTCCTCCCTCTCCCCCTCTCCCCCCTCTCTCTCCCTCCCCTCTCTCCCATCCCCTCTCCTCTCCCCCCACTCCTCTCCCCCATCTCTCCTCCGCTCTCTCTCCTCTCCCCTCCCCCTCTCTCCTACCCCCCTCTCCTCCCCTCTCCTCCCCCTCTCCCCTCCCTCTCCTCTCCCCCATCTCCTCTCCCCATCTCCTCTCCCCCATCTCCTCTCCCCCATCTCTCCTCCCCCCATCTCTCCTCCTTCTCTCTCTCCCCCCTCTCCCCCCTCTCCTCTCTCCCCTCATCCTCTCTCCCCTCTCTCTCTCCCGCTCCCTCCCTCTCCCCTCTCCCCTCTCCTCTCTCCCCCCTCTCTCTCTCCTCTCTCTCGCCCCCCTCTCCCCCTCTCTCTCTCTCCCCTCTTTTTCTCCCCCTCCTCCACTCCATCCTCTCCTCCACCGTCCCTCCCCTAAACTCCCCTCCCCTCCACACACCCCTACCCCCTTCCCTCCACCCTCCCTCCCCCTCCCTGCTCCCACCTCTCCCCGTCCCCGTCCCCTCACCTCTCTCCCCCCTCCTGCCTCCCCCTCTCTACCCTCCTCCCCTCTTCTACTCCCCCTCCCCCTCTCAACTCTCCCCTCCCCCCTCCCCCGTGCTCTCCCCCTCCCCCTCTCCCCTCCCCACTCTCCCCTCTCCCCCCCTCTCCTCCCTCCCTCCTCCCCTCCATCCCCTACCCCACCCTCCCTCCACGACCCCCTACCCCTCTTCCCTCATCCCCTCCCCCCTCCCTGCTCCCCACCTCTCCCCCTCACCCCCCCTCTCAGCACCCCCTCTCTCTCCCCCTCACTCTCACCCTCTCTCTCTCTCCTCCCCCCCCCACCCACCCACCCTTCCTCTTCTCCTCCTCCCCACCCTCCTCTCCCTCTTGCCCCTCTCTCTGTGTTTCTGTCTCTCTCTCTGTCTCTGCCCCTTCTCTCTCTGCCCTCACTCTCGTCCCCCGCCCCCCCCCCCCCCTAGATGTGACTGCAAGTTGGGGGCTATGCGTCAGTAGATACGGTGGTTATGGGGTAAAAGGAGCAAATTAATAATATTAATATTATATCAAGGGGGGTAATTAGCGTGAGTGCAGGGGGGGGGGGGGGGGGGGGGGGGGGGATAGTTAGTGTGTGTGATGCTGCATGCCGCCTCCCCCCCCACAACCGCACGTTGGGGGAACAGACCCAACGGGTCTGCACTTGGTCTAGTTAAGAATAAAAATGTCATGCAGATTCTAGGCGCTTAGAAGCAATGTGAAGGAGCTAGGAAGTGGTTGATTGGGTCCCAGTGGTTCAAATCACCATGGCTCCACCTGGCTCGGGAGCATGGAATTTTTTCACCAGAATGATTCGCAACTGAAGTATCTTTCTCCATCTTTTAAAATAACCAGTGCTACATAAGCAGGATATTCTCTGCTGTGAAATAAAAGCAGGATTGTTTTATTGAAAAACTCAGTTAGATACAAAGCTAGGGCAGCCACGGTGGCACAGCGGTAGAGTTGCTGCCTTACAGCACCAGACCCGGGTTCAATCCCAACTACGGGTGCTGTCTGTACGGAGCTTGTACGTTCTCCCTGTGACTGCGTGGGTTTTCTCCGAGATCTTCGGTTTTCTCCCACACACCAAAGACGTACAGGTATGTAGGTTAATTGGCTTTTTGTATGTGTAAATTGTCCCTAGTGTGTATTGGATAATGTTAATGTGCGGGGATTGCTGGTCAGTGCGGACTCGGTGGGCCGAAGGGCCTGTTTCCGCACTGTATCTCTAAACTAAACTAAATAAAACTTCTGCAATCTTAATCACACACTCTTCAATCCCACTGCAAACAGTAATTATACAAAGATTAAGGAACTTGCAATAAAGCAAGCACATTTTGTGTTCTTTAGTTACATATTTTTTCAAGCTTTTAAAAAATGTTTTGAGTAAATTGATTTCAATATATATGTAAATATATACTGTATATACAACACATTTAACATCACTAATTTGATGTCAATGTTTATAATGAACAGCAATGTCCCATTTTAGCACCATGCAAGACTCATAGTACAATAATAAAAGGAAGCTTACATGTCTGTTTTAAAATTCAGAATGCCTTTCATTTTTCGCTTTTTATTAAGGGTTTAAGAATCATTACTGTAGTGGTGATAAATTATTGTCTTTAATTCTTTATTCTAATTTCTACATATATCATCACAAAATATGTAAAACTATTATTCCATGGCAGAAACAGTAAAAATATCTATGAAAAGAATGTTTCATGGAGTTGAGACCCATTAGCGTGACATCTTTAATTGACAAAATGATTAAGAAAATCATTGGAGATATTATGTGTCACCACTTGTACAGAATGGCACTTAACCAACAGATAATCTTCAGAAAACTGAGTCTTTGAATGTGATTCAACTTTTTGGAGAGTCATACTATTCATTATTTCATCATGCCTTGAAAATAAAAAAACATTCTACTTAAATCACCAACAAAAAGTAGATAGTTCCCACCTAAATCTCCATAAAAATCCAGTTCAGGTAACATCCTGAAAAATTGCCTTCACACCTTCTCTGTTGCAATCACAACTGTCCCACTATGTGATGACTGGAACCGTATCCAGACTGAGGCCTAAGCATAATAAAGATTTCCTCAAGGATTTGGCTAATCATCTGAATTGAATTTAAAACTTTCTGAAATCCTGGGGGGAGTGAGTAATACAGAAATATTGTATTTAATTCAAGACAGGTCACAATGTGATGTTTTGCTAGAATTGATTCCTTGCTCATTTATGCCTCTGAAAAAAACATCAATTTTTCAGTGCTGAGTCTTGCACATGGATGAAAATATTAATGATTTAGACTTAAATGCAAGGGTCATGATGATGAGATGGTGAAAAAATCGAGAAAGAAAGCTTCAGACCTCAGGAAGATATTGATGGTCCTTGTGGCTAAGGGGATCAGAGGGTATGGAGAGAAGGCAGGTACGGGATACTGAGTTAGATGATCAGCCATGATCATATTGAATGGCGGTGCAGGCTCGAAGGGCCGAATGGCCTACTCCTGCACCTAATTTCTATGTTTCTATGTTTCTATGATGGGCTGGTCAGTTGGGCAGAAAAGTGGCAAATAGATTTCAATCTAGAGAAGGAAGGGCTAATATATTTGGGAAACAAAACAAAAAAAGAGGTTATAATATATTATAGCATACTGAAGGGTTAGAGGAGCTGAGAGAACTTGCGTATTCACAGATGCCGTGCAAACAAAAAGTTAAGAACAAAATCACTTGGAATCCCTTCTCTTATCAGTCACAGTATAGAACATAAGAGTTGGGTGCAGGAAGGAACTGTAGATGCAGGTTTTAAACTGAAGATTGGCACAAAATGCTAGAGTAACTCAGCAGGTCAGACAACATCTCTGGAGAAAAGGCGTTTTCGGGTCGAGACCCATCTTCAGAATGAGAGTCAGGGGAAAGGGAAAGGAGAGATGTAGACGGTGATATAGAGAGACGTAGAACAAATGAATGAAAGATATGTAAAATAGTAACGATGATAAAGGGAACAGCCCACTGTTTTCTGTGGCCTAGGTGAAAACAAACTACAGACAACGAGACTCAACAAGACGGCTTTGAAGCTCGTACAATGACTTGGGTTGGGGAGGGACCGAGAGAGAGGGGATGCATGGGTTACTTGAAGTTAGAGAAATCATTTCATGCCACTGGATTGTAAGCTACCCAAGCGAAACATGAGGTGCTGTTCCTCCAATTTGTGTTTGGTCTCACTCTGACAATGGAGAAGGCCCAGAACAGAAAGGTGTAGGATTGGGAAGGGGAATTAAAGTGTTTGGCAACCAGGAGATCAGGTCGCCCCCAGGCAAGGTGCATATTGTTGGGCAGAGGTTCACTTGCACCTCCTCTAATGTCATCTACTGTATCCGTTGATCAAGGTGTTATCTGATCTGTTAATACACCAGAGTGAGGCCACATGCAAACTGTAGGAACAGCATCCCATATTCTGCTTGAGCAGCTTAGGTGCTACAGTTCAATGGCATGAACATCCGATCTGTTATCTTGTGTATCTGGTCAATATTATCTGATCTGCTTACATTTCCTGACAAACATTTCCAACATTCTCCAACAAAGAAAATATGTCACTATCAAAACAAGTCAACAGAATCTTATGAAAAATCACTGCAAATCCCCCACCCTCAGCAGTATTATTGTCGTCCTGCACTATCAATATTCTGCACCATTCACAATAATATAGTGGCTATAAGAGTAGGCCAGGGGCTGAATACCCAACTGTGAATGACTCAGTTCCTGAATCCCTAGCCACTCGGCAGTAATCAAGAACACGACAGAATACTCTCCACTTGCCCGTATGAGTGCAGCACTAACATCTCTCAGGAAACTGAAGTAGTATGACATTATGTTGGAAAGAGTGCAGGGAGAATTTACAGGGATGTTGCGAGGACTTGTGGCCCTGAGCTACAGGAAAGGTTAGATAGGCTGGGTCTTTGTTGCTTGAGCACAGGAGGCTGAGGAGTGATGTTATAGAGGTGCGTAAAATCACGAGGGGAATAGATAGGATGAATGCTCAGTCTTTTACCTAGGGTAGAGGAATCAAGAGCCAGGGGATGTTTAAGATAAGGGAAGCAAGATTGGAACCTGGGCTGTGAGTTTTTTCACTCAGAAGGTGATGGTTATTTGGAACAATATGGCAGTGAGGGTATTGAGGCAGGTTCTATAACAGCATTTAAAATACACTTGGACAGGAGGTTTAGAGGGATAAGGGCCAAATATAGGCAAATGGGACTAGCTTAGATGGGCCATCTTGGTTGGCATAGGCGAGTTGGGCGATGGAGCCTATTTTCGTGCTGTATGAATCTAACTAGTCACTTGGAATAATTTACACCTTTATCTTCACTGGGACAGGTCACTCGTGTCTTGTGCAACCTGTCTCATGTTTTGATAATTAATTTGGGATGTGTTAATTATCCCAACATTTGAGTTTTCTATTTGAAACGTTAGATGTGTGCTGGGAAAAAGGATTTAAATCTTCCTCCTAGGACCATAAATCTCCTAAAGACTGGTCAATGTTTTCAATACAATAAATGGTGTATCCAATATCATTTTCTTAATGCATAGAACATGGAACAGTACAGCACAGCCCTTTGACCCACAATGTCTGCACACAATATGCTGCCAAGATCAACCCTTAAGTCTGCATATAATCCATATCCCTCCATTCCAGCTAATTGTCTAATTAAATGTAGTTGTTTGTGTTTTTTAATCGTGTTTTTAACTGTGTATATGTGGGGGCGGGGGGGGGGGGGAACTTAAAAAAAATCTCTTCCCTGAACGGGAGACCCGACCTTTTCCCTGTCGGGTCTCCGTTGTCATTGGGGCCTAGCACCGTGGAGCGGCCTCCAGCCTGAACGACCTGGGGGCTCCAGTCACGGAGCTGCGAACCTACCATCGCGGGGCTGGCCGGCATCGGAGCGTGGGGAGCGGTGGTGACTCGCTGCTACGGCCCGACTCTGGAGCTCGGAGGCCCCAGCAACGCAGCTTCTGTGGACTGTCGGGACATCGGGAGCTCGCGGGTCCGGGTGGAAACCGCTTTCCGG
Source organism: Amblyraja radiata (assembly GCF_010909765.2). NCBI lineage: Eukaryota > Metazoa > Chordata > Chondrichthyes > Rajiformes > Rajidae > Amblyraja > Amblyraja radiata. The sequence continues at coordinate 34,716,763 of NC_045964.1, read as the reverse complement.
AGCTCCCGCAACGCAACTTCTCCAGCCCGTGTCGCGGGGTTGGAACGACCCGGAGCGGGGCCGTACATAGCCCGGCGTGGCTTAATGGCCGTGGGACATTCCAGCGCCCGCCGGGGGGCTCCAACTTTGTGACATTTAGACCGGGAGCGGGGCCGTACATCGCCCGGCGCGGCCTATAATGGCCGTGGGACTTATCATCGCCCGCCTGGGGCTTCGACATTGGGAGAGAAATGGAGAGCACGGGAGAGAAAATACTTTGTCTTCCATCACAGTGGGCTCACTGTGATGGGTGTTTCTGTAAATTGAATTGTGTGTATGTCTGTAGGAAATTGTCTTTGTTTGTATGGCTGTGGAAACGGAGTTTCGTTTGAGCCTCACTGAGGTTCAAATGACATGTAATAAATATTGTATTGTATTCCCTGCATATCCACACGCTTATCCAAAAGTCTCTTAGATGCCACTATCGTATCTGCATCCACCACCACAGCACATTCCAGGTACTTATAACACTCTTTGCAAACAGCATGCCTCGGACATCTCCTTTAAACTTTGCCCCATTTACCCTGAAGCTATGCCCTTTAGTATTTATTATTTCCATCCTGGAAAATAAGTTCTGACTGCCAACATTATCTGTGCCTCTCATTATTCTAAATACTTCTATCAGGTCTCCCTGCAACCTCTGGAGTTCAATTCAAGTTTGTCCAACCGCTTCCTGTTGTTAATACCCCCTATTCTTGGCTTAATTCTAGTAAACCTCATCTGAACCCTTTCCTAATCCTCCACATCCTTCTTGTTAATGGGGCAACCAGAACTGTACACACGTTCAAATACAGCCTAAAATCCTATAGAGCTGACATGGTTTGATGTGGATTATTACTTACAGTTTATTACTGCTTGTTTCATCATAGTCCTCAATCTACCCCCACACCAAGTATCTACATGGTGAACCAACTGCAAGGAGGATTGAAAAACCTTGGTCCTTGCCTCTTCCATATACTGTAGATAAAGTATTCTTAGTAAGGCTGACGCCAGTGTAAAATAAATTAGAGCTTACAAAATACCTCTTTTCTGTCTTCGCTGAAAGCCTGAAGAATGTCGGTCTGCCTGGTATAGTTTCCGTTGGAATCCTGAAGACCCTGTAGGATTCTTTCACGGAGCACAAGAACTGAAACACGTAGCTGATGCCACAGAAGTTGAACAGTATGGATGTCCACCAGAATATTGACTGAATAAGAGAGAAGCTTCAATGATATTTCTGTCTCTAGCAGGGCGTGGATGAGCTCCACATGATCAGAAATATCTTCACAAATATCCTGCAGAGATGGAAAGAAAATATGGTATCATATCATTCATCCCAATAAAATCCACACGTGATCACTGCTTGACAAATACTGTCAGTCATTTACAGGTAATTTGCAGCTAAATTTAATGCAAATATTCAAACTGCGACACAATTATTCCCTTGTGCTTGGATTCTGTACAGTTAATGAACATTGCAAATGTTTTCAATGTCTGCCCTTCACACACAATCAGATCGAGGACCTACTTTTAGTGCAACTCCCAAACCGTTGTTGCAATTTCTTTGGCATTGAAAATAGTTTGATTCAATTCAGTGCATTAAATTATTTGATGTGCCACATACGTCCTGGGACAACTTTGTTTGTTACAGTGAAAATCAATTCATGGATTTAATATTTAAACGACAGCATTTATATTATCCTTTGTCTTTTGTATTTCAGAGGTACCAATGATATAATTTCAAAAATGGAAAGATTATTTTCTACAAATATAGGGAACACGATTGCTTAGAAATGCACCCCAGTTTGGTAACATTATGTTTTGGTGGTAGAGTGCAATGAGTTAACACCCAATGTATGCAACATTTAGTACTGCCAAACAGGAATGAATTCTTAGATATAAATTTTCAATTTTCCAAATCAGTCTTCCATGAAGAAGAGTAAAGGCTATCTGCAATATAAACACAGGGGATTGATTACAGGGTTGACTTGCATCATTGCACGTTCTGGATTACCTGTTGTATTGCAAGCTACTGCAGTTTTAGAGTTTCAAATTAAATATATTTTAAAGAAAACTTTGTTAACTGCAAGCATATGATGATGACATCCAGACCATTTTGATGGAATTTTATAGCTCAAAAGCTTCAAATTCTACACATATACATATATAATAATTTGTTCATATTTAAATTATAAGACATATTACAGCGGCAACAAGGAGGGAGTGTGAGAGATATTGGCACACGCTGAGGTGGATAAATCCCCAGGACCTAACGGGATCTATCCTAGGATGCTATGGGAAGCAAGGAGAAGATAACTGGGATTCTAATTGAACTTTGCTTCTACGTTAGCCATGGGTGAGATATTAGAGAGCTGGAGGATCATTCACGTTTTTTCCTTATTCAAAAAGAGCAGTTGTGATAAAGCAGCAAACTACAGGCCAGTGAATCTTACATCAGTTGTTGGAAAAGATTCTAGGCAATAGGGTTTATGTTCACAAATCTGACTGAATTTTTTGAGATAATGGAGAAAATGTGGTATACTTGCACTGTGGTACAGTTTTGAACAATGTCCAACATGGTTGGCTGGTCCAGAAGGTAAAAGAACATGCGATTCAAGGAGTGTAGGCAAACAGATTCCAAAATTGGTTTAAGGTGAGGGGTGATTTAACCTGAGGGGCAACTTTTTTTTTACACAAAGGATGGAAGGAATATGTAAAAAACTGCCAGAGGGGAAGCAGGTATTATCTCAACATTTAACAAACATTTAGACAGGTCCATGGATAGGATAGGATTGGAGAGATGTGGGCCAAACCCAGGCAGGTGGGACTAATGTAGATGGCATTTGTTGTTGACTTGGGCAATTTGGGCTGAAGGGTTTATTTCCACACGGTATGACTCTATGAGTGCCAAAGTGGCAAATTCAGCCCTGAACCTGGCAATAGTTTAAAGCTACCAGTAACCCTGTTGCTGCACAACATTGTTTGCTGCCAACTAAGCGGACACAAAAGATCAGGAAGAACTACATAAATCTTCAAAGATGTACATGAATCTAGTGGAATACTCTACATCTTAAATTCAAGTAATAGCTCAGATTGGACATATTTCCCAACTAAAGGAGTTAAATACCTTGTCAGCACAGTGAAGATGAGCCATATTTTACTCCACAATTTGCAATGTTTTTTCTGTCATTCAATAGTTGAAAATTGTTCATCAATATGACATACAGTATATGGGTCTCCATTCAACAGCCACACAATTGCTTCCTGTTTCACACAACTTTTTACAGTGGAGTAATAATGACAGTTGCACGCACTAACACACAGCTGTTGCAGAGTATCAAATGGACTATGTGCAGATAAGACGCAGCTAATCATACATTCCCAAAATAACTTTAGTTCACCATGGTTTACATAGTACACATCGAACTGTGGTAAATGCTTGCTCAGTCTTGCTGTGGTTGAGCTGCCATGAAATGTAACGAAAAATAGCTTATAAAAATAAATTACGAACTCAAGACAAATAACTATGACAGAGTTTGTGTTATAATTAACTGCTCAGCAGCTCCGTCAGCACTTTGACATTGGGAGTATACAGTCATTGGGTGGATTAAACCTGTGGCAGCGAGCTATTCATATTTGCATGCCATGGCAACTAATATCACCATGTGTATCTGGTTTAGTCATATAGCATGGAAACAGGCCCTTCGGTATCAACTTGTCCATGTCAAACAAGCCGCCCCATCTACACTCGTCTCACATCCCCGTGTTTGGCCCATATCCCTCTAAACCTTTCCAATCCATGTACCTGTCCAAATGTCTTAAATTTTAGTATTATTTGTGCAAAAATACCTGCATCTTTTTATTAAAGATTTCAACAGTCAAATAATTGTGGAAGAATTGAGTTGATATATTTTATATATTCGGTTTATAAATTAATTGTACATTTTCCATGTGAACAATTTCTGACAGGTCTAATTAAAAATTGGACAATTGTAACTTGGCAGGTAATATTCTCTGAAATTGGATGATATACCAGCATATGAGTGAGGTAAGGTATGACCAGTATTTTGTTGACTGCATATAATCTTGGTTGACTGGTATAGAGTAAAAATGGAGATCACTATTGGTCTCTGCTGTAGATTTTAGCCCGGAGCCATCAATAAGCGAGTTCGGTATTTCAACTGTGCATGCCCAATGCGCATTCGCGATAAACATTCTCGCCAGCTCAGCTGCTGCGTGTATACAGACCTGCGTTTCATCCGTATTTTCCAGTTTTGCTTCTTCGAGGTAAGAAAATACTGCTTTCAAACTATTAAATAGGTGTATTTATGTTTCATTTGTACAAAACTACGATGATTTTGTTGGATTTATTGCATTATGCTTTGGTGTTTTATTGCTTTATGTATAACTGCAATGAGCGTATAACTGTTTAAGTAATATTATGTCTATTGAACATAGCAGTTAGTTTGAGACACTGGTATAACAGTTATACGCTCATTGCAGTTATTGGTGTGACTGGTAAGAACTTCAGCAAACGAACGTTTACAGTTTTTTATGATATATTCGGCTTCGTTCACTACTTGCAGTGTAGTAATGTAACTTTATCAATGGCAGTATGTAGGACATCAGCAGTAAGTGCGGTGATTTTTTTAACTCAGCTGAAAATAAACAAACTGTTGAAACAGTATCTTGCTCTCGCTACCGCCATTGCGGTGTCAGTCAACCCTTGTGGGTCCATCATTTACATGCCGCTGGAAATTAAATCTCACCCCACACTCCTCCACTCTCTCTCTCTCACACTCCTCACGAACACCCGCTACAACACCCGCAACCCGCTACAATAGGCAGAATGGTCCTTTCTTTCGTTAATCCTACCCGCAGTCTCTGATGGGGCCGGTTTCACAGACTTAACCGTGACCGGCTGAGTTTAATCAGGGCTCTGGGAACTCGGCATCTGATGGGGACGAGGAGGGTTCCAGTGGCAAGGCAGGGACAACTTAGAATCCAGCAGCAGAGTGGCTCTGTTAATGGATTCAATCCACAGTGAGTTCAGTTCGGAAAGAACACACGCCGGTAGATCCGTGGCCACTGGTTCAGGAGATCGATCCTATTATTATTGGCCAACAGGCGGTGTAATCCGTCTGTGACAGACTCCACAGTGAGACGTGTCCACAGGAGTGGGTGTTCACTCTGATCAATAACTCAGGCACAGTGAACATCACAATGTAAAACCATCCTAGTCAAAACCGTCCCGGAAAGCTGCATTGCCCGAGCACTGGGACAACTCTGAGCAAAGTCCCACTGAAGACAAGAACAACATTCTAGTCATTAAAAAAATAAGCCTGCGGGCCGGATGATTTTGGGTTACGGGCTGGATCCGGGCATAGGTTGCCGACCCCTGCCTTAACGGTACATTCACACCGCTTGTAGGTAAAGCATCAGCCCACATCACACTGGTACAGTCGCTGCCTGCCTCAGATTAAATATATTTTTACACATAAATTATGAATAAAGATAAGAAAATGTTTCAAACACAAGTAATATTTTCTTATTCCAGTAGCAAACACATTAAAGATTAAATGAAAATAGTATCTTCTTTAACTTTTTGAATATCTCATAATTGCAGATTAATGAACTGAACTAGAACTAGGACTGTGTAAGTAGTGTGCGAACAGCAGAACAGGAAAGGAAGCTATTGAGTTGACAGATTTCTAGATTCATTCATTGGTAGCATAGTTAACAATTTATACACAGTTTATGCAGCGTTCGCTTTTTTTGTGCCGAATGACCTTTGACAAATCCCACGATTCCTTGAGTTTATCAGAATACTGAACTCGCTTATTCTACTGCTTGTTCTGGATCCAGTCTTTAGAAATATGCAGATTACAGGGGAATATTATAGCCATCACAATGCTGGTCACAGCTTATGCTGGTAAGATTGCCAATTTCAGACAGCATACCTATTCAGTTAATAGAGTCCTGATTTCAATTTGGCTATTGTTTTCTTTGTCTTTCTGGCCACAAACTGGCTGAACTACAGTGTTTTGGGAATTCTATTTGACCCAAGCGAAGTTGAGCTTATTTTCAAATGCACAAGTACAGCAAGATACAGGTACAATGGAAATCCTGTTTGCAGCACCATCACATAGACTCAGATAAACACACAAAAGCATAATTTAAACATAAAAATAAACATTACATTCAGCAAGATAGCACGAAAACAAGTGCAATAGTAGTGTGAAAAATGGACCTTAGTGTTCCATTGTCGGTTGGATTAGGGCTGTGCAGGTTGGTTTAAGAACCTGATAGGTATAGGAAAGTAGCTGTTCCTGAACCTGGTGGTGTGCAACTTCAGGCTTCTGTACCTCCTGCCTGATGGTGGCAGCGAGGAGGCATTCGACTGGATTGCGGGGATCCTTGATGAGAGATGCCACCTTTTTGAGGCAATACCTCATGTAGATCATTTCAACAGTGGGGAGGGGCTGTGCCTGTGATGGGCTGGGCCCACCATTCTCTGCAGCCTCTTGCATTCCTGTGCGTTGGAATTGCATACCAGGCCATGATGCGGCCTGTCGGGATACTTTCAACAGTACATCTGCAGCAAATGGCATGCCAAATCTCTTTAAATTTGACTCTGACACACCTTCTTCATGATTACATCTGTGTGCTGTGCCCTGAACAAGTCATCTGTGATATTAACAATCCCAAATTTGGGGCTACCAACTCTCTCCTTCACCGACCTGCCAATGAAAACCTCCCCTTTCTAAAGTCAATGATTATTTCCTTGGCCTTGTTGGCACGGAGGATAAATTTACTGTTGCAGCACAACTCAACTCTTACCATTAACGATTTGGCAAACCACAATGGTATTATTGGCAACATTTTACATCTCATTGGAGCTGTACTGAGCCCCACAGTCATGGGTGCAGAGAGAGTCGAATACACAACCTTGAGGTGCATGTGTTTGATGGTCAGTGAGAAGGGGATGTTGTTACATCCTTGAGGGAGTCAAGGATACTGTTGCATCTCATCTCTTCCTTAGTTTTATTTCGAGCATATCAGCTAGGAGAGGTAGGACATTCTTGGATTGTTTTCTCTGGAGAGTCCGAGGCTAAAGGAGATCTGATAAAAGTATATAAAATTATAAGAGCCATAGATAGGATTGACAGTCAGAGTCTTTTCCCCAGGGTGGAAATGTCAATAGGGCATAGATTTATGGCGAGGGGGACAAGATTTAAAGGAGATGTAAGGGTCACGAGTGCTGGGTACCTAGAACGTGCTGCCAGTGGTGGTGAGGGAAGCAGTCAGGAGGGTGGCATTTGGGAGGCTTTTAGATAGGCATATGGATGAATATGCAGGAAGGGAGCAATATAGTAGCAATATAATAGAAGGGAGCAATATAGGATCACGTGTAACCAGAGGAGATTCGTTTACATTGGCATCATGTTTGGCACACACATTGTGGGCCAAAGGGCCTGTTCCTGTGCTGTACTGTTCTCTGTTCTTGGTATTCTGTGGAATTGGACTTATTCACAGCACTGCCACCAACATTCTGACAGTCTTAGTCACACAAAATACTGGTGCCTGCTTATCGCATTGGCTCTGGGTCTATGCTATGCTGGGTCTATGCTTTGCAGTGTAAACCCAAACACATTTGAGATGTTGCGCTTTTGGTAGTTGAATGTAAGGGGAAAGTATACAGCTAATGGCAAGACCCTTAACAGCATTGATGGAGGAGAGGGATCTTGAAATCATAGCTCACAAAAGGTGGCTGCATAAGTTGATAGGGTGGTATAGAATGTGTATGGTATGCTTGCCTTTGTTGCCAGAGGCATTGAATATAAGAGTCAGGAAGTCATGATGCATCTCTATTGGACTTTGGTGTGGCCTTATTTAGATTATTGTGTGTAGTCCCCATTACAGGAAAGATGTGGAGGCTTTGGAGAGGGTGTACAGATGGTTTCCCAGAATGCTGTCTGGATTACAGGGTTTCATCTGCAGGGAGAGGTTCGATAGACTTGAATTGTTCTCTCTGGAACATCTGAGGTTGAAGGGAGACTTGATAAAATTATGAGAGGCATAGATAGGGTAGACAGTCAGAAACTCTTTCCCAGGGTGGAAATGTTCAACACTAGAGGGGATGACAATAAGGTGAGGAGGGGAAAGTTTAATGGAGATGTGCAAATTGTCTTTGAATTAAATTACCAGGAGAGATAGTGTTGGCAGATAATATTAAGGAAAATCCAAAGAGATTTTGTAAGTACATTTAAGGGAAAGAGGACAGCTGGAGAGAAAATAGGACTTCAGAAAACTAAACAGTCATCTACGTGTGGAGCTGCAGGAGATGGATAAGATCCTCAATGAGTATTTCGCTGCTGTTTTTACCTCTGAGAAAAACACAAAGGCTTGTCTTGAGTACAGTCTGCTTAATGGTCTAAGAGGTGCTGGACGTTCTATGATGTATGAAGGTTATAAATCTCCCGGGCCAGATCAGATATATCTGAGGACACTGTGGGGAGCTAGAGAAGAAATTGTGGAGTCCTGGCTGAGATCTATGAATCATCATTAGACATGGGTGAGGTGCCGGAAGACTGGAGGGTCACCCTAAGATATTCTGCCATCATTTAAGCACCCAAGGACCACAAAAGGGACTTTGTCAGTTTGTTAACCAATCCTTAACACACACGAGTATATTACACTCAATACTAACTGTATTCATTTTGTTTACAAATATCTTATCTGAAAATCCAAAAATAGTCACATCAACTATCCCCTCCTAATCTACACTCCTAAATTATCTCAAAGATCCCACAATTGTATCACAAGTACTGAACAAGGTGGCTGAGTCCTGAAGGACATAGTGGTCAAACCCGGCAGCAGTGGGTAGTAAGAGAACCCAAACTGGGTAGTCAAATAAATCTGATTCACACCACGTGCTATCGAGAAATAGCTGGTCGCAATGACTGCAGCAAAGTGTTTGGGACTACACATCTCGTTTGGCAGCATGGGATCCAGGGAGAGCTAGCAAAATGGATACAGAACTGCCTTCATGGAAAGAAGCAGAGGTTGGTAATTGAAGGGTGGTTTTCAGACTGGAGGACGATCACAACTGGGCCCAGACCTACACCGTATTGCTCAGATCAAGAAAAGTTAAAGCAACAAAAATATAATCCATGTCAGGATTGGATGAGAATGTACAAGGCATGATTAGCAATTTTGCAATTGATACTAAAGTGGGTGGTATCATAGATAGTGAAGATGATTATGAAAAATTACAGCAGGATCTTGATCAGCTCAGCAAGTGCACCGAAGAATGGCTAATGGAGTTTAAACCAGATTAGTGAGAATTGTTGCATTTTGGGAAGTCAAACCAAGGAATGATCTTCACAGTGAATGTTAGGAACCTGGGGAGTGTTGTAGAGCAGAGGGATCCAAGAGTACAGATATACAGTACCCCAAAAGTGGTATCACAGTTAGGTAGATAGGATGGTCAAGAAAGCTTTTGGTACATTGGCTTCGTCAGTCAGGGCATTAAGTATAGAAATCGGGTTGTAATATTGCAGTTGCGCAAAATGTTGGTGGGCTACACTTGGAGTACAGTGTTCAATTTTGCTCATCCTTCTCTAGGAAGGATGTCAATAAGCTGGAATGAGTGCAGGGGATATTTACAAGGATGTTGCCAGGTTATGAGGGGCTGAGCCATCGGGAGATGTTAGGCAAGCTGGGACTTTATTCCTTGGAGTGCAGCAGGATGAGTGGTGATCTGTATAAAATCATAAGGGGAATAAATAGGGTGAATGAACAGTCTTTTACCCAGGCTAGGGGAATAAAAAACATACATTTAAGATGAGAGGGCTAAGATTTAACCTCAGGGGAAACGTTTTCACTCAGAAGGTATTGGCTATATGGAATGAGCTGCCAGAGGAGGTAATTGAGGAAGATACTATAACATTATTTAAATGGAAAGGTTTAGAGGGATATGGGCCAAATGCAGGCAAATAAAACTAGCTTAGATTGGGCATCTTGGGCTGCGTGGCCAACTCAGGCCGAAGGACCTGTTTCCGTGCTGTATGACTATGATTTTAATACTCTATGAAAGTTTATAGAAACGGTCATCGACATGAAATGTTCTTCACTACAATTATGTTTCCGGAGTTCCTCTAAATCCTCAACATTTTCTGTTATTGTACTAAGTAAGGTCATAGTCCTTTGAATTTAGTGGATTTGATTGATGTTTTACAAGAAGAAAGAAATGTTAGGATAGATTACTGGTATGTAGAAATTTGAAGGAAAAAAATCCACGACAATTGATACAAAATCTATAGTTTGTTAAATCTTATAGATAGATTTATTTCATTCAAAATATTGTGTCTGGGGGTTGCTCGATGTTACTGCATATACTATCAGCTCTCCTTCCAAATGGAGGATCCAGAGAACATTCTCAAATTAAACAGCAATAACTGACATAAAGATGTTTCAGACTACACAGTATATTCAGTTCGTAAAGATACACACACAATCGAAAATACTAAAAAATATTAAGGCATATGGATAGAGCATAGAGCACGGAAACAGGCCCTTCGGCCCAATTTGTCTATGCCGATAAAAATGCCCCATCTAAGCTTGCCTCATTTAGAGTTATACTGCATGAAAATAGGCCCTTCGGCCCAACGCCCATACCGACCAAAGTGCCCCATCTACATTGGTCCCAACTGCCTGCATTTGGCTCATATCCTTTCAAACCTTTCCTACCCATGTACCTGTCCAAATACCTTTTAACTGCCTCGGCTACTTCCTCTGGCAGGTTGTTCCATATACCCACCACTCTTTGGGTGAAGTTGCCCCTATTAAATCTTTCCCCTCTCACAAACCCATGTACTCTGGTTCTTAATTTCCCTATTCTGGGTAAAGGCTCTGTGTATTTACTCTATCTACCCATATTTATTCTGAATGTATACCTCCTTGATCGTCCTCTATCATTTGACATTTAACTCTCTTGTAAACATCCTTACAGAGACCTTCCATTGTTTTCTCTCGTCCCATTTCACTACAACTTAAAAAATTGTTTAACTCTTTTCCCAACTCATTTGAAAAGTTATCCACCTGGATTGTTAACTTCTTCTCAGTTCAAAGTTGATGTCTGACCGGCTGAGCAATTCCAAGAGTTTCTATATTGATGTTAAACATAGGTTCTGATATCCTCTTCACACTTATGGGTCCAATTCTTGTTGGCTTGGGTTGGTGAAGGTAAATAACTTCTTAAAACTTGATTCATACCCTTTCTACATGAGGTCACAGATGCTAGACAAAAATGCTGGAGAAACTCAGTGGGTGAGGCAGCATATATGGAGAGAAGGAATAGGCGACATTTCAGGTCGAGACCCTTCTTCAGACTGATGTGGGGGGAGGGAGTGGGAAAAAGAAAGGAAGAGGTGGAGACAGTAGGTTTGTGGGAGAGCAGGGAATGGGGAGGGGAAGGAGGGAGAAAGCAAGGACTATCTGAAATTGGAGAAATCAATGTTTATACCAATAGACAATTGGTGCAGGAGTAGGCCATATGGCCCTTCAAGCCAGCACCGCCATTCAATGTGATCATGGCTGATCACCGCTGGGGTGTAAACTACCCAAGCAAAATATGAGGTGCTGTTCCTCCAATTTGTGCTGGGTCTCACTCTGGCAATGGAGGAGGCCCAGGACAGAAAGGTCAGATTCGGAATGGGAGGAGAAGTTGAAGTGCTGAGCCACTGGGAGATCAGGTTGGTTAGTGCGAACTGAGCAGAGGTGTTGGGCGAAGCGATCGCCAAGCCTGCTCTTGGTCTCACCGATGTAGCGAAGTTGACACCTGGAACAGTGGATGCAGTTGATTAAGTTGCAATTGTCTGTCTCCATGATGCACAATTGGAACCCTAATAAAAGCTGCATCTGCTCATTTCCATACACTGAGATGGTCACTGAATGGCAAAAAGCAATGATAATGCAAAGCTCATTGCCTTGCGTCAAAAGTAGAGCAATTGGCATTCAGAATTCTCTCAGAAACTGAGAGAAAATCCTTTGCCTTTTCAATGGTAAACGTACGAAAAGCGATTTTTATTTTTTGGAGTACATATTTTCAGATCAATAACAACAGCAGGAATCTGACTAATAATTGGGCATCTAATAATGTTGCATTTTCCACAACAAACGTAATGATGTTGTGAAAGAGGTCTCTCCTTGTACAACACTCCTTTGCTGGTGAAATTAACTCATGTTATTCTGAGGTATGTTTGTCAATAAGCACTGCCGAAAACACTAGCTTTTAATAGCACTAGTTGCTCTGTGACAGAACTCTGCAACAGAGTTTAAAGGTAGCGGTTGAAAACTCAACTCCTGTAGATCACTTTTTTTACTTGCCTCCTCTCCAAAGCTCCAACCCACTATGGCCACTTCATTACTCCCTAACCTTCTTACTCATGACACTTGGGAGTTGCCTTTTCAACAGCCCTATCCCTATCCATTTCCCTCTTATAATCCCACACTCCAATTATCCTTTTCTTTCACATACTTTGAATGAGGCTATCAATAGTACCCAACAATGTGAACTTCAGACCATATTTGACCAGGCCCTTGATGAAAACTGTCTTTGTTGAGCCACACAGCCACAAAATCAAAGAATCCCTCGATCACATTGTTTCAGTTTGCTTAATCCATTACATAGAATGGCATAGAATTACATAGAATAAACTCAGCTAGGTCTTTTCATTATCTTTTAAAATGGGGCATAATGCATGAATGTAGCTTAAGAGTGTATATACACTAATCTTTGAGGGTGACAAAGCACGGATATGTTGGGCTTCATTAACAGAAAAGCAGTAAAGGAGAAATTTCTCCACTCAGAAAATAGGAATTGTCTTCACCAGAGAGGTGTAAATGCATGAACTATGAATGGATGGGTGACACGCAGTGCTGGTCTAAACAAGACAGTTGTGGCATGATTCTGCACGACTTCAAATGCACCAGCCTACATGGTCTGTGGCCATTTGGCTGGAGTGTGAGATTAATATGGTTTTGGACACCACCAGGATCTAGCTATCACAATACACCCACTGTTGATTAAACAGTAGCTAAGTGGACCACACAATACACATATTATCATCTTAATGCTCGATAAAGGTTTGATGATTGTCTGCTTTATTGGATCTGTATAGTTTCAGAGCAAAGAATGGTTACATAGGCTGAACAAAGAAAAGTATTGAAGTGTATCAGATAGGGTAAATGGGCCAAATGGAGCTGGTAAATAGCCGGAAACCACCTGCTGTCAGCTTCTGCAGCTCAGCTCATCTTGAACTTCTGCTTGGCTAAACATGGAGGACCTAACTGACCAGGAAATCAGATCTCAGTGCTTCTGAGCACCTGATATACTAATGCATTTAAATGGGGCATCAATCCTGTGGGAAAAAGACCAGTGCGGGAACATGTTTACTTTATTTAGATATTTTAAATTATGCATTACTTAACAAAAGTAAATTTAATTCATTTAAAAAATATTGCTATTTGATTAATATTGAAATCTGCTTGAATAATTATTTTGACCATGCAGTACAAATTGTTCAAAAGTCTTTGATTAGGTGATGAGGATTGAGGTAGATGCTTTGAGTTGCACTGATTCACACCCCCCTCGTTTCTCAGATTCCGCAGTGGAACCCCTGTCATATGAGAGGTGACAGGTTGTTCAGTCCCCCCCAAGTAGGGGAGGTAAATGTGATTGAGTGATCTGGGCAGTGGGTTGGATCCAGCACAGTCTGGCCCAGTGCTTTCAGATGACTATGGCAAGTTAACATAAATAAAGATTTATATTTTTGAAAGACACTCACTGGAAAGGGAAATTAAATGCCAATTTCTTGCATATTTCTGGATTGTTACGTGCTTTCCTCATGTCTCACTCGGGAACTTGCACAAATCCATACCACAGATCCATACATTTTAACAAATATTAGGGCATCAAAACACATCCAGAACACAATAAATAGCAATCCCATGAATCCAAACCTTTTTCTGGTTACCCGAAAATGTGAAGTAGTGAGCATTAAAAAAACTCTGCCTTATCTTACATTAACTGCACTAAGAAAGCTGCAGCAGGGACTTGCACTGTACTAACCAGAAACAAGCTTGCAACCCTTGGCAGAAAAGCCAAATGCAATGTAACCCGACCCTTCTGAATGTTACGGGCAATTAAATGGTCATTGTAATGCACTAGAAAGTTTGTGATTGAGAAAATAAAATAGACTTACAGTACCGTTCATGTATCAATGCTAGTACCCTTGGCAGTCTAGCAGAATTAGTCCTGAATTTGTACAAAAGAGCTCTGGATGTAACGTCCCGAGTTTTACTCTGTAGGCTGAGTATTCTGTCCTCCCGACTGAAATTCCATTGGCAGCCCAGTGACTGAAGTTAGCAGAGTTATTTTCAGCACTGACCTAGCTATCAGGAGAATGCAAGCTGAACTTTGAGACAGTAAATGCGAGTCTTAGCTACTGTTCCTGTCAGCAAAAATCTTAAATTCATATCATTGAATTTGTTGGTCCAAAGGAAAATCAAGAAATCATTTGTAATACATTAAAGTTAGAAAATAATTTTCAGCACCAAATTCAATATAGCAGTTTCTCTTTTGCTGTGTGTGTTCCTTATTCATACAAAGATGCCTTAACCTCCATGCCTATTATCTATATTACTAAAAGTCTGATCTTGACCACTTTCTGTTGTTCTGTATATTGATTTTAGAAAAAACACTGCCACTTACAGCTGTGATTTTTGGCCATCTTACTCAGAGTCCCCCTCCGCTGTGTTGGACAAGAGGATTTTCCCATCGATGAAAAATAAAAGAGCTATTACTGTTTAAGATATGTTGAGATTCTCTCTCCTGAAGGCCACGCCCCTTCCGGAGGGACTATAAAACCCGGACGTGTTGAGTGCCTCAGTCAGTCTCTGCAAGATGGGCGAGCGAGAGGGTCACATCTCTCAGAGCTGTGAATAACACTGAACACATGTCTACTAAACTGTGAATGTGGTTTTACTGACCTTGAGTGCCCTTAATGTGATTTGAAAATGAAAATTGTGGAAGGTTTGAAACAAAGCACAGCATTAAAAGTCTAAACTTGACAACTTCCTGTTTGCACTATATATTGATTTTAGATAAAACGCTAACACTTACAGCTGTGATTTTTGGCCATCTTACTCAGTCCCCCTCCGCTCTTCAGGTGCAGAGGATTCTTCCCATCAATGAAACATAAAAGTGTTATTAGTGTTTAAAAAATGTTGAGAATCTCTCTCCTGTCAATCACGCCATGAAGGACACGCCCCTTCCGGTGGGACGGGGGGCAGGGATTATAAAACCCGGAAGTGTGGGTGTGGCTCAATCTCTGCAAGATGGGGGAGGGAGAGGTCTGAGCTGTGAATCAACTGAATACACTGAATGTCTACTGAACTGTGAGTGTGGTGTTTAAGTGGTGTTTTGTGTGGTTTTATGGTGGTTTCACCCTGCTTGAAGTGGCATGAAACTGCACTTGAATTTGGTGGCCTTGCACCCTGCTTGAAATGGCATGAAACTGCACTTGAATTTGGTGGCCTTGCACCCTGCTTGAAGTGGCATGAAGCTGCACTTGAATTTGGTGGTCGTGCACCCTGCTTGAAGTGGTATGAAACTGCACTTGAATTTGGTGGCCTTGCACCCTGCTTGAAATGGCATGAAACAGCACTAGCAGTTGGTGGCCTTGCACCCTGCTTAAAGTGGCATGAAACTGCACTTGAATTCATTGGCCTTGCACCCTGCTTGAAATGGTATGAACCTGCACTTGAATTCGGTGGCCTTGCACCCTGCTTGAAGTAAGTAAGTAAGTAAGTTTTATTTATATAGCACGTTTTAAGTCAACTCGCATTGACACCAAAGTGCTTTACATAAAATAGATAATGTCTCCATACAAACCATAGAAAAAGGTTAAAAAATAAAGAAAATGGACACAATACATTATAGAGTTCAACACAAACGTCCCCCCACAGCAGAATCAAAAATTTCCACTGTGGGGAAAGGCACCAGAAAGTTAAGTCCTCTTCCTCTGAAACACCCGAGGTCGGGGCCCATTTGTGGCCTTGCAGCCAGTCCGATAATTTTCAGGGCCCTCTTGCTGTGAAGATGGAACATCCGGCGTTGGGTGAAACATTCCTCAAGCGGCTTGGAAAGTCTGGAGCGGCTGTCTCCTCCCCGGAGACCGGGGCACTCGTAGCCCTCAGGCTGTGCCAGTTGGAGCTCCGACCCCGGCGAACTCGATCTCAGGCTCCGCGGCGCTCCAAATCCAGTGCCGCCCGCGGCCGGACGCCCGCAGCCGCAGCCACAGCTCCGCGATGTTGGGAGTCGGCGGCCACAGCGCTCCGGAGCTTACCGCACGGCGACCCAGTAAGGCATCGCCCGCTCCGTGTTGGTGTCCCAGCACTGTGCCGCCGCCGCCGAAGCTGTAGTCCCGGCCGGTCCCGACAGGAAACGCCGCTCCATTCTCGATGGTAGACCGTGAGGACGGGGCGAAGAAGCAGCTTGGAGGGATGCTGCCTCTCCGACCAGGTAGGGGACTAAGAAATAAAGTTTCCCCCTTCCCCCCCCACCCCACACATAAAAGACCTCCAACTAACTAACAAACATTTTTTAACAGGACTTAAAATAAAAAAAAGGTGAAGAGACGGACTGCGGGCAGGCTGCCATACACAGACGGCGCCCACTCCTGCACATCCGTGTGGTCAGAAAACTGCACTTGAATTTGGTGGCCTTGCATCCTGCTTGAAGTGGTATGAAACTGCACTTCAATCTGGTGGCCTTGCACCCTGCTTGAAGTGGTAGGAAACGGCACCTGAATTTGGTGGCCTTGCACCCTGCTTGAAGTGGTATCAAACTGCAAATGAGTTTGGTGGCCTTGCACCCTGCTTGAATGGTAAGAAACTGCACTTGAATTTGGTGGCCTTGCACCCAGCTTGAAATGGTAGGAAACTGCATTTGAATTTGGTGGCCTTGCACCCTGCTTGAAATGGAATTTCAAGGAATAGCCACGAGTCAATAGCCATGAGCTGCTAGCACATCAGGCTTGAGTGACTGAACTGCCACCCCAAGAATCCATTTGGCCCACAATGTCCATACTAGTCCTCTGGAAACCTGTCGCTTCAGCCCACAACACCCATACTAGCGCTCCAGAAAGCTCCCCCCCCACTGGCCACCAATATTGGTGGAGAGGTGGAATATTGCATTGGGGGACCAGCCCTCATGTGTGAACATGGGACCCAACCGGTCCCACTTAGTCTAGTAATATTATAAAATAATCTCTGTGGACTCGGTGGGCCGAAGAGCCTGTTTCCATGCTGTATCTCTAAACTTCCTTTGAAAATCATTGCATCCTTTACTTAGGATTCAATCAACAGCTAAAGCATCGTCAATTTATAATAATTTAGCAATCTCTTCATATTGTAACAGTGATATACTTATTTTATTACTTTTGCATAAAGAATGAGAAAAGTTAATTTCACCAAATCATGACTATATCACTATATTTTATTTTTGATAAGAGCAGCTGTTAGATTATATCTTAGGTTCCTGGCCTTTTTATAAAATATCAGGAAGCACCTCCTCTCTCGCTATATTGGTTGCCAAATTAGCTGGATTAATATGTCAGGATTAAAAGAAAGAGAGGTGAATCATCCTTATATGCCTGCTCCGTATTCAATAAAATAATGGCGGCTTATTGAACCTCAATGCCACTATCATGTGCTAACCCCGTATCCCTTGATTCCTTATAATCAACCAATCTATAGGTTGACTGAGCATTCCCACAGTACTCAATTGGGGAGTGAAATTCCAAGATTCACTACCTTCTGGGTGAAGTAGTTTTTCTCATCTCAGTCCTGAATGGATCAGCCCTTATTCTGAGACTTTGACCTTGTTCCTAGACACCCCGGCCAGTGGAAACTTCTTCCATGCATTCAGCCTGAGGAGCTCCACTCACCTGGATGTGCGGGAAAAATTATGACAGTATAAAGTGGGAAAAATTGAGATTGTCCACTTTATTATATTGTTGAAATTGAGAAACACAGAGTGCAGAATATAGTTTTACAGCATTGTAATGTAACAATTACAGAGAAAAAGTCCAGCGTATGCAGTGAAGATAGGTTGGAAGATCGAGACTACCCCCTGACTATGGGAAGACCGTTCAGTGGTGTTCCTGAGCTACATCCTTTCAAGCTTTTGTATCTCCTGCCCGACAGGAGACGGTAGGAGAAGGAATGACCAGGGTGAAAACGGTCCTTGATTATGTTGGCTGCTTTCCCAAGGCTGCATGAAGTGTAGTTGGAGTCGATGGGTTGTAGTTTGGACTGTGTTATAAAGTTTTTTCGTGCACCCATTTCATGCGTTGTCTTTTTTTTTAACAAATTGTATGGTGCAGCTCATGGACAGCCAATTGAATTGTAGCCCAATTATTGTCATTGCAGGAGGGAAGGAGGTGAAAACTCTGGAGAGGGTGGAGAAAGGGTTTCCTGGAAAATCATGAGGTAAGACAGGGGAAGCAGGAATTACTCTCCTTGGAGCAAAGAAAGCTGAAAGGAAGTTTGATTGAGGGGCAGGTGGCCATAAACGATTGAGAAAGGCAAAATACAGAGAAATTATTCCCATTAACAAAAGGTTCAAGAACCAGGGGAATGTGCAAGTTCAAAATGCTGGGAAAAGATACAAAGACACAAAAAAATTTTTAAACAGAGCTGTAATTCAGTCTAAACTAAATAATTAATTAGGGAGTCAAAGGGAGTTGGTTAGGCGGTTGAAGAAAAATGACGTAAGTTATCAGGAAATAGTGGGCTATTGGATCTGCTATGGCTTATTTGTAAAGAGGCAGCACAAACTGAAGAGGCCAAACTGTCTCCTTCTGTGTATTTATGACATTATTCTAAGCAGCAAAACAGTAAGGAACCAGCTACACGGGTTTATTTTCCAGCTATTTATCGCTCTCTAATCAAATACTCCCTTGTTATATCTCAGTGCTTAACATTGCATTGCAGGGACAAAGAGACAGGAATATCAATTGAATTTAGGGAGAAAATGTGATGGATAGATTTCAACACAGATAAATCTTTCTTTGAGCAAGAAAGTTGAGAGGAGACTTGACAGGTGAAGGACCGAAACAGGCAAAATCCCATGTTATTGCGGTATACTGTAAATCCTTGATGAGACCGCACTTGGTGTATTGTGTGCAGTTCTGAATGCCTTGAAAGGTGTGTAAAAGATTTACAATTTTGCTGAAGGATCTTGATGGCTTGAATTAAAAGGAGAGACTGGATATACTGGAGCTGTTTTCCAATGAGTGTGGAAGGCTGAGGGGAGACCATATACAGGTATACAAAATCTTGAGAGGGACATTCATAAAGTGAATGGTCAGAGACTTTTTCTCAGAGTAGGGCAGTCTAAAATTAGAGACCATAGGTTTAAACTGAGTGTGCAGATATTTGCAATGGACCTGTGGGACATTTTTCACACAATGGGTGTTGGGATATCGAATGAAATGCCAGATGCAGTGGTAGAGGCAAGTACCATTACAACATTTAAAAGACATTTCGATGGGTACATGAATAGGAAGGTTTAGAGTGATACAGGCCAATAGGACAAGTAGGGCCAAAGGACCTGTTTCAGAGCTGTATAACTTTTGTGACTATAATTCTCTGACTAATTGCTAAGTCATCAAATTTAGGTAAATAATAGATTTAGTCAAGAGGTTTTGTGCAGGCTTGCACAGGAAGATATTTAGATTAGAGATACACATGCAAACACAGACCCATTGAGTCCATGCAACCATCAACCACCCGTTCACACTAGTTCCATGTAATCCCCAGACAAAGCAGGGGCAAATTAAACGACAAACCCACATGTCTTTGGGATGTGGAAGGAAACTGGAGGAATCCTCTGTGATCACAGGGAGAATATGCCAACTCCACACAGACAGAACCCGAGTTCTGGATCTCTGATGCTGTGAGGCAGCAGCTTCACCAGCTGTACCATTGTGCCACCCACAGGATATCTCAAGAGCTTATATATGAAATGTAGTTATACTTCAGCTGCACAATACTCCACGTAAGACAGAGCCAGACACAAAACAATCAGGCAGCATCTTTGCAGAAAAGGAACAGTTGACATTTCCGGTCAGAACCCATCTGAAAGATGTAAGTTACGTAATCGGGTGGCGCCGTGAGCGGCAGCCTCGCCAGCATCCCGTCTGTCCTTTCAACTTTTTTGTTATTTTTAGTGCGTCTAAGTGTATGTTTTAATGTTTTGCGGTATGTCTGGGGTGGGGGTGGAATGGGGGTAACCGTCTTCAGTCACTTACCTCGACAGAGATGCGACTTTTCTCCTTGTCGCATCTTTGCCCCTCTCGCGGCCTAACAACTGGTTTGGTGTGGCCTCTCCAGACCGGAGACTGGCCCAGAGCTTCAGCGGCAGGCACGGCATGAACTTACCATCACGGAGCCTGGGATCCTTTGCCAAGGGTCGCCAGTGCTGGAGCTCCGACCGCGGGGGCCTGCTGACTGCAGCGGTCTTCGGAGCTTCTATCAGCTGGCGCGGCGCGGTCTTACCATTGCGGAGTCTGGGATACCTTGCCGGGGATCGCCAGAAGAAGTGTTCTGACCGCTGGCCCGTGGTCTTTTAACATCGTGAAGCCGCGGCCTCCGGTAAGAAGCAACCGATTCGGGAACTCCAAGCCACAGAGTGTGTTCTAATCCGTCCCAACGTCGGAGTTTTGATCATCCCACGAGAGGGCATATACATCGGGCCGTCCATAGCGGCGACTGCGGAGGGTTCGAGGCCCCAACCACGGGTGAACAAATGAAGGAAGATTAACTGAACTTTATCATCTTCCATCACAGTGAGGAATGTTGATTCCACTGTGATGGATGTTTATGTTAAACTCTATCGTGTATTGTGTTCTTTTTACTTGTATGGCTGTATGATAACTCAAATATCACTGTACCTTAATTGGTGCATGTGACAATAAATGTGCACCTGAACTTGAACTTGAAGTTGGGGTCGAAAACTGAAGGGTAGAAAAGGCCATAACAATTCAGGGCTGGCAATGGATGACCTCAGGAAGGGTGGAATCCATAATGGCCCACTGTTGGCTGGAAAAGATGTGCTAACAAGAAGGACACAAGGATGTGAACAGTGAAACTAGGACAACCAGGGTGGGGGGGGGGGGGGGGGGGGGGGGAGGGAATGCAGGAGTTATGTGAAATTAGAGTAATCAACATCATACCGCTGGGTTGTAAGCTGCCGAAGTGAAATATGAGGTGCTATTCCTCCAATTTGCGTGTGGCCTCACTCTAACAGTGGAGGAGGCCCAGCACATACAGGTCAGTGTGGGAATGGGAAGGGGAGTTAAAATGTTTGGCAACAGGGTGATTGCGTAGGCCACGACAGACTTTGCGTGAAAGTTCAGTGAAACGATCACCAAGTCTACGCTTGATCTTGCTGATATATAGGAGCCCACAGTTTCAAAATGTTGATTTATCTAATTTCAAGTAACTCCTGCATTCCTTCCACACCCCCCCCCCTCCCCCCCCCCCCCCACCCGCACCTTTCAATCTGAAGATGGGCCTTGACCAAAAACATCACCTATTCCTTTTCTCCAGAGATGCTGTCTTACCCGCTGATTTACACCAGCATTATGTGTCCATCTTTGATTATAAACCAACATCTGTAGTTTGTTCCTACACATTTTATACTCATCACTGTATGTCATGTTGTCACTTGCGGGCGGAACACCAAGGCAAATTCATTGTATGTGAATACTTGGCCAATAAACTTATTCATTCATTCATTCATATGGTGCACTGTGAGGAATTCTGGACATTACACTTCAAAAGGATGCATTAACAGGACCACATTGCAGCATAACTATAGAGTTACCAATGCCCCAAGGATTAGATTATAAACCAATGTGCAGGAAAGCAATCCAGATGCTGGTTTAAATCGAAGGTAAACACAAAATGCTGGAGTAACTCAATGGGACAGGCAGCATCTCTGGAGAGAAGGAATGGGTGATGCTTCCAGTAGAGACCCTTCTTCAGACTATAAACCAAGATTGACTTACTCTTAGGAAATTGGGATGAGCAAGTGACTGAAGTGTTGGTGGCCGAGATTTTTGGGATGAGCGACCACAGTTCTATCAGCTTTAAAATAGTTATGGATAAGGACAGCACAGGCCTACAAGTTAAAGACAATTTAAAGATGCAGCAAGGCCGGCGTTGACAGTATTAGACAGGAACTTGCTAAAGTTGATTGGAGCAGAATGTTTGCGTGCAAAGGGACGTCCGTAAAGTTGGATACTTTTAAAAGAGTGATGAGGAGAATTCAAGGCATGTATTTTTCTGTTAGAGTGAAGGGCAAGGCAGCAGAGAGTAAGGAACCTTGCATACACCTTTTGATTGCATTATGTAGTCTTGACCTCCAATGCAGGAAGGCTGACATTGACACTATGTCAATCAGGTAACACATTTGCCTTAGTGATTACTTCAAACTATTTATCTTTAGCTACAGATACCATTAGTTGCATTCACAACAAAGCTCTAAATTTAGTGTTGTGCAGTAGCTTAGACTGCATGGCCATTCCATTACTGTATTTGCTAAAGCTATTAAAGACATATATAGTTTGTACCTTCCAGTGGAGAGAAATCAGTTTGGCCAGTGACCCTTCCCTCAATTCAGTATCTGTCTCTATGCAATGAAGTTGCTGAAGGAATTCCAGGTACTCCTTCGTAGCACAAGCTAGCCTATATTGAACATATATCTATTTCTTTGCATCATTGAATTCACCATTAAAATAGAAAGATCCAACTAACTATATTTTTCACAACAGGATGTCCGAAGGAACTGTATATTAATGAAGTACTTTTAAAGTGTACTTGCTGCTGTAATGCAAGAAATGTGGCAGACACTTTTGTGTACTTCAAGACCAACAAATAGCAAAAATATAAATGATTATATTATTTGCTTTAAAAACCATGGTTGAAGAATACCTATGAGCCAGTACACCAGTAATTTGCTTTTCTTTCTTTGCAGTGTCATAACATCCTGCATGTCCTCACAGGCGGGCTTCCATTTAAACGACAGCACCTCTAACATCCCCTCAGCATTGATTTCAGGTGTTAGCCCTCAAATCTCTGAAGTGCAACATCAAATTCCAAACAATCACATTAACAAAAGAGATCAGAAAAAGTTTTAAACTAAAATAAAATTGTAGTGGGTCAGGTAGGAGTTGATAAGCAACATAACTGTTTTGATATGTGTCTGCTTACAATGTAGGTAAAACTAGCACATATTAGACAGAGAAAGATGGCTCCACACACACTCGTGTTGGGATCAAAAGCAAGAATGATTTATTTCCAAGTTAAGGTCACTGACAAATTTACATAATTATATGCGCGAGTCTGAGCATGTGCGAGAATGAGTACAGCTTCTTCTTCTTCTTCTTGCGAATGAAACATAAACCAAAGGAATAGTTAGATCTCAAGCCAGGTGTTGAGCAGCCAGGTTGTTGTCTCTGCGTCAATGTCTGCCAGGTACTGAGCTCCATTCGGTGGGTGGTAGAGCGGGCACCCAGAGATGACATGGTTGGCTGTCTGTTGTTCTGCTCCGCATTCACAGGCTGGGCTCTGGTGGAGTCCCCATCTCCACATGCTGGCATTGAAACACCCAACTCCAGTATGAAGTCTGTTGAGCTTCACCCATGCTCCTCTGGGGAGGTCAGACCCTGGACAGCTTTTATCTGGTGAAGAGATGTAGCTGTGTAATGGAGATGAGGTTGCCTTCCACTCCTGTGACCACTTGGTGGCTATCCAATGTGGCTTTTGTCTCAGTTGGCTGGATGGATGCTAGGAGTTGTTTTCCATGTGGAGCAAAGGGGTGACGGGACTTCAGTCAGGGTGGGTGGCCTCAGCTCTCTGCTGATAGCCTGATGGAGGAGGTGATCTGGGTCCATGGCATGATGAGATAGTGCCAGAGTTGCTGCTTGCCTTCAGATCCTTGCAGGCGGAATGCCTGCAAGTATAGGGAGCTGCTCGACTGGAGTAGGTTGAAGGCACCCGGTGATGGTACGCAAGGTGCTGTTCAGACTCATGTCGACCAGGCTAGTATGTCTGGTTTTTCATCTTTTTGTTATTTTTAGGCTGTTTAAAAGTATGTTTTTGGAGATGGGGAGGGTAAGGGGGAAACCGTTTCTCAGTCACTTCCTGGTCGAGGATGCGACTATTCTCCGAGTCGCGTCTTCGCCTCCCCCCCCCCCTCCCTCTCTCGCGGCCTACCATCTGGATTGGCGCGGCCTTTGCTGCCGGAGACTGACCAGAGCTTCATCAGCGGCACAGCACTGATTTACCATCGCAGAGCGGGCGATGCCTAACAGGGGATCGCCGTGTTGAAGCTCCGCAGTGTTGGACCTGCTGCTTTAACATCGTGGAGCTGTGGTTGCGGAGCTTCCAGCCGCGGGCGGCGCTAACTTTAACATCATGGAGTCCTGGGATCCCTTTGCCGAGGTCCGCCAGTTGAATCTCCGCCCTGTAGACTTCGGAGCCTTGGTAAGAAGTGGCTGTTTCGGAAACTCAGAGCCGCTGAGAATGTTCTTCCGTTCCGATGTCGGAGTTCCGATCATTCCGGTGAGAGGGCCTGAACATCGGGCCGCCATAGCGGTGACTGCGGAGGGCTCAAAAGGCCCCGACCATGGGTGAACAAAGAGGAAGATGACTGAACATTTATTGCCTTCCCTCACAGTGGGAAATGTTGATTCCGCTGTGTGGGGATGTTCATGTTAAATTCTATCGTGTGTTGTGTTCTTTTTATTCGTTGTATGGCTGTATGGTAACTCAAATTTCACTGTACCATTTGGTGCATGTGACAATAAATGTAAACTTGAACTTGAACTTGAAACTTGAAGATGTCCACAAACACTCCAGCCAGTTGGTCTGCACAGGTTTTAAGAACACGGCCAGGTACACCATTAGGTCCAGATGCTTTCCAAGGGTTCACCCCACTGAAGGATATTCTGACTTCAGCCTCTGTGACTGAGATTGTTATACCATCATGGGCTATGGGGGCTCAGAAAGTCACATCAGCATTCTCCCTGTCAAAGGGTGTGTAGAATGCGTTGCACTCGTCTGGTAGTGATGCTTCACTCTCACATCAGCTGCCCCTTGATTTTGCCTTGTAGGAAATGATGGCGTGTAAGCCCTGCCACAGCTGCCGAACATCTGCCTCATCCTCCAGTTTAGAGCAAAATTCCCTTTTAGTCTTTCGATGGACTTATCCAGCTTGTTTCTAGACTTCTTGTATACCTTTGCGTTACCAGACTTGAATGCCCGAGATCTGGTTCCAAGAATGCAGGCCTTCTGGTTGGGGAACACTCAGACTGGGGAACCCAATCCTCCACACATTTCCCTATGAAGTCAGTGACATCATTCATATCCATTGGCAAGTCCTTGAATATCGCCCAGTCTACCGACTCCATGCAGTCTCGAATTGTTCCTCTGCCTTCCCTTACCAGCTCTTTGCAGCCCTCACCACTGGGTGTGCTCTACAGTTACAGGAAGAAGGAGCACAGCCGTGGTCAGATTTTTCCCAAAGTGAGGGCAAGGGATGGAGCAATAGGCATCCTTGTTTGATCCTCTGCTGCTGTTAGACATGTGCTGGTGGTAATTGAGAGTGATTTCTTCAGGCTGGCTTTGTTGAAGTCCCTGGCTTTGATTGGAAAGGCGTTAGGGTACAAAGACTGATCACGGCATGCAGCTCCTCCAATACTGGTTGAATGTTGTCTGGGGTGGGATGTAAAATGCAGAACGTGATGATGGAGGTGAATTCCCTCAGGATATATAGAAGGGACGGTATTTCTCCGCCAGGTGCTTGAAGGGCAGAGAGCAGGAGTTGGACAGGCCTGCTACATCTGAGCACCACAAAGAGTTTACCATGAAGCAGACGTCACGCCTCTCCCTTTTCCCGATGCCTCTGTTCTGTCCATGCAATGAATGGGGAGACCTTTGGGTTGGATGGTTGTCTGGGGTGAGCCATCTCTCTGTGAAACAGAGCACACAGCATTCCCTCATCTCATTCCCTCATTTCCGAGTATGAAAATGGCCATAACTTTGGCCATAAATTTGACACCTAAATTTAATTAGGTGTCAAATTAAATTTCTTTTTATGCTTTATCTGATGGGATAAATTGCAGACTTGATTTTTAAAATCTCAAAATTTTGTAACATTGCTAATTAAGGGTATTCAAAGTTGATGAAAGGATAAGTGGCTGGGCACTCAGGAGTGAGAGAAGAAGAACATTTCATATTATGTTCCTTATTTTAGAGTAGTGGATGGTCAGTTACTCAAGACTGAGTGAGAATGTTGGGAGGATTGAGGGGTAGGGTTTCAGTTGTGATCTTCTTGAATTATAGAGAAGGGTCAAGATAGGAAAATGTTTTCTTTGTGTACTTATGATTTTAAATGATTAAAAGCATTATATCTAAAATGTCATTAATATGAAAATGAAATCTCAGAACGCAACTATAATTTTGTGTTGTGCCCACTGCAAAAAAGAATTACCTTATCAAGGCACCTATATATTTGAATATCAAATCTGCCCTGTGTTTATTTATTATCACTGAATGAATCGGTTTAATTCAAGTTCAAGTATCCCTACAAATGTCTATCTGGAATCTGTGTTACAAATTATTTTTGGATTGGATTGCAATACAACTCTTTCTCACAGATGGTTTTGAAACTTCAGCCTTTCTGAATGAAAAAAATGATTTGGGAGAACGAGCTAAGGAAGATGCACAAAAAAAATTACAATTCAATAACTCACAACTATACTTTAGAAATTAATTTTCAGCTGATGCACTTCAGATTATCCATAGGATCCATACAATTTATCAACTGAAATACGTTAAAGTCATTTTCTGGGTCATAAATTATTTCAAATGACGTTGAATAATCTTAAAGTCAGGATCCTGCAAAAGACAAAGCATGCAATTGTGTTTAAAGGTTTATGAAAGGAAATATTGATGATGCTGCGACACAATTCCACACTCCAGTCTAAATCCCCAGAAGTTAATGTAGTGACAAGGCTTCAAAACAAATGACTGCCGAATAGAATTGAGAGTGAACACCAAGAAAGTGAATTAACCTGCAACTTCCTTCAATGACCACCAAGTGTCACTGTAGAACAGCTTAAATTTATATCAGTGTGCAACCAACCACGTTGATAGAATTAAGGAGCCTCTGAAGTTATCATCACTGGACTCAAAATTTAAAGATTTCTGACCAGAAATTCTTCTGGATATCTAACTCACGTTAACTAACTCTGCATTGCATGCAGATTGAAGTCATGGTTGCGTGCCCAGCAGCCACAGTATTGAAAGCAGAGATCCATTTCACAATTCTCCAGAATAATAATAATAATGGATGGGATTTATATAGCGCCTTTCTAATACTCAAGGCGCTTAAAGAATAGGCAATGTACTGGGGATCTGTGCCCATTTTGTGGGAGGCATGGGAATGTGATATTGCCTGATAGGATAGAATTGCAAACCCCGGGCATTCTGCAGGCAATCACAAACAAAATACACGATATTTCCAAAGGCACATGGGAAGAGAAATCTGCCCATACAATCTTTCACAAGGTCAGGATCTTTTTCCAAACATAAACCATTGCTTCAAGTTCTATTGCTGCTTTGACAGTATATATCTGACATAGATATGCCAGTAAATTACACAAATGGGGATGTGCACCATGCACCACAGATGGGAAATAGTGCTGTCAAATGTGGGCAGCTATACCAGAGATTATCATCATCAAGACCCCATCACTAAAGAAGCCCACTGTACTTTCTTCTACGGTACCCGTTTACCCCTGGCAACTTTAATAGCAATAACATTTTTATCTATATATCTATCTATATTACATAACTAAAACTCTGATCTTGTTATCTTCTGGTTTGCGTGGTTTTTCCATTTGCGCAAAAAACGGTACACTATAGCACGATTAATCGCCACCTTACTCACTATTCTCCTGTGCTGCAAGTGCAACAAGTTTTGTTCCGATCGATGGTATATTTTAAAAGTTATTAAAGTTCACAAATCTTAAAAATTGAGCATGCGCAGATTGGTCTCCTCTCCTGTCAGTCACCTCCAAGCAGATTGGTCTCCTCTCCTGTCAGTCACCGCCACGGCCATGACAGCGACGCCCCTTCCTGTGCCATCGCCGCACTGATTGGCCGTGTCCGCTGTCAGTCACCGAGGAGGGCGAGGGCTGCGAAAATGTCCCCAGTGTGAGGCATTTGACCGCGGCGCTTAGGCTAGAGTGAGGTCTGGGTGCAGCGCAGTTCTGGCCCCGCTTAAACCCTGACCGGCCCCAGATCAATACTGACCCCCAATCACCAGTTAGAGTGAACAAAATTATCAAACAATGTAATGAAACGTACTTGGAACATTGGGATAAATAAACCAAAAGCCAAAGCAGATTAGAAAGTTACCGTTCCCTAAAAAGAGATTATAAATTGGCAGACTATCTCTCAACTGTTAGAGACATAAAGCAGAGACAGGCCCTCACCAAATACAGGTTAAGTGACCTCTATTTGGCAGTTGAAAAAGGAAGACAGAAGAGATTCTGGCAACCAAGAGAAAACAGAATATGCGGCCACTGTTTGACAGATGAGGTTGAAACAGAGGTGCACTTCCTCCTAAAATGCAAAGAATTTGACAAATCAAGGAAAGCATACTTTGACAAACTCAGTGTGGCAACCTCTGACTTTAAAGAACTAGATGATACATCAAAACTAATGTATTGAATAGCTAAACTTGCTATTGTGTTGTACTGCTTACAGCTGCAAGAACGTGTAGCAATCAATAAAGGGCTATAGGCCTATTGCAAGTTTATGTACAGGGACATATCTATCCATGCACTGTATACTTGTATTTATACTTATGCATTTCAAATATGTATGTCATGTTTTATACTTTGGCAATATAACAATATTTTTTATCATGCCAATAAAGTTTTTAAATTGAAAAAATTGAATTGAATTGAGAGAGAGAGAGAGAGAGAGAGAGGGAGAGAGAGAGAGAGAGAGAGAGAGAGAGAGAGAGAGAGTGAGTGAGAGAGAGAGAGAGCGAGAGAGAGAGAGAGAGAGAGAGAGACAGAGAGAGAGAGACAGAGAGAGAGCGAGGGAGAGAGAGCGACAGAGAGAGAGAGACAGAGAGAGAGAGACAGAGAGAGTCAGAGACAGAGACAGACAGACAGAGAGAGACAGAGAGAGATTCAGAGAAGGAGAGAGAGAGAAAGAGAGAGTGAGAGAGAGGGAGAGAGAGAGAGAGGGAGACAGAGAGAGAGAGACACACACACAGAGGGTAAGAGGAGGGGAGTGCTGGGGGATGTTGGAGAATGGAGGAGGATAGGGGTAGGAAGAGGGATGGTGAAGTAACGAAGGAGGGGAGAGGGAAGAGGGAAGAGGGGAAGGAGGGGGTGAGGGGAGGAAGCAGAGGAGGGTTGGTGGAGGGTGGGGGAGGGAGGATAATGGAGGAGGGGAATAGGGGACTGAAGACGGAGAGTGAGATGCATTTGCATTGATCTTATATTTAACAAGTTATTGCCATTTTAAACTTTAAAAACATCAGCCGCTCCTGCACAGTTGGGGGCTATGGGTGAGTGGTGGAATGTTGCAGCCGTGACTGACAAGGGAAGTCAGGGACAGTATAAAAATTTTAAAGTATAACATCGCAAAGATGAGCGGGAAGCCAGAGGATTGGGGAACTTTTAAAGAGCAATAGAAGATAACTAAAAAGGCAATACGGGGAGAAAAGATGAGGTATTAAGGTAAGCTAGCCAAAAATATAAAGGAGAATACTAAAAGCTTCTTTAGGTATGTGAAGAGAAAAAATTAGTTAAAACCAAAGCTGGACCCTTGAAGATTGAAAAAGGGTGAATTTATTATGGGGAACAAGGAAATGGCAGACGAGTTGAACAGGTACTTTGGATCCGTCTTCACTAAGGAAGACAGAAACAATCTCCCTGATGTACTAGTGGCCAGAGGATCTGGGGTGACAGAGGAACTGAAGGAAATCCACATTAGGCAGGAAATGGTGTTGGGTAGACTGATGGGACTGAAGGCTGATAAATCCGCAGGGCCTGATGGTCTGCATCCCAG
The DNA here is from genome assembly GCF_010909765.2 of Amblyraja radiata. Lineage (NCBI taxonomy): Eukaryota > Metazoa > Chordata > Chondrichthyes > Rajiformes > Rajidae > Amblyraja > Amblyraja radiata. The sequence continues at coordinate 34,686,514 of NC_045964.1, read as the reverse complement.
GATACTTAAGGAAGTGGCTCAAGAAACCGTGGACACATTGGTCATCATTTTCCAATGTTCTATAGATTCAGGATCAGTTCCTGTGGATTGGAGGGTAGCAAATGTTATCCTACATTTTAAGAAAGGTGGGAGAGAGAAATCAGTTATAGACCAGTTAGCCTGACATCGGTGGTGGGGAAAATGCTGGAGTCAATTATAAAAGATGAAAGGGCGGCATATTTGGATAGCAGTAACAGGATCGGTCCGAGTCAGCATGGATTTACGAAGGGGAAATCATGCTTGACTAATCTTCTGGAGTTTTTTGAGGATGTGACTAGAAAAATGGGCAAGGGAGTGCCAGTGGATGTAGTGTACCTGGACTTTCAGAAAGCCTTTATTAAGGTCCCACATAGATTAGTGATCAAAATTAGAATACATGGTATTGGGGGTAGGGTACTGACGGATAGAAAATTGGATGGCAGACAGGAAACAAAGAGTAGGGATTAATGGGACCCTTTCAGAATGGCAGGCAGTGGGGTACCGCAAGGCTCAGTGCTGGGACCGCAACTATTTACAATATACATTAATGATTAAATGAAGGGATTAAATGTAACATTAGCAAATTTGCAGATGACACAAAGCTGGGTGGCAGTGTGAACTGTGAGGAGGATGCTATGAGGATGCAGGGTGACTTCGACAGGTTGGGTGAGTGGGCAGATGCATGGCAGATGCAGTTTAATGTGGATAAATGTACGGTTATCCACTTTGCTGGCAAAAACAGGAAGGCAGATTATTATCTGAATGGTGTCAAGTTGGGAAAAGGGGAAGTACAACGAGATTTGGGGGTCCTTGTTCATCAGTCACTGAAAGTAAGCATGCAGGTGCAGCAGGCAGTGAAGAAAGCGAATGGCATGTTGGCCTTCATAACAAGAGGAGTTGAGTATAGGTGCAAAGAGGTCCTTCTGCAGTTGTACAGGGCCCTAGTGAGACCACACCTGGCATATTGTGTGCAGTTTTGGTCTCCAAATTTGAGGAAGGACATTCTTGCTATTGAAGGAGTGCAGTGTAGGTTCACGAGGTTAATTCCCGGGATGGCGGGACTGTCATATGTTCATAGAATAGAGTGGCTGGGCTTGTATACTTTGGAATTTAGAAGGATGAGAGGGTATCTTATTGAAACATATAAGATTATTAAGGGTTTGGACACACTAGAGGGAGGAAACATGTTCCCGATGTAGAACAGAGGGTTGTGAATCTGTGGAATTCTCTGCCTCAGAAGGCATTGGAGGCCAATTTTCTGGATGCTTTCAAGAGAGTTAGATAGAGCTCATAAAGATAGCGGAGTCAGGGGATATGGGGAGAAGGCAGGAACGGGTTACTGATTCTGGATGATCAGCCATGATCACGGTGAATGGCGGTGCTGGCTCGAAGGGCCGGATGGCCTACTCCTGCACCTATTGTCTATTGTCTACTGTCTATAACTTCTTTGAATCTCTGTCCTTGACTGAAAGAGATGACTACACTTTCTGTTTGGAGAAGATCTTCAGGAAATAAACACTGTGCGCGGGATGTTGCTTTAAAGACTTGCATCTCCTTATCAACCTTTTCCTTTAGTTTGCCAGGATCTTTTTCAAAGCTACTCATAGAAGTCTGAATCTCCTTTCTTTTTCGAGTGAACTGCAAGAGTGTTGTCCTTACTTTAAGAAGCCAAGCTACAGCACTCTTCAGATTCCTCCATGATGAGAAATAGATGATCAGAGAGCTTGTTGGGTTCAATAGATCCTTGACAATGACGTTCATTGTGATGTCTTGCTTGATTTCTGGATCATTAGCAAAGATTGCAGATTCCAAGTTGAGCTTTGGCCATTCTCTGTCTGGTTTACAGAGAAACTTTGGTCCATTGGAATGGCAGCATCAGGCTTGTGAAATAAAACAATCCTTTGTTCTGTTTGAATGATTCACAAGCTCCAATTTCACGCATAGAGCACGTTCTCGCTTAAATGTAATGGCAATTTTCTACATGAAGGACAATTTACAGATGCCAATTAACCTACAAATCTGCACGTCTTTGGAATGTTGGAGAAAACCAGAGCACCTGGAGAAAACCTACATAGTCACAGAGAGAACTTACATACTCCCTACAGACAGCACCCATCGTCAAGATCGAAACCAGGTATCTGACACTGTTTGGCAGCAGCTCTACAGCTGCAGCACTGGCCATCTTCTAATACATTGACAGCAAATTAAAAATTATGTATTCCATTTGGAGAATTGGGTGCAGTTCTGGTCGCCTCATTAGAGGAGGGATGAGAGGCTTTGGAAAGGGTGCAGAGGAGGTTTGCCAGAATGATGCCTGGATTAAAGGGTGTTACCAACAGGGAACAATTGGTCAGAGTTAGATTATTTGCTCTGGAACACAGGAGATATCAGGAAACCTGATAGAAGCATATAAAATTATGAGGTGTTGATAGAATAGACAGTCAGAACCATTTCCCCAGGATGAAAAAATCAAATGCGAGAGGGTATAGCTTTAAGGTGAGAGGTGCAAAAGGGCTGGGGGGTTTTAACAGAGTGGGGTGCGTACCTGGAACACTGCCAGGAAGGTGGGGATTGAGGCACATATGACAGCAGTTTGTAGGAAATGTTTAGATAGGCATATGGATATGCTGGGAATAGAGGGATATGGATTGTGTGCAGGTCAATAACGGTTGGCCTTCTCATTATGTTTGGCACAGGCATTGTGGGCCAAAGAGCCTGTTTTTGTGCTATCCAGGGGCGAAAATCATTATCAAACATGGGGGACACACCATTTCTGGGTGACCCCGCGCACACACACACACACACACACACACGCGGCTTTGGAGGTTTCGGCCGTGGGCCCTGTGGACGGTAACATAGGGAGCTTTCATCGCCCAGCGCGGCTTAAAATCGGTCTGTGGGGGCTTCAACATCGGGAGCCTCGATCGCCTCAATGCAGCAGTTTGATTTTAAGCCATGCCGGGCGATGAAAGGCCCCGCGAACGGACCGATTCAGCCATTAGAAAGCGGCTGATAACCGCTTGAATCTTTCAAAAGCTACAATGTGATAAATAACACAAACAAATAAAACTGAAGCAAATAAAGGCAAACAGAAGAACCAACCTTGTAGCGGGAAGAGATAGAGAGAGATGGGAAAAACATACTAAATAACATGAGTGAGGGACTTACCTGCAAGCCAGCCAGGAAACCCGTTCCACCGGATTCCTTAATGACCTGACCCGTTTAAATCCGATACCTGTTTAAATCTTTCCCGGCTTCCGGTTTGAGAGGTAGATGGAGTAGACGCACTAAGCGAGTGCTCCGGTAAACTTTACATTTTCACAACATTCCGCCCTCTAACTTTTACACCAGAACGAAGTCAGCTTTTTTTTACTCGTCTGACATTACTTTAGAGTAAGTATGGCCGTCTCTCTAAATAGCTTCGAAGGGTACAAGGTTGAGCAAAAAGGAGGACGCTGTCTTTAGCTTGGAGGCCATTACCATGCCGTTCGAGCAACACCAAGAGGCACTAGCCACCGAGTTTAGAACTTTTGTTTGGTCGGCTCAACTCAAAGCTAGATCAAATTAAGCTTACAGTGGAGGACCATGATCAACGTGTCTCGTCCCTGGAACTTTCTGCAGAGGACCTTAACCAGCGAGTCGTCGACCTTGAGAACATTTGTTCCACTCTGAGTGGTGACAATACTAAGCTAAAGGCGGCCCACTGAGTTTTTTTCAAGTTTGCTGCGAGAGGTTTTCGGGAGACGTTGACATCCCCTCCAGAAGTCGACAGAGCCCATCGCTCCCTAAACGCTAAACCGGCCCCCGGCCAGAGACCGCGGCCAGTCATTCTCCGCCTGCATCGGTACCAGACGAAGGATCTCCTCATCAGAGAGGCACGGCGGAGATGGAAACTCGAATTTCGCGGCAAACCAATTCGGATTGTGGAGGATTACAGCCCTGAAGTTCAGAGCCAGCGGGCAGAGTGCAGAGACGCCATGGCAGAACTTTACAAACTGGGACTAAAGCCTGCTCTACTATATCCAGCTCGACTCCGTCTCACGTTGTTTGGTGGAGCCAGAAAGTGGATAAACTCAGCCGAGGAGGCGCAGAAATACATCGGCAACCTCCCTAGGTCACCTAAACCCCCATAAAGATTTTGTTTAGGGACTTTGAACCAACTGGATGAGAGGTAACACTGTATAGCTTGGTACCTCTTGGCACGACGTGCAGCATGTCAGCTAACGTCTGTGGTTTTTTACATGACTGAACGTGCTCATTCATCCGGGTGTGCTGCTTATTTGTTTACTAAGATACATATAAAATGGCTACTGCCAAATATCACTATATGTGCACTGTAAATTAGAAGCGATTTCCAGCTGGATTTTTGTGTGCTGTTACCACATATGGCCTGGCCCTATATTTGTGTGTTGTTGCGTTCTAACTTCGGCTCTTTAAAAGCTTTTATGCGCCAATAAGTAACTTTCAAGCTGCAATCATATTTTTAAGGACATGTTAACCCATGTGAGTTTTCGGTTACATATAACCATTTAGTTCACTGTTGACACAGTTTAGTGTTTGCACTGTTCAGTTATTCCAAAGTTGATGTTCAGTCTTCATAGCCATATTTTTTTGGGGGGCTATTTAGATAAGCAAAAATGTTATTATAGAGGTGCAGGTGTTCCACTCTTCCTTTCAGGCCAAAGCCAGAGGAGTTTCAATCCTTATCAGCCAGAACATTTCCTTTGAGCCACATAATGTGATCTCTGACAAGTTTGGTCGGTATGTAATTGTGACTGGAAAATTATACAAAACACTGGTAGTATTTGTCAATGTGTATGCCCCTAATATAGACGATGTAGGTTTTTTTGAGCGGTTATTTTCATTACTTCCAGACCTGAACACACACTCTCTTATACTCTGTGGTGATTTCAATTGTTGTTTAGATCCTCTTTTAGACCGATCCTCTACTAACCCCAGTACAGTAAGTAAATCAGCTTGTTTCATCCAAGCCTTTCTCTCCCATTATGGTGTCTGCGATGTGTGGCGCTCTTTACATCCACAAGATAAGGAATACTCATTTTTCTCACATGTCCATCATACGTATTCTAGAATTGACTATTTCTTTCTTGATAACCAACTTGTACCCCTGGTTCATTCCTGTGACTATGAGAGTATTGTCATTTCTGACCATGCCCCTATTGCTCTGGCCTTGTCCCTTCCAGATCTCCCTCAAAAGAGTAGGCAGTGGCGATTCAATTCAACTTTGCTCTCGGATGATACGTTTGTAGAGTTTATGGAAAGAGATAGCATTTTTTCTTTCCACTTTCAATGACATTGTGCACTGGACTGAATTTTCCAACAGTGGGTGTGTTAATGACAAAATGTCTATTTAAATAGGTTCCAAATGTCAAAATCTATTGTGTTCTAATGTACTTGACAAAATATAACAGGGCATAATTAATGCAGAGCAATGAGAATATAATAGTTTGTATTTGCTAATTACCAATTGTTCATGTTCTTTTCCCGGTGTTAACACTGTAAAGAACTTCGCTATTATATATTGTTAATCAGCTTTCAAGATTGAACAAAATAAATACCTAAAATAATTTCAGATCAACCTTCGACAGAAAGGCTAGGATAAAAAAGGTCAGGATCCTTGGCTTTGATTTCTATTTTGTAAACTGTTAAAGAACATGCCAGTATGAACATCAGGTGGTAAAGGGGCGAGTTAAAAATGTGATGCACTTGATGATTAAATATCTGCCAGTACCAATTTATTAGATTTACATTTGAGAATTCTGTCGACATTGGCTCTTGATTTTATGTTCCACGGAATGCGATGGTCTTCAGGTGAAATTATTGGCAAAATATGTTCTCCAAAGGCAATGACAGGTAATTTGAATTTCACAGTACCTTAATTGGTAATGTGACAATGAACAGACCTTGAAAACCTGAGGTCATAAAAACTAGTTATTAAATCATTGGTCAAATTTTATGTTAATCGATATACTTCAGTAATAAATGCTAAGAGGATCATTTCTATTTTTAGCCATGATGAAAATATAGGTTATCCTTTATTTCTAATTCCAGCTATGCTATAGCAAAGATTTTCCACCAGAATTAATGAAATTCTATTATTAATTTGCATCCAATATTCCTTCACCGCTTTTTATTTGCTGGTGAAACACATTGTTAAACACCAGTTAGGTAGAATGGGCCAGAGGCTTCTGTGAAAACTATGATTCTTGGTGGAGATAATTCAACATAACAGATTTTGGATTACCTGGATTTCTGTTAAATCGAACCACTGCTAATTACAGTGCCTTGATGTATCCCAGTTGTGGTTTCTAAATAGTAGAGCTGCACCAATAATGGCTGATCCAATTCCAATCACATCTGCTGTATCTGGCTCATAACCGAGCACTTATACTGCCAAATGGATTGAACTGTACTTGAACATAGAAGTTTCAGTTCAACCAAAAATCGATTTTAATTCTGGTTAAGAGTTTACATGGGTAAAGCACTTTCTTACCTTTAGCTGCACCAGGTGAACATCAACATGCTTATTCTCAGAATCTTGTTGCACAGAATAGGTAAGGTCTCGAACTCGCTCTGATGTCATTCGAAGCCATGTTTCAATTTCTGGCAGGTGTAGGACCACTTTCCAATCTGCGCCAGTGTGAAGTGGGGGAGGCTTCTCATAGCGCTGGATAACATCAAATTCTTTTACCCTTCTCCCCTCCTCCGGTTCTTCTAGAGGGGTAATGTTTGTGATCATGGGAGATGCGTCTGTTGGCATTGCATCCGGCTCTTGGCTCCTCATGGGGGACAGTATGATACTCATGGCTGTTTGGGTTAAAGCAACATGGGAATCCTTTTGAGTTCAGCTGAAAACAATTGCACAGAGCAAAGAAAATAAATCCAAATGTTACAAAGGGATACATCCAAATCTATATTATTCCTGTCCATCCTGAGATAGATTTTTAATGTTTTCTGAGAAATATTTAATGGCACAAAAAGTGCCAAGATGTGACACACAGGATCTGATTCATGGAAAGTATTGCTAGTGTGTTTTGCAATTAATCTTAAGAAGGGAGAATAAGACCACAATTTAAAAAAATTAGGATCCATGTGCATCTCTGTACTCCTAAACAACCTACTGTGAAAATATGACATACAAATTCATTGGGAATTTGTATGTCATATTGTATGTCATAATATCCATTTATTGAGTGAACTTCAAACAAATGCGATTAGAGAGCCCTGGAATGCTTTTATTTATTACTGGACACACAATATAATAGAAATATAATGCTTATTAAAATAGAGAGAGGGCAAAGCTGGATCTACTCCAAGGAAATTGTGATGGGCAAGTGACTGAAGCGTTGGTGAGTGAATGTTATGTACCTGCATCCCTAGATCCCTCTGCTCTGCAACATTCAGAGCCCAGCCATTCACTGTGTAGGTCCTGCCCTGGTTTGAGTCCCTAAAATGCAACATCAGCTCAGCCAGGGCACCTACAGTTTCCTCCCTAGCTTCCCACATCCTCGGAAATATCTGATCAGGCCCAGATTTGTCTAGGTTCACACACTCTAGGATCTTCAGCACCCTCCTCGATCATAATACTGACTGCCCTCAAGACATTTCCATTGACTCCCCCAATCCCTGGTCCTCACGTCTTTTTCCGCAGTAAAAACGAGAAATACTGTTTGAAGACCTTGCCTATCTCCTGTGGCTCTATACAGAGTTGACCGCTTTGATTCCTGAGGGGCCCTATTCCCTCTCTGGTTACCCTTTTTCCTTTAATGTACATATAATCTCTTAGGATTATCCTTAATATTATCTGCAGAGCTATCTCCTGTCCCTTTTTTGCCCTCCTGATTTCCTTTTTTAGCGTGCTCCTCAGTTTCTGAAACTCCTCCAGGGATACACTTGATCCCAGCTGCCTATACCTGCCTCATGTCTCTTACTTATTCTTGTCCAGAGCCTTAATTTCTCTCATCACCCAAGCCTTGCACTTCACTCTAACAGGAATATGCATGCCCTGGACTCTTGTCAGCACACTTTTAAAAAGATCCAACTTGCCAGACGTTCCTTTTCATTCAAACAACCTGCTCGATCAACTTGAGTGAGTCCTGACAGATATGTAATGTTAAATCATAGAAAATGAACCAGTCACCAAAATTCTGAAAGATTATGATTGGATAGTTTGTGATCAATTATTTTGATTAGTCAGCAAGTTAGCAATAAGATTGCTCAGCAAGTTAGCAATAAAAAGATATACGTTACAAGACAATTCTAAAATAAATGAAGAACTAATTATGCAGAATGCTTAAGATGTAGTATTTTCTGGAACAATTCACTGTTGAAACAGAATCCACCACTCATTTGAAAGAAAATAATTTGCTTGCAAAAGAGCTCTATAGGGTACAGGAACAAATGGGGGAAATGGATTAAATATCAGAGAACTTGTTTGCTGGACTTAGAAGAGCACCCCATTGCAGCAATTCTGTAAACAGAACTGCTGCAACCCAAAAAAGCTATGACGGATAATGGAAAGATACCCCTAGAGTGAGGGAGAGCAGGGGCGAAAGAAGACTGACAGATAGATTGCCCGACTACAGACAATGGAAGGGAAATGACTATGAGCAGGATTAGCACATCAATGAAAGACAGGGACTCCGTGGTAGAGGGAAATGTGGCCCTTGTGGCTAAGGGGATCAGAGGGTATGGAGAGAAGGCAGGTACGGGATACTGAGTTGGATGATCAGCCATGATCATATTGAATGGCGGTGCAGGCTCGAAGGGCCGAATGGCCTACTCCTGCACCTAATTTCTATGTTTCTATGAAATAAGCTCCAGGTTTGTTCTTGTGGTTGGCGGAAAGTAACAATAGCAAAAGGCCTCAGAATACATCAGTGAAGGAAGAAGTGTTTGTTTGATGAAGTGCAGGGACATAGCATTGATAAGTACTTCTTGAAAAGTCAGTCAAATGAAGTTCAGCGACAGGTAGAAAACCACAGATCGCAGGATACCATTACGCCTGTAACTGATGGAGAGAACAAGCGCAGTAGAGGGCGATGGTGATGAGGTTAATCTGCCAGTCAGGGAGAAGAGCGGTGGGCTGAAACCTAAGTTAAGTGGCCAAGGGGACACAAAAGGAAGGAATCCGTGCAGCTAACAGGAAAGAGAGTGTAGGAAAGGTGTAGGGATGGGTCCTAATGCAAGGATACAGAGGGCCATAAAAGGAGGACAGAAGCAAAAGGTAGAAGGGAGATAAGAAAAACTAACCTGAAAGCTTTGTACCTTAATGCGAGGAGCATTCAAAATAAGGTGGATGAATTAAATGCGCAGTTAAGGGCCTGTCCCACTTTCCCGAGTTATTCACAAATTCTCCTGAGTTATTCACAAATTCTCCCGAGTTTTCAAACCCGCAGAATGTTCGTAACGAGGCCGTAGGAGGCCGAAGGAGTCTGTGGATATATCGTAGCGGCTCGTTATGCCAGCCGTAGGTACTCGGGCGTTCAGATAAGTCGGGACGTTTTTTCCAGCCTGATGAAAAATGTCCACGAGTAAGAAAAAAGTGACTATAATATAGTAGAACTCTGCATTAGGATGGAGAGTGACATGGTTAATTCAGAGACAAGGGTCCTGAACTTGAATAGAGGAGAGTTTCAAGGTATGAGATGGGAATTGGCTAAGATAGACTGGCAAATTATACTTAAAGGGTTGTCAGTGGAGATGCAATGGCGAAGATTTGAAGACCGCATGAATGAGCTCCAGAAATTGTTCATCCCTGTCTGGTGATAAATAAAACTGGGAAGGGTTATATCGGTAGTGAGGAAGATGCTGGAGTCGATTATTAAAGATGTTATAGCAGCACATTTGGAAAGCAGTGACGGGATCGGTCAAAGTCAGCATGAATTTTTACTTGACTAATCTTTTGGAATTTTTTGAAGATGTAACAAGTAGATTGGATAATGGGGAGCGCCAGTGGATGTGGTGTATCTGGACTTTCAAAAAGCCTTTGACAAGGTCCCACACAAGAGATTAATATGCAAAATTAGGGCACATGGTATTGGGGGTAGGGTATTGACATGGATAGAGAACTGATTGGCAGACAGGAAGCAAAGAGTAGGAATTAACGGGTCCTTTTCAGAATGGCAGGCAGTGACTAGTGGGGTGCCGCAATGCTCGGTGCTGAGACCCCTGTTGTTTAGTTAAGAGTGTTTAATTGTCATGTGTACCAGGTAGAACAATGAAATTCTTACTTGCTGCAGATACACCAGAATATGTAAACATAGTGCACTGTAAACAATATGATAATCGAGAGAGAAAATAAAATTCTGTGTAATATAATAATAATAATAATAATAATAATAATAATAATAATAATAATAATAATAATAATAATAATAATAATAATAATAATAATAATAATAATAATAATAATAATAGTCTATTGAAGTTCAGAGCTTATTTGAGATTGTAGTGTTTAATAGCCTGATGGCTGGAGGGAAGAAGCTGTTCCTGAACCTGGACTTTAGTTTTCAGGCTCCGATACCTTCTTCCCGATGGCAGGGGTGAAATGAGTGTCTGGCCAGGATGGTGTGGATCTCTGATGATGCTGCCTTTTCGAGGCAGCAACTCCGATAAATCCCTTCGACGGTGGGGAGGTCAGAGCCGATGATGGACTGGGCAGTGTTCACAATGTTTTGCAGTCTTTTCCGCTCCTGGGCGTTCAAGTTGCCGAACCAGGCCATGATGCAACCAGCCAATGTACTCTCTACTATTACAATATATATTAGCGATTTTGACGAGGGAATTAAATGTAACATCTCCAAGTTTGCGGATGCCACAAGCCTGGGTGGCAGTGTGAGCTGTGAGGAGGATGCTATGAAGCTGCAGGGTGATTTGGATAGGTTGGGTGAGTGGGCAGAAGCATGGGATATGCAGAAAATGTGGATAAATGTGAGGTTATCCACTTTGGTGGCAAGAACAGGAAGGCAGTTTATTATCTGAATGGTGTCAGATTAGAAGGGGAGGTGCAACGAGACCTGGGTGTGCTTGTACATCAGTCACTGAAAGTAAAGGGCCTGTCCCACTTGGCCGTCATTCACGCGCCATTTACACGACCTGCTAGCGTGTGGGTAGCGTGTGGGTAGTGCGTGGGTAGCGCGTGGGTAGCGCGGGACAGGCGCATGAAGTGGTGTGGAGGAGTGTGGAATGGCGTGGAGGAGTGTGGACTTCGTCCTGCATGAAATCTTCTCGCGCCACCGGCCTGTCACGTAACTGTAGATGACATGTGCATGTACCTTTAATATAGCTGACGGCCAAAGTGGGACAGGCCCAAGACCCTGGCGCGGCGCAACGTCTCACCTCCAACAGCAGCAGAAGCAGGCAAACGATCGCCGAGCTCGGACAGGGGCTCACTACCATTGCGGATCCGGATCTGCCCCCTACTCCCAGAGCGGGTCCAAGACGATTGGAGATAGACATAAAATGTTGGAATAACTCAGCGGGACCGGCAGCATCTCTGGAGAGAAGCAATGGGTGACGTTCCAGGTCGAGACCCTTCTTCAGACTGAAGAGTCTCGTCCCGAAACATCACGCATTCCTTCTCTCCAGAGATGCTACCGGTCCCGCTGAGTTACTCCAGCATTTTGTGTCTATCTTCAAATGACGTCACACGCTCCAGACAGCTGTACGGACGCATGATGACGCGCGCGACCGTCGTGCGTCAATCACTGCCGGCCTGTCGCGTAAATGATGGCCAAGTGTGACAGGCCCTATAAGTATGCAGATACAGCAGGCAGTGAAGAAAGCCAATGGCATGTTGGCCTTCATTGCGAGAGGATATGAGTTTAGGAGCAAGGTTAAAAGGAAGAAGAGTTAAGAAGTCGGTTAGAAAAACTGAGGGCGGGCAGAACACCTTTTGGGGGAGAGAAGGAAGAAGGAGCGAGTCAGGTCAGCATTTTATGGGGATCCATTTAAATTTGTTGAAAGTATGTTTGGTCTGGAAAACAGTGGAAAGTTCAAAGCTTCAAAGGAAGAGCTCAAGGACTATGTAAAAAGGACATTTTTACATATTCGCTCCATAGCTGCCTCGCCAGCTGAGTTTCTCCAGCATTTTTATCTACCTGTAAAAAGGACATACTCAGATATAGAAAAGAACTAGACCAAGTGCAGACCCATTGGGTCTGTTCCCCCAACGTGCGGTTGTTGGGGGGGGAGGCAGCATGCAGCGTCACACACTAACTACCCCCCCCCCCCCCGCACTCATGCTAATGGAGGGGAGGAGGGGAGGAGGGGAGGAGGGGAGAGACTGGAGGAGGGGAGGAGGGGAGGAGGGGAGAGAGAGAGAGAGAGAGAGAGAGAGAGAGGGGGGAGGAGAGGGGGGGAAGAGGAGAGGGTGGAGAGAGAGATGGGGGGAGGTGAGAGGGGGGGAGGAGAGAGAGGGGGGAGATGGGGGAAGGGGAGATGGGGAGGAGAGGAGATGGGGGGTGGAGGGAAGGGGGGAGGCGAGGGGGGGAGGAGTGGGGGGGAGAGAGGGGGAGGGGGGAGGAGAGTGGGGGAGAGGGGTAGAGGAGGAGAGGGGGGGAGAGGAGGATGAGGCTGGGGGGGAGGGTGAGGAGGGGGGGAGAGGAGTGAGAGAGTAGATGGAGGGGGGGAGAGAGAAGGAAGAGGGGGGTGGGGGGGGTGAGGGGGATAGGAGAGGGGAAGAGAGAGTGCCTTTTTACTTCAACCCAAACCCAAACAACCATTTGCGGCAGTGCTTTTTTTACCTCTAACCATATTTTCATTTTCAAACCAAATTAAGGGTACTCACAGTGCTGTAGACATTTGTCAGTGTCATTCAGAGCTCGATTGAGGCACCACCACTTGCAGAGACGTGAATTGAAGGGCACACCACTTCCTGGTTTTATAGTCCCTCCCCCTCCCTCCAGCAGGGGCAGCAGAGAGAATGGGGAATTTTGTAAAAACATTAATATCTCTGTCAATTTTCATCGACGGGAAAAATCCTCGGCACACATGCGGCGGAGGGGGGCTCTGAGCGAGGTGGCCAAAAATGACGGCCGTAGGTGGCGGCGTACTCTCGGAAATCGGAGCACAGAAAGCCAAAACCGGTCAAGAACAGACTTTTAGTAATATAGATAAGGAAATGGGTTTCATTCCAGATATACCACCGCTAGGAGAGATAGAGTATAAGATAGGGGAGACATAAAATGCTGGTGTAACTCTGGAGAGAAGGAATGGGTGACGTTTTGGGTCGAGACCCTTCTTCAGACTGATGTCAGTGGAGTGGGCGGGACAAAGATAGAATGTAGTTAGAGACAGTAAGACTGGTGGGAGAACTGGGAAGGGGAGGGGATAGAGAGGGCTATTTGATGTTAGAGAAGTCAATGTTCATACTGCTGGGGTGTTAACTATCCAAACGAAATATGAGGTGCTCTGTTCCTCCAATTTGCGCTGGACCTCACTCTGACAATGGAGGAGACCCAGGCCAGTAAGGTCAGACTGGGAATGGGAGGGCAGTTGAAGTGCTGAGCAACCGGGAGATCAGGTAAGTTAAGACAGACTGAGCGGAGGTGTTCAGCGAAACGATCGCCGAGCCTGCGCTTGGTCTCGCCGATGTAGATAAATTGACACCTAGAACAGCATAAGATAAGAGTATAAGATAAGAGTATAAGATAGATGTTAGGCCACCAGATTGGAAGGAAGTGGAAGCAGTAAAATGGCGTGCAATGGCTTCTTCAGCCCCAAGGCCGAATGGAGACCCTCTACTGGGTATATAAAAGAGCGCCTGATTTAATAATAATAATACAATAATACTTTATTAGCCAAGTATGTTAAACTTGGATTCTTGTGGAGGGTCTTGTGAATAGTTTGGAAGAAAAGATCATACCAAGGTTTTGGCAAAGAGCAGGTGGAATTTTAATTCCCAAAGAGAAATGGTCTTAAATCAGTTTAGGCCTACATGTCTCCCAAATGTCGATGGCAAGATTTTCTTCAGTATAGTGGCACAGAGGCGAGCAGGTTATTTAGAAAGGAACACGTTAATAGATACCACAGTGCAGAAAACAGGAATCCCAGGTTTTGCAGGTTGCTCAGAACACATTGGTATAATATTGCACCAGATTCAGGTAGCCAAGCTTCAGAGAAGCGATTTACGTAGTGTTTTTGGATCTGGCAAATGCATCTGGCTCTGTACCACATAGAATTATTTGGAGTGCTTTTGATTTTTTTTTTAGAGTTCCAGAATTGATAGTAAATTTAATGAAAGCATATTTCCAATATGTCCAAATGTGTTTTAGCACCACAACAACATGGCAGAGATGAGATAGGCATAATGGCAGGATGGACTATTTCCACGTTAGCTTTTACAATGGCGACAAGGTGGTGATTTAGAGCATCATGGTGGGTCATTGTCGAAAAGACAGCAGGGTGGACTGCGCCTCCCTTTAATCAGGACCTATATATACACAATATGCCCTTGTTGCCCACAACAGTTGTTTGTGCAGGAAGGTTATTAGAGAAGTTAAACCATAATCTTAAACGGGCTAGATTGAAAATTAAGCCGAGTAAGTCATGGGGTATTTTTTTGGCTAGAGGGAAGGTAATAGAGAAAAGGTTTAGTATAGATGAGGAGAAGCCAGCTAAAAGCTTGGGTAGGTGGTAGAACAGGAAGTTGGATAACTCTGAACAGGTTCAATCACTTAGAACAGATGTTATTGATGGGTTAGAAACGATAGAGAAGTCAGGAATTCCAGGCATGTTGTGGTGTTTGCAGTTTGGGTTAGTCCCTAGGTTGATGTGGCCATTAACAGTATATGAGGTGCCAATATCTAAGGAGGAAAGGGTTGAGAGATTGATTAGTTCAGAAATTAGTAAATTTTTAGGAGTTCCTCGGTGTCTTCGTAATATGGCTTTATATGGGAAAGGTATTCTCGATTTACCATTGTCTAACCTAACAGAAGAATTTCAATGTGCTAAGGTGAGGTTAGAGTTGCAATTATCAGGGAGCAAGGATACCTTAGTTAGTAATCTGGTGCCAAGTGCAAGTAGAGGGAGGAAGTGGAACTCAAGGCAGGCAGTACAGAAAGCACAGGCAGCTCTGAGGCCGACAGACATTGTTGGTAAAGTGCAGCAAGGGAGAGGAGGCCTAGGGCTCAGCACAGGAAAACTAGTGTGGAGTGAGGCAGGTCCAACAGAGAGGAGGAAATTGGTTGTAGAGCAGGTATGTCATCAGGATAAAGCAGTGAGATGTATAAGGGCAGTGGCTCAGGTTAAGCAGGGACAGTGGATAAATTGGGACAGTGTAGATAAGAAGAGGTTTAGCTGGAGTGACCTGTGGTGCATGGAGGCGGGTCATGCAAGTTTCCTTTTGGGGTTTATGATGTGCTAACATCACCGCAGAACCTCTAACAATGGGTAGGTGAGAACGCGACGTGTTCCCTGTGTTCAGGGGTGGCAACCATGAGGTATATGTTGTCAGGATGCAAGACTAGTCTTTCTCAAGGTCGGTATACTTGATTGCATAACCAAGTCTTGAAGTGTATAGCTGCAGCAATTGAGAGGAGGAGAGCACAAGTTAACTCAGTGTGCATTAGGACTGAGTGTAGCTATTCATTTTGTCCATGAGGGAGAGAAAGGCACAGGGGGAAAGTTTTCAGGCAGGCATGAGTTAGGCCAGCTAAAGGGAGCCAATGATTGGGAGATGCAGATAGACTTGGAGGAAAGCTTGTTGTTCCACAGGAAATAATTAGCACTAGTTTGCGGGCACATAGTGTTATGGTCAGTTAGTCAGCGATAGTGTTTTTTATAGAACTGACGGTGCCTTGGGAGAACTCAGTGGATGAGGCTTATGAAAGGAAAAAGCTTAGATATGTAGATTTGGCAGCAGAGGTTGAGCAGTGAGGAAAGAAAGCTAGTGTACGTCCACTAGAGGTGGGTTGTAAAGGTTTCATAGTGAGATCAACCACGTGGGAGAGCTAGGAATTTGCGGTCAGAGTTTGCATCAGGCCATAAAGGAGATGTCAGAGACAGCATAGCAAGACAGCAGGTGGATTTGGTGGAGAAGAAGGTATCAATTGGGGGAAGAAAGGAAATGTATAACACGCAGTTAGTGTATTCCTTCCGGTTGTTTCCGCGAGGTTAACATTAGTGGCGCAACGATTGTTTGATGGAGGGTTAGGATATAAGACAGGATGCAGGTGTTTAGCATTTGTTTAAGTGTTGAATCAAACATCTGTAGTTTCTTTTACTTGGTAGATATTTACATAGTTAGCTACTCAGTTGTGCACAGATGGCAAGGTCAGGTATTGAGGAGGTGGTTCTGGGACAACAGAACAAACTGTTGATGCATCCCAAGGTGTTGTGGGACGAGCTCAATGAAACAGTAGTGAGGGTTGGTGTCCACTTGGTTAAGCTTTTAGCTTGTGTGTTTGTTAATATGTAGAAAGCTTATTATTGAATATGGAGTTAGTTATTGTCCTATAGTATGTGTGTAAAAGTAATTTAGATACTACTTTGGCACTGGGCTTGGTATTCTTGCTTGAGCGCATATCCTGATGTTATAGCACGCATACTTCGTGTTTTAACAGTAACTAGACCAAGTGCAGACCCGGTGGGTCTGCTCCCCCAACGCAATATTCCAGCACTCACCCCTTCCCCCAACGCAACGCGGGGTGTGTAGGGCACAGGGGTGTGTGTGTGGAGGTGTGTGGGGGGGGGAAGGGGGTGTGTGGGCAGAGGGTAGGGGTAGGTGGGGGGAGGGGGGTGTTTGGGCAGGAGGTGGGAGGTGCGTGGGGCAAAAGGGATTACTTTATGGCAGAGCATATTTCAGAACTATGTGCATTGAAGTCTCTACGGTTTCTGAGCTGCTGTCAGGAATGTGAAGTTGGAGAATGACCTTGAATAACTTTCTCAGCAGCTGGTCTGTAAGTGGGATTGAATTCCTTTACCACGGGTTTGAGAGTTGGCTGTATTACTTTCAAAGCATATTTGGTCCGCGATGGGAAGTGTGTGGGAGGGAGGGAGGGGCGGTGAGGAGGGAGCATGGCGCTGTGGGAGGGAGGGAGGCAGCGGCCTCGTGCGCCGACCCGAGCGAGGCCACAGGCGGGCATGGACCCAAGGACCCGAGTGAGACCACGGGCGGGCGTGGCCCCGAGCAAGGCGGCGGACCGACCCGAGCGAGGCCGCATCTTCAGTGTGACTGGGCCAGGCAAAGGTGGGTGATTTCCAGGACATTCCAGCATGGCGGCCCCCCCCCCCCCTGTGATGAAACTGTTGGGGAGGTGGAGAGGGTGGTGACCCCCTCCCCTTGTGGGGGCATTGTGACGTCATTCGAATCTTTGGCCGTTTCGGCTTTTTTTTTAAACTTTAATGATGAGTAACTTTTAAAATATAGCATGAAATGTGAATCTGTAAAAATGTCAACTCTAGCACGTAGAGCTTTGACGAAGGTAGAATAACACACACACACATACAAGATGAGACTTTTATAGGTTTGGAGATGTGATTTATAGGATGTTGTATGGACATGGGGACTTGTATTCGAGGGGATACTAAGCTTTCAAATTTCCACGTCTGTCATTAGACTTCCGCATTTGCATAGAAACATAGAAACATAGAAAATAGGTGCAGGAGTAGGCCATTCGGCCCTTCGAGCCTGCACCGCCATTCAATATGATCATGGCTGATCATCCAACTCAGTATCCTGTACCTGCCTTCTCTCCATACCCCCTGATCCCTTCAGCCACAAGGGCCACATCTAACTCCATCTTAAATATAGCCAATGAACTGGCCTCAACTACCTTCTGTGGCAGAGAGTTCCACAGATTCACCACTCTCTGTATGACAAATGTTTTTCTCATCTCGGTCCTAAAAGACTTCCCCCTTATCCTTAAACTGTGACTACTTGTTCTGGACTTCCCCAATATCGGGAACAATCTTCCTGCATCTAGCCTGTCCAACCCCTTAAGAATTTTGTAAGTTTCTATAAGATCCCCCCTCAATCTTCTAAATTCTAGCGAGTACAAGCCGAGTCTATCCAGTCTTTCTTCATATGAAAGTCCTGACATCCCAGGAATCAGTCTGGTGAACCTTCTCTGTACTCCCTCTATGGCAAGAATGTCTTTCCTCAGATTAGGAGACCAAACTGTACGCAATACTCCAGGTGTGGTCTCACCAAGACCCTGTACAACTGCAGTAGAACCTCCCTGCTCCTATACTCAAATCCTTTTGCTATGAATGCTAACATACCATTCGCTTTCTTCACTGCCTGCTGCACCTGCATGCCTACTTTCAATGACTGGTGTACCATGACACCCAGGTCTCGTTGCATCTCCCCTTTTCCTAATCGGCCACCATTCAGATAATAGTCTACTTTCCTGTTTTTGCCACCAAAGTGGATAACCTCACATTTATCCACATTATACTGCATCTGCCATGCATTTGCCCACTCACCCAACCTATCCAAGTCACCTTGCAGCCTCCTAGCATCCTCCTCACAGCTAACACTGCCCCCCAGCTTCGTGTCATCCGCAAACTTGGAGATGTTGCATTCAATTCCCTCGTCCAAATCATTAATATATATTGTAAATAGCTGGGGTCCCAGCACTGAGCCTTGCGGTACCCCACTAGTCACTGCCTGCCATTCTGAAAAGGACCCGTTTACTCCTACTCTTTGCTTCCTGTCTGCCAGCCAGTTCTCTATCCACATCAATACTGAACCCCCAATACCGTGTGCTTTAAGTTTGTATACTAATCTCTTATGTGGGACCTTGTCGAAAGCCTTCTGAAAGTCCAGATATAACACATCCACTGGTTCTCCCTTATCCACTCTACTAGTTACATCCTCGAAAAATTCTATAAGATTCGTCAGACATGATTTACCTTTCATAAATCCATGCTGACTTTGTCCAATGATTTCACCACTTTCCAAATGTGCTGCTATCCCATCTTTAATAACTGACTCTAGCAGTTTCCCCACTACCGATGTTAGACTAACTGGTCTGTAATTCCCCGTTTTCTCTCTCCCTCCCTTTTTAAAAAGTGGGGTTACATTAGCTACCCTCCAATCCTCAGGAACTACTCCAGAATCTAAAGAGTTTTGAAAAATTATCACTAATGCATCCACTATTTCTGGGGCTACTTCCTTAAGTACTCTGGGATGCAGCCTATCTGGCCCTGGGGATTTATCGGCCTTTAATCCATTCAATTTACCTAACACCACTTCCCGGCTAACCTGGATTTCACTCAGTTCCTCCATCTCATTTGACCCCGGTCCCCTGCTATTTCCGGCAGATTATTTATGTCTTCCTTAGTGAAGACAGAACCAAAGTAGTTATTCAATTGGTCTGCCATGTCCTTGTTCCCCATGATCAATTCACCTGTTTCTGACTGCAAGGGACCTACATTTGTTTTAACTCATCTTTTTCTCTTCACATATCTATAAAAACTTTTGCAGTCAGTTTTTATGTTCCCTGCCAGTTTTCTTTCATAATCTATTTTCCCTTTCCTAATTAAGCCCTTTGTCCTCCTCTGCTGGCCTCTGAATGTCTACCAGTCCTCTGGTAGTCTGCTTTTTCTGGCTAATTTTTATGCTTCATCTTTTGTTTTAATACTATCCCTGATTTCCCTTGTTATCCACGGATGCACCACTTTCCCTGATTTATTCTTTTGACAAACAATTGTTGTAGTTCATCCATGCAGTCTTTAAATGCCTTCCATAGCATCTCCACCGTCAACCCTTTAAGAATCAATTGCCAGTCTATCTTGGCCAATTCACGTCTCATACCCTCAAATTTACCTTGCTTTAAGTTCAGAACCCTTGTTTCTGAATTAACAATGTCACTCTCCATCCTAATGAAGAACTCAACCATATTATGGTCACTCTTGCCCAAGGGGCCACGCACAGCAAGACTGCTAATTAACCCTTCCTCATTACTCAATGCCCAGTCTAGAATAGCCTGCTCTCTCGTTGGTTCATCTACATGTCTGCATCTCTTGACATTGGATGATTGCCTTTTACAAATTAGACATTTCAGAGAATGTGTCAGTATTGAAGTGTCTGGGTGTGTCTCAGAATTTCAATATAGTATTTCAAAATACCATTGCTTGTAGGAAACCTGACAGATCAAACTATAAGCAAGTTCGGTATTCCGAAAAACGCAAGGAATCATGGGATTTGTCAAAGGCCACAAGCGATAAAAACTCTCGGCAGCCGTGCCGCGGCATGGACATAGACCTGCGCCTCATCTGCAGCCAGGATCGATCCTGGGTCTCCGGCGCCGCAATTGCTGCCGAACCGCCACTGGACCATCCCCGTCCCCTCCCGAGTGCCCCCCTCTCCCATCCTGAGGCCAGGGACATCGGGAGTCAGACTGGAGCGGCACCCCGAGGCCCACAGCCAGCGCGGAGAAGCAGCGCTAAATTCAGCGATACTCTGCCTGTTAACCTCCCAGCCCTGCCTGGACTTACGGTAATGACGTCCCAGGCTTACAGCCAGCGCGGAGAAGCAGGGCTAAATCCAGCTCAACTCTGCCTGTTAACCTACCAGCCCTGCCTGAACTTACGGTAATGATGTCCCAGGCCCACGGCCGGCGCGGAGAAGCAGCGCTAAATCCAGCTCAACTCCGCCAGCCCTGCCTGGACTGACGGGACAGCAGCCCGGAGCTATGGAGTTAGCCCTGATTCTCCACGCTGGCTGTAAGCCTGGGCTGTCGCTCCCATAAGTCCAGGTAGGGCTGGTAGGTTAACAGGCAGAGTTGAGCTGGATTTAGCCCTGCTTCTCCTTGCTGGCTGTGGGCCTGGGGGCGCCGTTCCTGTCTGACTTCTGGCGTCTCTGGCCGCCCCCGGACAGGGGAAGGGGGCACTCGGGAGGGGACGGGGATGGTCCAGTGGCGGTTCGGCAGCAATAGCGGCGCCGGAGACCCGGGATCCATCCTGGCTGCGAATGAGGCGCAGGTCTATGTCCATGCTGCGGCAAGGCTGCCGAGAGTGTTTTTCGCTTGTGACCTATGACCTAGGCATGCGCAGTCGGAATACCGATCTCGCTTATTGTTCCTGCAAATTATTACAGGGCGTTTTAATTTTTTCCCGAGTTTAATTTAGTTTAGAGATACAGCATGGAAACAGGCCCTTTGGCCCAATGAGTCCACACGAGTTCTATGTCAGTCTGAAGAAGGGTTTCGGCCCGAAACATCACCTATTCCCTTCGCTCCATAGATGCTGCTGCACCCGCTGAGTTTCTCCAGCATTTTTGTGTACCTCCGAGTTCTATGTCATCCCACTTTTGCAGCCCTCCTTACATGTTAGGGGCAATTTACAGTGGCTAATTAACCTACAAACTCACACAACCTCAGGCAAGAAATGATTAGCAGATTTTCAAATACTTTACAATATTCTGAATTCCTCTTTGAAATCATTTGAAGTTCTCTTTAAGGGAGATAATTAGTTCATAAATAGGGAGAAAAAGACCAATGCAGGATATTATATAGGTGCTCGAGTCCATTTACTAAGAAAGTGGCTGATCTAACATTGATCCTAATTTCATTTCTAGCCTTTCATTCATGTACACACATCATCCGGACTATATATCCACATTTACATTCCCTTGTTCTATACATTTTTAATTCACTTACCTTTCACCTTTTGTCATGTAACCTACCTGTGGCGTTTATTGATGCCAATGTTCACTATTGTCCTGGAATATCAACTTTTTTTCGTAGGTCTCTACAGATTGCTAGTTCTATCTTGATGTTTTTCTCCCTGCAATGAAAGAATAATAAATAAATAAATAATAAAAGCGATGCTGTGAGGATGAGTTCAACATGATACTTTCAGATTTACAGATATCACAATAGTTTTATTAACAACGACTTTTGGAAATGGCTGGGTTGAGTTTAATTTCTATTTTACAGTCAGCTCCCGTGATTATTTGAGTGGTTACATTTTCTTTTTTGTAATATATTTTTTTATTAAAGGTAATCCATTACAGTGCTTCAAACAACTTTATATCAAATTAATTCAATTTGCATTAAGTAAAACACTAATAATACTTATCTACTATTTTTTTTAGAAATAATGATAGAAAAAGAATAGAACAGTTATAAATCATTAAGAGAATGATTAAATAATAATTTGATTATATATAAGAAAGAAAAGAGAAACGAAAAAAGAAAAAAAAAAAAAAAAAAATGAAAAACCACAATATGTATTGTTAATAACACTACTACAAGTGATAGTATCAATAAAGACATATATGTTAATTCCAATATAAAAATGAATTATTCTCACCAAATCCCGCAGGGTGCACGCCGAGCTGTGTTGCCAAGAACAGCTACTTCTCTAAATACTGTATATATGGAGACCATATCTGTTCAAAAGAATTATACTTGTCCAATAGGACAAATCTAATTCTTTCCAGATGTAACGTCTCCATCATCTCTGCTGCCCACATTTTGGTTGTGGGGGATAATGTTCCCTTCCAAAATTTCAATATGATTTTTTTCCCAATTATCAAACAGTAATCAAAGAAATTTCTTTGATTTACTGTAAGTGCTAGATGTAAATCCGGAATTCCAAATATTATTAGCTTTGGGTTAGGGTCCAATTTAACTTTGATGACTTCAGAAATAACTTTAAAAATTTCTGTCCAGTAATAATTCAATTTAGGACATGTAACGAAACTATGTATTAAATTTGCCTCTGCTTTCTTGCACTTATCACAAATAGCGGAGAGATTCGGAAAAATACTATTTAATTTAGTTTTCGAATAATGTAACCTATATAATACTTTAAATTGTATCAATATATGTCTGGCGTTTAATGAACACCGGTGTATTCGTTGTAGACTTTCTTCCCAGTTTTCTTTTGTTATAGCCAATCCCATTTCATTTTCCCATGCTTGACGATATATTTCCGTTATTGGATTCTCCTTATCCAAAATGATGTTATATATAGGCTATTAATTTTTCTGTATTTGGATATAAATTAAACAGTTCGTCTAACAGTCCTGCTTCTTTATTTTTATAATCTTGTGTATTGGATTTAATATAATCTCTAATTTGTAAATACCTAAACAAATGTTGTGGAGACAATCCATAAATATCTTGTAACTCCTGGAATAAAATAAATTTTCCTTTTCTATAAAGGTGTTCTATCCTTGTAATTCCTAAATCATCCCATTGTTTAAACCCCCCATCTAATATAGCAGGTTTAAACAATGGGTTATTCATAATTGGTAATCTAAATGAGAGATTATCCAAATGTAGAGTCTTAACTATTTGTTTCCAAATACGTCTATTATTATATATTATTAGGTTGTCTTTATAATTTTTTTTTTGTACCTCCGTTGGTGCAAAAATTATCGAACCTACATTGAAAGGTAGACAGTCTTCCTTTTCTATATTTAACCATGTCGGTTCATGATCCATATTTACCCACCAGAAATTCATATTCTTAATCTGAACAGCCCAAAAATAATATAAAAAGTTTGGAAGTGCTAATCCTCCATTTATCTTAGCTTTGCATAGATGTTTTTTATTTATTCTGTGATTTTTATAATCCCAAATAAAACTATTAACAATATTATCAATTTTTTTAAAAAAAGTTTTCGGAAGAAAAAAAGGAATAGCCTGAAACAAATATAACAACTGTGGTAGAAATACCATCTTTATGGCACTTATTCTACCAATCATGGATATAGGAAGTGTTTTCCAATATAAAATATTTTTTCTAAGTTTATCTAATAGTTGAGGATAGTTGGATTTTATTAATGAGTTATGAGTTTTAGTTACGTTAATCCCTAAATATTTAAGTTTGTCTGTAACTACTTTTAATGGGTATTGTTGTAATGTATTTAGATTTATTCCTGTTATTGGCATAATCTCGCTTTTATCCCAATTAATCCTATACCCAGAAAATGCACCAAACTTAGTTATAATGTTTAGCAGGTTGGGAATACTAATTTCCGGTTTTGTAATATAAATCAAAACATCATCTGCATATAAAGAAATTTTATTAATTGTTGTATCAGTATTATAGCCATATATTTCAGGTTCAGATCTAATTTTTTCCGCCAATGGTTCTATCACCAATGCGAACAATAAGGGTGATAACGGACATCCCTGTCTGCATCCCCTAGAGAGTTTGAATTTGGCTGATAAAATTTGGTTAGTCAAAATTCTTGCAATAGGATTCGAGTATAAAATTCTTACCCATTTACAAAATCTATCCCCCAATTGAAACTTTTCCATTATATTAAATAAATACATCCATTCCACCTGATCAAACGCTTTTTCTGCATCTAATGATATAACCGCTAGTTCCGTATCTCGTATTCTTTTTGAATATATAATATTAAACAAGCGTCTGAGATTATGGGATGAATAACGTTTTGGGATAAAACCTGTTTGATCATAATGTATTAATTTAGAGATCACTAAACTTAATCTCCTAGATAAGACCTTAGTTAATATTTTTTGGTCTGTATTTAAAAGGGCATTCGCTCTATATGATCCAGGATCTTCCAAATCCTTATCTACTTTAGGGATGAGTGTAATTGTGGATTCATTTAGAGATTCTGGTAATTTTCCTTGGTCATATGCATATCTATACATTATTTGTAATCTTGGAGAAATCAGATCTTGAAATTTTTTATAAAATTCTGCACTCAGGCCATCCGGGCCCGCTGCTTTTCCGTTCTTTAGCGAACTAATTGATTCTATAATGTCTTTTACTGTTATTTCAGCATTTAACAATTCTCTACCTTCCTGATCTAAGCTATTGATTTGACATTCCTGTAAAAATATTTCCATACTATCTGTTTGTCCTGTTAGTTTTGACAAATAAAGATTTTTATAATATTGTAAAAATCTATCATTAATATCTTTTGGAGTAATCAGTATATTTCCATACTCAGATCTAATTCCGTGTATCATCTTCTCATCTTCTAATTTTCTAAGCTGTCGTGCTAGTAATTTTTGCGGTTTATCTCCAAATTCAAAATACACTTGTTTAGTTTGTTGAAAAAGTTTAATAACTTGATTAGAATATATTTTATTTAATCTATATTTTACTGATGCAATTTTATTACTTAACTCTTTGGAAGGCTGTTTTATATTTTCATTATCTAGACGTTTTATCTCATTTTCTAAATTTTGTTCTATTTTTCGATTTTCTTTATTGAGATGTGCTTGTGCGGATATTATTGCGCCACGCATGAATGCCTTAAATGTGTCCCAAAATAGTGATGGGGAAATTTCAGGATTATCATTAGTTTCAAAAAATAATTTAATCTGATCCATCACATATTTACAACAGTCATTGTCCTTTAATATCTGAGGGTTAAATCTCCAGGTAGTAGTTTTATTAGATATATCTTTTAATTTTATCTTAAATGTTAATGGCGCATGATCCGAGATGATAATATTATGATATTTTGCGTCATACGTAAAAGGAAGTAATTTAGAATCTATTAAAAAATAATCTATCCTCGAATAGGTTCCATGTACGGGCGAGAAAAAAGAATATTCTCGTCCGGATGGATTATCTAACCTCCAGATGTCTTTAATATTAGATGTATTGATAAAAGCATTTATGAATTTACTTGATTTCGAGGCAGTTTTCCTTTTTGCAGATGATCTATCTAGATAGTTATCTAAAGTACAATTTAAATCACCTCCAATTATTAAATTGTGTTGAGTGGATATAGGAATATTATTAAATATTTTCTTAAAAAATAGTGGATTATCAAAATTAGGGGCATATATATTCATTAAAATTACCTTTTTTGAATATAATTCCCCTGTAATTATTACATATCTTTATTTGGAACAAATCTTTAGAGGCATTAAGGAGGGGAGAATTGCAAATCTAAATAAAAAATGTGAGCCATGGTTCAATTAATTTCCTCTTTGAGCCAAAACATTATAGCATAAAATTTTAATCCTAATGCTTGGGCAAAAAAACTAACACTCCAGTGCAACACCGAGGGAGAATTATGCCACCTGAGGTTATACCTTTCAGATGTGATTTAAACCTAATTTCATATGACTTCAATAGATCCCACTGCACTATTTTGATGAAGGGTTTAACCCAGAACCACATCTTAAAAAACATATTATAATGACCTTGAGCTCATGTTGGAAGCTTGCAGTGTGTGCAAATGAGCTGCAGTATTTCCTATTTTACAACCGTAACAACCCTGGAAGTACTTCATTGACTGTAAAGGACTCTGGGACATACGGAAAGGGCTTAAACACATCAACACATAAGGAAATCTTACTTTATGTAAATCTAAACAAGCCTCATTCTTGTCAAAGGATTGCATATCCAGAATTCAAACTAATGCAAACCTAGACCCAAGAGTCAAAGATGTCTCCTGCCTCCTTTTTGCCCTCTTGATTTGTTTAGTATGCTCCTCAGTTCCCTGATCACCTTCAGGGATACACTTGATCCCAGCTGCCTATACCTGTCCCATGCTCCCTTCTTTTTCCTGATCAGAGCCTCAATATCTCATCATCCAGGGTTCTTTTCTCTTACCTGCCCTGCACTCCAACAGGAATATGTATGCTCTGAACTCTTGTCAGCACACTTTTAAAAGCATCCCATTTTCTGGAAGTTCTTTCGCCCACAAACAACCTACTTGAATAAACTTGAGCAAGTTCCTGTCTCATACCATCAAAGTTGGCCTTGCTCGATTCAGAATTTTAACTTTGTTTTTGTGCATAACTATTTTAAATCTAACTTAAAAGGCTCACCCATATACACTTCAGTAACTTGCCCTTTCCGATTTCCAAATGTAGATCAAGCTTTGGCCACTCCCTTGTATGGCCCTCTACATATGGCCTGAGGAAACTTTTCTGAACACATTTGACAAATTTTACTCTGTCTTATTCCTTGACACTATGGCAGTCTTTGTATATATTGGGAAAGTTTAAATCCCCTGCTATGATAACTCTGGGACTAATAGTCTTGCAGCTGCCTGCAAACTTCTGGCATATTTATTTTTCTAATTCCCATTGACTATTTGGGGACTTATAGTACACTCACAACAAAGTGATTATCCATTTTTTATTACTCAGCTCTACTCATATAGCCTCACTGGACGAACCATCTGAAACGTCATCTTGGACTACTACTGTGACGTTCTCCTTAATCAATAAAGCAACACCCCTAATCTTTTACCACCACCTCTATCTTGCCTGTAACACCTGTATCCTGGAACATTAGGCAGCTAGTCCTATCCCTCTCTTAGCTAGGGCTACAATGTCCCAGTTGCTCGTACCGATCCATGCCCAGAGTTCATCTGCTTTCCCCGTCAGGCCCCTCCCATTAAAATAAATGCATTTCAATCCAACTTTCCTTCCTCACTCCTAGCTCTGCTCAGCCCATCCTATCCACTGCACTTTATTCCATCACCTTCCTTACCGACTTCCAACCTCTCACCTCATGTCCTCATGTATGGTATAAACTGCCTGGGCAGCATGCAAATCAAATGTTGCCCTCTGTATCTTGGTGCACGTGACAATAATAAACCCACACTCATATAAAGTTTATTGATGATACAAAAATTGATGGCATGATGCATTTTGAGGAGAACGAGGAGAGGACCAAAGTAGAAAGGAGTGCAGAGAGGATTGCCAGGACTCAAGGTCCTGAGCTATAGGGGGAGTCAAGAGTGTTTTATTGTCATATGTCCGAGATAGAACAATGAAATTCTTACTTGCTGCTGCACAACAGAATATTTAAATCTGGCACTCTGGAAACAATATGATAAACGAGAGGAAATATATATGTATGTGTATATATATATGTATGTATGTGTATATATATGTATGTATATATATGTATGTGTATATATGTATATATATATATTTATATACACACACACATATATACTCAAAAAACAAACAATAGTGGTGCAATAATAATAATCTATTGCAGTTCAGAGCTTATTTGAGGTTGTAGTGTTTAATAGCCTGATGGCTGGATGGAAGAAGCTGTTCCTGAACCTGGACGTTATAGTTTTCAGGCTCCTGTATCTTCTTCCCGATGACAGGGGTGAAATGAGTGTGTGGCCAGGATGGTGTGGGTCTCTGATGATGCTGGCTCCCTTTTTGAGGCAGCGACTCCAATAAATCTCTTCGATGCTGGGGAGGTCAGAGCCGGTGATGGACTGGGCAGTGTTCACCACTCTTTTGCAGTCTTTTCCTCTCCTGGACGATCAAGTTGCCGAACCAGGCCATGATGCAACCAGTCAATATGCTCTCTACTGCACACCTGTAGAAGTTCAAGAGAATCATCCTTGACATACCGAATCTCTGTAATCTTCTCAGGAAGTAGAGGCGTTGATGTGCTTTATTTATAATTGCATCAGTGTGCCGGGTCCAGGAAAGATCTTCGGAAATATGCACGCCCAGGAATTTGAAGTTTTTGACTCTCTCCACCATCATCCCATTGATATAAGCAGGATTGTGGGTCCTCATCTTTCCTCTTCCAAAGTCCACAATCAGTTCATTGGTTTTACTGATATTGAGAGCCAGGTTGTTGTGCTGGCACCATTTGGTCAATCGGTCGATCTCACTTCTATACTCTGACTCATCACCATCTGTAATTCGTCCAACAACGGTGGTGTCATCAGCGAACTTGAAGATGAAGTTTGTAATGAGTATAGAATGAGTAGAGCAGGTAGCTGAGCACGCAGCCTTGAGGTGTTCTCCCTATCAAAGCATGCGTAGAACGCATTGAGCTCGTCAAGGAATGAAACTTCGCTGTCACTTGAGCTGCCTCCTGGTTTCTCCTTGATGCAGAGTTGCCGAACATCCACCCCATCCTCCAGCTTTGAACGGAAGTCCCTTTTGGCCTTTTTGTTGGCCTTGTCAAGGTCGTATCTGGACTTCTTTTCAACCTCTGCATCACCAGACCTGAATGCCCGGGATCTGGTCCTCAGAAGAATGCGGATCTCCTGGTTCCTCCAAGGCTTCTGGTTAGGAAACACTGGAAGTCCTCCACACCTTTCCTTGAGCAGGTTAAGACTTTCGTCGTTGGAATGCAGGTGGTTAAGGGGTGATCTTATCGAGGTTTCGAGATAGAGATACAGCATAGAAACAGGCCTTTCAGCCCACCGATTCCACTTAGACCATCAATCACCCGTTCACAAACAGTCTATGTTATCCCATTTTCTCAATTCCATCCTGATATCTTGGAAACAATATACAATTAACCTACAAACCCAAATGTTTTGCGGATATGGGAAGAAACCAAAGAAACCCCATGTGGTCACAGGGAGAACATGCAAACTCTCCACAGGCAGCACCAGAGATCAGGATCGAACCCGGGTCTCCGGAGCTGTGAGGCAGTAGCTCTATCAGCTACACCACTGTGCCGCCTGTGTACAAGACCATCATTGGAATAGATAGGGTGGATGCACAAGGTCTTTTATTCAGGGTAGGGGAATAAAGAAACCTAGATTTAAGGTGAGAGGGGAAAGATTTAATGACAACCTGGGGGATAACTTTTTCACCCAGAGTGTGGTGGGTATATGGAATGAGTTGTCAAAGGAAGTAAAAGCACACAGCACACTGGAATAAGTCAACAGGTCAGAGGAGGTAGATGAGACGGGTACAATAACAACTTCTAAAATACATGTGGACATGTATATGGACAGTTAAAATTGAGAGGGATATGGGCCAAACATGGGCAGATGAGACTAGCTTTAATGGGGCATCTAGCTCAGCAAGGAAAAGTTGAGCCAAAGGGCCTGTTTCTGTGCTGTATGACTCTGAAAGGGAACATAGAACATAAATGTGTCCAGCACAGGAACGTTCCTTTGACCCACAATGTGTGTGCCAAACACTATGCCTAGCTGAACTGATCTCCTCTGCCTCCACGTGCCGATCTTAACTGCCACCATCATATCTGCCTCCACCACCATCCCTCAAATTGCATTCCCCCCCCCCCCCCCCCCCCCACTACTGTGAAATACTGTGAAATACTTGCCTCACACATCTCCATTAAACATTCCCCCTCTCAATTTATAACTACGCCCTTCAGCTAGAGAGCTAAGGTGGAACATTTCCACCCTGGGAAGAAGGTTCTGACTGTCTACCCAATCAATGTCTTTCAATAATTTTATAGACGCTATCAACCCATCCCTTAACGTTTGATGTTCCAGAGAAAACAATCCAAGTCCATCCAACCTCTTCCTGTAGCCAAAACCCTCTAAACCAGGCAGCATTCTGGTAAACCTCATTTACACCCTCACCAAAGCATCTAAAACTTTCATGTAGTCAGCATTCTGGTAAAACACTGCACCCTTTCCAAAGCCTCCACATATTTCCTGTAGTGGGGTAGTGACCTGAACTGCACAGAGTCCTTCAAATGTGGCCGAACCACAGTCCTACAGAGCTGCATCATGACTTCCAGACGTATATTCTATGCCCCCAGCCATCAAGGCAAGCATACCATATACCTTCTTTACCACTGTATCTACTTGGCCTGGCACCTTCACTGAACAGGATAAAGATCACTCTCTAGCTGAAGGGTTTGCCCATCAGATTCCTACTAAGTCTTTCCCCTCTCACCTTAAAACTATGTCTTCTGGTTCTTGATTCCCTCGGCTGAATTTTCTGACAGCCTTCCTCACTGTCTGCAATTCCTCCAATTTTGATGTCGTCAGCAACCAACCCATCCACATTTACGTCCAGGTCATTTATCTATATCACAAATAGCAGAGATCCCAGCACAGATCCCTGCAGAACTCCACTGGTCATCGACTTCCAGCCAGAATATCTGCCTTCCACCAAAACCCTCTGTCTTCTATGAAATAGGGAGTTCTGAATTCATACAACCAAGTCATTGTGAATGCCATACATCTTAATCCTCTGGATCAGTCTACCATGAAGGAACTTATCGAAAGCTTTAATAATGTGTGCAGCATCCACCCACCCTACCTTCATAAATCACCTTTGTCAACTCTGTGTCAGGTCCGTGCTGGCTATCCCCAATTAGACAATTCTCTACTAAATTCTATCTCAAAGAATTATCTCCAATAGTTTCCCTACCTCTGGCCTATAGTTCTGTGGATTCTCACCACTTCTTTTTTATACAAAGGAACAATATTGGCAACTCTCCAGACCTCTGGGACCTGACCTGTGGCTAGAGAAGAAATAAAGATCCTCGTCAGGGCCCCTGCAATCTCCTCTCTTGCCTCTTTTAATAACCTGGGATAGATCCCATCAGGTCCTGGGGACATCCACCTTAATGCTCTTCAAGAGCCTCAGCATCACCTGCTTCTTGATCTCAAATTGCCACAGCATAAACCTTATTACCCTTCCAGAGATTCAGAACCACCTCCTTCCTTGCCTTATCCTTGAGCAGTCCTACCTTTTCCCTGGTCACCCTCTTGTTTTGAAATCGCATTTATAAAAAGGTTTGGGATTTTCCTTAATCTTTCACATCAATAACATGTCATGGCCCCTTTTGGCCCTCCTAATTGCCCACTTGAGTTCTTTCCTATTCACTTTAGATTCCTCAGAAGCCCTGGCTGATGCCACCTGACATACAATTCCTTCATCTTCCTGTCCACGTTTACAACCTTCTTTGTCATCCATGGTCCCCTTACCTTGCCGTTCTTATTCCTCCTCCTTACTAGAACATGCTGATCCTGCACTTTGAATAACTGGCCTTTAAACAACTCCTACATGTCATATGTAGATTTACCCAATAACTACTGCTCCCAATCTACCCTGTTTAGCTCCTGCCTAATGACATCGTAATCTGCCTAGTTCCAAATAACTTCAGCCTGCATCCAGACATGTCTCTATTCAAAGGAATCGTAAAACTTATGGAAATTTTAACCACAATTAGTCATTTGGGTTGCACCATTATTATTAGCCAATTATTGGGATTCAATCTCAGAAAGGCAAAAAGATAATTGCAATATCTTCTCAGAGCCTGATCTTGTATGTTTCATTTGGATTGATTTGAAAGCATTCCAATAATTTCTCATAAAGGAAGTAAAACAAGAGCCGCCTGCAATTAAAAACAATTACTCAAAGAGTAATCACTTCAAAATGTGTTAAAACACTGCAGCAAATTTTGGCACGTGCAACATATCCTCCTAAAGAATTAAACTAAATTGATTTACTTATACATATACCTCCCAAGAATAGCATCTAGTGTAAATGTATAAAATCAACCACCATCTTTTTGTAACCATAGTTTTTAACCATTCGGAAAAAATAACAAAAAATTTTAGTCAAATAACAAGTAATAGATTAAGAATTAAAATAAAATGACAGTAATTAAATGCTCTAAAGAATTTACACAGAACCGGCTTCCACTAAAATGTGAATTTTGGAATTATCACCACATATATTTAAAAGTCAAGATACAAAACGTGCTTAATTCTTGCAAGCATTCATTAATTTAGCAAGACACTATCATATTTATTTCATCAGGACCCACTGTAAAGGCTACAGGAGACATGATCCCTTATTGTTTCCTGTTCTAAAATGATGTCCTTTAAGAATACATTATAAAATAAATTCCTTGTTAAGATTTATTATATTTCGTAGCTCGACATTTACCGAACACCAGCAAAGCTGATTCTCACTGATCTTCGACAAGCAGATTTATAATACACCAATCAGTTTTCCCGGTGACATTCAATTCATTGGCCTAATGGATATTTAAAACTGTCATTACCACAGCAGTAGCTCAGTGACTGATCTTATTTCTCTTTATTGCAACAGTAATGTTGGGTTGATTGCCATATGGGATTTGCAGAGCTGCGACCTTTACAATCCACTGAGCTGTGTCATGCCATTGGTTCCCAGAAACTACAGATCTACTCTAACAACACCAATATTGATAATCATGCAAGGCTGCATGCCTTTGCAAGCCGCATATTAGCACATTCATAAACAATGAATACAGCAGAAGTAAAGATTGAAGTAGCATTCCAAAATCAGATATTATACAAGATAAATTAACAAACTCTTATGCCATGACTCAGATGCAACTAAATTTAAAGTAGCTCTTTCTTCCCAATAACCCTTTCTGGCTTAAGCCCTCCCTTCACCACCTCCAGTTTAAATTCCATTTGGAATATTTTGGAGGACCAAGCAACCAAGAACCAAGAACCATGCACTAGCCTCATCAATTAAACTGACATTCAAACCTCTGATACTCTTTTAGACCAATTAGTGGCATTATTCAGAAATATTTTGCAGCATCAAGTCCTGTACATTACAATTCCTAGATCATTAGGTCTACTCAAAGCTCATTGATCTTGTGAAAGAAATCTGTAAAATAAAATGTTTACTCCATCAGCAAAACAAAACAAACAAGTTTGTCACCAACCATCTCTGAAGAGATTGACAGTATATGTTTGCGGTTAGAAACTCTATTGGGAATGGTAAATTCCTCCTCCTAATTTTCCCTACTCCCCTGCTCTCTCTCTCCCTCTCTCTCTCTCTCTCTTTCTCTCCCCCCCCCCCCCACACACACACCACTCCTTTCTTGTCATTACAACCTTGCATGATACACAGCTAATAAATAAACCATTATTTATTTTTCAACGTAGCACATGTCTAAAGCGATGTCAAAATAAACTGTAACCAGCAACTTTATTTTTGGATTTGCAGTTACTATGCAAATTCAAATTAGAAGCACTGATTGCCTCTCTATACAGAATTGTTGTTTACCTAATTTTCTGATGCTGTAAGCAGTAACTGTAAAATTATTCTTTACACATTGAAATTATCCTTTAACGCTGTCCATTTACTTAAATCATGGTGGATGCAATTACAAACAAAGAGGAAGATTTCTCGGGAAGAAGCTGACCTCCTTTACATAGCCGATTAGAGCAGCATAATGCAGTGGATCCATTAAGCCAGTAAATCTCAGTCTCCCAGCTTTCGTCATTCCCGTCGCCTGAGTGATGATTGTTCATCAGCCTGAACCTTTTCAACTGGAAGGAAAAGCTATTCTGGACGATTGATTGTGGCATCATGGAGAAAACTGCCCATCGTCACTGACCTAGTATTGAGCCCTACAATACTCAGTGGGGCTATAGTTAATAAGAACAACAGAACACACTATTCTGCAACAGTTTTCATTCAATTACAGCAATAGCTACTAGAACACAGTGGCACAGCTGGCAGTTGCTGCCTCAGTGCCAGAAACCTGTGTTTCATCCTGACCATGAATGCTATCTGTGTGGAGTATGCACGTTCTCCCTGTCATAGCATGGGTTTCTTCTGGATGCTCTGCTTTCCTCCCACATTCCAAGTACATGTGGGTTTGCAGGTTAATTGGCCTCTGTAAAAAAATTGCCGCTAACATGTAAGAAGTCAATGAGAAAATGGGATATCATAGAAACGTGTGCGAATGAATAACCGATGGCCGGCATGGAATTGGTGGGCCGAAGGGCCTGTTTATAGACTGTATCTCTAAAGTTAACTAAGCATGTTTAATTCTCAGAAGTATTCAAAAGACCATATTCCAAAAAAAGTAGAAAACTGGAATATTTTTATAGCCACAATCCACTGCAATGAATCTTGATTAAATTTGACAAGCTTATTTGTCTTATGAATATTAAAATACATATTTTACGTCAAGAAAATTGCACATGGTCTGCAGAAGGTGTTAGATCGATCAACTAATTATAAACAAATGAACTGAGAGTTACCAGGGAGCTTCAGCATTACAATGATATGCAATGTCCTCACAAACAGTTAAATTCTGTAACTTCTGATGTTGTCAGGACTCAGGGAGAGGTTCGGCAGGCCAGAACCTTATTCCTCAGAGCACAGGAGGCTGAGAGGTGATTTTGTAGAGGTACTAGACTAAGTGGGACCCAGTCCCTGTCACATGGGAGGCCTGGTCCCCCAACGCAACCCATTCCCCAACGCAATTTTCCACCACTCACCCGTTCCCCCAATGCAACCCGTTCCCCCAACGCAATATTCCACCTCTCACCCATAGCCCCCAACTGCGCAGGCGCGGCTCATTTCCCCCCATCCCCAGCACTCCCACCCCTTCTCTTCATCCTCCCTCTTCTTTCCCCTCTCCTCCTCCCCTCCCCCAATCCCTCCCTCACGTTTCCTTCCCTCTCTTTTGGCCGAGCCTAACATTTGATGCAGCTCTTGTCAAAAAGCTTTGACAATAATTATATTTTGCTAAATACTTACAAAACAAAGTCTTGTTTCCCAACAACCATCAGACTGTTCAACACTACAACCTCCAATAAGCTCTAATACTACTTAGATTTGGGGGGAGTCTTGACCCAAAACGTCACCCATTCCTTCTCTCCAGAGATGCTGCCTGTCCCACTGAGTTACTCTAGCTTTTTCTGTCAGTCTTACTTGAAGGAGTGCAGGCAGTAAAGGGGTGGGGACGGATGACGACTGGAACCAAGGATCAGGTTTGCCACTCTACACCCGGCGGAGTGTTAGTGGTGCAGCACAACTGCTCACTCCACTCCTTCAGCTTTCCCTTTCACGTTGTAATATTCTCCTCGCTGCGGGCTGTGTCCTCCGGCGGCTGCGGCTGTGGCTGTGGCTGTGCCCTCCGACAACTGTAAACATCCCCTCCGACCACTGCTGACTGACTGAGGCGCCGGGCAATGCTGGGCAATCAGTGCGGCGAAGGGGCGTCTCCATCCCGGCCGTGGCGGTGACTGACAAGAGAGGAGACCAATCTGCGCATGCACGGTTTTTAAGAAGTTTAAAACTTAATAACTTTTAAAATATAGCATCAAAAGAACAAAACTTGTTGCATCAGCAGCACAGGAGAATCGTGAGTAAGGGGCTGAAAAATCATAGCGCTATCGTGTACCGTTTTTGCGCAAATAGAAAAACAAGATAACAAGATGAATAATATCAAATTATATATATATATACTGGACCAAGTGGGACCCGTTGGGTCCCATCCCCCTACGTGGGGTGGGGGGAGAACGCTGCATCACACGTGCTGATTGGTCCCCGAACGCGGCGTTGGCGCCTCCCGGAGCCAATCACCCCTATCACCCGTTCCCCCAACGTAACGCGTTTCCCCAACGCAAGCGGTGCCGAGCCCAGTGAGCGGGGCTGAGGCCAGCGTGCGGGGCCGAGAAAGTGAATAAAAGCAAGGCGGGCCGAGCTGACCGAGCGGGGGGGCCCGTGCCGAGCCGAGCGAGCGGGGGAGCCCGTGCCGAGCGAGTGGGGCTGAGCCGAGCGAGCGGAGCCGAGAAAGTGAATAAAAGCAAGGTTATTCTTTTTTTTTAAACCACGAGGTGTTTTAAAATAAATCTTATCTTTAAAGATGGCGAAAATGAAGTAGTCAGAATCAAGTGTTGCAGAAGTCGATGTTGAGTCGACCTCAAGCAGTGCAGAAGTGACCGTCAGGGAGCTGATGAAGCTGTTTTTGAAATGAGGCCCTCGCCCTGACGTCACTGGAAGGTGGTGGAATATTCTGTTTCACTCTACCGTTGTTGGGGGGGGGCTCATTGTGACATCACTGGAAGCTGGTGTTTTAAAAGGTGGTTTTGGCTTTTTTGAAACTTTAATCATGAATAACAGGGGGGGGCAGGGTCGTGAATACCTGACGTCACTGGAAAGTGTTGGAATATTCTGTTTAACTCAACTGTTGGGGTGGGCGGGGGATGTGAATAATCCGGGGGGGAGGGGGCGGGGGGTGTGAATAACCCAGGGGGGGGGAGAGGGCTGGGGGTGTGGCATTTGGCAGCTTGAGAGCCCAATGTGATTGGTGCTCTGTGAATGGCATTGTGACAGAGGGAGAGGGCTGGGGGTGTGGCATTTGGCAGCTTGAGAGCCCAATGTGATTGGTGCTCTGTGAGTGGCATTGTGACATAATCACTGGAAGCTCCCACTGGAAACTCCTGCAAAAAGTTGCAGTTACCGTTGGCAACGTCCCATTGTGATGTCATTTGTAAATTAGATTAATTGTGGTTGGTCGCCTGTGAGTGGCATTGTGACATCATCACTGGAAGCTTCTGGAAAAGGGCCCTCTGTAAGGTAGTTTTTGGCTTAAAACATTTTTAAATCATGAATAACCTGTAAAATATAGGATGAAATCTTAAGTGAACCTGAGTATGGCGTGCATGGGAAAGATGTGAGTTAGAATATGTAAAAAGTTAAGCGCTAGAATGTAGCTTTTAGAGGAAAATACAAAACATACAGACAGACACACATGCAAGATGAGACTTTTATAGGTATACTAGACTAAGAGGGACCCGTTGGGTCCCATTCACACGGGAGTCCTGGTCCCCCAACACAACCCATCCCCCAACGTGGGGGGAGGAACATAGCGTCACACGGGAGGGTTGGTCCCTAAACGCAGCGTCGGCGCTCACCCCAGAGACAGGCGCCCCCAACGCAATATTCCACCACTCACCTGTTCCCCCAATGCAACCTGTTCCCCCAAAGCAATATTCCACCACTCACCCATAGCCCCTAACCGTGCAAGCGCGGATCATTTCCCCTCATCCCCACCACTCCCCCCCTTCCTCTTCATGTGTGGGAGGGGAGGTGGGTGTGCGGTGGGAGGGGAGGAGGGTGGTGTGGGGGAGGGGGTGTCACCCCACACTCTGCTCACCCCGGACCTTCAGCTTTAGGCCTCACTCAATAGCTCCCGGTCCGGCTCCGGCTTCACTCAACGGCTCCCGGTACCAGTCAACGGCTCCCGGCTCGTCGTGCTGGTCGCTGCAGAAGCAGCCCACACGCTGCTCACTCTACACGCTTCTCTCTCTGCACACTGCTCACTCTGCGCAATCTGAACTCGCTCAACAGTCTGCTCATTCCGCTCCTTCTGCTTTATTCTCCTCGCCGCCGGCGATTGACAGTGGGTGCCAGAAGTGGCATTTTTTACGATTTTTATTGTAATCGGGGGAAGGGGAGGGAGGAGGGGTGGGTGGGGAGGAGGATAGGGTGGAGGGGGAGTGGGTGGGGAGGAGGATGGGGGTGGGATTGGGGGGAGAGAGGGAGAGAGGGGGAGAGGGGGAGAGAAGGGAGAGGAGGAGAGAGGGGAGAGAGAGGGAGAGAGGGAGGAGAGGGGGGAGGGGGGGGGGAGGGGGGGGTGAGGGGGGGGAGAGGGAGAGGGAGAGGGGAGAGGGGGAGAGGGAGGAGGGGGGAGAGGGGGTGGGAGAGGGGGGGACAGTGGGGTAAAGTGGGGAGAGGAGGGAGAGTGGGGGAGTGGAGTGGGACGGGGGAGAGGAAGGGGAGGAAGGGGGAGTGGAGGGGGGAGAGGAGGGGGAGAGGAGTGGGGATGGGGGAGAGGAGGGGGAGAGGGAGAGATAGAGGGAGAGGGCGAGCGGGCGGCGCGGACACTGAGCGTGCTGGGCCGACAGCTAGCGGGCAGCGGGCCCAGGGAACCCTTGGGACCTCGCAGGACCTCTGAAGCCCTCGGAAGCCCAACCAAATTATTTTGTGTGCAGCGGCTTCAATCCAAATCCCTGCGGGGGGGGCGGCTGGGCTGTGGGCGGAGCGGGTCGGACGGAAGGCCGGCCGAGTACGAGTCAACTGCGAGTCGGTGGAGGGGTGGGTGTGACGTAACACGCAGCGCATGGAAAACAGTGCCCAGCAGGCTGCGCGTTGAAAACTGTGTGCAGCGGGCCGCGAGGAGCAGAGCCATTGTGACGTCATCAGCTCGTTAACTTTATAAATGATTTCAGATTCGTGAACAATTTTAATAAATAACTCGAAATAATGCATCAAATTTTCAGATGAGTCGATTTTTGACATCATGGCATAAATCTCTATCGGAATATGTAAAAATTTCACCGTTAGTGCGTCGTGTTTTCGAGGTGTGAATCACAGACAAACAGCACACAATAATACCACACACAATAACACACACATCCAAGACCAGAATTTTTATAGTAGATAGATAGATAGATAGATAGATAGATAGATAGATAGATAGATAGATAGATAGATAGATAGATAGATAGATAGATAGATAGATAGATAGATAGATAGATAGATAGATAGATAGATAGATAGATAGATACTAGACCTAGTGGGACCCATTGGGCCCGTTCCCCAACCGCGATATTCCACCACTCACCCATTCCCCCAACGCAACCCGTTTCCACCATTCACCCGCTCCCCCAATGCAACCTATTCCCCCAACGCAATATTCCAGCACTCAGGAGGGAGAGGGGTGAGGAGAGAGGGAGAGGGGAGAGAGGGGGAAAGGGAGGAGGAGAGAGGGTGGTGAGGGAGGAGGGAGAGGGGAAGAGTGTGGAGGGAGGAGGAGAGCGGAGAGAGTGGAAGAGTGGGGAGGGAGAGGGAAGGGAGGGGGGGAGAGAGAGGGATGGGGGAGGGAGATGGGGAGGTGGGAGATGGGGGTGGAAGAATGGGGAGGGAGGGGAGAGGTGTAGGGGGAGTGGTGGAAGTGGGGGGGAGGGGGGAGGGGGAGGGTGTTAGGGGAAGTGGTGGAAGGAGGGGTAGCGAAAGGGGGTGGGGGGAGAGAGAGGGTGGGGGAGGGAGGGAGAGGGGTGTGGGAAGGGGGAGAGAAGTGGAAGAGTGGGGAGGGAGGGGTAGGGGGAGTGGTGGAAGAGGGACAGAGGGGTAGGGGGAAGGGGGTGGGGGAGAGAGGGAAGGGGGGTGGGGGGAGGGAGAGGGGTGAGGAGTTGGAGATGGAGAGTGGGGAGGATAGAGGGATGGGGAGGAGAGAGGGGTGGGGGAGGAGAGAGGGGGGAGGAGAGAGGTGTGTGGGAGGGGGGAGGAGGGAGATGGGGTAGGGGTGAGAGAGGGGGAAGAGTGTGGAGGAGGGGGAAGGGGGAGGGGGAGAGAGGGAAGGGTGTGGGGGAGATGGAAGGGAGGTGGGAGGAGAGGGAAGGGGGGTGGGGGAGAGAGGGAAGGGGGTGGGGGGGAGGGGGATGGGTGTGGGAGGAGGAGGGCGAGGAGAGGGAGAGGGGTGAGGAGAGGGAGATGGAAAGGGGGGAGGAGAGAGGGTGGGGGAGGGGAGGAGGAGAGGAGAGGGGGAGAGAGGTGTGGCCCTCACTCCAGCTCCAGGCTGTGCTCCAGCAGAGGCAGCAGCCTCCCCACCAGGCGCTGGGCGGCAGACATGGAATCGAGGGAGGCCATGGGAGGGGATCGACCTGAGGACCCCGAGCGAGGCTGCGGTGCGGGCGGGCGCCGAAACCGGGCTTGGGCGGCGGCAGCAGCCTCCCTATCAGGCGCCGGACCCGAGCAAGGATGTGGACGGGCGTGGACCCCGAGCAAGGCCACAGCGGGCGGGCTTCTGCAGAACTTTCTGGACATTTCTGAGCTCCATGGGCTTGCATACTCGGTGCTTCATACCCCGAGTACTGGGGGGGGGGGGGGGGGGGGAGAGGGCAGTGTGGGGGTGAAGGGCGGGAGAGGAAGGAGAAGATGGGGGAGAGAGGTGAAGTGGGGGGCGGGCAGGCGGGCGGGCTGGAGTCCAGTGGCACGAGCGTACTTGGAGGGAGGTGTGCCTGGATTGGTCGACATGTGGGACATACAAAAGTCCAAATGTTTTGAGGAGTGGATGATTGAATGTACAAGTGAAATCGCTAGCGAAATGGAAAAAATGACAGAGATTCTGTGTGTGGTGCTGACGGAACAAGGAATCAAAGGCCAAATCACATACACACACACACACACACACACACACACACACACACACACACACACACACACACACACACACACACACACACACACACACACACACACACACACACACACACACACACACACACACACACACACACACACACACACACACAGTTTTAATATATAGATAGATTCTAGCCCAAGAGGGACCCGTTGGGCCCCATTCCCCCAATGCAATAATCCACCATTCACCTGGGGCCGGCGTCAGAGGAAAGTTCTGGAATCTTTTTTTGTAAAATGTTGGGTGGTGGCGTCTGTGATCCCCGGAGCCAATGAATGGAGTGGGGGGGGGGGGGGGGGGGGGGCATCGGATGAAAGTTTTTTTAAAAAAAACGTTTTTATTGGATGCTACACAAAAAAGCTGGAGAAACTCAGCGGGTGCAGCAGCATCTATGGAGCGAAGGAAATAGGCAACGTTTCGGGCCGAAACCCTTCTTCAGACTGATGGGGGGTGGGGGGGCGGGGAGAAGAAAGGAAAAAGGAGGAGGAGCCCGAAGGCTGGGGG
The DNA here is from genome assembly GCF_010909765.2 of Amblyraja radiata. Classification (NCBI taxonomy): domain Eukaryota; kingdom Metazoa; phylum Chordata; class Chondrichthyes; order Rajiformes; family Rajidae; genus Amblyraja; species Amblyraja radiata. The sequence goes on along the minus strand of NC_045964.1, from coordinate 34,645,351 downwards.
ATGAGAGGAGACAGCAGGAGGGCTGAGGAAGGGGACGAAACAGCAAGGACTAACAAAATTGGGAGAATTCAATGTTCATGCCCCCAGGATGCAGACTCCCCAAGCGGAATATGAGGTGCTGTTCCTCCAATTTCCGGTGTTGCTCGCTCTGGCCGTGGAGGAGACCCAGGACAGAGAGGTCGGATACGGATTGGGAGGGGGAGTTGAAGTGCTGAGCCACCGGGAGGTCAGGTTGGTTATTGCGGACCGAGCGGAGGTGTTCGGCGAAACGATCGCCCAACCTCCGCTTGGTCTCACCGATATAGATCTGCTGACATCTAGAGCAGCGGATGCAATAGATGAGGTTGGAGGAGATGCAGGTGAACCTCTGTCGCACCTGGAACGACTGCTTGGGTCCTTGAATGGAGTCGTGGGGGGAGGTAAAGGGACAAGTGTTGCATCTCTTGCGGTTGCAAGGGAAAGTGCCCGGGGAGGGGGTGGTACGGGAGGGAAGGGAAGAATTGACAAGGGAGTTATGGAGGGAGCGGTCTTTGCGGAAGGCACACATGGGAGGAGATGGGAAGATGTGGCGAGTGGTGGGGTCACGTTGGAGGTGACGAAACTGACGGAGGATTACTTGTTGTATGTGACGGCTGGTGGGGTGAAAGGTGAGGACTAGGGGGACTCTGCCCTTGTTGCGAGTGGGGGGATGGGAAGAGAGAGCAGTGTTGCGAGGTATGGAAGAGACCCTGGTGCGAGCCTCATCTATGGTGGAGGAGGGGAACCCCCATTCTTATTGGAAGCAGTCGTTTTTATTGGAAGCAGTGTACAGTAGTATAAACCGCGGCATATGACAAAATACATTTATTGTACATCTTCCATTTTAATTTTAATTTGACAAAAATGAAATAGAAAAAGAGAAAAAGAGTAAGAGAGAGAGTGAAAGAGCTAGTGAATGTGTAAACCACTAAACTACGAAAGAGTGTGGTCGCAGAGTGAATAAGTAAAAACTTACAAACAAAAAAAAGACAAAAACAAAAAATAATAAAAACAAAAAAAAAAGACCAAAACGTGTTGATATTCCTACTTCGTTTCTCACCACACCCGTCACCCTGTCTGTAAATCGGTTTAATTCCGAAGTTGTGTTGCACCATACTATGCTTGTATTGAATCAATGAAAGGAGACCATATCTTTAAAAATTGCTGTGATTTTCCTGCTAAGACGAGTCTCATATCTTCAAGATGTAGCGTCACAGACATGCTTGTGGTCCACATTTTAAGCGTTGGGTTGGATGCATTTTTCCAAAATTGGAGTATGAGCTTTTTTGCCATTATCAGGCCGTAGTTAAGGAAACGTCTTTGAAATATTGATAGCTCAGAGCAGGCACCTGTTGTTCCAAAAATAATCAATTCCGTATGGGGGTCCAGTTTTGTTTTTAATAATTTTGTGAAGATTTCAAAGATTCTTTCCAAAATGTATGGAGTTTTATGCAAGAGGCGAATGAGTGTATTATAGTTGCTTCTTGAGATAAACATTTGTCACAGATGGGGGATACATTTGAGTAGATTTTGTTCAGTATAGTTTTTGAGTAATATAGTCTGTGTAGTATTTTAAATTGGATTATGATATTACTTATATTAATCGAACAGTTATGTACATATAGAAGATATTTATCCCATCTGTCTATGGGAATTTTTAAGCTTAATTCCTGTTCCCACTCTCTTCTAATTACATCTGACGATGGAATTTCTATATTTAGAATGATATTGTACAAGTATGATATTAAATTATTTGACTCTGCGTTTCTATTCATACCTTCATCTAATATATCTGGCAACAGAGTTTGGTATTCGTGGGTATATGTTTTCAAATAATCTCGAATTTGAAGATATCTAAAATATTGGTTACCTTTCAGACTGTATTTTAATTGTAATTTCTGAAATGATAAAAGGTTTCCCATTTCGTACAAATCTCCAACCTTTTTAATTCCTAGTCTTTCCCAATGAATAAACGTTTTATCTATAATAGATGGTTTGAACGACGGATTATTAGCTATTGGAGAAAGAAGAGATAGATTTCTTAGTATAAGAGTAAATTTTACTTATCTCCAAATTCGTAAAGTGCTATGAATAATCGGGTTTTTCTTGTATATTGTATTCTCCAACTTTATTGGGGACAGAAGGATCGCGCCTATGTTAAAAGGCGGACAATCCTCTCTCTCCATTACTAACCAATCTACCTGTTGACATGAATTGTCCAGCCAGTGAATTACATTTTTAATATTCACTGCCCAATAATAGTACAAGAAATTGGGGAGCGCCAAGTCCACCGATTTCTTTGGGTTTACATAAATGTCGTCTATGAATTCTGTGTGATTTATAATCCCAAATAAAATTTGTAATCTGTGAATCAAATTTTTTTTTAAGGTTTAGGTAAATATATCGGTATTGATTGAAATAAGTTCTGGAATCTTTTTTTGTAAAACGCCAATCAATCCTTCCCACGTGAAAACTCCCACCCCCCCACAAGGAAAGTTCTGGAAATGGAACTTCTCCCCTATTCCCCCGCAATGAAAACCCCCAAGTGGGGGTGGGGGGTCGACGTCGGCGCTGACCTCCCCCCATTCCACCTCCTCACAAGGAACGTTCTGGAAACGTAACCTCTCCCATATTCCACCCCTCCACACACAATGAAAACACCCACGTGCAGGGGGAATGGTGTCAGTGCTGACCTCCCCCCCATCCCACCCCCCCCCCCCCCCCCCCCCCACAAGGAAAGTTCTGGAAATGAAACCTCTCCCCTATTCCACCACCCCCCCCCCCCCCCACACACACAATGAAAACCCCCACGTGGACGTCTCCCCCATCTCAGCCACCACCCCCACAATGAACATTTGGGAATTTGTTTTTACAAAGGAAAGCTCTCCCCAAGAATCTGATTGAAATGGATTTTTTAAATATCACTCCCTCCTTACCCCACTTGAGGTGGAAGCTGCTGATCCCATTGTGATGTCATTGTGGGCTGGAAGATTGTTCACGGGCAGGTCCCATTGTGATGTCATAGCTCTAACTACCACACAGCTGAATCTTTCTCAGACTGGATTTCCATCCCACCCCCACAAGGAAGTTCTGGAAATGAAACCTCTCCCCTATTCCACCCCCCCCCCCCCTCCCCCCTCCCACACAATGAAAATGTGGAAGTCTCCCAATCCCCCCCACCCCACCCCCCCCCCCCCCCCCCCCACCCCCCACAAGGACAATTCTGGAAGGTACACAAAAATGCTGGAGAAACTCAGCGGGTGCAGCAGCATCTATGGAGCGAAGGAAATAGGCGACATTTTGGGCCAAACCCCTTCTTCAGACTGATGGGGGGTGGGGGGGAGAAGGAAGGAAAAAGGGAGGAGGAGGAGCCCGAGGGCAGGGGGATGGGAGGAGACAGCTCGAGGGTTAAGGAAGGAGACAGCAAGGGCTAGCAAAACTGGGAGAATTCAACGTTCATGCCATCCGGACGCAAGCAACCCAGGCGGAATATGAGGTGCTGTTCCTCCAATTTCCGGTGTTGCTCACTCTGGCAATGGAGGAGACCCAGGACAGAGAGGTCGGATTGGGAATGGGAGGGGGAGTTGAAGTGCTGAGCCACCAGGAGTTCAGGTAGGTTATTGCGGACTGAGCGGAGGTGTTCAGCGAAACGATCGCCCAACCTCCGCTTAGTCTCCCCGATGTAAATCAGCTGACATCTAGAGCAGCGGATGCAGTAGATGAGGTTGGAGGAGATACAGGTGAACATTTGTCGGGTACGTTGAACAATCCTTGTTCAATACGTACCAGGGCCCCATCCCCGACCTCTACCTGCGTTACATTGATGACTGCTTTGGGGCCACCTCCTGCACCCACACACAACTGACTGACTTCATCCACTTCACCACCAACTTCCATCCGGCACTCCAATACACCTGGACCATTTCCGACACTTCCCTACCATTCCTTGACCTCACCATCTCCATCGCAGAGGACAGACTTCTGACCGACATACACTACAAACCAACTGACTCACATGGCTATCTGGACTACACGTCTTCCCACCCTGCCCCCTGTAAAGATTCCATCCCCTACTACCAATTCCTCCGCCTACGCCGCATCTGCTCCCAGGATGAGACGTTCCACATCAGGGCATCGGAAATGTCCTCGTTCTTCAGGGAACGGGGATTCCCCTCCGCCACCATAGATGAGGCTCACACCAGGGTCTCATCCATACTCCGCAACACTGCTCTCTCTCGCCATCCCCGCATTCGCAACAAGGGCAGAGTCCCCCTAGTCCTCACCTTTCACCCCACCAGCCGGCAAATACAACAAATAATCCTCCGCCATTTCCGCAACGTGACCCCACCACTCGCCACATCTTCCCATCTCCCCCTATGTCTGCCTTCCGCAAAGACCGCTCCCTCCGCAACTCCCTTGTCAATTCTTCCCTTCCCTCCCGTACCACCCCCTCCCTGGGCACTTTCCATTGCAACCGCAAGAAATGCAACACCTGTCCCTTCACCTCCCCCCTCGACTCCATTCAAGGACCCAAGCAGTCGTTCCAGGTGCGACAAATGTTCACCTGTATCTCCTCCAACCTCATCTACTGCATCCGCTGCTCTAGATGTCAGCTGATTTACATCGGGGAGACTAAGCGGAGGTTGGGCGATCGTTTCGCTGAACACCTCCGCTCAGTCCGCAATAACCTACCTGAACTCCCGGTGGCTCAGCACTTCAACTCCCCCTCCCATTCCCAATCCGACCTCTCTGTCCTGGGTCTCCTCCATTGCCAGAGTGAGCAACACCGGAAATTGGAGGAACAGCACCTCATATTCCGTCTGGGTTGCTTGCGTCCGGATGGCATGAACGTTGAATTCTCCCAGTTTTGCTAGCCCTTGCTGTCTCCTCCCCTTCCTTAACCCTCGAGCTGTCTCCTCCCATCCCCCTGCCCTCGGGCTCCTCCTCCTCCCTGTTTCCTTCCTTCCCCCCCCCCCCCCCCCCCACCCCCCATCAGTCTGAAGAAAGGTTTCGGCCCGAAATGTCGCCTATTTCCTTCACTCCATAGATGCTGCTGCACCCGCTGAGTTTCTCCAGCATTTTTGTGTACCTTCGATCTTCCAGCATCTGCAGTTCCTTCTTGAACACAGGACAATTCTGGAGTTTGGTTTTTATAAAGGAAAGCTCTCCCCAAGAATTAAAAAAAAAATCTCACACCCTCCTTACCCCACTTGAGGTGGAACCTCTCCCCTTTCAAACTCCCTCACTAAACACAATGTTTAAATAACATTTCTTCTCCTCCCCTTCCCCACTCATTGCACTGCCAGGAGCTTATCCCAACACTGTTCAGTGGCAGCTGAGATCCCATTGTGATGTCATTGTCGGGTGGTGGAATGTTCACGGCAGCGTATGTAAATGAGATCCCATTGTGATTGGACTGCGAAATGCCATTGTGACATCAGAGATGGAAAATGCCAGAAATCTCTCACAGAACAGTCCGTTATTCTTCTCAAAGTGGGGTTTAAATTTTTTTTTAATGTCAATAACTTGTGAAAAATAACATCAATCTTGGTGGTGCTGGCTCGAAGGGCCGAATGGCCTACTCCTGCACCTATTGTCTATTGTCTATTGATCAGGCAGGAAAACTATGAAGAATAATTCACCATTATGATGCCATTTGTCCATTTATTCAGCATCATCCCAGATTATTATTTAACAGCAATGCAGTCTGTGTTTTTGATTCTGGATGAACATGATTGTTATCTTGGTGCATGTTAGATAGAAACATAGAAAATAGGTGCAGGAGGCCATTTGGCCCTGCGAGCCAGTACCGCCATTTATTGTGATCATGGCTGATCGTCCCCAATCAATAACCCGTCCCTGCCTTCTCCCCATATCCCTTGATTCCACTAGCCCCTAGAGCTCTATCTCTTAAATCCATCCAGTGATTTGGCCTCCACTGTGGCAGGGAATTCCACAAATTCACAACTCTCTGGGTGAAAACATTTTTTCTCACAGTCTTAAATGGCCTCCCCTTTATTCTAAGACTGTGGCCCCTGGTTCTGGACTCGCCCAACATTGGGAACATTTTTCCTGCATCTAGCTTGTCCAGTCCTTTTATAATTTTATATGTTTCTATAAACTTCCCCCTCATCCTTCTAAACTCCAGTGAATACAAGCCTAGTCTTTTCAATCTTTCCACATATGACAGTCCCGCCATCCCAGGGATCAATCTCGTGCTATGCTGCACTGCCTCAATCACAAGTATGTCCTTCCTCAAATTAGGAGACCAAAACTGTACACAATACTCCAGATGCAGTCTTACCAGAGCCCTATACAACTGCAGAAGAACCTCTTTACTCCTATACTGAAATCCTCTTGTTATGAAGGCCAACATTCCATTAGCTTTCTTCACTGCCTGCTGTACCTGCACGCCAACTTTCAGTGACTGGTGTACAAGGACACCCAGGTCTCGCTGCACCTCCCCCTTACCTAACCTAACCCCATTGAGATAATAATCTGCCCCCTTATTTTTGCCGCCAAAGTGGATAACCTCACATTTATCTCTATTATACTGCATCTGCCACGCATCTGCCCACTCACTCAACCTGTCCAGGTCACCCTGAAACCTCCAAACATCCTCTTCACAGTTCAAACTGCCACCCAGCTTTGTGTCATCCGCAAACTTGCTTGTGTTGCTCCTAATTCCCTCTTCAAAAATCATTAATGTATATGGTAAACAGTTGCGGCCCCAACACCGAGCCTTGCGGCACTCCACTCTCCACTGCCTGCCATTCTGAAAAGGACCCGTTCACTCCTACTCTTAGCTTCCTGTCTGCCAACCAATTTTCTATCCATGTCTATTGGAAGCTGGTGCAGCAAGGATTTTAACAGCAAAATCTTGTTATAGTTGGTTTTTTTAAACCTTGAAATATCAATAACTGGTAAAATATAACATCAAATCTGAAGGAAACTTGTTTAGACCGACGATGGGAAAAAGCCGTGTAGGATTCTGCAAAAATTGTGGTGCTATTGTGTACCGTTTTGGCGTAGCTCCTTGAGAAGACAGACAGATGACAGACAGACAGACAGACAGACAGATGACAGACAGACAGACAGACAGACAGACAGACAGACAGACAGACAGACAGACAGACAGACAGACAGACAGACAGACAATGGGGAAACACAGGCAAATGAGACAAGCGTATCTGCGATATCTTGGTCAGCATGGACCAGTTGGGCTGAACACCCTGTTTTCGTGCTGTATGACTTTATAACTCTCTTATCACTGAGTGATGTAACTAAAACTTTGTTGGGGTGACAAGTGGGTCAGTATGTATATGGCTGCCTCTTTGAACTAACAGCCTGGGCCTATAAATTAAAACAATTCTCATATACTGTAATAGGCATTCTTATGTTGGTACATTCTTGTTTCGCATTGAAAAATCTGTTTTGAGAAAACCTGAAACCCCTTTAATCACCTAACTGAGATTAACCACATATTAACTAAACTCTTCTTGTATATTGTAAGAATAAATGATGAATATTGTTGAGTATAAGAACAGTATAGATGGGTACTTGCTGGTTAACATGTATGCCAAAGGGGCTGTTTCTGTGTATATGACTCTAAAAATACTATTTTATATTTGTTGTACCACATCACTCACAAGTGCACTACATTTTATATTTACAGACAACATTGTGAGACCACATAATGAAAACTGGAAGAACAAACATTGTTGGGCTACAGATCTTTTAATCTTAAATTAGATTAGATTAGATTAGATTCGTTTTATTGTCATTCAGACCTTTCGGTCTGAACGAAATTTTGTTTCCCTGCAGTCATACATATAATTTAAAAAATGGCAAAAACACACAATCAACACAAATTTAACATCCACCACAGTGAGTTCACCAAACACCTCCTCACTGTGGTGGAAGGCAAAATCTTAAAGTCTCTGTCTCAAATTAACAAACAGTACTGTGGAAAACAAACATGATATAAGTCTAAATCCAGTGTTAAAAGCATGCAATGTGTGAGTCTAATTGGCAAAACTCAAAATCATATTTTTTAAATTTCTATAGAACTTTGCGAGCAAAGGTGAGCCCAAAAAGGCATCCAGTGTACGTGTTTTGCTCTATTCGAATTTACACTGGCATTTCTACTGCCATGTGACCAGATTGGTGTATGGGTCATCGTGTGGAGGTAATTGGCGAGGGTGGAACTCGTCCCGGTACCATGTGAAGCCCTGTTGGAGTTGGACAGTTATGCCCCTGTCCCACTTAGGAAACCTGAACGGAAACCTCTGGAGACTTTGCGCCCCACCCAAAGTTTCTGTGTGGTTCCCGGAGGTTGCAGGTGCTTGCCGGAGGTTGCAGGTAGTGGAAGCAGGTAGGGAGACTGACAAAAACCTCCGGGAACCGCACGGAAACCTTGGGACAGGGGCATTAGGCAACACTAAAAATACTGCCTCTTTCCTCAGGTTCTGTGCAATAGTGTTAATAGAACAGTCATAGCTTGATGGTTCAATTCCTCCGTCTCCACTGCATCTGCTCCCAAGATGCTTTCCATCTTGCACATCCAAGATGTCCTCATTATTTAGCAAATGGATGAATCCGTCACCCATGTCTCCGCTGTGTCCCGTAGTTCTGCTTTCGTTCACCCTCCTCCCAAACAGAAAAATGATAGTTCCCCTGGTCCTCACCTTTTACCCCATCAGACTCCATATTCTATACATCATCCTCCAACATTTCTATTATCTTCAACATGATCCCACCACCAGTCAAATCTGCCCATCTCCATTCCTTGCCACCTTCCGCAGAGACGGCTCCCTCTGCAATACCTTGATTCACTTATCCCTTCCCACCCAAACCACCCAACCACAGGGGGTGTACTTTCCCCAGCAACCACAGGAGATGAAACACCTATACTTCTTTGCACCCATCCAGGGACCCCAGCAGTCCTTCCAGGTGAGATGCACACCTCCTCTAATGCATTCGGTGTTCCCGATGTGGTTTTCTATGCATCGGCGAGACTAAGTGTAGACTAGGCGACCCGTTTCGCCAACCCAAAATGTCACCTATCCCTGATCGCCAGGGATACTGCCTGACCCCCTGAGTTACTCCATCAGTTTGTGTCTTTTTTTGTAAACTAGATTCTCCACTTCATTGTTTCTGGAACCTGCTAGTGCCGGAGTAACTTAGCAGATCAGGCAGCATCTCCAGAGAACATGGATAGGTGATGTTTTGGGTCAGGACAACTCCTGCACTTTATGTCAATAAAGTTTCAATGTGATTTCCTGACTCTTATACTTTACTAGACGACCCGTGGACCCGTTGGGTCCCCGTTATGATGCTAATCAAGTACACACGGAAGTATTAGATCAAAATGGCAATCTGAAAATGGCAATGGGCCCGGCAACCCTTCCCCAACTCCGCACATGTGGATACCGGGCCTGGCAACCCTCCCCCAACTGCGCAGGCGCGGCTGACGGGCCAGGCAAGTGGGAACGCATTGTGCAGGCGTGACTGCCACATTGAAACTTGTCCCATTCACAGTATAAAGTTCATTAATGTTTATAAAGTTATTTACTTTAAAAAATATAACAAAACTGCACACCGCAGGCGAATGGTAAGTTGTTGCGCTATCGTGTAACGTTTTGGCTGGATTTCAGGAACATACATACATACATACATACATACATACATACATACATACATACATACATACATACATACATACATACATACATACATACAAGATGAGACATATCTGCTCTTGCTGTTTAATCTTTTATGTTAGGATACATTGATGAACTCCTTTACAATTGCATCTGTATACTGGCTCCATGGAGAGATCTTCTGAGATATGCGCGCTCAGGAATTTGAAACTTTTGACTCTTTCCCCCATTGTCCTGTCGATAGAGACAAGTTTGTGGGTCCTCTTCCTTCATCTTCCACAGTCCACAATCAGTTCCTTGGACTTGCTGACATTGAGAGCCAGGTTGTTGTGCTGGCACCATTTGATCAGCCCATTGATCTCAATTCTATACTCATCATCATCTGTAATTCATCCAACAATGGTGGTGTGGTCGGCAAATCTGGAAGATGGAGTTCGCACTGTGTCCGGCTACACAGTCGTGAGAAAATAGTGAGTGGAGCAGGGGGCTGAGTGCTCAGCCTTGAGGTGCTCCTATTCTGATGGTTATCAGGGAAGAAGCATTGCTGCCAATTCGAACAGACTGTTGTCTGTTGAAGAGGAAGCCGAGGATCCAGTTGCAGAGGGATGCGCAGAGACCCAGTTCCGTGAGTTTGATAATCAGCTTTTTAATTTATTAAAATAATAATTTATTATTACTATGATGCAAAACTAAACCGTGGTGGCATACCCACCTCCATATTCCAAAATCACCAAATTATTCAGAAACTAAATTTCTAAACAACTATGTTACAATCCTTACAAATATACTAAACTAGACCAAGTGCAGACCCATTGGGTCTGCTACCCCAACACACCTGTTCCCTACCCGTAGCCCCCACGGGAGGCGTGGTCCTCCAACTCAAGTCGTTCCCGAATGTAAGATTCCAGCACTCCCTTGCCTCCCTCAGCAGTGATCTTTAAAAATAATTCCAATTGCACTTGCCCTGCGTATTGCAATAGCAATTCGCCCTCACCCTGCTAGTTGAGCCATTGTGACATCATCAGTTGAAGCTGTTCGGTTTGAAATTAAAGGTATATTCATTTTTTTAAACTTTAATCAGTAATGTCGAGAAATAAAGCATAAAATGGTCCGTGAAAGTGATCTCTGCCTCGAGGGGGGAAATGTGAATCGGAATATGTAAAAAATCTTGTGAAAGTTAGCATTTTTAAAGCTTTAATCGTGAATAACATGTCAAATATAGGATGAAATCTTCATTGAGGCTGGTCTCTGCCAGCTGAGCCGTTGTGACGTCATCATTTGAAGCTGGTGGTTTTAATTTCAAAGTCTTTTGACGTTATTAGGCTTTTAATCAGTAATGAGTCGAGAATAAGTTGAGAAATAAGCATGAAATATTCAGATAAGGTGATCCCGGCCTCAAAGGGAAAAATGTCAATCGGAATATGTAAAAATGTAATCGTTACCGCGTAGTGTTTTTACAAAGATGTAAAGACAACCACATATACACATACATATACACACACTAACAAGATCAGACTTTTAATAAGTATATGATAACTACTATACACTATGTATGTCCCTCTAACACCACCCGGGCACTGATGTAACCCCGGTAAAGGGGCAAGCATCAGGCTCGGGCTGGCGCTGTGACTCGCAGATGGCCAGCCTGGCCAGGCCAAGGAGCAACCCAACCAGGACATCTTCAGCCCTGCCCACTCCCTAGATCCCATCACCAGTCCTTGGGTCACTGACAGCAAAGCCACACCTCCCCCTACGGACCCTAAGTGGAGTGGTGCTGCTCCTTGCCCTCCGGACCCTGGCTACGAGGGACGCTCTACTGGTCCCGCTACCCTCAACAGGAACGACGCTGCTCTTGGTCTTGGCATCCTTCTCCAGGTCGTCCAAGAAGGACCGGAGCCGACACCGGTCGTTCCCATTCACCCCATGCACCTCCATGCCCCTCCCACTTCTTCTGAGGATGAGGTTCAGAGAGCTGGTAAGCCCGTGTAGGTTTGGCCACCGGAGGGAGGCCAGTCTGGGCCAATGGTGGGCTCCTTCTGTGGCCTCGATGAACTCCCGGATCTCCTCCACTGGAATGAGTGGACTAGCGTCGGGGAGAGTGAGAACATCCATTGACTCATTGTCCGAGGAGTCCCCTTCCACCCTCTCACTGCAGATGGAGTCATCATTCCCATCCCCGCACACCTTTAGTGCTCGATACTCTGGCCCCACCCGCTGGTCTTTCCTCCACCTCCGTCTCAACCCTGAGGCCAGTGGCAGAGGGGCCTTCTCCAGATGTACCCGGGGAGTCAAGACCATTGACAGTGTCTATCCCTCCACCAGTTGGGCCCAGAGTGGACTCTGGTGCACCAGACTCAGGTCCTGAGGGAGAGAAGGACTGGTTTCCCCTACCCCATCCCCGCGTGCAGTCTCTACCTCCAGAGGCGTGCTCTGCGCCTCATCCTGGTTGGGATACGCCTGGGCTTCCTCGGGTGCATGATGCGGGACTCCCACCCCAACAGGAATCTCTCCCTGCTCCATATCACCCGAGTGGTCCCCATTGCCACTCTCCCACAGAATCCCCCCCAGAACATGGGACTGGGGTCCGAACCAGAGGGCGAGAGTCTTCCTCCACCACAGTACTCCCCCTCCACCCGGGAGGATTATCGTTCGTCCCCCTTCCACTCCTCCATAGAGATTCTCCTTCTCTTTTTTGATAGGGAGGAGCTCACTGACTCTAGGGTCACCTGAGCAACCTTCGTCTGCAGCACCCCCTCTTCCCTCCCAATCCCCTCTGCCCTCGGTTGGAATATGGGGCTTGTGGACTCCCTAACGGGAGGTGACGGGATGGGTGGAACGAACTTGTTTCCGTGGGTTTTGTTCCCCATGTGTTTCATCTTTTTTGCCACCTTGCCCCCCTTTCTTTTGACCCTCCACACCCCCACTCTGCGCAACCCCAGGGTTCCCTGGCGCAACCCCAGGGTTCCCTGACGCAACTACAGGGGGGGTGGGATTGGAAGGGGGAGGGGGGTTAGTGGTATCACCCAGGATTTGGGGCAATTCCTCCGAATCTGCCCCACTTCCTTACAGGCATGGCACCTTGGGTGCTCCGATGTCCGGAAGACAGTAAAATCACGCCCATCCTGCTGGACACAGAAACTCCCATCAACTACCTCCTCCCGGTCCAGCAACATCGTCAGCTGGCGCAGGAGGGAAAGAACGTGCCGCAGCTTTTTCCTGCGGAACCCCTGGGATATCGGGGTGATGTCCGTGAGTACCTTCCCCAGGGTGTGAAGGTGGGGAAGGTGGGCCTCATTTGTGATGCAGGGCAGGACGTTGGACAGGACCACCCGCTGCGCGGTGGTCGCCAAGGGCTCGACCTACAGGAATGTTCCCCCCACTGAGAGCCCTTTACTCATTGCCGCGTTCACCCCCACAATGGACTTGAGGAAGAACACAGCCTTCCCATGCATTCTGCCCATGTACAGGATGCCTGCGGGCTTGGCCACCATGGCCAAGGCAGCCGCGCAGTCCTCCAGGTTCATCGGGGGGGCAAGTAGCACCTTATCCCATGCTTGAAAGGCAGGTTCCTCATGGGGAACCAGGCACCAAGAGGAGCAGCTGAAGCAGCCGCCTTTGCATAGTTCCCGGAAGGCCCCACTCCCCCAGAACACTGACCCTGCATGGTATCAGGCGCTACAATTTAAGCAAAGCACTTAAACAAAGTGCAGACATGCACAGACAGTCCAAATGGCACGAGGCCAAGTCCACACACAAAAACAATATGGAACAGTTCGAGGGAGGGAGGCAAGTGGCGTTGCCTCGAACGTTGATAATGGCGGCTGGCTCCCACGAAAAAACTTCTGCGTCACCACTTCTACGCCCAGCTATCTTGGCTCTCCTGCATTCCGTGGCGAGCTGCTGACCTTCGCAGACAATCCCAGCTGATCTTTGCTGCTCCTGCAGCAACTAAAGGGATTTGCCTGCAGTCTTTGTTGTTGGACGTCTCCTATCTCCGCCGAGAGAAAGGAGGCCTCGTCAGCTCCAAGTTCCAAGGCCGCAGAAAGTCAAGACGGTGCATAAAAACTCCCACACCGCACAAACAGCCAGACCGGCCCGGTCAGCACCGACGAGGCAGTAAGGGGGGGTTGTTCTGGACGCAGGTGTAAAAGTCCAAAACTTTTTTCTCCCACTTTTGGTGCACATGCAGGTTTCCTGGCAGGTTGCCAGCCACAGTAGTGGGAGCTGCGTTTTGTTGATAATATTGCTCACAGTCCCAAAACACGCAGAGTCTTTTAAAACAAATCTCTGCAGCGTTGCAGAGATACACAGAGATGTTTAACTTTCTGCTGTACCTCCTCCAAATTCCAAAAAGATGTTTAAATTCACTCGTTTTTGTGTTTGGACGGGAGCTCCACAACACCACACCTCCTCGCGTAACCAGCTTTTTAATATTTACACTACAATAAAACAAACCAGAACCCACCACCATAATATAATGCAAACAAATATCCTAAATAAACTACTATACAACTATGTTACAATCCTTATTGAGGTTGCATTCAACCCCCTGCGGTGCCCAGCAGTCCCGGAAATCCCCCAGGGTGCCCATGGACAGGGCATAGTGCCTTTCTAACCCCACCTGGGCGCGGACGTACCCCCAGAAAAGAGGCAGGCAGCCGGCTCGGGCAGAGCCCTCTTCCGCCTGGCGCCGTGACTCGCGGATGGCCTGCTTGGCCAGGCCCAGGAGCAATCCAACCAGGACATCTTCAGCCCTACCCTCGCATAACCAGCTTTTATTTTAAATTAATATCAAAAAATTTTTAAATATTATTTACACTACAATAAAACAAACCAGAACCCACCACCATAATACAATACAAACATTTATCCATAATAAACTACTATACAACTATGTTACAACCCTTATTGAGGATACATTCAACACCCTAAGGAGCCCAGCGGTCCCGGAAATCCCCCAGAATGCCCGTGGCTAGGGCGTATTCCCTTTCTAACCTCACGCGGGCACGGACGTAACCCCGGAAAAGGGGCAGGCAGCCGGCTCGGGTACGCGTAACCAGCTTGGAGGGGGTGATGGTATTGAACGCCGAGCTGCAGTCTATAAACAACAGCCTGCTGTATGTGTTTTTATTGTCCAAGTTGTCCAGTGCCATAGATCTAGAGGAGTTCTAATAGAAATCCTGCAGGATTTTATTTCACTTGATCGGAGAGTCTAAGAGCTTGGTCTAAAAACTAGAATAAGATTATTTAAATATAAAGTTATGATAAAATACTGGAAAAGAGTGGTAGAAGTTTAGAATTCATTTCTGCCAGCAGTGGCTGATGTTTGTTAATTTTTATTCTGAGGATGAAATAGTTTTATTAACAAGCAGTCCTAATGGATATGGACATTAGCAGGTCATAGTCATCAAGTCATACAGCATGGAAACAGGCCCTCCGGCCCAACTTGCCCATGGTGAACAAGATGCCCCATCTACGCTGGTCCCACATTCCAACATTTGGCCCGTATCCCTCTATACATTTCCTGTCCATGTGCCTGTACAAATGTTTTTGTTTTAATATTGTATAGTACCTGCTCCAACTGCCTCCTTTTGGTTTTAGTTTTGCAGATTCAGCCATTCAGCCTACCGAGTTTCATGCTGACCAGCGATCACCCATACACACTGGGGACAATTTACAGAAGCCAATTAACCTCCAAACCTGCACGTCTTTGGAATGTGGGAGGAAACCAGGACACCAAAGGAAATCCATGCAGACACAGAGAGAAATTACAAACTCGGTACAGTCAGCAGCCATAGTCAGGATCAAATCTGGGTCTCTGGCATTGTAATGCCCCTGTCCCACTTAGGAAACCTGTACGGAAACCTCTGGAGGCTTTGCACCCCATCCAAGGTTTCCGTGCGGTTCCCGGAGGTTTTTGTCAGTCTCCCGTCCTGCTTCCACTACCTGCAACCTCCGGCAAACACCTGCAACCTCTGGGAACCGCACGGAAACCTTGGGTGGGGCGCAAAGTCTCCAGAGGTTTCCGTTCAGGTTTCCTAAGTGGGACAGGGGCATAAGGCTGCAACTCGGCCACTACTGCATGACTGTTTCGTTCCTCTGCATAATTTCTAGCTTAATAACATCTTTCCTTTAGCTGGGTTATGAAAACTGAACACAATACTCCAGTCTGAAGAACCCGAAACGTTGCCTATTTCCTTCGCTCCATAGATGCTGCCTCACCTGCTGAGTTTCTCCAGCATTTTTGTCTACCTTCGATTTTCCAGCATCTGCAGTTCCTTCTTAAACAATACTCCAAATGTAGCCTCACCAACGTCTTGTACAACAGTAACATAACATTTCATTTCTATACTCAATATCTTGACTGATGAAGGCCAATATGCCGAAAGCCTTTCTGACCAACCAATCTACTGGTGATGCCACTTTCAAGGAACGATATACCTGCACTCCTAGATATAGTATTTCTACTCAACAACATTCCCCAGAGCTCTGCCATTCAGAGTCCTGCCCTGGATTGACTTCCCAAAATGTAAAACCTTATACTTATTTGTAATAAAATCCATTAACTATTCCTCAGCCAACTTGCCCAACTAATCAAGATCACTCTAATTTTTGATAACGATACGATAGAACTTTATTTATCCCAGGAGGGAAATTGATCTGCCAAGACATAAAACACAAAATACATGAAACATGAAATAAAAGTGACAAATGAAAAGGATTGGGGGGTGTGCAAAGATTGGGGAGGGGAGTCAGTCTACCCCATGACAGAAGGGGGAGGAGTTGTACAGTTTGATAGCCACAGGGAAGAAGGATCTCCTGTGGTGTTCTGTCCTGCATCTTGGTGGAACCAGTCTGTTGCTGAAGGTACTCCTCAGGTTGACCAGTGTGTTATGGAGGGAGTGAGCTATATTGTCCAGGATGCTCCGCAGTTTGAGGAGTATCCTCCCCTCCAAGACCACCTCCAATAAATCCAACTCTGCCCCCAGGACAGAGCCAGCCTTCCTGATGAGTTTGTTAATCCTATTGGCGTCCGGGGCCTGCTACCCCAGCACACAACAGCGAAGAAGGTGGCACTCGCTACCACCGATTGGTAGAACATCTGCAGCATCTTACTGCAGATATTGAAGGAGTGGAGCCTTCTTAAAAAGTACAGCTGGCTCTGTCCCTTTTTGTAAAGAGCCTCAGCATTCCTGGACCAGTCCAGTTTACTGTCCAGGCACACTCCAAGGTATTTGTACTTCTTGGTAAACTGCATATCCACACCATTGATGGTGTGGATATGCAGTTGTCGGTGTTGAGCTGCAGTTGATTCAGCCCACACCACTCAACAAAGTCGTTGACTATACCTCGGTATTCAGCTACCCTCCCCTCACTGATGCAGCCCACAATTGCAGAGTCATTTGAAAACTGTTAACCATCTGAGAACTTCCTAATCATGCCTTCTACATTCTCATCCAAATCATTGATATAAACCACAAACAGCAATGGGGCCCAGCACTAATCCCCGAGGCATGCCACTAGTCACAGACCTCCAGTTCGAAAAACCACCTTCCACCATCGCCCTCCCTCTGCTTCCTTCCATTAAGCCAATTCTCTATCCAGTGGCTATGCAATCTAACTCTCTAGAGACGCCTGTCAAATGTCAGAACCTTATCAAATGTCTGACTGTCCATATAGACAACGCATACGGCTTTGCCCTCATCAACCTTTATGGTTATTTATTCTATGAACTCAGATCTTGAGACAATCTCCCACGTACAAAACTATGGCATAGCAACAGGCCCTGCCACCCAACTTGCCCATGCCGACCAACATGCGCTATTTACAATAGTCCTACCTGCTCGCCTTTGGCCCATATCCCTCTAAACCTTTCCTATCCTTGTACCTGTCCAAATGTCTTTTAAATGTTGTTATATTACCTGCATCAACTACCTCTTCTGACAGCTCGTTCCATATACCCACCATGCTGTGTGAAAAAAGCTTCCCCTCAGGTTCCTATTAAATCTTTTCCCTCTCACCTTAAAACTATGTCCTCTTGATTTTGATTCTCCTTCTCTGTGTAAAAGGCATTGTCCATCTACCCGATCTATTCCCCTCATTTTCTCTCCAAGGAATAAAGTCTTGGCCTGCATTACCTCTCCCTACAGCTCAGGCCCTCAGGTCCTGACAAAATCCTTGTAAATACGCTCTGCATTCTTTCCAGCTTAACAACATCTTTCAAACAGCAGGGTGACCAAAATTGAACACAGCGACCATGGTGACTATCCTTCATCAATCCATCTATCCAAATGTATATATATATCTCAATCCCTCAAAATATTCTCCAGTAATTTGTCTACCACAGATGTTAGGCTCACTGGTCTATAGTTCCAGGCCTTTTCCTTGCAGCCCTTCTTAAATAGAGGCACAACATTAGCTACCCTCCAGTCTTTCGGCACCTCACCCCTATCTAAAGATCACAATCACAATAATACTTTATTAGCCAAGTATGTTTTGCAACATACAAGGAATTTCATTTCCCAAGTCAGTCATACAAATAAAAAGCAACAGAACACACAAAACACATTTTAACATAAACATCCACTACAGAGACTCCACATTCCTCACTGTGATGGAAGGCAAAACAAAGTTCAATCTCTTCCCTTAGCTCTCCCGCGGTCGGGGGCCTCAAGCCCTCCGTTGACGGGACGATCTTCACTCCTGCAGCCGGCGGCATTTTGGGCCCTCCGCGTCGGGGCGATCCAGCTCCCGCATCAGGGGGATGTCAGCACCCCCGCGCTGGGCGATCGAACCCAGCGTCGGGCCTCTGTGTTCGTCTGAGCTCCCAACTAGCCTCTCCCGAGACTGCGAGCTCTTGATGGTAAGTCCGCAGGCAAGGGATCGGCTCCGATAATTAAGTCCGCTCCCCATGGTGGGGCCCAAGGTCAGTTTAAGGAGGCCTCCAGCTCCATCGATGATAGGCCGCAAAGCGACCGGAGACGCGACCCGGAAACATCGCGTCTCCGGCAAGGTAAGAAACTGAAAAAAAAGTTGCCCCCTCCCCACATAAAACAAACCAGAGAACATTTACACAAACTTATAAAACGCCCTAAAAATGGAAAAAAATACAAAAACAGACTGTTATCGCAGGGCTGCCAATCGTTCGGCGCCCCTGATGTTCATACATCTTAGCCAGGCTCCTGCAATTTCTTCTCTAGCTTCCCACAATGTTCTTGAAAAGATCTGATCAGGCCTGAGAGATATATCTACCTTCATATGACTTAGGACGTCCTTGATTGTAAATACTGACTGCCCTCAAGACACTCCATGGTAAAAAAAACAAGGTGAAAAACTCAATGAGGACCTCCCATGGCTCCACTGCTTTGGTTTTTGAGGGAGTCTATTCTCTCTATCGTCACTCTTTTCCTTAATGTACATAAAATCTCTTTGGATTTCCCTTAATATTATCTGCCAGAGCTATCTCCTACCCTCATTTTTGACCTCCTAATTTCCTCCTTCTGAATGCTCATCAGTTCCTGAAACTCCTCGATGGACACACTTGATCCCAGCTACCTATACCTGTCCCACGCCTCCTTCTTTTCCTGACCAGAGCCTCAATTTCTCTTGTCATCCAAGCTTCCTTTCGCCCACTGTCCTTGCATTTCAGTCGAACAGGAACATACGTGCCCTGAACACTTGTCATCACACTTTTAAAAGCATTCCACTTTTCGAATGTACACAAAAAAGCTGGAGAAACTCAGCGGGTACAGCAGCATCTATGGAGCGAAGGAAATAGGCAACGTTTCGGGCCGAAACCCTTCTTCAGACTGATCGGGGGTGGGGGGGGGGGCGGGGACAAGAAAGGAAAAAGGTGGAGGAGCCCAGGGGGATGGGAGGAGACAGCAGGGGGACTGAGGAAGGGGAGGAGATAGCAAGGACTAACAAAATTGGGAGAATTCGATGTTCATGCCCCCAGGATGCAGACTCCCCAAGCGGAATATGAGGTGCTGTTCCTCCAATTTCCGGTGCTGCTCGCTGTGGCCATGGAGGAGACCCAGGACAGAGAGGTCGGAGACAGAGTGGGAGGGGGAGTTGAAGTGCTGAGCCACCGGGAGGTCAGCTTTGTTATTGCGGACCGAGCGGAGGTGTTCGGCGAAACGATCGCCCAACCTCCGTTTGGTCTCACCGATATAGATCTGCTGACATCTAGAGCAGCGGATGCAATAGATGAGGTTGGAGGAGATGCAGGTAAACCTCTGTCGCACCTGGAACGACTGCTTGGGTCCTTGAACGGAGTCGAGGGGGGAGGTAAAGGGACAAGTGTTGCATCTCTTGCGGTTGCAGGAGAAAGTGCCCGGGGAGGGGGTGGTACGAGAGGGAAGGGAAGAATTGACAAGGGAGTTATGGAGGGAGCGGTCTTTGCGGAAGGCAGTAATGGGGGGAGATGGGAAGATGTGGCGAGTGGTGGGGTCACGTTGGAGGTGGCGAAACTGACGGAGGATTACTTTTTGTATGTGACGGCTGGTGGGGTGAAAGGTGAGGACTAGGGGGACTCTGCCCTTGTTGCGAGTGGGGGGATTGAGAGAGAGAGCAGTGTTGCGGGGTATGGAAGAGACCCTGGTGCGAGCCTCATCTATGGTGGAGGAGGGGAACCCCCGTTCCCTGAATAATGAGGACATTTCAGATGTCCTGGTGTGGAACGCCTCATCCGTGGAGCAGATGCGGTGTAGATGGAGGAATTGGGAGTAGGGGATGGAGTCCTTACAGGAAGCAGGGTGGGAAGAAGTGTAGTCCAGATAGCCATGGGAGTCAGTGGGTTTATAGTGGATGTCGGTCAGAAGTCTATCACCTGCAATGGAGATTGTGAGGTCAAGGAATGGTAGGGAAGTGTCGGAAATGGTCCAGGTGTATTTGAGTGCCGGATGGAAGTTAGTGGTGAAGTGGATGAAGTCAGTCAGTTGTATGCGGGTGCAGGAGGTGGCACCAAAGCAGTCGTCGATATAGAATGTTCCTTTGCCCGCAAACAACCTACCCCAACCAACTTAAGAAAGTTCCTGTCTAATACCATCAAAGTTGGTCTTGCCCCAATTTAGAATTTATCTGAATTTAACTATCTTAAAACTAATAGAACTGTTGTCACTAGTCCCAATAGGGTTGCCCACCCACACCTCAGCCCTATGAAGTCGGATAGTATATGGAGTCAGGTCAGAGACTAAAATTGCGATTGAATGGCTCAAGCGGTTTGTGAATTAATCCAAAATTGAGCAGGAGGGCTTGCTTTTCTGTTATGATGATAACCATTTCTGGCTAGAATAGTAATGGAAAATTCAATCTACAAATTCACAATTAACTTGTATATATACAATTCCAGTGTACCAAAAATATGAAAGATATTTTGGAGTAACAGATAGCTTGCAATGATTTATGCTTAAGACATGAGTATAAAAAAAAAGAGAAAGCTGGAAATCTGAAATAAAAATGGAAAGGCAAAAAACACTCAGCAGGTCAGGCAGCATTGTTAGCAAGAGAAATAAAATAGATGATTCAGGTCAAAGACCCCGAATAAGAATATCTGACCCTCCTAATGAAGATGTTCAACCTGAAATATTTATTCATTTTCCCTTTCCAAAGATGCTGTCATTCCAACATTTTTTGTCTTTAATCTTTTAAACTGATTTTTATTAAAACTGCAAAATAGATACAGAGTAAAGCAAAGGATCCCATTAGTTCAAGGCACACTGTCTAGAATGTTTCTTTGAGATATCTGGAACAATCGAGACTGAATACAAGTACATGGAGAATATTTTATCAAATGCATGTCATAAATACTGTGTAGTGTTCAATAAAAACAAACAGCGTCTTCGATATAAATTAATGTGCCAGAGAATTCCATTAGCTACAGACTACTATTCATCTTTCATTTGCAGCAGTTCATTGCACAGTATCATTGTGAAAGACCAGTTCCTCGGTAGATGAACTGCATCCTGCAGCTTGTATTACTTCAATTGACTGATTACACACTGTGCCCCAATGACCAGATCCCAGCTCTAAAATGTAATTCACGTCTTTGTATCGAGCCTATGTTCCACACATGTCACTGCTGTACTCATTTTTGTGGGACATAACTGGAATCAATAATTAAAGTAAGCAACTGAGCATTGGCAAAAATTGCATTGATTGTCAAAAGGTAGATCAAATTCAATAAATTTTTGAAGAAGTAATTATAATTGTAGGTAAGGATGCTTCCATGGCATTATTCAAACAGACTTCTAGAAGAACCCAATGTTTCCTCATTAAAGCCCTGTCCAACGGTACGAGATCATTCCAAGAGTTCTCCCGAGTTTGCCCTGATTCGAACTCGGAGATTTACAGTAATGGCCACTCGTCGGTACTCGGGGCTCTCGTGGACATTTTTCATCATGTTGAAAAATCTTCACGAGTCTTCCCGTGCTTGCCTACCGTTAGCGAGTCTTCCCGACTACCTGCCGTTAGCTCTAAGAGACGTCCCCGAGCTCCGACGTACCCGCTACGTTCATTCTCTGTGCTTACCACGAGTTTGATTTTTTTTTAACTCGGGAGAGCTCTTGGGAAAGGGCTTTAAGAGATTATTGGTTAAAATTAGCCCTGGATAACAAATTATTGACCCAGTTAAGTAATACATTTGGCAACCAAAACCAGAAAGTGGTATTAATGGGTACATTTAAAATGGAACAGAATGACTAATGGAGGTCCCACAGGGATGCCGGAAGTAAATATTTATTTATTAACAACTTAGATTACACATCAAAGAGCCACAGGATTGATGGCACAATAAGTAGGTATGTTGCAAAGCCTACCTGAAGCGTCTTTGAAAATCTGCCGCTGAGGGTGTGCGCGATTTTGGCGCCGTTTAGAGGGGGGCGGGTTTAAAACGCGATTTTCTCTAGGCTGTTCAAATCGAAGATGTTCAGCCTAGTTAATTATTAACGAAAAATCGCTGAAAGACCCCGTCGCAAAAGCTATTATTAGTTTTAAAGGCCTCGTATAATAGTTATAGTAGTTTAAAAATCAATCTCTAAACCCGCGACCGCCAGCAACCGCAGGGTCTCATAAAGCAAATAGCAGAAGGTATGCTGCATATTTTTACATTAAAAAGGGCTTCTAAAGATCCCTTTATACAAAGTTTAATATTGCGAGTAGCTCATTTTGGGCCCACTATATCCCGCAGTATTTTTCTCGGCATTTGGGGCACAAATCTACCGCAATGTGAACGTTCTAAACCAGCGCGTTCCACAGGGACCCACTGGAAAGCTGATTTAAATGGGCATTTATTTACAGCAATTGAACACTAAATTCCTTCCATTTGATCTATAAATTAATGTAAATGAGATTTTAAAATCATGTTTTATTGTGAATTATTTGTGAATATTATTTGGACATTTAGGCTATTTAAAAATGTTAATCATTTATTAAGAAATGGATAGATGTTTAGATCTAGTAATTGAAGTCTGAAATTAGCTACAATTAGGTAACTAACTAATTATATGCTTTAATTTCAGGTCATCCAAGTAAGATTATTTTATATTTGTTTCAGAATGCTTCAATCTATGATAACTGAAAATTTCATTCAGTTCTCTTAATTTTTAAGAAAGTTATGGGCTTTTGACTGTTCACGATCACAGCTTTTTTGTTATGTCCATAGAAAATCAATAGGGAACAAGATGCTCATTTCCGAGTATGAAAATGGCCATAACTTTTTAAATACTTGAGATATCAAAGTGAATTAGGTGTCAAATTAAACTTATTTTTATGCTTTATCTGATAGGATAAATTACAGACTTGATTTTTAAAATCTCAAAATTTTGTAACATTGCTACAATAAGATGTGTGGAAGGTAACATAACATTTCAAATGGACATTGACAAATTACACAAGTGGTTAAAACAAATTCTTGGCCACAACCTTCCCATTTTCACACATGCTACTCACATTTTTTCCCTCAACAGGATACACATCTTCCCGTCGCATTCCAACCTATATTTCCAAACTTTTTATAGTTTTAATCATTTATTTCAAAAAATTAACTGCTTTTCAGTGGGAGACTCTTGCAGCACTTTCCATTGATGATGTCACTGTGTCATCTCACAGACGTCCAATCACAATGAATGTCATTTACATTGACATCACAATGGAACAGGGGTGGGAGATTGCAACCTTCACGTTTCCACGAATCAACCTGGCGTGCACAATCAAATAAGATCAAATAGAACAAGTTGTCCTCCACTCCCTCTCTATCCCCCTCATCCTCTCACTCTCTACCCACTTACCCTCCCTCTCTACCCCTCCTTCTCTACCACCACCCCTTCCCTCTCTACACCCTCCCTCTCTGCCCCCTCCATCTCTGCCCCCCTCCCTCTCCGCCCCCCTCCCTCTCCGCCCCCCTCCCTCTCTACCCCACCTCTCCCTCTCTACCCCACCTCTCCCTCTCTACCCCCCTCCCTCTCTATTCTCCTCCCTCTCGAAATGGTGCAACAATAAGAACAAAAAGATTTAAAAACTAAATTCACCAAGCTGCAGGTGCTGGAAATCAGAAATAAAAACAGAAATCAGTTCTCTTTCCAAAGATGCCTAATGTGCTCAGTGTTTCGAGCATTTTCTGTTTTATCCTAAACAGGTTTAGGTGAGCTAGTACAAAGAAAAAAGACTGAAAGGGTTAATGCAATGTTCGTCTTCATAACGTAATAATATTTCTTGGAACAGCAGTGGCACAACTGGTATAGCTGCTGCTTCACAGTGCCAGAGAGTTCGGTTCAATCCTGACCTTGGTTCTCTGTGTGGAGTTTGCATGTTCTCCCTTTGACTGTGTGGGTTTGTAAGTTAATTGGTCTCAGTAAATTGCCCCTGCTTCATAAAATCATAAGTGTTAGGAGTAGAATTGGGCCATTTGACTCATCAAGTCTACTCTGCCATTCAATCATGGCTGATCTATCTCTCCCTCCTAACCCTATTCACCTGCCTTCTCCCTCTGACACCTGTACTAATCAAGAATCTACCTATAAATATATCCACTGACTTGGCCTCCAGTCTTCTGTGGCAAAGAATTCCACAGATTCATCACCCTCTGACTAAAGAAAGTGGAATAAGATAGAGCTAGGGTGAACGGGTGATCAATGGTCGCCGTGGACTCGGTGGGCCAAAGGTCCTGTTTCCCCATGCTGTATCTCTAATCCAAACTAAACTGTACAAAACGTTGATCAATCTGGAGTATTATTGTCAGTTCTGGCCTTCAGATCTGGGATTTTTTCTGGTACACTAAAACCAGAATGGTTAATGGTACATCTGAGTGACTGAATTGTTCTGGATGGTATCTTCATTTGGCTCATATCTTTCTAAGCCTATTCTATCCATGTACCTGTCCAAATGTATTTTAAACATCATGATAGCATCTGCCTAAACTACCTCCTCTGACCGCTCATTCCATATACCCACCACCCTGTGTAAAAAAGTTGCCCCTCATGTTCCTATTAAAAATGTGCCACCTCACCTGAAACCTATGTCCTCTGGTTCTTGATTCCGTTACTATGGGTAAAACCTATCTATTACCCTATCTATTTCTTTCATTATCTTATTCACCTCTTTCAGATCACCCCTCAATCTCATAGCCTGTTGAATCCTTCCTGATAGGCCCTTGAGTCCTGGTAACATCCTCGTAAATCTTCTCTGCACCTTTGCCAGTGTAACAACATCTTTCCCACGGAAGATAGATATAAAAAGCTCGAGTAACTCAGCGGGACAGGCAGCATCTCTGGAGAGAAGGAATGGGTGATGTTTCGGGTCAAGACCCTTCTTCAGACTGGTTAGGGATAAGGGAAACGATATATATACACGGTGATGTGGAGAATAAAGAACAATGAATGAAAGATATACAAAAAAGCAACGATGATAAGGGTAACAGGCCATTGTAAGCTTTTCGTAAGGTGAAAAAGAGAAGCTAATGCGACTTGGGTGGTGGAGGGAATAGAGAGAGATAGGGAATGCAGAGGCTACTTGAAGCGTGAGAAATCAATATTCATACTACTGGGCTGCAAGCTGCCCAAGCGAAATATGAGATGCTGTTCCTCCAATTTGCGTTTAGCCTCACTCTGACAATGCAGGAGATCTAGGGCAGAAAGGTCTGTGTAGGAATGGGAAGGAGAATTAAAGTGTCCAGCAACCGGGAGATCAGGTTGGTTCAGGCGGGCTGAGTGAAGGTGTTCCGCGAAACGATCGCCCAGTCTGCATTTGGTCTCGCCGATGTATAAGAGTTCACATCTTGAACAACGGATACAGTGGAAGAGGTTGGAGGAGGTGCAAGTGAACCTCTGCCTAACCTGAAAGGACTGTCGGGGTCCCTGGACAGAGTAGAGGGAGGAGCTACAGCTATAACAGGTGTTGCATCTTCCCTCTTGCAGGGGAAGGTACTGGGGAGGGGGTGGTTTGGGTGGGAATGGATGAGTTAACCAGGGAATTGCGGAGGGAACGGTTTCTGAGGAAGGCGGGAAGGCGTGGAGATGGGGAAACGTGGCAAGTGGTGGGATAAATCTCTACCGGAATATATAAAAATGTAACCATTAGTGCGTCGTTTCTTCAGGTAGATTTGATCTCTGGAACTCTCTGGTTCTCTGGAACTCTCTGCCACAGAAGGTAGTTGAGGCCAGTTCATTAGCTATATTTAAGAGGGAGTTAGATGTGGCCCTTGTGGCTAAAGGGATCAGGGGGTATGGAGAGAAGGCAGGTACAGGATACTGAGTTGGATGATCAGCCATGATCATATTGAATGGCGGTGCAGGCTCGAAGGGCCGAATGGCCTACTCCTGCACCTATTTTCTATGTTTCTATCACACACACACGCGCGCGCGATCAGAGTTTTATAGTTATATAGGGATAAGATAGATGTCGTGTTCAAAAGGGAACTGCAGATGCTGGAATATCGAAGGTACACAAAATTGCTGGAGGAACTCAGCGGGTGCAGCAGCATCTATGGAGCGAAGGAAATAGGCGACGTTTCGGGCCGAAACCCTTCTTCTGTCATTGTTTTAGCTGTAGGAACCATATGTCATATTTCCAAGTTTACCAGGTGCAATACAAAACTAAGTAGATTATGAGGATGGAGAAGGATATTAAGAGACTTCAAGGGGTTATGGACAAGCTGGGTGATTGGGTAATGGAATGTATCACATGGACAAATATGGAGTTATCAACTCTGTTGCATGTAAAGGAAAAGCAGAGTACTCGTTAAATGATGGGATATTGGGCATTGCTGATTTCAAAAGGATATGAGAATGCTTGCACACATGTCACGAGCAAGCAATTAAGAGGACAAATGCGAATGTCAGATTTGTTATGAGAGTTTGATTCCAGGAATCAAGGATTTGTCCAGAGCCTTGATGAGGCTGTACACAGAGTTGCAGTTACAGTTTGGGATTTCTTACCTAAGAAAGGATGGACTTTGCCAGGAGGGAGTTCTGTGAAGATTTGTTGAACAATTCTTGGAATTGAAAGTTTATATTAGGAGAGGTTCCGTGGACTGGGTCTGTATTCTCTCGAGCTTCAAAGAATGAGAGATCTCATCGGAACTTACAACATTCTTAAAGACAGGCTGGAGCCAGAGAGAACGTTTTACCTGACAAGAGTACAGGTCCACAGGATGCAGTTTCAGTTTAAAGGATAGGCCATTTAGAACTAATTGGTGGAGACATTTCTTCATTCAGTACAGGATGAAATTCTCATCCTCAGAGGATGGTGGATGGTCATTCAAAACAGAGATCAATAAGTTACTTGACATTGAGGTAATTAAGGGATAGTGCTGTTGATCTGTCATGAACCTCGATGAACGGTGGATCAGGCCGGATGGGGTCTGCTACTTAACATGCCTTAACGAGTACCCTCTGGTGCCATCTGATAAAAACTGCCACAAAGTGATTTGAGAGACGTCATGGTGCATATCAATTCCAGCCACTGTGACAGGCTGGAATTCATTACCCATCAACCATCATAACAGGTCCATAGCAGACACCATCTCCTTAGCCCTATGGTCATCCCCGGAACATCAAGATAACAACGATGTCAAGCTCCCATTTATTGACTTTGCCTTCAACACCATAATTTCAACCATTCTCATCTCCAAACTCCTGATCTAGGATTAAGCACCCACTTCTGCAACTGGACCTTCACTTCCTGACCCATAGAACACAATCAGTAAGTTCAGGCAACAAAACATTCTCCACATCAGTGCCCCACAAAGCTGTGTTTTCAGCCCTTTATTATACTCCCTACATACTCATGGCTGTGCAGCCAAATTCTACTCCATTTATAAATACCACCGTAGTGAATCGAACTATGACTAGATAGAGTACAGGAAGTGACAGAGAGGTTAGTAACCTGTGTCAAGACGATGACCTCTCCCTCAATACCAACAAAACAAAGGTGCTATTCATTGTCTTCAGAAAGTGGGATGGAGTACACGCTCCAGTCTGCATTGGTGATGTTGAAATGAGATTGTCATAAGTTTCAAATTCAAAAGGCAGAAATATAACCAACAATATGTTTAAGAAGGAACTGCAGATGCTGGAAAATCGAAGGTACACAAAAATGCTGAAGAAACTCAGCGGGTGCAGCAGCATCTATGGAGCGAAGGAAATAGGCAACGTTTCGGGCCGAAACCCTTCTTCAGACTGATGGGGGGTGGGGGGGAGGCGCGGAGAAGAAAGGAAAAAGGAGGAGGAAGAGCCCGAGGGCTGAGGGAGAGATAGCAAGGGGAGGAGACAGCAAGGGCTAACAAAATTGGGAGAATTCAATGTTCATGCCCCCAGGATGCAGACTGCCCAAGCGGAATATGAGGTGCTGTTCCTCCAATTTCTGGTGTTGCTCGCTCTCGCCAAGGAGGAGACCCAGGACAGAGAGGTCGGATACGGAATGGGAGGGGGAGTTGAAGTGCTGAGCCACCGGGAGGTCAGGTTGGTTAATGCAGACCAACAACATGTCCTGGTTCAACCAGATTGACGCTATGGCCTAGAAAGCACATGAACACCTCAACTTCCTCAGAAGACAAAGGAAATTCAGCATGCTTTTTGATTGATTGAAAGACACAGAATGAAAATCACCCCATTGCCCAATTGACTGACAAACTCTTACATCTTTGGGATGTGGGAGGAAACTGGAGAACCCAGAGTGAACACCCGGTCACAGGGAGAATGTACAAACTCCACACAGACAGCACCCGAGTTCAAGAATGAACCAGGGTCTCGCATTGCGATGCATCAGCTCTATGAGCTGCACCGCTGTGCCACCCCTGTCTCCAATGACTTACTTATTTCTACAGATGTACTTTTGAAAGCATCCTTTTGGGGTGCATCACAGCATAGTTTTGCAACCGTTCTGCCCAAGATTGCAAGAAAATGCAGAGTTGAGTATGTAGCTCAGTCCATCGCACAAACCAGCATCCCCCCTTCAACCCAATCTATACTTCATGCTGCCTCTGTGCAGCAGCTAACATAATCATGGACCACTCACATTCTGGTCATTCTCGCTTCTCCTCACTCCCATTTCGCAGAAAGTACAAAAGCTTCAAAGCACATAACACTAGATTCAAGAACAACTTATTTTTACTGTTATCAGACTCGAGTGGACCTTCCATCTGCTGAGGATGTAGTCCTGATTTAACAATCATCCTCATTGCTGTCCTTGCACTTTCTTCTCTGCATTTCTGTACCCGCATTAGTATATTCTACACCGTTTCCATTCTTTTTTTGCACTACCTGTTGTACTCGTGTATGGTATGATTGTACTTATGTATAATACGATCTGTCTGGATAGCATGCAAATTAATGTTTTTTGTTGTATCTTGGTACACATGATAATAATAAACCAATAAACCTTGCCTTTATCAATCAATCAATCAATCAATTTTTATTTATATAGCACGCGTTAAAACCAAAGTGCTGTACATTAAAACATTTTGGGTTTCCATACATCTTGGTTCTTGGTTTCTTGGTCCTCCAAAATATTCCAAATGGAATTTAAACTGGAGGTGGTGAAGGGAGGGCTTAAGCCAGAAAGGGTTATTGGGAAGAAAGAGGTACTTTAAATTTAGTTGCATCTGGTTGGGTAACTATAGTTGGGTGGAGATTATTCCATGCTTTAATTGTGCGGGGGAAGAACGAATTGCTGTACACATCTGTCTTTGTAGCTGGGATCACAAATTGGATCGAATGCCCTCGTCTGCTCCTGATTGGTTTGGGTTTGGTGTAGGTCTTGTAGTCTATGTCGAGCTGACCATTTAACATTTTGTAAAAACAGGTCAAACGGTGAGCTTCACGTCTGTCTTGGAGGGGGTTCCACCCCAGAGAATTCAGAGAAATCATCCATAGAAATAAAAAGAAAAAAGAAAAACACAACACACTATACAATTTAACATGAACTTCCCACCACAGCGGAGTCAACATTTTCTACTGTGAGGGAAGGCAATAAAAAGTCCAGGCCTCCGCAGTCGCCGCAGAGGGGGCCCGATGTTTCAGGCCCTCTCGCCGGGATGATGTAGCTCCGGCTTCGGAGAGAACACTCTCAGCGGCTTGGAGTTCAGAATCGGCCACTTCCTACCGGAGACCACGGCTCCCGAAGTTGTGAACAGATATTTTCTATCTCAAGTCCCGGGATTGTTGCTTAAGAGGGGGGTGGGGGGGCTTTACTGAAATCCATTTGCACAATGTCTACAGCTTTCACCCATCAACCTTCTTGGCTGTTTGAACCTTATCAGCCTACTCCCTATAAAATCCAGGCATTCTCGCCAGCGGGGAGAGGGCTTCAATGGAATTTAGTTAGGCTGCATTTTGAAGTATAGTGCGCAATTCTGCTGCCCCATTACAGGAAAGATGTGGAGGCTTTCATACGGGTGCAGCGGAGGTTTACCAGAATGATGCCTGGATTAAGGAGTTGTCAGCCTCAGGGAGAAGTTGGACAGGCTTGGATTGCTTTCTCTGGAACTCCGGAGGTTACAAGGAGACATGATATAAAATTATGGGGGGCATAGATAGGGTAGACATTCAGAACCTTTTTTCCACAGGATGGAAATATCAAATACTAGGGGACATAGGTTTAAGGTGAGGGTTAAAAAATTAAAGTAGATGTGCAGCCGTTTTTTTTTACAGAGTGTCGAGGGCCTGGAATACGCTGCTAGGGGTGGTAGTTGCAGCAGATATATTAGTGGCATTTAAAAGATTTTTGGATAAGCATATGGATATGCAGGAAATGGGGGGATATGGGTTATGTGCAGGCATAAAAGAGATGATCTTGGCGTCATGTTTGGTACAGACATTGTAGGCCGAAGGGCCTGTTATTGTGCTTCACTGTTCTATGTTTTGTATCTAGCACCGTTTGGGTGAGGCACACTATTAGTCACAGACCTTCAGTCCGGAAACCAAGCTTCCACCACCACCCTCTGCTTCCTTCCATTAAACCAATTCTCTATCAAGGCAGCTAGCTCTCCATCGATGTAATGCGATCTAATCTTCCAGGGTATCTTACCTTATGCAAGGCTTTACTGATATCGATTTGGACAATGTCTACAGCTTGCCCTCAGCAACCTTCTTGGTTACTTCTTTAAAAACAACATCAAATTCGTGATGTAGGGCCCTCTACCTATTGGCTAAGGAAACTGTGTTCCTGAACACATTTGATAAAATTCACCCCATCCATCGCTTGACACTATGGTAATCCCAGTCTATTTGGGAAGGTTAAAATCTTCTACGATAATGACCTTATTAGTCTTTCAGCTACCTGCAATCTCTCAACATTTTTGTTAATCTAATTTCAATTGACTATTTGGGGGGCTATAGTACACTCCCAACAAGGTGATCATCCCCTTTTTATTTCTCAGCTCCATCCATAAACTGTAGCTTCACTGGACGAAGCATCAGCAATGAGGTTTTTCCTTTCACTTTATTTAGCTATCCAGCCAATTGCTATTACAATAACTTATGGCTACATTAATGAATGGATTTGCTCTTGTTACAAAAATAAAAACTGCTGGGAGGCCGGGCAGCGTCTGACAAGGAAAAAGTGGGTTAATGTTTCAGGACATTTCATCAGAAACTACCAGCATCATCAGTTTTTTGCCTTTCAATTTGGTATTCTCTTTACTAACCACACAGCAAATTCTATTCTCAACAGGATAAATAATTACAACACACATATTAAGAGAAAATGCATACTCCATGTTCAGAATTTAGAGAGCTCACTGAGTGTGTTGGGTCATAAGGCTTAAAGTCATTGGAATTTAATGTAAAATGAATCATCATTGTAATGTGTAATGAATCATAATTTTCTATCAACTGATGTATTTCTGGGAAAATCGGGTATGGATCGGTCTATTGGGAAATGTGAGAAGGTACGATTGAGATTAAGCAAAAATAGAGAATGCTATTCAGTTCAATCTCTATTATACTAAACTCTTCCCTTTGTTCTCAACATTCTAAATGGCTGTTGGCTTTCTTTTAATCTCCTTAATTTGTATATTCTTCCAAACGCTTGGCCACAGCCTTCCCATTTTCACACATGCTACTCACATTTTCTCCCCCGCATTTCAACCTATATTTCTCAAGTTATTAACCTTTTAAAAACAGCTTCAAAATATTAAAGTTTTTAACGTTCTAATTTTTTTTTTAAATGACGTCTGATGTCACAATACATTCACACGCTCCGGGCGCAAGGGGCACTGCAGCATTACACCCCGATCAGCCCAGCTGGGATCCCTCGCCCTCTCCATCTCTACCCTCCCTCCCCCCCACTCTACTCCCCTCTCCCTAACCCCCTCCCTCTCTGCCCCTCTCCCTCCCTCACCTCCCTCTCGCTCTCTACCCCCTCCAGCACTCCAACCCGCTCGGCCTCACACGCTCGGCTCCGCGCACACAAGGAGAGCTCCAAACACTGGATTCAGGACGAGGGGCCCATCATGGAGAGTTACACCCCAACCCTTTGCGAAGGACCGATTCCTCAACCCAACTTCACCTCCCTCGATGTGCTCACCTTCGCTGGCAGCGGCATCCCAGCAGGCATCAATATCCCCAACTACGATGACATCCGTCAGACGGTGGGGTTTAAAAACGTCTCACTCGGTAATGTGTTGGCAGTGGCCTACTACACCCAGAAGGCCAAACTCACCTTCCTGGAGGATCATGACAAGGACCAGTACATCAAGTCGAAAGGCCCCTCCCTCAAAGTCCATGTTGGCCTTCACGAGCTGCTGGGTCACAGCAGCGGGAAGCTCTTCGTCCAGGACAGGGGTCTCCAAACGATGGCCCACGGGCCACATCCGGCCTGCAGCAAGATTTTATCCGGCCCACAGCAAGCTCAGCGCAGGACTGAGCGTATGTCCGGTAGGCGTCGAGTCGATTCGAGTCTGGGAGCGCAGCGGCCCGGAGCTGCTCTTAGTGTTGTTACCGGGTAGATCCCTCGAATTGTCAGAGCTGAGACATCACAGGGCCATTGTGAAGAAGGGTGCAATGGGGGTGGGGGGTTGTTCAGCGGCGGTGGTCAGAATGGGTCGGCGGTGCATTATAAAGTGCGATCGTTCCTCCCTGCCTCTATCTCTCTCTGCCTCTCTCTCTCTCTGCCTCTCTCTCTTGCTGCCTTCTTTCTCTCTCTCTCTCTCTCTGCCTCTGCCCTCTGTATCTGCCCTCTGTCTCTGCCCCCTTCTCTCTGCCCCCTTCTCTCTGCCCTCTCTACCCCCCCCCCCCCACCCTCCCTCTCTACCACCACCCTCTCTAACCCCCTCCCTCTCTAGGGAGCGGTGAGTATTGGGACCTATGGGTGAGCGGTGGAGTATTGCATTTCGGGACCAACCCTCCCCTGTGATGCCGCGCTCCCCCCCTAGCCCTCACTCTGTACCACCCTCACCCTCTCTACCCCTCTACCCCCTCCCCCTCCCTCTCTACCCCATTCACCCTCTCCCTATCTGCAACCCTCCCTCTCTAGCCGTGCCTGTGCAGTTGGGGACTATGCGTGAGCGGATAGGGCGGGGGATGGGGCGAAAGGAGTGAATTAATAATATTAATATATCAACGGGGAGGGGGTAGTGTGTGTGTGTCGGGTGGTTTGGGTGTGTGTGTGTGTGTGTGTGTGTGACGCCGCAGGCAGCCGCCCCCCCCCCCCCCCCCCCCCCCCCCCCCCCGCCACCACCACCACCACCACCACCGCAACCCAACGGCTCCCACTTGGTTTAGTTATTTCTAAAATTGTCCTGGTAGTTCCAAATATTTAATCAAATACACCCCTTGCTCACTCATCTCACCTGAAGCATCAACTTCAAATGTGTGCGCCTCACCTTGCATATTATACCCCATTCTATCACCAGGTCCTTGATCCAATTACATTTCCTGAGACCAATAATAAATGTGATCAAAATGTCAATTACATTTTACCAAATTGTTCGGGTTAAGGAAAACATAATTGCTATTTTGAAAATTATCATGGTTTGTTAACTTTCCATATAAGATGAAACATTATGTGCTGAGTAAAACATTAATTAGCCTGTAATTCAGAAATTCATTACATTTGACCATTTACAGCTCTTACAGTACTTATTTGAATGCATTTGCTCCTCCAAAAATATTTTTCATTTAAACGCATGCACGCATTTCATATTCTGGGTATCCATTGCAGCCCCACCTACTAAGTACAATGTAATCTACGTTTATATGCTAACATACACATTTGAAGAAACTAATAATTTTCTTCATTAATAAAGTATACATAATACAACCCATGTCCTGCATTTGTTCTCCTAAAAGTGTCATTTTATAATGCTGAATTGCTTTATCCTTTTAAACTGAATTTATTCTGATCAAGGTATAATTCTCTTTATCCAGTTATCCATTTTAATGAGACCATCTGTAAGGTTCCCCATAATTTGCACAAGAAACCGCCCAATCCAGCATGAGCAAACAGTTCAACAGATGAGAGTCGCGATCGAAGCACAACAGCAGGTCCCTAATGGTTAACCCACAGGCTGCATTTGAGGCACAGTACCTCAGCTGTCTCCTCGGATGTCACGCCCTTCCCAGCAGCCACTGCATCACAATCACTGTCTCAGATTGAGGCCGGCTCCTCTCCAATTACTACTACAAAAAAATTTACAACCAACCAGGAAAGCAAGGAAGGACCGTCCAACAGTAAACACAATGCACTTTTAAAATATTTCTAATGGAAATCAGCATTTTTCTCTGTAATCGCAATGTCACATATGAAAATATTCTGTGTTGAGGTGAATAACAAATGCATAATCATAATGACGAGAAATGTCATCATAACACCCATGGCACAGATGAAAGGGAAAATGATTAACTTAATCAAGCATCCCTCCTGTTTCAGCCAGATGAGACCCAAAAAAGGCAGGAAAATATTTATGTGCTCATTTACCGTCTTTACATGCCTTTCATTTCATAAAATTCCACCATTTTGTCTAGAAGTGCTTAATACATTAAATATTAACAATATCATGAAAATTTATCCATCAAACTATAGCTCTAGGTTTAGCAGATGAAGAAACATATTTGCCTTACTTTAGTAGAATCTCTTAAGTATCTATTTCTTTCATTTAAACACAGATCCTTCGGAACAAAACTATAATAAGAATTTTTAACCCCTTAAAATTATTAGCTCTACATTTAATTTAAATGACAAAATCTGCATTAACTAATGTAGAAATTAATGCCATTGAAAAGTAGTTAAAAGCAAATTAGAATTATGTTCTCAGCGATAGGATAAATTTACAACTAATGACAGTGCTGACAATCAAACAGTAGGCCCTTTAGTATATTGCAAGCTTATGCCCACGCTAGTCCCCGAACAATACATGATTCTGCAAGTGTGTGAAAACAACGCCTTAATTATATGTCATTAATAATGCAGTTACATAGTGCAACATATTTAACCTTATTATTTTGTTATTTGCAAATTCAGCTAAGCCATGTTTTCTCAAAAACACAACTAAAAGTTAGAAAAAAATGTTTAAAGGCAAATGTCTATGCACCAGAAGCCTAGGCCTTCTTATTCCGATCTGCAGAGTACACTGTATTGATGCAGCAGCCCCCTCGTGCGATTTGAATAATGCCAAACGCAAAGAAGAAAGTCTGTGTAGGCATTTTTCTTACACCACACCAGTGTTCAATTCAGGTCTATGTCTATCACCAGTTGTTATTTTTAAAAAGGAAGTCTAATGATAACGAACTTACCTTTTCCCTTTATGCCATCTTCCTTTCGGTTTGTTCACATCTGTAGGATGCGCTAGGAGGTGCCTGGTTTGACCTGCTGCATGCTGCTATGACATCAGTCAGATGATACAGCTCACTATGGGACAGACTGCTGTTGCTATAGCAACTGAGATGTGCTGTGAATTTCTACCGCACGCCCAATGGCTCTGAGAAGGTCGTCCCTCAATGTAGTGGCAGAAATTGGCTACAAACGACAGTTTTCTAGAAAAGGAGAAAACTAAGTATGATCTGCTTTACAGCAGCAGGCTTTCAGCAAGTCAGAACATTTCATATGGAGCATATGTAGAAAAAGGGCAGTACTGAAGCAGGAGCGTGCAGTCTGCCTCCTTTCAAAGACATCGGAACGGATTTAAAAGGAATATTTTGTTAATTAACAAAATCCAATTATTCTCCAAGAGATTAGGGGTTACATATTAACAGTTGTCTCCGTGCATTAAATCAGCAAAAGGACAGATGATTTTATGCACAATTGAAAATAAAATTGAGTAAGTACATAAACAACGGAAGGGTGTTGGCCTGGAAGTAGCTTTAGCACTGCATATACACAGACAATTCCAAATTGACATTCTGCAAGGAACTGGGGTGCCTATCAGCTTCAGTCATCTAAAAGTATAAAGTAGTGTCCAGTGACACACATGGGTCCTTATAATAATTTTGGTGAAATGTTTGGAAGACCAGGTTCCGTACTACCTCTATTAATGACACTGAAGAAGGCATTGTCAGGAGAAGCAGGGGAGTTGATCACTATGATATAACCCATTAAGTTTAGCACAACAAACCATGGCCACTTCCAAGGCCTCTCAATATTTCACCAATTAGAATAAATAAACTGCATCAAGTCCCATCAACTCGAGTTGAGTCAAGTTTATTGTCATTTGCATTAGGGTGAGTTACACTGAAACAATGGAAAGCTTGCTTGCTGCAGCATCATACCAAACAAACATACTAATGACAGTACTAGAAGTGGTCCAGTGTGTCTTTGCTGAGGTAGGATTAGGGTTTTCCAGGTTGGTTATAGTTCAAGAACCTGATAGTTATAGGAAAGTAGCTGTCCCCGAACCTGGTGATGAGGCTTCTGTACCTCCTGCCAATGGTGGCAGCAAGAATTGAGTATGCCCCAGATGGTGGGGAATTCATGATTATAGAACATAGTACAGTACCGCACAGGACCTTCGGCCCACAATGTTTGTGCCGAGCATGATACTGACGCCGACCTGTAGGGGGTATGGCTGCCTAGCCTGCAGCTGTCTGTTTTTCATTTCGTTTTTCTTATTTTTAGTTAGTTTAGTGTTTTGTTTTTAAGGAGTTCTAGCTTTTTTATGTGTGGGGAGGGGGGGGGGGGGGGGGGGGGGTAGGGGGGAAACTAATTTTCAGGGTTTCCCATACCTGATCGGAGCATGCAGCTTTTCTCCGGGCCGCACTTTCGACCCGTCCTCGCGGCTACCAGAGGGTCCTGGAGCGTATTTCCTGAGGACCGCCCGAGCCGGCTGCGGCGCTGGGATCTGGGACGGAGGAGTGAGGGGCCCGCCGGAGCCTCAGCTCGGAATCGCATCGCGGCACGTGTAGCAGGCGTGCAGGACCGGCATGCGGGCGGCACCGGCATGCCGGCACGGCATCGGCGGCGGCGGCACCGGCATCGGCGGCGGTGCGGGTGTGAGGACGGTGGTGCAGCGCTGGAGCGCCATTGCGGGGCGGGCGGTGCCTTGCCTGAGTCGCTGTGCTGGAACTCCGGTGAGCTGGGACCGGCGTTAAATACATCGCGGAGCTGCGGGCGGCGGCGCTGAACTTTACATCGGGAGCCTGGGATCTCGCGACGAGATCGCCAGTTGAGCTCCATTCGGCGAGGCCTTGTCGGCTCCGGAAGCCACGGTCTCGAGTAGGGAGGCGGCCGTTCCAGGGTTCCCAGGCCGCTGAGAGGACTCTCCCGACGCCGGAACATCATCACCCGGCGAGGACGGCCTGGAACATCGGGCCTCCGTAGAGGCAACTGTGGAGGCCTCAATAGGCCCGACTATGGGTGGACATTGGGGATGGGACTGGACTTTGTGCCTTCCCCCATAATGGGAACCATTGTGGGGGAATGTTTTTATGTTAAAGCTATTTATTATTGTTATGTCTGTGTTCTTTTTTATGTGCTGCATTGGCAAAAGGAATTTCACTACATCTAGGTGTATGTGACAATAAATCAACCTTTGAACCTTTGAACCTTTGATGCCTAGCTGAACTGATCTCATCTGCATGCACATGATCCATGACCCTCTCTTCCCTGCACTTCCATATTCCTACCAAAAAGCCTCTTAAATGCCACTATTGTAACTGCCTCCACCACCAACCCTGGCAATACGTTCCAGACCCCACCATCCTCGGTGCAAAAAATTTGCCCCGTACTAGCTGTTGTCACACCATTAAACTTCCCCCTCTCACCTTATAGCAATGCCCTCCAGTGTTGGACATTTCCACCCTGGGAAAAATGTTCTGGCTGATAGATTTAAGAGAGACTAGACCAGGTGCAGACCCGTTGGGCCAGTCCCCCCCAAGGCAATATTCTACCACTGACCCATAGCCCCCAATTACGCAGGCGCGGCTGAGGGGTTCTCGTTGTGATGGTAGATATCCGGTTTGTGACGCGAATCACAGCACACCCTCCTCCAACTGCGCCTCGCCATTCTTCTTCTACTTCCATCCTCCTCCATTCCCCCTCATCCCCAGCACTCCCTCCCCCTCCTCTTCACCCTCCCTCTTCTTTCCCATCTCCTACTCCCCTCTCCCACTCCCTACCTCACCTCTCCTTTCCCCTATCCTGTCACTCCCTCCATCCATAACCCCTCTCCCCTCCCTACCCCCCTCCTCTCTCTTATATCCTTGCTCCCCGACTCCTCACCTCCCCCCTATCCCACTCCCCCATCACTCTCTCTCCTCACCTCCCCCACTGCTCTCCTCTCCCTCCATTCCCCACTCCTTACCGCCCCCACTCCTCTCCCTCTATCCCCCCCTCTTCCCCCACTCCACTTCCCCCCCTCGCCCCGCCCTACTCCCCTCGTCCCCCTGTTCCCCCACTCCTCATCTCCCCCCTATCCCCCCCCCCACAATGAAAATCTTTTTTCTTTAAAATAACCTAAATACAATGTAAGCTATTAATGAAAACGGAAGAATTTGATTTAAATCGTGTTTTTGAAAATCGCGATTTTTTAATGTAAATGCGATTCGGGATCCCATTGTGACGTCGAACGCGGCTTACTGGCAGGGCAAGTGGAAAAGTGGTTTGAAAGGTGATTTTTGTAACATTTAAATGTCAATAACATAAAATATACCATCAATCTGAACGAAACTTTTTTCATTTACATCACAGGACAAAGGTCATAAGGTTGGTCAACAATTGTAGCTCTATCGTGTACCGTTTTGGCGGAGTTTTGGAATCTCAACGCACGCATACATACAAACAAACAAACAAGATGAGACTTTTAGTAATATACTAGACTAAGTGGGACCCGTTGGGTCCCAGCATCACGCGGGAGGGCAGGTCACCTAACCCAATATTCCACCTCTCCACCAATTCCAATATTGCTCGCCAGTTGAGGGGGTGGGGGAGGGCTTTCTGTTGCTCTATTAAAGGTGTTGTGGGCCGAAGGTACTGGTTTCCAGAAAGCAAGTATAGACATTGTGGGCCGAATGGATTCTTGGGCTGGCAGCTCAGTCACTGAGGCCTGGCAGTACAGTCACTCGGACCTGGCAGGCTGGCAGCTGAGAAACTGCCATAAATTCTGCCCAAAACAGATGACAGACTTTGAGAGAGAAGGGGGAGAGGGTGGACTGAATGGATTATTGGGCTGGCAGTTCAGTCACTTACGGCTGGTGGGCTGGCAGTTCACTTACTCATGGCTCGTGGGCTGGCAGTGCAGTCACTCAAGCCTGGTACGCTGGCAGTTCACTCAGTCACCCCTCCTCCCTTCACTCCCCCCCCTCTGACTCTGCTCCTTGTCATTCACACACACACACACACACACAGTTTTAATAGTATAAGATAGATAAATAGATAGATAGATGCTGCCTTCTTGAGGCAGCGCCACATGCTGAATCAGAGTTATAGTTACAACATGAAACAGGCCCCTCGGCCCAACTTGTCCATGCTAACTAAGCTAGGCCACGTTTGGCCTATATCACTCCAAATCTTTACATGTACCTGTCCAAGTATCTTTTAAATGTTGTTATTGTACCTGACTAAACTACTCCTCTGGCAGCTCATAACAGTCTTTTAAATGGTGTTATTGTACCTGCCTTGCGCAGGGGATTCCATATAACCACCACCTTCTTTGAAAACAAATTACCCCTCAGTTTCCTGTCTTTCCCCTCTCACCTTAAATTCATCCTCTCCAATTCTTGATGCCCCTACTTAGGAAAAAGACTTTGCGCTTTCACTCGTTTATTCCCCATGATGTTATACACATCTCTAAAATCAAGAGTTGTGTATGTAGCCCAAACCATTAATGATTTAGATGAAGGGATTAATAGTAACATTAGCAAATTTGTAGATGACACAAAGCTGGGTGGCAGTGTGAACTGTGAGGAGGATGCTATGAGGATGCAGGGTGACTTGGGCATGTTGGGTGAGTGGGCAGATGCAGTTTAATGTGGATAAGTGTGAGGTTATCCACTTTGGTGGGAAGAACAGGAAGGCAGATTATTATCTTAATGGTGTCAAGTTAGGAAAAGGGGAAGTACAACGAGATCTGGGTGTCCTTGTACATCAGTCACTGAAAGTAAGCATGCAGGTACAGCTTGCAGTGAAGAAAGTTAATGGCATGTTGGCCTTCATAACAAAAGGAGTTGAGTATAGGAGCAAAGAGGTCCTTCTGCAGTTGTACAGGGCCCTGGTGAATCCACACCTGCAGTATGTGTGCAGTTTTGGTCTCCGGTTTTGAGGAAGGACATTCTTGCTATTGAGGGAGTGCAGCATAGGTTCACGAGGTTAATTCCCGGGATGGCTGGACTGTCATATGTTGAAAGAATGGAGCGACTTGGCTTGTATAC
The DNA here is from genome assembly GCF_010909765.2 of Amblyraja radiata. Classification (NCBI taxonomy): domain Eukaryota; kingdom Metazoa; phylum Chordata; class Chondrichthyes; order Rajiformes; family Rajidae; genus Amblyraja; species Amblyraja radiata. The sequence continues at coordinate 34,604,376 of NC_045964.1, read as the reverse complement.
ACTAGAATTTAGAAGGATGAGAGGGTTTCTTATTGAAACATATAAGATTATTAAGGGATTGGACAAGCTAGAGGCAGGAAACATGTTCCTGATGTTGGGGGAGTCCAGAACCAGGGGCCACAGTTTAAGAATAAGGGGTAGGCCATTTAGAACAGGTATGAGGAAAAACTTTTTCACCCAGAGAGTTGTGAATCTGTGGAATTCTCTGCCTCAGAAGGCAGTGGATGTCGATTCTCTAGATGCTTTCAAGAGAGAGTTAGATAGAGCTCTTAAAGATAGCGGAATCAAGGGATATGGGGAGAAGGCAGGAATAGGATACTGATTGTGGATGATCAGCCATGATCACAGTGAATGGCGGTGCTGGCTCGAAGGACCGAATGGCCTACTCGTGCACCTATTGTCTATCACGCAAACCAACCTCATTCCACAGACTCTCTACACTCGCCAAGGTCTCCTGCATAATCAAGGGTCAGTCACTCCCTCTTCACCCCTCTCCCATACAGAATTTTGAAAACGCATGCCTCCAGATTCAACAACAGTCTCTTCCCAGCTGCTGTCAGGCTATTGAACAGTCCTCTCACCATCCAACATGTGGTCCTGACCTCCCATCTAACTCATTAGAGACTTTTGAAATATTTTTAATCAGACTTTATCTTAAGCTAAACGTTGTAGCCTTTGTCCTTTATCTGTACACTGTGGACAGCTTGATTGTAATCAAGTATAGTCTTTTCTTTCACTGGATAGCACACAAGTTTCATTGGTGTGTGGGAGTGGCGGCGCCTAACGGCAGCGGCTCGACTACAGTCGTCTGTCTTTTTTTATTTTTGTCTTGTTAAATGTATGTCTTTGAGTCAGTTTTTATTATTTTTTTAGCTGTGTATATGTGGGGGGTGGTGGGGGGGGGCTGTGGGGGAAACCGTTTAAATCTCTTCCTTGTGCGGGGACCCGACTATTCCCTGTCAGGTCTCGGATGTCGTTGGGCCTAACATCGTGGAGCCGGCGGCGACCTCCGGCCGGGACTAACCTGAGGGCTCCAGTTGCAGAGCCTGCAGAACTGACATCGCGGAGCTGGCCAACTTCGGAGCGGGAAGAGCTGTGGTGGCGTCCGACTGCGACCCGACATTTGGAGTTCGGAGGCACCGGCCGCAGACCCGGTGGACGGAACATCGGGAGCTCGCAGGTCCCTGGTGGGAGACCGCTTTTCCGAGCTCCGCAACGGCGACTTCTCCCGCTGGAATCGCGGGTTTAAGGACATGGAGCCGGGGCCTAACATCGCCCGGCGTGGCTTAAACGGCCTCAGGACTTACCATCGCCCGCCGGGGGCTTTAACATCGGAGCCCCAGTTCACCTCGACGCTGCAGTTGGACTGCTGAACCGCGGGAGAAGGAACAAAGGGAAGAGATAAAGACTTTGCCTTCCATCACAGTAAGGAGATGTTGGAGACTCACTGTGATGGATGTTTATGTAAACTGTGTTAAGTGTGGATCTTGGATTGTTTTGTAATGTAAAAAACTGTAGAAATGGAATTTCGTTCAAACCTAGGTTTGAATGACAATAAATAGCATTCTATTCTATTCTATTCTATTGCATCTCAGTACATCTGACAAGAATAATAAAGAAAACTAAACTAAACATTTCAGCATAACCTCTCCCTATAGCTCAGGACCTTGGGTCATAGTTATAGGATCATAAAGTCACAGAGCACAGAAAGAGACTCTTCAGCCCAACCTGCTCATGCTGACCAAGATGCCCTATCCACGCTAGTCCCACCTACCCATATGCCTTCAAGCCTGTCCTATCTAGTAAAGGTAAAGTACCGTATAAAATACCATATAAAGTTCCTATAAAGTACCATATCTATGTATCTGCCCAAATCTCTTTTCAATACTGTTATTGTACCTGTCTATACCCACCAACCTCTGGGTGAAAAAGGTTCCCCTTGGGTTCCTATTACATTTTCCCTCTCACCTTAACCTATGTCCCCTGGTTCTTCATCCCCCTACTCTGAGTAAAAGACTATTCACCCTATCTGTTCCTATCATGAATTTATACACGACCTCTCAACCTCCTGTGCTCACCAACATCTTGTACAACTGTATAATAACATCCTAAATTCTTTACTCAATTCCCTGCTGATGAAGGCCAAATTGCCAACATGCATCTACAACGCCCTATCTACCTGCGACACTACTTTCAGGAAACTATGCACCTGTACTCCTAGACCCCACTGCTTTACAATACTCCTTGGGGCCCTGCTGTTCACTATGAAGCTCCTGCACTGGTTCAACCTCCCAAATGCAACATCTTGTTTTTATCTGAATTTACCTCCATATGTCATCCTTTGGCCCTCTTGCCCAGCTGATCAAGATTCTACTGTAATTCTTCATAATTATCTTTACAATCTATGTTATCTCCCATTTTTGAATCATCTGCAAACTCAGGACATTCTCATCCAAATGATTGATTTTAAGGGCATACGGGTAATTTCTGAGACAGGAGTTGATTTGCTCCATAATCAATCTCTTGCAGCACTTCATTGCCGGTGAGGTAAGTGCTAACAGAGAATAGACATTGAGGCAGATTACCATGTTCTTACATAGAAACATAGAAAATAGGTGCAGGAGTAGGCCATTCGGCCCATCGAGCCTGCACCGCCATTCAATGTGATCATGGCTGATCATCCAGCTCAGTATCCTGTACCTGCCTTCTCGCCATACTCCCTGATCCCTTTAGCCACAAGGGCCACATCTAACTCCCTCTTAAATATGGCCAATGAACTGGCCTCAACTACATTCTGTGGCAGAGAATTCCAGAGATTTGTAATTAGTTTGTAATTATCTTTTCGTGCTCGTGCCGGTCTTGTGGAATTTGTACCTGGACGTTTTGGATGACTCTGGATCACCTGTCCTAAATACCGCAGATCTGTCCCTCCGTGGATTATGAACCTCCTGATTATGAACCTCCAGGGCTTCTGCTTGAAGAAGACAAAGAATGTTTTTGTAGGTATACACTTATTCACACTGTTCTTTATTGAGTCCGTGATGATTGTGGAATATTCACTCAGTGACAAATCCTTGAACATGGCCCAATTCACCAATTCGAAGCAATTCCGCAACAGCTCCTCTGGTTCCCCAGACAAGTTATACTATTCATGGCCAAAGGCCCGACCTCGCAATGCGTCCGCTGAGCCCAGGCACTCAACTCCGGACTTGTCCTGCACCACCACCAGCCACCAGAGGTCAGCCCTGCTCAATGCCCGACCTCCCCGGCCAACCTCCACCGACGGCAGGTCTGAGGCCCAGTCCACGACAGCTCCCAACGACAACTCCAGCTGTCAGAAGCTGCTTTGGACGAGCAATGCCTATCCTGACTAAAATTATAAAATGGTCATTATTTTATATATATATAAAATATATATAAAACATATAAATTTGTCATAAATAGTAAAGGCACGGGAGAATTATGCTTCCCTGAGAGATCGATCTCTTAGGGAGGCATAATTCCCCCGTGCCTTTCATCCGCAGTACGTTTAAAACGCGGAAGTATGTGCTACTCACGTGCCGTCGACGATGCTTCAAGCCATCAGTCGGAACGGTCCGTAAAGGCAGCTGAAATTCTACCTTGACACCATGGACTGCGTGCATGTGCTGCGCACTGCGCATCAGCCTACTGCGCATGCGCACGCCCAAGTTTCTTGGCGGGTTTATCAAAGATGGATAGTGATTACCTGAAGAGTTTCTCGAAGCAAACTTACGAGGAAAAGACCAAAATAATTAAAAATGGCAGACATACAATGGAGCAATGGTAATGGCATCAAACTTAAATGGTGTTCAAGCTAAAGTAAGAGAAAAGGCACCATCAGCTTTATTTACCCACTGCTATGCTCATGTTGAATCTTGTTCTGTCTCAGTCAGCTAAATTCATACCTGAATGTACAAGCCTTTTCAAGACCATTGACGTTCTTGCCTCATTTTTTAGTCATTCTACAAAACGAACGCAATTTCTTGATGAAATAATGCAGAAACGTATTCCAAAGGCAGCACCAACCAGATGGACTTGAAACTCAAAGCAAATCCAAACTATTTTGCAATATCATGGAGACCTCTGTAAACCTTTTGACAGCATTAACAGCAATCCTTTATTGTGGGATCCTGAAACTTTGGTGAGGAGCAATGGGTTTTATGCTTGGCATAACGAAAGATTCTACATACTTTCTTCTCATGGTTTATAATGAATTTTTCATTAAAACTGACATTCCCTACAACATTTTGCAAACTAAAATGATAGATATTCCTTATTGCATTGAATCAATGAAACAATATATTCGCTTGAGGATCTGCGCCAATATTTTGATAACATTCATGAAAAGTTTGAAGAATATTTCAAAGAAAATGACCTGACTGAATCAAAATCTCGTTCAAAACGTCCAATTAAAGAAGAGAGCATGAATATTTGATCTGATATTGGTTGATATATTGAAGCATATGGAAGCAAGATACAGCGACTTCAAAAATTTACAATTCATTTCCTTAGTTGATGGAAACAAGTTTCAAAAACTTGCTTGTCAAATTGATCAGGAGGCAGAAAGTTTTGAAAGAAACTACGGTAACTTCTTTGATGTCATGAGACTGAAAGCGGATCTAGCTGGAATTTATAATGCACAAGTGTTTCGGGATAAATCATTTAAAGATTTATTTGTTTTTATATTTCAAAATGGACTGGAACAAACGTTCCCTGAAGTCGTGAAGCTGCTACAATTAGTTTTAACAATTCCTGCTACAACAGTTTCTGTTGAGAGATCATGTTCAGCTTTGAAAATAATTAAAAGCTTCACCAGGAATAGAATGTCCAATGAAAGGCTTTCATCACTTGCTTTAATTTCTATCAAAAAGGAAAGATTTACTCAGATGGAGCAAAGTCCCACTGCTAATTTCTATGAAAATGTTATGGATATTTTTGCTTATTATCTGAATGGTGGCCGATTAGGTATTATCTGAATGGTGGCCGATTAGGAAAGGGGGAGATGCAACGAGACCTGGGTGTCATGGTACACCAGTTATTAAAAGTAGGCATGCAGGTGCAGCAGGCAGTGAAGAAGGCGAATGGTATGTTAGCATTCATAGCAAAAGGATTTGAGTATAGGAGCAGGGAGGTTCTACTGCAGTTGTACAGGGTCTTGGTGAGACCACACCTGGAGTATTGCGTACAGTTTTGGTCTCCTAATCTGAGGAAAGACATTCTTGCCATACAGAGAAGGTTCACCAGACTGATTCCTGGGATGTCAGGACTTTCATATGAAGAAAGACTGGATAGACTCGGTTTGTACTCGCTAGAATTTAGAAGATTGAGGGGGGATCTTATAGAAACTTACAAAATTCTTAAGGGGTTGGACAGGCTAGATGCAGGAAGATTGTTTCCGATGTTGGGGAAGTCCAGAACAAGGGGTCACAGTTTAAGGATAAGGGGGAAATCTTTTAGGACCGAGATGAGGAAAACATTTTTCACACAGAGAGTGGTGAATCTCTGGAATTCTCTGCCACAGAAGGTAGTTGAGGCCAGTTCGTTGGCTATATTTAAGAGGGAGTTAGATGTGGCCCTTGTGGTTAAGGGATCAGGAGGTATGGAGAGAAGGCAGGTACAGGATACTGAGTTGGATGATCAGCCATGATCATATTGAATGGCGGTGCAGGCTCGAAGGGCCGAATGGCCTACTCCTGCACCTATTTTCTATGTTTCTATGCTGCAAACAAAGAGAGAAGAATGGATTTTGTGTACAAATAATATGGTAAGTAAATTTATTTGAGCTATTTGTTTTTAAATACTTTATTAAGAGATAGGACCTATTGAAGACAAATTATTTGGTAAAAGTCAAAAGAACAATCTGCGCATGCGCGGGTTTCAAGCTTTTTAAAAGCCACTGCCTTCCCTGACTAATTACTCACGTCACGTGCCTGCCCCCCACCGAGCACAGGCGGCCTCCTCCACAGCTGTCCAGTGCCGACTCCAGCCTGGGAACAGGTTCATGAGGTTGAAGTGTTGCCACCTGGTGAGGAATCGGGGTAGGCACGCTGGGCTGCACGTAAGTCAAAACAACGACGATTTAAGACCCCCCTACCCAGCATTCTACTGGCTAATATGCAATCCATGGAAAATAAGCGAGATGAACTTAAAGTTAAAACGACTAACCACAAAGAAGTGAGATTGCTGTGTGCTCCGTTTCAACGAGACATGGCTCACACCTGACTGTGCCATTCTGCCCGAGGGGTTCTCCCTTCACCACATGGATCGTACAGCATCTTCAGGCAAGGTTAGAGGCGTCGGTGTCCGCTTTCTAATCAATACCTCGTGGTGCTCAGACATGGCAGACCTGGCAAGTTCATGCTCCCCGGGGCGGAAAGGAGAAGGTGCAGGACGATTGTACACCTGCACCAGGAGACCGAGAGCAGTGCAGCGGTCGAGGGGCTCCAGCCCCAGGACATCGGGAGCAGTGCAGCGATCGAGGGGCTCCGGCCCCAGGACAACGGGAGCAGTGCAGCGGTCGAGGGGCTCCGGCCCCAGGACAACGGGAGCAGTGCAGCGATCGAGGAGCTCCAGCCCCAGGGCATCGGGAGCAGTGCAGCGGTCGAGGGGCTCCAGCACCAGGGCATCGGGAGCAGTGCAGCGGTCGAGGGGCTCCAGCCCCAGGGCATCGGGAGCAGTGCAGTGGCCATTGGGCCCCAGCTCCGGGCAACCGGGAGCTTTGTAGCGGCCGATGGGCCCCAGCTCCGGGCAACCGGGAGTATCGTAGAGGCCGATGGGCCCCAGCTCCGGGCAACCGGGAGCAGTGCAGCGGCCATTGGGCCTCAGCTCCGAGTTTCCGGGAGCAGTAAGCCTGTCACTGAGCCCCAGCCACGAGAGACGGGGGAAGCGGCGCACCCAGAAGGGGGTAAAACGAGCAGCCCCCCCCCAACGACACCTCGGGTTACCACAGGGGAAACCCAACCCGTTGAGGAGGCCGGGTATCTGAGCCCAGGAAAGGTGAGGCAATTCACCGAAGCGGTGGGCATGAGGGAGCAGGAAAACGGACTCTAAAGGACAATGGAGCTCAAACTAGCATCCTTAAACGTGCGCAGTGTGAAGAGCACTGCGCGATGTGTTAATGCCTTGCAGTACCTGGCCAAGGTCAAGGCAGATGTGACTTTTCTACAGGAGTGCGGGTTGCCACACCTCCGCTGTTATCGGAGGTGGTCGCGATGGTGGCCCCACGGACTGTCTGTGTGGTCGGGGGGCAATGATTGTCGTGCTTCTGGCCTGGGGATCTTGCTGCGGGGAGGGAACTTCGCCATCACTGAGGTCAGGGAGGTGGTTGCGGGGCGTCTCCTCGTGGTGGATGTAATGTACCGTGGTTCTCCGCTCCGGCTGATTAATGTGTATGCCCCACCCGTGCGGAGCGAGCGGCAGGCCGTTCTCCAGCAGCTCCCAGTGCTGTTGGCCACGTCCCGGCAGCTCGTTCTGGCCGGTGACTTCAACTGCATCATTGATGCGGCTGGACGATCCGGCAGTGCCGACAACAGACTGGACAGCACGTCCAAGTTCCTGATGGAAACGGTAAAAGACGCAAGGCTGCACGACGCCTTCAGCGACCCTGCAGGCGGGCCCCAGCCGCGGTTCACCTGGTCGAGATCGGACGGTTTGGCCCGATCCCGGATAGACTTCGTCTTCACCACGAAGGCCGTCACGGTGAGACACACCGACCTCACGCCGGTGTTCTTCTCTGACCACTGCCTCCTTCAGGCTTCCTGTCACCTACAGGAGGACCGGAAGGCAGGCAGAGGGACGTGGAAGTTAAATGTGAAGCTGTTGACCCCAGAGAACGTTGAGGAGCTAAAGAGGGACTACGCACGTTGGAGAACGGTGAGGCCCCTCTTTGACTCCCCGACACTCTGGTGGGAAGCAACCAAGGAGAACATTAAGAGGTTCTTCATAGCCAAAGGGGTTCAGAGAGCAAGACAGAGTCAGAGGGAATTGTGCCAACTCCAGACAGAATTGCAACAACTGCTCCTTCTGCAGTCGAGGGGGGTGGATGTGAGGGAGGAACTTAGAGAGGTGAAGGACCGGCAAGCTCGGCTCTTTACCTCTGAATCCTCCAAGATCATCTTCCGATCCAGGGTCCGCCATGTGGAGCAGGATGAGACGTGCTCACGTTTCTTCTTCCATAAGGTTCACAGGGGGAGCTCTGTGATCAACAGCCTTAGGGAGGAGGACGGCTCGGTAGCATCCTCGCAGACAGACATGATGAGGGTCTGCAAATCCTTTTACTCGGAATTGTATGACCAAAAGGCCACAGACAGCACCGCCTCCCAGAACTTCCTGTCCTCTATCACGGAGGTCTTGGAGGACAGCAAGCAGGAGAGTCTGGACCAACCACTGACCCTAGAGGAGCTGACTGGCTCCATCCGCTCCTTTGACTCGAGTAAAACTCCCGGAAGCGATGGCTTACCGGCCGAGTTGTATTCGGCTCTGTGGGACTGGGTGGGCCCGGACCTGCTGGAAGTGTACAACGACATGCTTCTAGCCGGCAGCATGTCAGACTCCATGAGGAAGGGCAGCATCACCCTAATCTACAAGCAGAAGGGGGAGATGAAAGATATAAAGAATTGGAGACCCATAACATTGTTGAATGTAGACTACAAGATCCTGTCTAAGGCCATCGCCAACCGGGTCAAGTCTGCTCTGGGACGGGTGATCCACCCGGACCAAACCTGTGCTGTACCTGGCAGGAAAATCTCAGACAGCCTAGCGCTGCTGAGAGATACCATCGCCTACGTGCAGGACAGACGGGTGGATGCCTGCCTAGTCAGCTTGGACCAGGAGAAGGCCTTCGACAGGATATCGCACACGTACATGAGGGACGTGCTCTCCAAAATGGGTTTTGGGGAGGGAATCCGAAATTGGATCAAACTGCTCTACACCAACATCCGTAGTGCAGTCCAAATCAATGGGTGGGAATCAGACAGTTTCCCTGTAAGGTCTGGAGTCAGGCAGGGTTGCCCTCTCTCTCCTGTCTTGTTTGTCTGCTGTATTGAACCTTTTGCCGAGTCCATCAGGAAGGATGCGAGCATAAGAGGAGTGACATTGCCAGGCAGTGGGGGCATTCAGGTCAAGACCTCCCTGTACATGGACGATGTCGCCGTCTTCTGCTCGGATCCAAGGTCGGTCCGCAGATTGATCAGCATCTGTGACCAGTTTGAGTCGGCCACGGGAGCCAGGGTGAACCGCAGGAAGAGCGAGGCCATGCTCTTTGGCAACTGGCCCGACCGATCTTCCATCCCCTTCACCATCAAGCCTGACTTCTTGAAGGTGCTGGGGATCTGGTTCGGGGGGGCTGAGTCGAGTAACAAAAATTGGCTGGAGCGGATAGCCAAGGTGGGGAGGAAGCTGGAGCTGTGGAAGCAACGCTCCCTCTCCATAACCGGGAAAAATTTGGTCATCAGGTGTGAGGTGCTCTCGGGTCTGCTGTACTTGGCACAAGTGTGGCCTGTCCCTCCCTCCTACGCCACGGGGATCACCCGGGCCGTCTTCCAGTTCATCTGGGGGTCGAGGATGGACCGGGTACGACGGGTCACCATGTACAAGTCGGCAGACAACGGGGGTAAAAGCGTGCCCAACGTCGCCCTCATCCTGATGGCCACCTTTGTGTGTGGCTGCATCAGGCGGAGTGTAGAGCCAAGGCACGTGGGCACTAAGTGCCACTACCTGCTGAGGTTCTACCTGTCCCCGGTGTTGCGAAGGATGGGCCTGGCGCAGATGCCACGCAATGTACCAGTCAGCTGGACATTGCCGCCCCATCTGACGTCTGTTGACAGGTTCTTCCGGACCAACACCTTTGACCACAAGTCCATCGGGCAGTGGTCAGCACGTAATGTCCTGCAGGCACTGCAGGGAAAGGACTCGATGGATCCGGTGGCGTGGTTCCCAGAGCAGACTGCCCAGCTTGTCTGGCAAAATGCCTCATCGCCAGAACTGACCAACAAGCACCAAGACCTGGCTTGGCTGGCGGTGAGGGGAGCCCTCTCAGTTAGATCCTTCCTGCACCGTCGGAACCTCACTACCAGCGCACGCTGCCCCCGGGACGGTTGCTATGGAGAGGAGACGGTTGCCCACCTCTTTGCAGAGTGTGGATTTGCAAAACGAGTCTGGAGAGGTATGAAAGGGTCCCTGGAACGATTTATCCCGAACAGCTCCGTCACAGAGGACTCTGTGATTTACGGACTGTTCCCAGGGACACATTCAGAGACTGACATCGAGTGCTGCTGGAGGGTCATCAACTCGGTGAAAGACGCTCTTTGGTCTGCCCGAGCGTTGCTCACCACCCAGCAGAGCGAGATGTCCGTCGGGGAATGTTGCCGACTGGCCCACTGCAGACTGCAGGAGTACGTGCTAAGGGACTCGCTGAAGCTTGGTGCAGCCAACGCCAAGGCTCGGTGGGGGAGGGCCACAGTCTAGGGTCCTTCCGCTGCTGGACATGGGGGGCACAGTATGGTGGAGACGCCCCTCAAATTAAATTAAGGGAAGGTATCCCACACCAGGGGGCCACATGAGTGGCACAGGTGGGGGACATCTTTTGTGGAACTTGAAATGTCAGATGGAAATTTTCGCACTGTGTACACATTGTATATATTTATTACTTGAACAGGGGCCACAGAGTGGCACTGGTGGGGGACTGTTTGGTGAAATTTGACAAATGTAAAAAATTGTACTGGAAAAAGTTTGTATAGTCTCCGAAAATGTCGGATGAATTTTGTTGGAATGGTTCAGAAATTGTATATATTTTCCAATTGAATAAAGTATATTTTGAAATAAAAAAAAAAAAAAAAAATCTGTTCTTATCAGTGGTAAAAGAGAACATCTGTTCTTATTGGAACAGTGAAAGGGGCTATCTGTTCTTGTTAGAACAGCCCTGGCAGTCCATTAAGGACAAGAGCTGCAGGACCATGGCAAAGATCAAGGCACGAGATCTGCGCGGCAAAAAGAAGGAGGAGCCCCTCAAGCAGCTGGATGATCTCAAGGTGGAACTGTCCCAGCTCCGTGTTGCCAAGGTAACAGGAGGAGCTGCGTCAAAGCTTTCCAAGATCCGTGTCGTGCGCAAGTCGAGTCAGAGTCAGAGTCAGACGCCAGAGTCCTTACCGTCATTAATCAGACACAGAAGGAGAACTTGAGAAAATTCTACAAAGGCAAGAAGTACAAGCCTTTGGATCTGCGACCCAAGATCTGGCCCACTGCAGACTGCAGGAGTACGTGCTAAGGGACTCGCTGAAGCTTGGTGCAGCCAACGCCAAGGCTCGGTGGGGGAGGGCCACAGTCTAGGGTCCTTCCGCTGCTGGACATGGGGGGCACAGTATGGTGGAGACGCCCCTCAAATTAAATTAAGGGAAGGTATCCCACACCAGGGGGCCACATGAGTGGCACAGGTGGGGGACATCTTTTGTGGAACTTGAAATGTCAGATGGAAATTTTCGCACTTTGTACACATTGTATATATTTATTACTTGAACAGGGGCCACAGAGTGGCACTGGTGGGGGACTGTTTGGTGAAATTTGACAAATGTAAAAAAAATTGTACTGGAAAAAGTTTGTATAGTCTCCGAAAATGTCGGATGAAATTTGTTTTGAATGGTTCAGAAATTGTATATATTTACCAATTGAATAAAGTATATTTTGAAATAAAAAAAGTTCATGCTCCCCGGTCCTGGAATATCTATCTGTTAAGTGCCATCCCTACCACCTGCTGAGGGACTTTTTCCTCAGCTATCCTGACAGCAGTCTACCCTCATGCAGATGTCAAGCTAGCTCTGAACGAACTGTACTCCACTATGAATAGCCTCGAGACAACACCTCGAAGCCCTGGTCGTTCTGGCCGGAGACTTCAATCAAGCCAACCTCAGGGGTGTACTACAAAAGCACTACCAGCATATTTTATGTCCCACCAGGGACGAGAATACCCTCAACCACTGCTACACATCAAAACAAAATGCCTACCGTTGTGTCCCTCGGCCTCAAATCAGGAAATCTGATCATCTAGTCACCTTCTGCTCCCTGCCTACAAACAAAAATTGAAGCAGGAGAATCTGGTAGTGTTGTTAAATGCTGGTCATGGGACACGGATGAAATCTTACGCTACTGCTTTGAGTCAATGGACTGGTCCATATTCAGGGATTCTGCAGCTAACCTGAATGAGTACACCACTGCCGTGACTGACTTCATCAGCAAGTGTGTGGAAGACTGTGTGCCAACGAAGACAATCCGAGTGTTCCCCAACCATAGATGAACCTCAAGGTACATTCACAACCTCGAGGTTAAAGCCAGGTCCGCTGCACACAAGTCAAACGATCTGGAGCGGTACAAGAAGGGCCACCATGATCTCTGCAAAGCCATCAAGGATGCCAAGAAACAATGCCAGAACAACTTGAGTCCCAGTATAATCACTTGGACACACGGAGAATGCGGCACGGTCTGAATAAGATAACTGGCTGCAAATCGAGCTCAGGCAATATCATTGGTGATAGTGCAACGTTACCTGATGAACTGAATGCTGTTCTATGCTTGCTTTGAGCAGAAGGCCAACAGGGAGGCGACATCTAGCCCTTTAGACTGAAGTGTGCCTCTTCCGGGGATACTGTTGCAGAGGCTAGATTGGCCATCCCAAGGGAGAACCCACGGAAACCAACTGCCCCAGGGAGTTCCTGGCCGTGTCCTTAGTAGCTGTGTGGACCAGCTAGCGGCAATATTCGCATACATCATTAATCTCTCCCTACTCCGTTCTGATGTACCTACCTACTTCAAGAAGACCACCATACTCCCGGTGCCGAAGAAAAACAAGATCTCATGCCTAAATGACTACCGTCCAGTGGCCTTGACGTCCACCATCATGAAATGTTTTAAGAGTTGGAATGCATTTAATCCAGTCTACCAAGCAGCCTTAAACCCCTGTCTCACGATGCGAGTCCACCCACGAGTGATCCCGAGTTAAAAACAAACCAAACTCATGGTAATCACTTAGAATTAACGTAGCGGGAACGTCGGAACTCGTGGACGTAACTTAGCGACTCGTAGCGCTAACAGCAGGTACTCGGGAAACTTGTTAACTTGTGAACATTTTTCAACATGTTGAAAGATTTCCACGAGTCAAATTTACTCTTGAAGGAAAAATGTGAAACTTTTAAACTCGTTGTAATACCGTAGTAGCCCGTGAGTTTACCGTAGTGACTCGTGAGTAACTCGTGGGTTTAGCCTGAGTGCCAGAAGTGAAATGGTGAAGATTAGTCAGATCTTAATGGAAAATGAATGAATGGATGGATGGATGGATATAAGGGTCTGAAATTAACTTGGATACTATCGATAGGAGAAAGCCGCCGATGAAGCTGAAGGTACAGAGCGAAGATGGGGGCTCAATCATTGATGGGAAGGGTTAACACCGGGCTGGATGCATGAAAAGTGACCATACTGAGGGAATTCCCACGTATGAAGCAGAGAGAAACGCGAGTTCTACATCTAACTTTGGCGTTAAGCAGCAAGGCTCCCTCCCTGTTTCACTCTGGTTTGCAGCACCAGTTGGTACAACTCGGAGTGCATGTCACACCGAAGGGAGGCTTCCTCTTCGTCCCAAACTGCTGGCCTTTGGAGGGAATTAGCGCAATGTCAGGGAGGGAGATGGGGTGGGCGAATTTTGCCCCGGGCACGCCCCAGGCAGATCAATCTGCAGAACCCACCTGTTTGTATGGACATTTCAACGATCTGGATGTCCTACAAGGCGAAACTACGGAGCGATTGGCGCTGCGGAGGCAAGGCCAATGAATGGCCATTGTAGATTGGCTCTGCACGCTGTATGGACATGTTGAGCTGCAAAGGTACCGCGGCGACCAAGTACTGATGGCATTCGGGACCTGATTAGGGAGATTAACGGCAGCCACACAAGCAAGCTCTGCTGGCACACCACCGGGGCAGCCCTGGAATATCTCAACCCGCCGATGATGATCCATGGCTCGGCCGACCCCGAGCTTTATCAAATTGCCCAAGATACCACCTCAAGCGCCCGGTCCGTCGCCGCCACCTTGCTGCACGATGGCAGCGAGTGCGGGGCCGAGTTCCTGCCTAGTTTTTTTAAGTTCTGAAATTGAATAACTTTCAATATTGAATCAGAATATACTTAGTGTATCAGATGCTGTTCAGCTCCTCTATTTGATACTTAAAACAGGCCTTCATGCACAGTGGTGCAGCGGTAGAGTTGCTGCCTGACAGCGAATGCAGCGTCGGAGACCCGGGTTCGATCCCGACTACGGGCGCTGTCTGTACTGAGTTTGTAAGTTCTCACCGTGACCCATGTGGGTTTTCTCCGAGATCCTCCCACACTCCAAAGACGTACAGGTGTGTAGGTTAATTGGCTTGGTGAACGTAAAAATGTCCATAGTGGGTGTAGGATCGTGTTAGTGTGCGGGGATCGCTGGTCGGCGCGGACTCGGTGGTCCGAAGGGCCTGTTCCGCTCTGTATCACTAAACTAAAATAAACTAACAGGGGAGAACACTGGACCTTCTTGGTCAGTTTATAATTTTACACTTATATACATTACACAGATCACAGAGTGTGAAATAAAGCTGGCAAGCCGAGGTCATGCAAGAAACGGAGGAAAACGGGAGACGATTTTATTCAGCAACTCCGTTCTGGCAGAACATCTATCCTGTGTTAAGAAACCTAACTTTCAGGGATTTAAATCTTGAGTTCAACTTCTACCTGAATTTAATCGATTTACAAAAGCTTTCAAGTTCTCCCTACAGTCCGTTTCTTAAACACCTTACAACAGCCAAGTACTTTAAATGCCATTTATTGCATTGTAGCAATGATAGGCAACGATTTGATAAAGGGTTAAACCTGTTTTTTTGTTTGCAAACACACTGCGGTTAATTAAGTTCAAGTTCAAGTGAGTTTATTGTCATGTGTCCCTGTATAGGACAATGAAATTCTTGCTTTGCTTCAGCACACAGAACATAGTAGGCATTTACTACAAAACAGATAAGTGTATCCATATACCATGATATAAATATATACACACATGAATAAATACTGATAAAGTGCAAATAACAGAAAATGGTTATTAATAATCAGAGTTTTGTCCGAGCCAGGTTTAATAGCCTGATGGCTGTGGGGAAGTAGCTATTCCTGAACCTGGTTGTTGCAGTCTTCAGGCTCCTGTACCTTATACCTGAAGGTAGCAGGGAGATGAGTGTGTGGCCAGGATGGTGTGGGTCTTTGATGATATTGCCAGCCTTTTTGAGGCAGCGACTGCGATAAATCCTCTCGATGGAAGGAAGGTCAGAGCCGATGATGGACTGGGCAGTGTTTACTACTTTTTGTAGTCTTTTCCTCTCCAGGGCGCTCAAATTGCCAAACCAAGCCACGATGCAACCGGTCAGCATGCTCTCTACTGTGCACCTGTAGAAGTTAGAGAGAGTCTTCCTTGACAAACCGACTCTCCGTAATCTTCTCAGGAAGTAGAGGCGCTGATGAGCTTTCTTGATAATTGCATTAGTGTTCTCGGACCAGGAAAGATCTTCAGAGATGTGCACGCCCAGGAATTTGAAGCTCTTGACCCTTTCAGCCATATAAATGGTTGATATAAATGGGGCTGTGGGTCCTCCTACTCCTTCCAAAGTCCACAATCAGTTCCTTGGTTTTGCTGGTGTTGAGGGCCAGGTTATTGCACTGGCACCATATGGACAGTTGCTCGATCTCTTCTCTATACTGACTCATCCCCATCAGTGATACGCCCCACAACAGTGGTGTCGTCAGCAAACTTGATGATGGAGTTCGCACTGTGATTGGCTATGCAGTCATGGGTATAGAGTGAGTACAGCAGGGGGCTGAGCACGCAGCCTTGAGGTGCTCCCGTGCTGATTGTTATCGAGGCTGACACATTTCCACCAATACGAACAGACTGTGGTCTGTGAATGAGGAAGTCGAGGATCCAATTGCAGAGGGATGCGCAGAGACCCAGTTCTGCGAGTTTGGTAACCAGCTTGGAGGGGATGATTGTGTTAAATGCCGAGCTGTAATCGATGAATAACAGCCTGACATATGAGTTTTTGTTGTCCAAGTGGTCCAGAACGGAGTGGAGGGCCAGCGAGATCGCATCCACCATTGATCTGTTGTGGCGGTAAGCGAACTGCAGTGGGTCCAGGTTTTTTTCGAGGTAGGAGTTGGTTTGCTCCATGATCAGCCTCTCAAAGCACTTCATCACATGACAAGACATCACCATGTCACTTACGCACAGCACTGCCCATGGAAAAAATACGATGTACGTTGCCTGTGGCTGGAGTTTGCAAACAAATGAATGGGTTGTCACAATTCGTTCATTTATGTGGGGAACGCATCTGAGCAGAATCTGAGAATCGAGCGGCGTCCCAGAGAAGCATGCAGCTATATCTAAGAGACACGGAGAAGCTGATCATCGGGGCAATTCTGTACATGGTTATGGGAGGCTTTTTATAGTTTAAAAAAAAAAACTGCTTAACATCATTTTTATCCATGTGATGATTTTTCCACACGTCGGTAGTCGTTTTTGGCTCAAGAGTAACTCGGGAGAGGAACTTGGTACATCGCAGAAATGAGAAGTAAACGGCAAACTTAGACATACAAGTGGGAACTCGTAGAAATCCGTGAACATAAACTTGGAATCTCGTAGAAAACCACGTGTTTGATTTTTTCTTTCACTCGGGATCACTCGTGGGTGGACTCGCACCGTGAGACAGGGATATTAACCCACTGCAGTTCGCCTTCTCCCGCAAAAGGTCTACGGATGATGCCATCAGCCTGGCACTGTGAATATGCAAGGATTAGGGTGCTTTGGGAAATGGCAGGTGTCTGTAAAAGACTGGGCTTCACTGATGGTGACATTACATTGCAAGGAGCTGGAGACACATGTGACCTAGCTGTCGCCACTAAGTCTGGATCTCTGAAGAAGCTCTAAGAAGATTCTGCCCATGTGATCCACCTGTTGCCACTATGTCTGGGATTGGATAGAGTTGTATGTTTCTCTATGTCCTTAAGATGTTTCTACTTTGTTTCTGTGTTTTCCCGCCAGTATCTGTGATTGGTCCGGAGGGGTTGCTTCCCACTGGTATGTTTCTACTTTGTACGGAAGATGTTTCCATTTCGTTTCTATATACTGAATAGGTTGCCTCCCCTGTGTAGGGGTATAAAGGTGTGATCGTTTTGTTGGGGCTTCGGTTGTCTTTCCTTCTGTTCTGTTTACACGAGGCTGCTGAGGGCTTGAGTCAGCGGATCCAAGGCCGGCCCGGCGGTGTTGTAAACAAATAAAGATGGATTTGGACTCCAGTGTTCGACTCAGTGGTTTACTGAACCAGACTATGGAGAGAGTATTAGATCCGGAATTAACAGCATTACACTCATCCCTGGAACACCTCGATAAGAGAGGCACCTACTTCAGACTCCTATTCATAAACTACAGCGCTGCCTTTAACACCATTATACCATTAAAGCTCATCATCAAACTCGCAGGACTTGGAGTCAGCACTCATCTCTGGAACTGGATCCTGGACTTCCTGACCTACAGACCCAACCAGTGAGGATAGGGGACAAATCATCCTCTACAATAGTCTTCAACACTGGTGCTCCACAAGGATGCATTCTCAGCCCCCTTCTTCACTCCTTGTACACCCAGGACAGTGCAGCCATGTACAAGTCTAATTCAATTTACGAATTTGCAGATTACATCACCATTGTTGGCTGGATAACAAATAATGATGAAGTGGAGAACAGGAGGGAGATTGCGAACTTTGTGTCATGGTATCGAGACAACAACCTTTCTCTCAATGTCAACAAGACAAAGGAGATAGTGATCAACTTCAGGAAGCGAAGTAGTACACATATCCCAGTTTGCATTGACAGCGCCGAAGTACAGATTCACAGTAGATAGTCAAATTCTTAGCAGTAAATATCACCAATGACTTTTCCTGGTCCACCTACAGCAACAACTAAGAAAGCACATCAACGCCTCTACTTCCTTAGAAGGCTTAGAAAGTTGGGCATGTCCCCAACAACCCTCATCAACTACTACAGATGCACCCTAGAAAGCACTTTATCGGGATGCAGCAAGGTTTGGGAACAGCTCCATCCAAGACCACAAGAATTGCAGTGAATTCTGGACGCAGCCCACACTATCACACAATCAACCTCTCTTCCATTTACTCGATTTAAACCTTATGCTGCCTCGGCAAGGCCAGCAGCATAATCAAGGATGAGTCACACCCTGGCCGCTCCCTCTTCTCCACTCTCCCATCTGGCAAAAGGTATAGGTGTGAAAACACACACCTCCAGAGTCAGGAACAGTTTCTTCCTAGCTGTTATCAGGCAACTGAACCATCTTACTGCAACTAGAGAGCGGTCCTAAACTACTATCTACCTCATCAGGGACCCTTGAACTATCTTTGATCGAATTTTACTAGCTTTACCTTACACAAAACGATGTACCCTTATCATATATCTGTACACTGTGATTGGCTCGATTGTAATCATCTATAGTCTTTCTGCTTTCTGGTTAGCACGCAACAAAAGCTTTTCACCGTACCTCAGTACACGTGACAATAAGCTAAAACTGAACTGAACGGAACTAACCTGGTTGATGCTCAGATCTTGAGTGCTAGGTCGCAGCAATACACTAATTGACTGGTATAACCTTTGTTCTGTGCGTTAAGCTTACCGATTTGCTCTTCAGTTACGAGATGTCTATGAATACATTTATTTACATGGAGAATGTGTTATTTTTAAATTAATTTCAATTCTTGGTTGTGACTTATAAGTATTTACGAGCATTGTCAGCATAGTGTACGGTGTGGATTCCTCCTTGATAACATGGTCAGAAGGAATTAATTGCATCACTCAGCAGCTTGAAAGCAAATTAACTTTATATTAATCAACACTGGATAAGGAGAGACAGTTTGAAGAGTCAAGTCTACTACCATTCATCCTTAGACTTGAATTGATGGCAAAACTGCAGGTATTTCTTTGGCATTTAAAAGGAGGGAATTAAGAAGTAGCTGACTTTTGACATGTATGTCCTGGTCCTAAAATTCAATGTTATAATATTGACGCCACAGTAAAATAAATATGCTTATTGTCATATTGCCTAACAAGCAGGGTCGGATTTAGATGAAGAGAGGCCCTAAGCTGTTCCACTTGTGAGGCCCCTCCCAATCCCCCACCCCCACGACTAGAGGAAGACGGTCCACCAGATTGACACCGATTTGCAGCCGAGCGTGGCCAATGAGACAAGGGGCTGGAAAGAAGCGCTATTTATTTATTGCCAGTGCTAGTGTCGAGTTATTGGCTTAAAACACTATTATTCTGAAATGGAGGGCAAGGAAAATTACTGAAGGGTTGTTTAGAGACTACAGTGCATTGTGACAGCATATGTAAGAAAGGCCAATGACAGTGTCAAAAATATTATACACATTACAGGGCTCTCACTTAATTTTTTTTCTCTGTTGTCAGCCAGACAACCTTGGCAGCTTTTTCAGTTGCCAAATGACAGTTTAGGAGGTCATTTAAGACGGCTTGCATAACGCGTGCAATAATGTGCTCGGACGAAGTACATAGTTACCATTCGGAATTATGCTCAATGAAGCATTCACATATTATTTCTGCTTCAAATAAAGTCACAAACTAAACATATTCACCAATCAAGACATGATATATACCACAATGACATGCAGCAAAATTATAATACAGTATCTCAACTCTTTTTACGTTGCAATGAATGCAATTTCCATTATTTCTTTCCACTTCCAAACAAAATTCTGGTTGGATTATTCAGGGTATGATCAACCTCGGCTAGACCAAGTGCAGGCTTGGCGATCGCTTGCCCAACACCTCCGCTCAGTTCATAATAGCCAACCTGATCTCCCGGTCCCTGGTCCCTTCCCACCCAAACCACCCCCTCTCCTGGCACTTTCCCTTGCAACCGCAGGAAATGCTATACTTGTTGCTTTAGCTTTCCCCTTGACTCCATTCAAGGACCCAAGCAGTCTTTCCAGGTGCAGCAGAGGTTCACCTGCACCTCCTCCAACCTCATCTATTGCATCTCAGCACTTCAACTACCCCTCTCATTCCGAATCTCACCTTTCTGTCCTGGGGACTCCATGGCCAGAGTGAGGCCCACCACATATTGGAGGAGCATTTGCTTGGGTAGTTTACACCCCAGCGGTATGCACATTGGCTTGTCTAATTTCAGGTAGTCCTTGCTTTCTCCCTCCTTCCCCTCCCATTCCCAGCACTCCCACAGCCTACTGTCTCCGCCTCTTCCTTTCTTTTTCGTGTCCCCCACCTGACATCAATCTGAAGAAGGGTCTCGACCCGAAACATCATCTATTCCATCGCTCCATAGATGCTGCCTTACCGCTGATTTTCTCCAGCTTTTTTTGTCTACCAATGGGATCCCACCACTGGCCACATGTTCCCATCTCCTCTCCTGTTGGCTTTCCGCAGAGACTGCTCCCTCCGTAAGTCCCTGGTCCCTTCCCACCCAAACCACCCCCTCTCCTGGCACTTTCCCTTGCAACCGCAGGAAATGCTATACTTGTTGCTTTAGCTTCCCCCTTGACTCCATTCAAGGACCCAAGCAGTCTTTCCAGGTGCGGCAGAGGTTCACCTGCACCTCCTCCAACCTCATCTATTGCATCCACTGCTCTAGGTGTCAGCTGCTCTACATCGGTGAGACCAAGCGTAGGCTTCACGATCGCTTCGCCCAACACCTCCACAATAACCAACCTGATCTCCCGGTGGCTCAGCACTTCAACTCCCTCTCCCATTCTGAATCCAACCTTTCTGTCCTGGGCCTCCTCCATGGCCATAGTGAGGCCCACCGTAAATTGGAGGAGCAGCACCTCATATTTCGCTTGGGCAATTTACACCCCAGCGGAATGAACATTGACTTCTTCAATTTCAGGTAATCCCTGCTCTCTCCTCCCCTTCCCAGCTCTCCCTCAGCTCACCTCTTCCTTTCTTCTTCCCATCCCACCCATCCTCACATCAGTCTGAAGAAGGATCTCGACTCGAAACCTCGCCTATTTCCTTCGCTCCATAGATGCTGCCTCACCCGCTGAATTTCTCCAGCATTTTTGTCTACCCATTCACACAAGTTCTGTTATCCCACTTTCCTCACCCACTCCCTACACATTAGGGGCAATTTTACAGAGACAAGTTAACCTACAAAGCTGATGCGTCTTTGGGATGTGGGGGGAAACCCACACACTTGCAGGGAGAGTGTGCAAATTCAACACAGACACTGCCCGAGGACAGGATCGAACACAGAGCTCTGGCGTGTGCGGCAGCAAGTCTACCAGCTGTGCCACTATATTTTGTTTTCCAACACACAAAAAATTATACGTTGATAACTTTGGTTACTAAAAAAATGAAAATATCAATTTTCAGTTTTAAATCTCCAAGTGACGCTATGTCCCCCTTTACAGCTACTGTATGTTTTAATTAAGTTCAAGACTATGGGGCAGTACATTGGCCATAAAGTTGCTGCCTAAAAGTGCCAGTGACCCGGAATTGATCCTGAATATGGGTGCTGTCTGTATGGAGTTTGCTCCTTTTCCCTTTGATCGCATGGGTTTTCTCCGGGTGCTCTTGTTTCCTTCCACATTCCAAAGGAGTGCAGGAACCTATTTCAGACCTAACCCAAAAAGTAATATTTTCCTTTTGTCCAGAGATTCTGTCTGACCTGTTGAGTTACTCCAGCTTTTTGTGTCTATCCTCAGTTTAAACCAGCGTCTGTAGTTCCTTCCTACACACATAATACTATAGGATAGAACTTTATTAATCCCAGAAGGGAAATTGTGTGTGGGTGTGTGTATATATCTATATCTATCTATCTATCTATCGGTGGTCGGCGTGGACACTGTGGGCCGAAGGGCCTGTTGCCACGCTGTATCTTTAAATTAAACTAAAAACACTAAAACCAGAGGGAGTCTAAAGAAGGGTCTCTACCTGAAATGTCACCCAATTTCTTCTATCCAGAGTTGCTGGCTGCTCCATGGAGTTCCCCGCACAATTAAAGCATGGAATAGTTTTCACCCTACCAGTTACCCAGACGCAACTAAATATAAGATGCCTCTTTTTACCCCAAGAAGCCTTTTTTGCTCAAGTCCAAGTCAAGAGTCAAGAGAGTTTTATTGTCATGTGTCCCAGACAATGAAATTCTTGCTTGCTGCAACACAACAGAATATGTAAACATAATACAGAACAGGAGATAAAAGTTCAGTGTGTTTATATACCATAGACCATATATATACACATAATAAATAAATAGATAAAATGCAATAGGCTGTTATTGTTCAGCCCTCTACCATCTCCAGTTTAAATTCCATTTAGAATATTTATGGAGGATCAGGAAACCAGAAGCAAGAATTCCTCCAGTGAGTTACTCCAGATCCAGGGTCAGGGAGTGATTCTGCGTTGGTTTTTAGCGGTCGCTGCAAAGCAATGGTCTCCCACAATTCAAAGCGAGGGAGAAAGTGCCCAGCGCTGACCAGTTGCCGTGGCAGTGCGCATGGGCAGGGCGGCCGATGATGTGTTGGCCGTGGTTGTGCGCATGTGCAGGGGGGAGGATATGGTGGCCGTAGCAGTGCGCATGTGCAAGGCGGCCTGCCGTGCTGGTGGATGAGGAGTGGGAGGAGAGCAGAGACCCAGCGGCCCGGACACGGATGACGGGAGGAGACGGAGATTGACAGAGAGAGAGAGAGAGAGAGAGAGAGAGAGAGAGATAGAGAGGAGGGCCTGCCCAGAGTTGAACGGCAGGTGTCCTGCCTTGGCCGGAGGCCGCCTAAATTCGAGGCCCTAGGCTTCAGCCTATGAAGCCTAGTGATAAATACAGCTCCGCGAGGCCCCCCTAGATCTCGAGGCCCTAAGCTTAAGCTTGTCAAGCTTATACATAAATCCGGCCCTGCTAACAAGCAGGCAATAAAATGCCCTGTTCTAAGAGCAGTCACTCCCCTGTAGTTTTGATAGTTGTTGGCTTGTCAGGTATCAAGTTCAGCTCCCAAATCGTCTGAAAGCCCAAGTTTTGACTTGCTCAGCCTGATTACATAATTGAGGACGAATTACGAAAGAAAATTGCATGTTTGGTATGGTATGTATGGTTATGTTTTTGCATTTAGTTTCTCTTGAAACCTTCCAAGTTGCTGGATCCAATGAAAGAAACAAAGTAAAAGAGTCATACAGCATGGAAACGGGCCCAACTTGCCCATACCGGCCGACACGTCCCATCTACACCAATCCCACCTGCCTGCATTTGGCCCATTTCCCTCTAAACCTATCCTATCGATGTACCTGTCAAAATGTTTCTTAGACATTGTAATAATACCTGCCTCAATTACCTCCTCCGGCCGCTCGTTCCATACACCCACCACCCTTTGTGTGAAAACATTACCCCTCAGGTTCCTATTAAATCATTCCCCCCTCATTTTAACCAATCTCCTCTGATTCTCCATTCCCCTACTCTGGGCAAGAGACTCTATGAGTCTACCCTTTCTATTCCTCTCATGATTTGTACACCTCTATAAGATCACCTCTCATCCTCCTGCGCTCCATAATAGAATCCTAGCCTGCTCAACCTCTCTCCATAACTCAGGCCCTCGAGTCCTGGCAATATCCTTGGAAGTCTTCTCTGCATCCTTTCCAGCTTGACAACATCTTTCCTTTAACATGGTGCCCAAAACCGATCACAATACGCTAAATACGGCCTCATCAACAACTTATACAACTGCAACATGACCTCCCAACTTCTATACTCAATGCTTTGACTGATAAAGGCCAATGTGCCAAAAGCACAAGCTCAGCAGGGTGGGAGATTGCAACCTTCACGTGGTCCACCCTGTTTCGACTAATGCAATCAACCCGACGTGCACAAACAAATAGAACAAGTTGACCTACAATTTTAGGCTGTGCACGCCATATGCAAGAAGAAGACAGGCTCAGCGATCGCTTCGCTGAACACCTCCGCTCGGTTCGCCTAGGCCGACATGATCTTCCGGTTGCTCAACACTAACTGCCCCTCCTATTCCTATACTGACCTTTTTGTCCTGGGCCTCCTCCATTGACACAGTGAGGCATAATGCAAATAGGAGGAACTGCACTTCATATTTTGATTGGACAGCTTACAACCCAACAGTATGATTCTAACTTCAAGTATCCCTTGCTTTTCCAATCTCTCCATCCCTCCTCCATCCCAGTCCTCTGACTAATTTCACTATCCTCCTGATTAAATTTTACTGATTGTGTGCCTCGTTGTCACCTTTTCCTAAACTAACAAAGAACTATTCTACGTTTTCATTAATTAAACGTCCCCTTTGATCTGTCGTTTTCACTCCTTACCCTTCCATATCTCTATGCCTCTCTACCCCCATGACTCGCAGTCTGAAGGGTCTCGACCCAAAATGTCACCCACTCCTTCTCTCCAGAGATGCTGCCTGAGTTACTCCAGCATTTTGTGTCTATCTTCAGAGTAAATCTTAGCATTCAGTCTCTTCCTAAATAAAAGCTTTTTTGACGCTCTATCTACCTGAGATGCCACTTTCAATGTACCTGTACTCCTAGATCCCTCCGCTCTACAACACTCCCCACCGTTCACTGTGTTGGTTCTGCCCTTGCTAGTGCTCCAAAAATCTAACACCTCACAATTCTCTGTATTAAATTCCAAAAAGCATTCCTCAGCCCGCCTGCCCAATCAATCAAGATCCTGCTGCAATTTTTGACAACCATGTTCAATGTCTATTATACCACCCACTTTTGTGTCAATTGCAAACTTGCTAACCATGCCATGTACATGCTCATCCAAATCATTGATATAGATGACAAACATCAATGGACCCAGCACAGACCTTCAGTCCGAAAAAGAACCTTCCACCATCACCCTCTGCTTCCTTCCATTCAGCCAATTTTCTATCCATTCAGCTATCTCTCCTTGAATCCCATGGGGTCTAGCCTTCCAAAACCGCCTACTATGTGGAACCTTGTCAAATGCCTTACTAAAATCCATGTTTACAATGTCTACAGCTCTGTCTTCATCGACCTTTTCGGTCACATCCTCAAAAAAACTTGGATTCTGGGGACATAGCTTCCCACGCACAAAACCATGTTGAGTATCCCTAATCAGCCCTTGTCCATCTGTGCAGGTATATCCTATCCCTCAGAATACTTTCTGACCACAGATTTAGGCTCACTGGCCTGTAGTTCCTAGCCTTTACCCTGCAGCCCTTCTTGAAGGCACATTTGCCTCCCTCCAGTGTTCTGGCACCTCACCTATATTTAACGACTCTTAAATCTCAGCGAGGGCTCCTCCAATTTCCTCTCTAGTTTCCCACAGTATCCTCAGATATATCTGATCATCAAAACTTTAAAAATAATGTAAATTATATTACCTTTCCGTTTCTCATCTCTTGGTCAGGATCCTGCATTCAAATCAACGGGGTCATCTCTCCCACGACACAGGAATGGGGAGGGATGCACTCCCCAAACCGATGCTGCGCTGATCCTGTAACATGCCGCCCTACTGTTGGCCTTCAGGTGGAGTCAGGAGACAGAGCAAAATGACAGGCATAGTCTTACAGCACACAAATATGCCTTTCGGCCCATGATACTGCGTCGACCATCAAGCACATGAACCTTATAAGAATCCCATCGGCCATGTTCTATCACTCATGACCACTGACAACCACCTTCGGCACGAGCCACGGCCCAGCATGATCTGGTTCATTGCTGTCCTTTGAGCTTCAAATGTTGGTCTCCATGCCAAAATCCATTTCTTACCCAAGCCGAAATAATCAGGCAAAACGAAGTTCTTAAAATGAGCCTTGCCCCTGCACTGAGTATTGTTTCTGTTGATAGTCAATTTTACTTGTGTTGATGAAGAATGATCAGAAAAAACTAAATGAATGTTGTGGTTACTCTGTTCCCTGCAGTGTATTTGAGCCCCATATTTGAAAATAACTGAATGCTTTCCCACCAATTGAAGATAATGACCAGCTTTGTCCTACAAAATATTTGGTGAAGATTACACTTCCCTGCATTTCGAAATCAGTAGTTGAAGGAATAGTTAGGCCAAGTAGACCAGGGTTCGGCAACTTACGGCCCTTGGGCTGGATCCGGCCCGTAACCCGAAATCATCCAGCCCTGCAGGTGTATTTAAAAAAAATTAGTTTTCACGACCTGGGAACTGCAGCCAATCCCGGGGCATGCAGGCGATCTGGGAACAGCAGCCAGTCCAGGGGCACGCAGGCGACCTGGGCGCTACAGCTGAGGTATATAAAATTATGAGGGGTAGATAGGATGGATAGTTACCCATTTTCAAAGGGTGGAAATGTCAGAGACTTTAAGGTGAAAGGGGCAAAGTTTAAATGAGACGTGCATGCCAATTTTTTGTTACACTGTCTCTGGTGGATGGCTGGCATACAAGCTTTTAGCTCAGCACGTGGTAATGGAGGGATATGGATCATGCGCTGGCAGAGATTAGTTTATCTTGGTGTCACGTTCCACGCAGATATTATGAGCCGGAGGCCATATTCCTGTCCTGTACTTTTCTATGTTTTATATAATAAATTGAATGAGTGGATGAGGGCATGTAAGATGGAATATAATTGGGGAAAATTGTTCAGTTATTCACTTTGATGTGCAAAATAGAAAAAAAGAGAATTGTGAAAGAATGGGTGTTGTTGATGTTCAAAGGTTTGCTTGTGCAAAGCCAAAATACTTCAGAAAAGTAAATGGTATGGCTCTATTACAAGAGTAAAATAGTCGGAGCAATTGGGTACTTTAGAGCTGACCTGACCTGACATCTACCACTAAATTTGGAGACTTTCCACCCCTGCAATGGACAGACAACAACTGTGAATGGGGCAGGAGGGATGGTCTCTTAATAAAGAGGAAAGAAAGTTGGTACCTGTTGGTCTCGGACCCGATGAATTTGTACCAGTCTGGATAGGCCCCACGGATCAAGCCCTTCTGGGAATGGATCTCCTTACTCATGTTAATTCATTTTTGTTTTACCAAATACTGAAATGACAGAAGAATGTTTTACATAGCAAACATTTTATTTATTTCAAATTTAACTGCAACCTCACATATTAAACTAATTGTTCCAAAAAAAACTGGGTTTAATTACTATTTGAAATTAAGACATGCACAAAATAAAAAAGTTTTATGTGAGAACTAATTTCTATTGCATTGAAGATAAAATATTTTTCAGGGATTGCATTATAGAACATAAATACAGCACCTGATCAGGCCCTTTGACCTACAATGTCTGCACATAACATATATCCCGATCCAAAATTATTTTAAATGCCATTAACATATCTGCTTCAACCACCACTCCCAGCAGTGCATTCTAGGCACTCACCACTCAGTGTAAGACAACTTTTTCCAACACATTTCCTTCAAATTCAAATTTTCTCACTTTAAAGCTATGCCTCAAGTATTTGATTCTTCCCATCCAGGGAAGATTCCACCTATCTATGCCTCTCATGATATACTCTACATCTATGCCTCTCAATTTAATATATTAAATCAGAACACTTAAAATTCCCATCAAATCAAAAACTATTCCACCAGAGAAGGTTGCATTACACCCTGTGAAGAAGCAAATAATCACATGTGTTGCTGTCCAGGCTTATACCATTACACAGCTACCTTGATAGTGCAAATCTCTGGCTTTCATCAGTTAAAATATACAACAGGTCTGTTAATTGGATAAGTAATTTAAATAAAAATGATTTTAGTATTTGTACTTTCACTAATTTGATCAAGAACCATGAAATAACGGAAGGATATTTTACACAAGGAAACAAATTAATTTGTATTTATGTTTTCATTAACCTTTGGGTGGCAGCACTAAGATTAATTCAACCTGAAAGAAAACTTTTTATGAAACTTAAAAATATAGAATTTGTCCATCATTTTAGATTCATATCCAATGTGTGCTTTTTTTTTTAAAACTTAGAATTTACAATACTGAAACAGCCATCTGATCCAGGCTGGATTTTGGCACAAGCCATATCCAAAATAAAATATCTCTTTGCAGCCGATACTCTTGCTGGATTAGTTTAGAGATATAGCATGGAAACAGGTCCTTCGGCCCATGCCAACCATCGTACACCAGTTCTATCCTACACACTCGAGACAATTAACAGAAGCCAATTATCCTACAATGCTGCACGTCTTTGGATTGTGGGAGAAAACCCACGCAGCCACAGAGAGAACATACAAACTCCGTACAAACCGCACCAATAGTCAGGATCGAACCCGGGTCTCTGGCACTGTAAAGCAGCAGCTCTACTGCTTCGCCTCCCTATGATATCCTGATCCCATAAAATTAATAAAATTTTACAGTTGAGAAAACATTAAAACAAAGACAAATGACATTTAAATTCCTTTTAATTTTACTGGAAAATTATTCCATCTTAAATTTACAGGTAAAGTGTATGCCTGCTCTGGTCGCCATGTTATTTTGACAAATCAAAAAAATCTAGCAGCTTGCATCTTGAATTAAGTCCCTTACCGTTAACAGGTTTAGGTAAAAACATAAAGCATTTGTAGAAGAGACAAGAGAATAACTAATTTAAAACACATGCTGAACGGTTACAAATATATTCCACGAACATGACCATTTGAGTACTATAATGACTGTATGGGGAAATTTTCCATTTAATTTTGTTGTGAATCTATACTCAGAAAACTTGCTTTATTCATATTTCAGTAAATTGACCCATTTATTTTTCTCCTAATTTATTCATTGTCGTTTTCAACATTCTCCAAACTATGCCAA
Organism: Amblyraja radiata; assembly: GCF_010909765.2. Lineage (NCBI taxonomy): Eukaryota > Metazoa > Chordata > Chondrichthyes > Rajiformes > Rajidae > Amblyraja > Amblyraja radiata. The sequence continues at coordinate 34,575,502 of NC_045964.1, read as the reverse complement.
ATAGAAATTAGTCAAGTGTTTTTTTAAAAAGTGGAATTGTTAATGCGAGACTGGCACATTTTTTGAGATTCAATGTTTTAGTAAACGCTTTCTATTGTATAATCTTCATTAAAGCACTACCATCAAATAATTTCAGGGATTTTTAATCTGAAACTTGAAGCTATGTTGTTTAGATCTTTGCCTTAGAGAGTGAATAAATACTATCGGAGCGAAAGATCTTTCACCGTTCATGATGCTTGCCAATTAATTTGCCTAATCAATCTCTGTGAAATACTGCCACTGTTAATTTGTTACATGGACACCAAGTTTGTCCGATTCAACATCTATGACACTGTTACTGTCTATTTAACCATACAAATGCATCTATCCAGAGGGCGCTGAACTTATCTTAGTCGTAGAATAAAGATAAATTATTATTTGTAATATTTCATAGTGTCTTTTGATCCTAAAGCAAAGCAATTCAATGAAAGTAAATTCCAACTGCTTATAAGTTAACTGCAGATATCACTTACATTAACTGAAAATAGCAAATTGCTGTAATAATGGACAGTGGTTGATACAGTAGATCCACATATAGGGTTCAATCTCTTCTGAATTAGTACATTGAGACAATAATAAGCAATGATAATACCATATTGATTTTGTTTTAGTAACAGATGTATTACTCTGGACAAAAATAAAAAAGGACATTTCCTATAATTTGAATGAACACTTAAAATGGTTGCCAGCACAGCAGGAACTGGTATTACCACAATGATGCAAGGAATTCAGCAATGTTATAATTTAAAATATAATTAAGGAAAATGGATAACAAACTCTTAAGATTTGCTTCTCAAATGATTTATTGACTGTAATACATTGTAGACGATGTCAAAATCTCAAGTTTTCCAACCAGTTCCACTGAGCAAACAGAGCAATTGAATAATTTTCATTAACTAGGACCCAACCCTACACAAATTATACTACCAGCAGAACAGAATTGATTAACAATTCTCTGAAAGGAAATATGATATCTGATAACGAGTTGCAAATGTTATCAGTTTATGGATTAAAGCAAAATTAATGTTCTTCATACAGCCAGCTTCCCCAAGTTCCAATTCACACCATTCAGCTTATCAATATATTTTACATTAACTTTTAGGAAAAAACTTGCAACATTTAATGAAATTAACAAAATATCTACTGAAAGCAGAATCATTTTACATCAATTGTGTACCGATTTAAAAAAAACCTGGCTTTTAAAATAAAATATTTCTCATTTGTAATTTACACAATTAGAGCCAAAATAAACCAAACATGTTAGAGTACAAGATACCACAAGTAATATGAATACAAGTTTGACAAATTATATATGAACTGTGTGTAATTGGCAATACACAAAATATTTATTGCTGTGAGCAATATTTAACAGGTTGCCTGCTAGAATCACATTAAAATGAGTTAACAGAAATAAGTCATACTTAAAGTCATTTAATACACCATCTTTATTGCAAACACAACGTGAAAGCTGTATAATTGAAAATTATGGAAAGATTTACAATCTCTTATGAAAAATGACTTATGTACACCAGATATTCTTCTCCTCCATCCCAAAGAGGAAATGTATTTCTAAAAATGCATACGGTTAAGGTACAAGACCAACCAGAATTAAACACATGCATTACTTTCCAACAATTAAGGATATTATAAAATGTCTACATTTTATCCTTTAAATGAAACAAATGTAATGACAGGATAAAACTGCAGTAATTTTAAGCTCAGTTTCTTTTTTTCTCCTGAACTGATCCTTGTGCTGTTGGTCATTAAAATAAGTGGATTCTTCCCATACAAAGAACTACCACAGCTCTATTACCAGTAAACAGAAGGTGCAGTGGACACGTCTTTTACAGAGCACCTGGCAATTTTTCTTAAAACTACATTTTCAGAAGCAGTGCAAATGTTGGGAGGCTGCCATAATACAGCATATCCATCTACCCACCCACACAAAAATGTCAGGACACAAACACAATGACTTTCAAAACATCACAAATAAAAGGTCAAATCCAGTCAAACAGATGAGTGTTCTTTAACATTGTTGGCTGAGAAATATATTGGACTTCATTTTGTACAATTTCGTGTATACATAAACTCTTATTCACAACTGTCAAAAAGTTTGTGAAGAAAACAACTGAAGAATCCACAGAAACTGTCAAGATTTATTTTCTTTCATGCAGCAAGTGGAATGTATTTATTGCAGCCAGTTTATTTTGTACAGTAGATTTTAGAAATCATATTGATCTGCACATTTACACGTGTTTCCTTTGGATTGTGAGGAAATGAATGCTAGATTGATTTTAAAACCATGATGCTATTATAGTTTGCAAATGCCTAACCTTTTTAGGTTTTCCAGACATTAGAAACGAGACTTGAAATACCAGTTTAGTCAAAATGTCTTCTTGTAATATGGTCTGTTCCTATTTTGCTCATATAGCATCAAGTTGATCTGTCTGCATCTCCGACGGAAACTGTTGAGATGATGGCTGTGGCGGTGGTGGCAACGATGGCAGTGGTAATAATGGTTCTACCAACTGACCTGTACAAGGTGCCCCGGGAGGGGTAAATGTCTCTACAATATCCCCATTGTAAAAGAGGAACTGATATTGCTGAATAAATGTCTCAATTGTAGACTGATTGACTGCAGCGTTGGTAAGGGCATCTGGTCTCAAGAATGTAGGCCAAAAACAAATGGCAAGGTTATCTGCCACCATACGATTTATTTTGCTCTGCTGACTAACTCTGCAACATAACAAATGCACAAATAAAAGTAATTAGTTTCTTGATTAAACAGATAAACATTCAGATGGCATAACTAAAAGTTCAGCCTCAGATTTCCTGTTCAGACGTGTTTTTGCCTCATATACCATAAAATCAACAACAAATTGAAGGCATGCAACCGTACAAAAAAAAATCTACATCAGAATAAACCTTCTTTAGAAATCGTATTTAGATTTGATGACCATGAATATAGAAAGATTCACTTAGATTCTAACATGATTAAATCAAATATTCAAATTAATCAGTTAGCCTGAACTGGTTAGAATTGATAAAACTAACGAGGAACAGTGAACAACCCCTTATTAGGATGAAGGTGATGAAGTAATGCCAACTGCCCCCAAGGACCAATCAGCAAGAGACACATTCCAAGTGATTGATTTTGAGCCAGGAAGAAACATCGCGTAGAGTCTGGTAGCATAATTATCTTGTATGGTGCCTGTGCTGCTGGTTTTTTTTAGTCTTTTAGTTTGTCTTGGTGGATTTGTCTCCTTTTGTCTGGATATGTAATAACTGCAAGTTATGAATAAAGAAACCTTGAAACCTACCACCAGACTCTACATGATTAAAAAGTGAGTTCTAACAGGTGGAGTACTCGGCAGGATCGCTGGAAAGAAAACACAAAACATCAAATCCCTATCACCACCCTGAGAGGAAGGAGTCCTCTTTCTTAAAAGTCCTGAGTCATTGTACATCATGTATGTTTTTCCATGCAATCCCAAATCTGTCATGTTTGATATTCGACTCAAGGCCCCCTGATTTTGAGCGGTCTGAAATAATCTGGTAATTGTAATAATCAACTGACCTGGTTAATAGCCCTCCGGCTCGAGACCCTCTAGTTAACTATGGCTGACAACAATTACCAACAATGGGAGAGGGTCGGTGGGCCCTGCCTGAAGACTAGATTCTTGACAAATTAAAATAATTTTAATACAGGGTGCCACAGTGATGCAGCAGTAAAGTTGCAACGCCAGAGACCCGTGTTCGATCCTGACTACGGGTGCTGTCTGTATGCAGTTTGTACTTTCTCCCTTTGATCGTGTGGGTTTTCTCCAGGTGTTCCGGTTCCCTCCCACACTCCAAAGATGTACAAGTTTGTAGATTAATTGGCTTCTGCAAATTGTTCCTAGTGTGTTGGATAGTGCTAGTGTAAGTGGCGATCATTGGTCGGCACAGATCCAGTGGGCTGAAGGGCCTGTTTCCATGCTGTGAAGTAAATTTACAGAGTAACAACTCGACCTGAAATAAACACATGCAGAATTCAAGAAAAAGTATGGATTCTCCGAAGGACAATGGTCTTTGGAAGATTTTAAAAGGAACTGCAGAAAGACAACATGTTTAAACATCAAAAAACAAATTGCATGGTCCTTGGCAATAATGGTTAAAAAAAAAAATATGCTGGAATAACACAGGTCAGACAGCATCCCTGGAGAACATGGATAGATGCTGTTTCAGGTCGGGACACTTCTTTAAACCTGTTATAGAACATCTGCAGTTCCTTGTTTCTACAGTTATGGGAGAAGTTTGGCAAAGGCATATCATAATGGAAAGTTGTCAACGTGATCGGGAAGTGAAAGTCTCGGGACAGATAGCACGATACGTTGCAAAAGGAACCACGAATCTGAAAAATTAGAAACTGAGAATAGGAAACTAAAACATGAAATTAAAATTAACAAAAAAAAGAAAACGAGGAGGAGAATGGGACTAAACAGGGGTCACCAAGTTTGTACTCTGATTTGAAAATCTTACAACAAGAAACATTTGAAAATAGAGCTCAGATCTGCTGAATCTTCCAGCAGTAGCAACTTAAGTGAAGATGACACTCTTCACTAAAGCCCCTTGAATCCGAAACAAGTAAAGACCAAGTCTGAAAAAATGACTGCCGATTGTAGGAATTGCAAAGATTTATGCCACTTGTCCCCAAGCAAATGAAAGAGCTCTGAGATGCTGCAAACAAAACTAATGGAGTCCATCTCGTACCTCCAGTTCCCCCTCCCCCTAGCACTTGTTAGACAACTTTGAGGAAGTAAATAGCAGGATAGACATTTGAGAGTCAGTGGATGTTCTTTACTTGGATTTTCAGAAGGCCTTCAATAAGGTGCCACATGCGAGTTTGCTAAACAAGATGAAAGCCCATGGTATTAGCATGGATAGAAGGTTGGCTGAATGACAGAATGCAAAGAGTGGGAATAAAGAGTGGGGCCTTTTCTGGTTGGCTGCAAGTGACTAGTGGTGATCTGCAGGGGTCGGTGTTGGGGCCATTACTCTTCACATTGCATATCAATAATATGGATGGGAAATTGAAAGCTTTGTAGCCACGTTTACGGATGTTACGAAGATAGGTGGGCAGGTAGTGTGGAGGAAGCAGGGACCTTGTCGAAAGACTTCGACAGGTTGAGAGAGTGGGCAAAGTGGCAGATGGCTTGCAGCATAGCAAAGTGTGTAGTCATGCTAAATGGAAAGCGGATTCAAAGATCTGAGGTGCAAAGGGACTTGGGAGTGCTGGTGCAGGATTCCCAAAAGGTTAATTTGCACGTTGAATCAATAATAAGGAAGGCAAATGCAATGCTAGCATTTATTTCAAGAGAACAATAATATAAAAACAAGGATGTAAAAGATGCTGGTCAGACCACATTTGGAGTATTGTGAACTGTTTTTGGCCCTATATCTGTGGAGGGATGTGCTGGCATTTTAGTGGGTCCAGAGGTGGTTTACGAAAATGATCCCGGGGTTGACTGGGTTAACGAGCGTTCGTTGATGAGCGTTTGATGGCACGGGGCCAGTATTCACTGAAGTTTAGAAGGATGAGGGGTGACCTCATTGAAACTTACCAAATAGTGAAAGGCCTGGATAGAATGGATGTGGAGAGGATGTTTCCACTAGTGGGAGTTTAGGACCCGAGGATTCAGCCTTAGAATAAAAGAGCACACCTTTGGAAAGTAGGTGAGGAGCATTTTTTTTTTTAGTCAGAGAGGTGAATCTGTGGAATTCATTGCCACGGACACCTGTGGTGGCCGTTATCGGGTATTTTTAAAGAAGATATTGATAGATTTTGATTGGTATGGGTGTCGCAAGGGGGGGGGGGGGGGGGGGGGGGGGGGGGGGAGAAAGAAAGATCGATCAGCAATGATTGAATGGCGGAGCAGACTCAAAAAGCCGAATGACCTAATTCCGTTCCTTTGTCTTATGAACTTTGGGACAGACTATATGTAACAGTGAGGGTTGGCAGCCGACTTGAAGGCCTTCTTCAGGATGCAGAAGCAACTTGGGTGCTTTAGAACTGACCTGACATCTACTAAATTTGGAGACATTCCTCCCCTGGATGGACAGGCGACGACTGCCCATGGTGCAGGAGGACATGGTCTCTTAATAAAGAAAACAAAGCTGGTACCTGTTGGTCTCGGACCCCATGAATTAATAACACCGGTCTGGATAGGCCCCATGGATCAAGCCCTTCTGGGAATGGATCTCCTTACTCAGGTTAATTCATCTTTGTTTTGAAAATGGTCATGTGATATGGTCTATTAGAAGATTGAAAAGGAAGAATTACAGCACCACCCAATCTGAGCCAAAGATAAGAACAACTGTGGGCTTTTGCGAATGGAACCAGCAACATTCACGGTAACGCACTGCCATGTACTAAATAATACCCTATCAGCTATGCTTCTATTGTAGGAATCTTACCAGTGATTGAACAACTGGAAGAAAGACACACAGTTAAAACACACAGCGCCTCTAACAGTTCTGTGGCCAGCATGGAAATTGTACGGAACTGGGCGGTTTACCATTGACTATCGGAAGGCTATCGGAAGTATTGATCAAAAGGCTCTACTGGTCTCAGACCCCACCACGATATTTACTTCCTTAATGCCAGCACACCAATGGTTCTCAGTTATGGACATGATTAATGGGTTCTGGTCACTGCCACGAACACCAAAATTCTGTCCATGTTTCACTTTATGGAGAACCAGCAGCAATACCCCTGGACCCAACTCCCATAGGGATTCCACAACAGTCTAGTTTTCCAAATGGCCCTGCAAAGCCATTTGTAAAAACAGCCTCCGAAGCATTCAGCAATCATCCAGTTGGTGGACAATGTCTTATTGGCAGAAGAACACAAACAGGATCTTCGTTACCTGCTAAACCACCTCCATCAGGGGGACCTCAGGGTGAGCATTGACGAGCACAAATTACCCACAAAAAGGTTGTGTACTTGCAGAAAATTTCTCTGGGAAAGATGGAGCTCACCCCAAGACTGGACTACAACCATCCAGACCGCTAAACACCCACTACTGTCAAAGAGCTCAGATCCTCTTTAGGCTTGTGTAACTTTAACAGACAGTGGATTGACTCTTGCACACAGCTGGTCCAGTCACTGAATGATCATCTGAATGGAAAAAGGGACTATAAAGAGAAAATCACTCTCACCCAAGAGCAACAATTTTTTTTCAATTCTTAGAAGAAAGCTTTGTGTTTAGCATCAGCCCTGGGAATCCCCGACAACTGGAAACAGTTTACTCTTTTTGTCCACAAAAAAAAAAGAGGGATGCATCACAGCAATCCTGACACATGAACACAGGGATCAACAGACTCATCGGCTACTATTTGGAAAAATTTGAGCCTGTCGTACTCTAATTGAGAATCTGTTTACATGCAGTGCATGCAATGCACCATAATGGCCACTACTAACCTAATATTGGATCAAAAACTTAAGATGAAGTGCCCGCACTCTGTCCATGCCCAACAAGGAATAGTTTCCCAGGTGACTGCAGCCAGATGGACAACTGTTTTGGAAGCACCCAATCAAAAGGTCAGCCGTTAACCTTTTCACTAAGGCCATTTCTTGAGGAAGAAAGAGGAGAGGAAAAGATGGGCCATTGCTAGCCTACATGAGATCATGTCAAAGTGTTGTCTGTCCCCAGGAATGACAGCCCGAAATTCATTGAGGGCTCTGCCTGAGAAAGAGAGTGGAGAGGAAAAGCAACAAGACTGTGTGGAAATTTGAGGTAATAGAAGAATTAAGCCTTGCGGCAGAAACACTCACAGCAGAATCCTGACCTCATCCTTTTTATGAACTGCTCTCCCTTTGTTGATAACTGCATTAGGAAAGCAAGATTGGCCATAGCCAGCCTCCGTGAGATCATAGCAAAGGGTTATCTGTCCCCTGGAATGTCAGCCCAAAAGGCAGAGTTGAGGGCTCTGTCCGAAGCATGCCGAATAGCAGAGGGACAGTCAGCTAACATCTATATGGACTCCAGATATGCCTTTGGGGTGACCCATAAGTTTGGGCAGCTGTGGAGAAAGAGCATTTCTTACTGCCACTGGCATTCCATTCGGAACAGAAAAAACAGTTCAAGACAAGAAGTGGCAATTTTACAGTGCAAAGCCCAAATTAAAGAAGACACATGTAAGACACATGGGAATGCACTAGATGGCAAGACAGCTAAGGAAGAGACGTCAAAAGGCACAAACATTAGCAATGAACCACAAGTACACCCCGAATGCAAGTAATATGGAACGAGACCTACAGAAGACAGTGAATTAAAAAATAAAATTAGATACGGATTGAAGCAGGTACTAAGCCATGTGAGGATGCCATTTAGAGTCGGACACCAACAAGCTAGTCGCACCACAGCATTAATGTCATTCCTTGCCCAACAAATCCACTCGTGGGGACATCCCTCACCTCAGCATATGACAGCTTTTATTCCATAAAAGTAAGTGGTGATGAGGTTTTGGGAACCATGTTAACAGGTGGCCGACCGATGTGTGACCTGCCAGAAAAACAATTCGGGATCTTTAACCTCCATAAGGTCATAAGTGATAGGAGCAGAATTAGGACATTCAGCCGATCAATTCTACTCGGCCGTTCAATCATGGCTGATCTATCTCTCCCTCCAAACCCCATTCTCCAGCCTTCTCCCCATAATCCTTGACATCCGTACTAATCAAGATTCTATTTATCTATGCCTTAACATTCATTGACATGGCATCCACAAAGGATGCCACAGATTCACCACCCTCCGACTAAAGACATTTCTCCTCATCACCTTCTTAAAGGAACTTCATTTAATTCTGAGGCTATGACCTCTAGTTCGGGACTTTCCCGCTAGTGGAAACATCCACTCCATCCAAGCCTTTCACTATTCGATAAGTTTCACTAAGGTCCCCCCTCATTCTTCTAAATTCCAGCGAGTACAGGCCCAGCGTTGTCAAATGCTCATCATATGATAGCTCCAGCCGACCTATTCTAACACCAACAGGTTATTTCTCTCCCAAATGCCAGGGGTATATTGACATCATTGTTATCATTGACATATTCTCCCAGTGGGCGCAGGCTGTTGCAAACAAAAGAGCTACGTCCATCCAAACGTCAAGGCCATGAGCAAAGATTATATTTCTCAATGGGAGTTCCAAATCGTATTGACTCGGATCAAGGAACACACTTTGCTGATGCAGTTTGTTAACGGGCATACTACTAATTGAACATTACCTGGGACTTCCATTGCCCTCACCACGTGCAATATTTGGGTCAGGTGGAATGTAAAATTGGACCCCAAAATGAGAATTTAATGAAAACATCAAGGAGGAATGTCATGCCTCTTGCACTGCAATAGTCTTATGTACAGAGAACAGTACTGCACAGGAATGGGCCCTTCAGCCCACAATGTTTGTGCCAAGCATGATGCCTAGTTAAACTGATTTCAACTGCCTATATATGATCCAAACATCCCTCTATTCCCTGCACTTCCATGTGCCTATCTAAAAGGCTCAAACGCCACGGTCGTATCTGCCTTCACCACCACCCCTGGCATTGCATTCCATGCCCCCACCTCTCTCTGTGGGGGATTTTTTTTTTTTTTTTAAACTTGCTCCGTACATCTCCATTAAACTTTCCCACTCTCACTTTATAGTAATGCCGTCTAGTATTGGACATTTCCAGCCTGGGAAGAAAGGTTGTGATGGTCCACACTATCCATGCCTCAATTTTATATACTTACATATTAGGTCTCCCTTAATCTCCGACGTTCAGGAGAAAACAATCCAAGTCAATCCTCTCTCCCTGTAGCTGAAACTCTCTAATTAAAGCAGCATTCTGGGAATACTCCTCTGCACATTCTCTAAAGCCTCCATATCTTTCCCAAAATAGGGCAGCACACAATACTCTCAATGCGGCCTAACCAAAGTCCTAGAGAGCTGCATCATGACTTCCTGACTCCTGTATTCAATCCCCCTACAAATGAAGGCATGTATACCATACACCTTATACTCTCACCCAATTTACTTGTGCTGCCACTTTTAATAAGCTATGAACTTGGACTCAAAGATCCCTCTGCACTTCAATGCTGTTAAGAGTATTGCCATCAATAGTATACCACTCCCTCCTTGCATTCAACCTCCCAAAGTGCAGCACCTCACACTTGCTTGGATTAAATTCATAAGAGTTGTGTTCCATTGACCTTTATGCAATTCAGATTTTACGCGTCAGAATCACCTAAACCTAGGTAGAAACAAAGAATTCTTAATGCTGGTTAACACACAAAACAACACAAAGTACCGGAGTAATTCAGCAGATAAGGCAGCATCTTCTGGAGAACATTGACAGGTGACAGTATGGGTTAGAACCCTTCTTCAAACTGATTCATTCTGCTGAGTTACTCTAGAACTTTGTGTTGTTTCATCTTCAAACTAGTCACAGATGCCACTTGTCTGCACCAGTGAGCCCTTCTTCACCAGCCACCACACCGTCCGGTTGACGTGACTGTCGTTGCAGCTCACATTGTAGCCTCTGGTCATAAATGTCTTCTTCAGGCCGCCACCACCGACAGGACGCACTCAGTCACAGTTGGGCACCCTCCCCTCAGACCAGCTGCCTCTTCTTCCTGTCGACCGTCGCTTTGTCCGTTCGGCCTCTTCCTCTCCGGAGTCAAGGTGGAAGGTATCAGCGCAAGGGGGGAGGGGACAATGGTGGAAGGGGGCCACCAGAGTAGACAAAGTAACAGCCGACAGGTAGAACCAGCAGTTGGTGAGAGGGGAAGGACCCCCACAGTGACTGAGTGTATCCTGTTGGAGGCAGCAGCCTGAAGTGCCCCGTCAACTCGACAGTGCGGTAGCTGATAAGAAGAACTTGCTAGTGCACCTTGTGGAAGATACTGGCAACTCAGCTGAGAATTGTTCTCCACTACCTCCCTCGTTATCACGCGCCTTCCCAGTATCACACCAAAACTGAAGGAGAAGCGAACCCAGATGACATTTTTATATCTATATAAAGCGGATAAGGTCCATGCCATCCTCCCATTGTAATAAAACAGGTCATTCAGGAAACAGGGCCACCTATTGTGAATTGATCACGAAAGTACGAGTTTACATAACTCTCCTATTGCAAAAGTCAGAGAGTACCTGTATTTTAAACCTTGTCATGTCCAGTACTGGAACAAGTTTGTTTCCATTATTTCACAGTTAAATAATTTCATTTTCTGTGGAAGTTAAAACAACAAGCAATAAGAGGATAATGGCAAGTTTCAAGATACATGGCAGATTGGATGCCATATTTTTTTTTTTTTTTAAGGCTAGGGAGGAAGTGCAGCTTGGAAGGAATCATGAGTTATGGGGGACTGTGTCCAGAATATACTATCCTCTTGGGGTCTCTGCCCATTCAGTATTGGCACCCAAACAAATTATATAATTTGAGTTGGGGAAAAAAAAAAATTTGTTGTTGTGGAATAGAAAACAACCATTGGCACCTCAAAGGACTCAAGTTCGTGCTGAAGTAACAGATTCTCTGAGAGTACCTGCTATATAGATTACGGGCTTCTTGCATCCTGGTTGAGAGCCTAAAATCTAGATAGACATTATATGTTCATCTAAATCACAAATTAAACCAGTTCTGTCAATTGTAAAAAGAATAATGTCTTGGCATGCGAGGTAAGCTAATTCAGCCAGTGGCTTGGTTTTCTGCTTTGGCACTCAAGGCGAGAGGATAGTTCCCCTTGAATGGACTTCAAGCATGGATTTCAAACACCTCCTTGTCACACAATACCAACCATTAGGATTAACTCCTTTTCCAAATTTAGGCAAACTGACTTAACCTATTGGCAGATCCTCAATGTGATGAAATTGAATTGTTTTTGTTCTATATTCATTTAAACATTTATTACAAGATTTGTTACTTTCCTGAAAAAAAATCAAATTACACTTGAATATCTGCAACCATTCAAAACTACAGGCTCAAATTTAAAAAGGGATTGAATGCCTTATTGGATTGTATAAATGTACAGTATCTACAATACATAATGGAGCAGAATCTTGACATCCCATCACTACTACTTCCAAATGTGTTTTATTACAACCTCAGATGTTACCGCCTTCTCGTAGAAGAATTTTGTTATCTTGAAACGATTATATTTTTTTCAACTTGACAAGAAGAAAGTGGTCTTTATGGGCTTAACTAATTAACCAGCTTCAATAATTTAAATATTGTTTGGATGTTAAGTTCTGTATTGACTTTTAGTCTTAAATTGGGAGGCATCTTATGAACAGTTGTCTTATCCAGCAATAGATGGAGATTCTCATGAAAACCTCAATAAAACCTTAGCAGCCAAAATTACATGTAAAAGTGGACTGACTGTTACCACCAGTGGACAAATGATCCCAACCACTGGCTAGTTTTGGGCAGGAAAATGCAGTGAGGAGAGACAATAGACAATAGGTGCAGGAGTAGGCCATTCGGCCCTTCGAGCCAACACTGCCATTCAATGTGGTCATGGCTGATCATCCCCAATCAGTACCCCGTTCCTGCCTTCTCCCCATATCCCCTGACTCCGCTATTTTTAAGAGCCCTATCTAGCTCTCTCTTGAAAGCATCCAGAGAACCCGCCTCCACTGCCCTGAGGCAGAGAATTCCACAGACTCACCACTCTCTGTGAGAAAAAGTGTTTCCTCGTCTCAGTTCTAAATGGCTTACTCCTTATTCTTAAACTGTGGACGCTGGTTTTGGACTCCCCCAACATCAGGAACATGTTTCCTGCCTATGGCATGTCCTAACCCTTAACAATCTTATGTTTCAATGAGATCCCCTCTCACCCTTCTAAACTCCAGAGTGTACAAGCCCAGCTGCTCCATTCTCTCAGCATATGACAGTCCCGGGACTAACCTTGTAAACTTACGCTGCACTCCCCCAATAGCAAGAATGTCCTTCCTCAAATTAGGGGACCAAAACTGTACACAATACTCCAGGTGTGGTCTCACTAGGGCTCTGTACAACTGCAGAAGGACCTCTTTGCTCCTATATTAGATTCCTCTTGTTATAAAGGCCAACATGCCATTCGCTTTCTTCACTGCCTGCTGTACCTGCATGCTTACTTTCATAGACTGATGTACAAGGACCCCCAGATCCCGTTTTACTTCCCCTTTTCCCAACTTGATGCCATTTAGATATTAATCTGAGGGGATTAAAAGCACAAAATATGAATGCCCTACGGTCATTACAGTGTCCAGAGGAATACTCCTAATGTTTCTCATCCCCAAGTAAAACCCATATTTCAATACATTTACATGACCCTTTTCCAGCAAGGGATTCCAATAGCTTTCACTTAGCAGGGAACATCACTGCTGCCTCTCACAGTGCTATGTGTAAAATAAAAAAACTAGATCAAATGTAGAACAGTATATACATGTATATTACTGTGTATATATCACAGGATTGGGTCCTTCTGCCCACAATGTTTGTGCTAAACATGATACCAAGTTAAAGTGATCTCATCTGCCTGTACATGATCAATATCCCTCTATTCCCCGCACTTCCACGTGCCTATCTAAAACCCTCTTTTCTAGATTTCTAGCATTCGCAATTTTTTTCTTTTAATTTCAATAATCAGATAAATCTTGGAGAATGGTAGTAGTTTCATCTGATTCAATGTGCTCATAGACTATTGTTCAGTTCAGAGATTAAAGCACACAAATAAAGGCACAAGAGACTAGTTTCTGGAATCTGTACCGAAAAGGAAAGCAGCTGGAGAAACACAGTGGGTCACGCAGAATCTGTGAAGCAAAGTAATCATACAACCGTACAGTACAAGACAGGCCCCAAGGTATGTCCATATGCTTATCCAAAAGTCTTTTGAATGCCACTAACATATCGGCTCCAACCACCACCGAATCGTTCGAATAAAGCAGCACGTTCCAGGCACTCACCATCCTGTATGTAAAAATAAAACTTGCCCCGCACGTCTTCTTTAAACTTTGCCCCTTTTACCTTAAAGCTAGGTCCACCCCATATATCTTACCACTGGCTCCTCTTCTCCCCAATCTCATCAACTCCTTTCCTGTTGTTCCCATCTTCCACCCACCTCATTCAGTTCCATTCTTCACCTTTTCTTATCAGATTCCAGAATCTGCAGCCGATTGTTCTCCACATTAGTTTAGAGTTTAGAGATACAGGGCGGAAACAGGCCTTTCGGCCCACTGGGTCTGCGCCGACCGGTGATCCCCGCACATTAACACTATCCCACACCCACTAGGGACAATTTTTACATTTACCAAGCCAATTAACCTGCAAACCTGTACGTCTTTGAAGTGGAGGAGGAAACCGAAGATCTCGGAGAAAACCCATGCAGGTTACGGGGAGAACATACAAACTCCGTACAGACAGCACCCGTAGTTGGGATCGAACCCGGGTTTCTGCCGCTGCATTCGCTGTAAGGCAGCAACACCACCGTGACCGCCCGACTTAGTTTAGAGATACAGTGTGGAAACAGACACTTGTGCCCGAGTCGACTTTGACCATTGATTACTCATTCACACCGAGTTCTACATTATTCCACTTCTCATCCACTTCCCGCACACTTGGGGCAATTTTAGAAGCCAATTAACCCATAAACCCGCACGTCTTTGGGATGTGGGAGGAAACTGGAGCACAGAAGAAATCCAAACACCCACGTGAAACCCACACGATCAAAAGGAGAACATGCAAACTCCACACAGAGAGCACCTGACATCAGGATCTAAACCGGATCTCTGGCACTGAGAGGCAGCGGCTCTACCAGCTGTGCCAGACTGCTTATCATTTCCTTGCTTCTATTGCTGTCTCCTGCCTTTGTGGCCGTCTCCATTCTTCCCTCCCCACGATGACATCTGCCAATTAACCCCTCCTCACCTGTATCCACCTATTACTTGCTAGCTCTCACCCCACCCCTATTCTCACACTGCCTACTTCCCCTCTAGCCTTTCAGTCTAGATGATGCGTCGCCACTTAAAAATTCAACTGTCCATTTCCCTCCACAGATGCTGCCTGACCCAAATGAGTTCCTCCAGCTGCTTTGCTTTCTTCACTAAAGCATTTCAATTTGAGTTTACACTTTACTGCAGTGCCAAGCACACCCTGCACAAATGAAGGAGATATCCTTCTAATGAGATGAAAACACAAGACATTTTGTTCTATGGATGGATGTAAATGATCCTGTGGTTATAATATGAGCATTTTGCTCAGTAAGAGTCAACCAAAAATGCAAAGTGATTATTTGGACTGCTCATCATTATGCGCACAAATGCTTACATTACAATAATAACATTTTTTTTTTTTTTTTTTTTTAAAGAATCTGCTTTGGAATAAAGTGCCTGGGGATGTTCAGAGCTAGTCTGCATCTTTGCTGAACTACACACTTAACACCTCGTGCTCCAAAACCGCTGGAATATTTCCTGCCAACTGCCAAATTCTGTCACATTAGCCAACTATTCATCATCAAATCATAGACAAGATTGATCCAGAACACTGTGGAACTGTATCCTTGTTACATTATATTGTTTATGGGACAATTGTTCAGATCCTCCAATCAAATGTCTGATCAGTTCCATTATATGTCATAAGCCATGAGTCCATTGTCTTTACAATTTCTTTAAAAATATTTAATCTTAGGTTTATTTACACCTAGAATGTAACTGCAGAGACAATTCTTATCCTGCCCCAAAGATAAGGACACATTTTAAATCAGCAACACAGATAAATTACGTACTTGAAGGTTCGTATGTCAAAGGAAATTCTGACAACTATACTGCAAAATTTTACTTCTTGATCACTATTTCAGTAGATTTTTGACTTGCCTGTTGAGATGGGTAATGATATATTTGAAAACATCGTAGTTCACAACAGGAAACTTTTTCAACAATTCCTTAAAGGCATTCAGCTTTTCTGACATGTCAATCAGTCCTGCAAGATAAAAAATATTTGTTTCTTCCACCTTTACCATTTACTGCCTTTTTGCAACAAACAATAAATATCCAGACACATGGAACTGAACAAGAAACTGTAACTAGTTGTACCAACTAGCTGATTCTAGCGTCAAATTGTGAAAGTGCTTTGACATTTCAGGCAAAATGCAGGTTGTCACCCAGCAAGGCAGCTCTGTGCCATCTAGTACATTTACTCCAGCAATCTATGCACTAATTTATGTGCATGATGTGGATCGGGGAAATATCACAGGAACCTTCAATCATGCTAATATCCAGCCAATCCTGAATCTCAAGGCAAATTCTAAAATTCTTTACTGTCCAAGGAAACAAACAAAGGTGACAATGCTGCAATTAGTTAACTTAATATACTTAAAAGAGTAAATTTAAAAAAATAGTATGCTACTTACTGGTAGCTTCCAACAGTTCTGAATGTAAATTGTAAGGAATTAGTGGTTCAGGCAAATCAGAAAAGAAAGCTTTAAGGGCTCCTGCTACAGCATTAACAGTGACATCCATTGCGACAAGGTCAATATTGTGATCTAAAAGATAGTTAATAACAGAAGGTTATTATACGTAGTATCGTACATGGGTTAATTGGTAACAAAAATGCATATTTCTCATTATCATGTAACATATCAAATAAACATCTTCATGAAATGTACTGCAAGTTTAAAAAAGTACTTCCTGGAGACTGGAGTATGATCATCACTAGGCTGTGGGTTGAGCTAAGACAGGTGCCTAATTGAAAATTGAAACTGTCAATGTTCAAAAATACACAAATATAAATTAATAGATGGCATAATACAGAAATAGAAATCATATTGTCTACTCAGAAGTGCAACACAAAAAGGAACATACAGGAATCGAACACAATAACCTTCATATGAATTTGCCAAAGCACAACTGAATTATTATTTTTTGGCTCAGAATACTAAAATTAAAGAAAACAATTAAATAAGAACAAATAAATTCTAGTCATCCAAAATGAGTTATCTGCGTGACACCTGGTGTTGTACATAATATTTTTTTTAGCACTGAAACAAGCTCGCACATTGGCCTTTTAACAATGTACATAATTAAAGAAAGATGGCAATATCATAATTACTATAAACAGTCATTCCACTAATTTAGAATACACTACTAAATAGTAGTACCTTGATCAAACTGCCTTTGAATATTATCTTGATCAGTCCTGTTTCCACTTACACGATAAAGTCCTTCATTGTTCAAACCTAAAGTGCAAATAAAAGCTTGTCATAAGGGACCATATCAAAAGTCTTACTAAAATCCATGTATACAACATTCACCGCCCTACTTTCATCAATCTCCTTTGTCGTCTCCTCAAAAAACTCAAGCAAGTTAGTGAGACATGACCTGCCATGGACAAAGCCATGCAAACTTTACCTAATTAGCCCATTCTCTTCAAGTGACTAAATTACACGAATGCACAAGATGAAGATTACATACCAAAGGAATTAGGTTAGATTTCCAAGATAAAAATAATAAAAAGATAGTGGAAATGAAAACTTAGCCAGTGAAGCAGAAGGACCAATGATAATAGCTTGCAACCGACTTTTCAGGGGTTACATATGTACAAATTTGCTGGGGTGTATGCTTCGACAAACAAATTATTAATCTTAAATCTGACACTGATACTCTTTGAAGTTAACAAAACCTGAGGGTTACGTGGTGACAACAAATATTCAGAATTAAGCTATCAGCTGCTTTCAGCAGAAAGATTTAATGGCCTAAATATCTGGTTCCTATGAAGCCACCACAGTAATTTCACAAATCTGTGATTAGTTAGTGTGTGAGGAAACTTGGGGTTTTGCTTTCATATTCCAAAGACAAATTGGGTGGTAAGTAAACCTGCTGCCTCAATTCTTTTCATCAATCCCTCTGCTGTTCTACTATCTTTTCCTCCATTGTCTTCATCAATTTGTCCATTATTCTCATCCTAATAAGTTTAACACGTGAATAAATAGCTCAAGGTCAAAATTTGTAGAATATACCAAATTGGAGTGCTGAAACTAACACAGAAGAATGCAGTCAAACATATGACACGTTGAGCATTTATATGCATGATGTAAGAGCTGGTGGACCCCTTGTTGGTTCCTGGTGATCACATCTGCAGCAAGTGCTGGATGATCGAGGAACTCGGGCTCAAAGTTGATGACCTGGAGTCCGAGATTCAAACGCTGTGGCACATCAGCGAAGGGGAAAATTACCTGGACGCTGTGCTTCTGGAGAGAGTCACACCTGTGAGATTAACCGCTTCCAATTTGGTACGTGTTCAAGAGGAGGGTGTGACTGCAAGTGAAGCAGGAAGGGGGATAGAGGTAGAGGCAGTGCTAGAGGAAACTCAGCCTTTGAGGTTGTCAAGCAGGTCTGAGATTCTTACTTCCTGTGCAGACGAGTATGAGGGCTGAAGGAAGGATGAGCAGCTTAACCATGCCACCATGGATCAGTGAACTATTCAAGAGGGGAGAAGAGACAAGTAGTTGTCATTTGGGATAGTATAGTCGGGGGAATAGACACAATTGTCTGCCACAAGGATTGAGAGTTCCCAAGCCTTTAGTGTCTGCCTGGAGACCGAGTTTGGGACATCCCGTATGACTTTCAGAAGAAGTTAATTAAAAAACTGCAGATGCTGGCTATACCAAAGATGGGCACAAAATGTAACAGTGGACAGGGCAGCATCTTTGAAGAAAATAGACTGGCTGAGTTACTGCTTTTTGTGTCCATCTTCAGAGGAATTTGGAGTGGAAGAAATTGGCTCAAAGACTGGTGTGGGAATAATGGGTTTGGTTTCTTGGGCCACTGGCACCAGTACTGGGACAGGGGGGATCTGTTCTGTAAGGACGGACTTCACCTGAACGGTGCTGGGACTGGGGTCCTGGCAAATCATATAACTAGGGCAGTAGAGAGGTCTTTAAACTAAGTAGCAGGGGGGAGGTATCAAGGGGGGTAATAACGGCAGGGGTAGAGGAAATAGAGCAGGGTATCAGTGGGGAAGCGGAAAGTCAAAATGTGACAGGAGACAGAATGTGTGAAGATAAAGCTCTAGATGTAAAAGGGGCAAAAACGGAAAGGAAGGGTAGTAAAAATCATCTGAAAGTGCTTTATCTAAATGCACGGAGTATTCGTAATAAGATAAATGAATTAACGGTGCAATTAAGTATATATAGTTATGATATCGTGGCCATTACGGAGACATGGCTGCAAGGGGATCAGGACTGGGAGTTAAATATAGAGGGGTACTCGACAATTAGGAAAGATAGACAGGAAAGAAAGGGAGGAGGGGTGGCCCTTTTAATAAGGGAGGGAATAACGGCAATAGAGAGGAAGGATATTGCGTTGAAGGATCAGGATAGTGAAACAGCTTGGGTACAGATAGAGAATAACAAGGGGAAAAAAACACTAGTGGGTGTAATTTATAGACCTCCAAATAGCTGTGACGCTGTTAGTCAGAACATAAATCTGCAAATAGTTGACGCATGTAAAAAGGGAACTGCTGTAATCATGGGGGACTTCAATTTTCATATTAATTGGGCAAACCAAACTGGGCAGGGTAGACTAGAGGAAGAGTTTATAGAATGTATTAGAGACGGGTTCCTAGAACAGTATGTCACAGAACCGACAAGGGGGGAGGCAATCTTGGATCTGGTCCTGTGTAATGAAGCAGGATTAATTAAAAATGTCATAGTTAGGGACTCGTTGGGAACAAGTGACCACAATATGGTCGAATTCCATATTCAAATAGAAGGGGAGCAGGTTGAAACTCAGGCTAGGGTGCTTAGTCTAAATAAGGGGGATTATGAAGGTATGAGGACTGAGCTGATCAAAGTTGACTGGGATAGCAGACTCAAGAATAAGACGGTACATGAGCAGTGGTGTACGTTTAAGGGTCTACTGTATAACCTTCAAGAAAAATTTATTCCTATGAAGAAAAAAAGGGGTAAGGGTAAGAACAGTCAGCCATGGCTCAGTAAAACTATAAAGGATAGTATTCGGCTGAAGGCAAGGGCATATAAGGTAGCCAGAGATAGTGGGAGGGTAGAGGATTGGGAAGCATTTAAAGGTCAGCAAAAAATAACTAAGAGATTAATTAAGACGGGGAAAATAGACTATGAAAGGAATTTAGCAAACAACATAAAAACTAATAGTAAGAGTTTTTATAGCTATATAAAAAGAAAAAGGGTGGCTAAGGTGAACGTTGGTCCATTGGAGGGTGAGACTGGAGAGTTGTTGGTGGGGAACATGGAAATGGCAAAGGCATTAAACGAGTATTTTGTATCAGTCTTCACCATAGAAGACACAAAAAATATTCCAACGCTGGATAAACAGGGGGCGGTAGGAATGGAGGAGCTAAATACTATTAAGATCACCAAGGAGGTGGTATTAGGGAAATTAATGAGACTGAAGGAGGATAAATCCCCTGGGCCTGATGGATTACATCCAAGGGTCTTGAGGGAGATAGCGGTGGGGATTGTGGATGCATTGGTGATAATTTTCCAAAACTCCCTGGAGGCAGGAACGGTCCCAGTGGATTGGAAAATGGCCAATGTAACACCTATATTTAAAAAAGGAAGTAAACAGAAGGCGGGTAACTATAGACCGGTTAGTCTAACATCGGTGGTGGGTAAAATGTTAGAGACAATTATTAAAGAAACACTAACGGGGCACTTGGATAAACATGACTTCATCGGACAGAACCAGCATGGTTTTGTGAAGGGGAAGTCCTGTTTAACGAATCTGATCGAATTCTTTGAGGAAGTAACAACCCGGGTGGATAAAGGGGAACCGGTGGATGTGGTATACTTGGACTTCCAAAAGGCTTTTGACAAGGTGCCACATAAGAGACTATTGCTAAAAATAAAAAATTATGGGATTGGGGGTAATATATTAGCATGGGTAGAGGATTGGCTAACAAATAGGAAGCAGAGAGTGGGGATAAATGGTTCATACTCGGGATGGCAACCGGTAACTAGCGGGGTTCCGCAAGGGTCGGTGCTGGGACCCCAGTTGTTCACAATTTATATAAATGATTTGGAGGAGGGAACCAAGTGTAATATATCAAAATTTGCGGACGATACAAAAATGGGAGGAAAAGTAGGGGATGAGGAGGATAGGAAGAGTCTGCAAAAGGATATAGATAAGCTAGGTGAGTGGGCAACAACTTGGCAGATGAAGTTTAATACTAATAAATGTGAAGTTATTCACTTTGGGAAAAAAAATGATAGGGCAAGTTATTTTCTAAATGAGGAGGAGCTGCGTTGTAATGCAACGCAAAGGGATCTAGGGGTATTAGTACATGAATCACTAAAAGTTAGTATGCAGGTGCAGCAAGCTATCAGGAAGGCCAATGGAGTTTTGGCCTTTATTGCTAGGGGGATTGAGTATAAAAACACGGAGGTCTTGCTGCAGCTGTACACAGTATTAGTGAGACCACATTTGGAATACTGTGTACAGTTCTGGGGTCCATACTTAAGAAAGGATGTACTAGCCCTGGAGGCAGTGCAGCGAAGGTTTACAAGATTAATTCCTGCAATGAGGGGATTGACATATGAGGAAAGGTTAAGTAGGCTGGAACTCTACTCTTTGGAGTTTAGAAGAATGAGAGGCGATCTCATTGAAACATATAAGATCGTGAGGGGCCTTGATCGGGTGGATGCACCGAGGATGTTCCCAATGATCGGGGAAACTAGAACTAGGGGACATAGTTGCAGAATAAGGGGGGGCTCTTTTAAAACTGAGATGAGGAAGAACTTCTTCACCCAGAGGGTGGTTAATTTATGGAATTCACTGCCCCAGGGAGCAGTGGAAGCAGAAACTTTAAATATATTTAAGACTAAAATAGATGGTTTTTTAGCTGCCAAGGGGATAAGGGGCTACGGGGAGAGGGCAGGGATATGGACCTAGGTATGGTTAGTATAGTAAGACCTGAGTGATCTCCTGGACAAGTGTCGATCGCCTGGATTGGGGTCGGAGAGGAATTTCCCGGATTTTTTTCCCGAATTGGACCTGGGTTTTTATCCGGTTTTTTGCCTCCCCCAGGAGATCACGAGGTTTTTGGGGTGGAGAGGGGTGATAGCGGTATAAAGGGCAGGGTAGTGTCTTGTGTTCTGTGTCTTGTGTCTACTGTTTGTGGGTAAGTGTGTCTGTTTAGTGTTCAGCCATGAGCGAATGGCGGTGCGGGCTCGACGGACCTGGTGGTCTACTCTCGCACCTACTTTCTATGTTAAGGGAAAGATCCAGTTCTCGTGGTCCATGTGGGTACCAATGACATAGGTAGAACAAGGAAAGAGGTTTTGTTGAGATAATTTGAGAAGCCAAGGACTAGATTGAAAAACAGAACCAAAATGGATAGAAAATTGGCTTCTTGGAAGGAAGTGCAGTGATGGTAGAAAGTTGCTTTTCAGACTGGAGGCCTGTGACAAGGTTTGGTGCTGGGACCACTGATGTTTGTCATCTATATCAATGATTGGGATGAGAACATACATGACATGGTTAGCAAGTTTGCAGAAGACACAAAAGTGGTTGTTGAACTGTGCTGGTATCAGGGTTCATGCTGGTATTATGGCAAACCGCATAACTAGGGCAGTAGATTGTGCTTGAAATAAGGGTAGGGGGGCATCTCTACTGCCCTTGCATATTAGTATTTTACGTTAAATCTTTCCCCCATTACCTTGTGTCCCCTGGTTCTTGATTCCCTTACTCTGGGTAAAAGCCATCTTGGGGAACAGCTGCTAACCAGCAGCCGTCCGTTTAATTCACTTTTTTTTTTGTAGTTCTAGTGAGTCCTGTGTTTTGTTTGTGGGAGAAATAGACTTTTTAATGTGGAGGGAAGGGGGTAACTATATTTCTAGGTCCCTACCTGGTCGGTGAGGCAGCTTTTTCTCCGGGCTGCCCCGTCGACCCGTCCTCGTGGCCTACCAGTGGGCGTGGAGCGCCGTTTCCTGGCGGGGACTGCCCAGCACCTCGGCTTCGGTGGCGGCACAGCGCTGAAGCGCTATCGTGGAGCGGAGCGGGCGATGCCTTGCCTGGGTCGCCGCGCTGGAGCTCCGGTGAGCTGTGACCGCCGAGTTCAACACCTCCGGGCTGCGGGTCTGCGGAGCGGAGCGGAGCGGGCGGCGCCGACTTCAACATCGGGAGCCTGGGAGCTACAAACCGGCGGCCTTGTCGGCTTCGGAAGCTGCGGTCTCTCCGGTAAGGAAGCGGCCGTTCCAGGTGGCCCAGCCGCTGAGAGGACTCTCCCGACGCCGGGGCAACAGCACCCGGCGAGAACGGCCAGGAACATCGGGTCTCCGTAGAGGCAATAGTGGAGGCCTCAAAAGGCCTGACTTTGGGAGAACTGGGGATGGGGACTGGACATTGTGCCTTCCTCCACAGTGGTAACCATTGTGGCGGGATGTTTTTTGTGTGTAAGTGATTATTTTAGTTTGTGTCCAAGATGGCTGTTGGAAGGGAGAGTGTACGCTGGCGCGGTTTAGCTGCCGCTGCTCTCTCTTCACATTGTGTTTTTGATTTTTTTGTCTTTGGATCGAATTTTGTCTTTAATTTGTGTATTGGTGATGTCTTTATTATTTATTTTACTCCGATTATATGTTTTTTACTCTTGTTAAATTCTGTAAGGTGTCCTTGAGACTTTTGAAAGGCGCCCATAAATAAAATGTATTATTATTATTATTAATCACCCTATCCCATCCATCATCTAATACACCACTGTAAGATCGCCCCTCATTCTCCTTCGTTCCAAGGAATAAAGTCCGAGCCTGCCCAATGTCAAATCCTGGCAACATCTTCGTAAAACTTCAATGCACTATTTCCAGCTTAACGTCTGTCCTATAGCAGAGTGGCCAAAACTGAACACAGCCTCACCGACGTCTTGTACACCTGCAACACAACATCTCAACTTCTACACTACGGAGATAATTGTTTTTGGTGCTAAAAAAGAAAGGCTTAAAGTAACCCAACACCTTCACTCTCTGTCCCTGAAAACTTCAAACAAAGCCAGAAATCTTGGGGTCATTATGGATTCAGATTTAAATTTCGACAGTCACATCAAATCAGTAACAAAATCGGCCTACTATCACCTCAAAAACATAGCAAGATTAAGAGGACTCATGTCAGCTCAAGATTTAGAAAAACTTGTACATGCCTTTATTAATAGTAGGCTAGATTATTGCAACGGTCTCCTTGCAGGTCTTCCAAAAAAAACTGTCAGGCAGCTACAGCTTTTCAGAACGCTGTTGCTAGAGTTCTAACAAAGACCAAAAAATTTGAGCATATTACACCAATTCTTAAATCCTTACATTGGCTCCCTGTATGTCAGAGAATTGATTTTAAAATCCTGCTGCTCACCTATAAATCACTACATGGTTTAGGGCCAAAGTATATCACTGACATGCTTCCACTATATAAGCCTTCTAGACCGCTAAGATCTTCTGAAACCAATCTGCTAGTGATTCCCAGAGTAAATACAAAACATGGGAAAGCAGGATTTAGTTACTATGCAACAAATAGCTGGAATAAACTTCCTGAAGATTTAAGACTTGCCTCAACTTTGACCACTTTTAAAACAAGACTGAAAACTTTTATGTTTACTTTAGCTTTCAGCTAAATCTTAACTACATTGCACTTTTAACTTTTGCACTTTTTATAATGCATTTTTAATTTTGTTTTTCTTTTCTTTTAGTTCTTCTATTTTATTTCATTTTATTATTTCATTTATTGTATGACATGTTTTTATGTGAAGCACTTTGAGTCTGCCTCGTGTATGAAATGTGCTATATAAATAAAGTTGCCTTGCCTTGCCTTACACTCAATACCCTGATGATGGCCAATGTACTGAAAGACTTCTTAAATACCGATCTGCTTGCGACACCACTTTGAGGACCTATGCACCCACATTCCCAGATCTCTCTGCTCTAAAACACTCCATAGACTCTGCCATTCACTTGAACTCACACCTATCTGCATTAAGCCTTCTTAACCATTCCTCAGCCGACTTGCAAAACTGATTATCCTGCTATAATCATCTTCGCTATTTACGATACCACCCACTTTACTGTCATCTGCAAACTTAGTAATCACGCCTTCTACATTCTCTTCCAATAGACAATTGGTGCAGGAGTAGCCCTTTGAGCCAGCACCGCCATTCAATATGATCTTGGCTGATCATCCACAATCAGTACCCCGTTCCTGCCTTCTCGCCATATCCCCTGACTCCACTATCTTTAAGAGCTCTACCTAACTCTCTCTTGAAAGCATCCAGAGAATTGGCCTCCACTGACTTCTGAGGCAGAGAATTCCAGATTCACAACCTTCTGTGTGAAAAAGATTTTCCTCATCTCCATTCTAAATGGCTTACCCCTTATTCTTAAACTGTGGCCCCTGGTTCTGGACTCCCCCAACATCAGGAACATGTTTCCTGCCTCTAGCGGGTCCAAACCCTTAATAATCTTATATGTTTCAATAAGATTCCCTCTCATCCTTTTAAATTCCAGAGCATACAAG
Organism: Amblyraja radiata; assembly: GCF_010909765.2. Classification (NCBI taxonomy): domain Eukaryota; kingdom Metazoa; phylum Chordata; class Chondrichthyes; order Rajiformes; family Rajidae; genus Amblyraja; species Amblyraja radiata. The sequence goes on along the minus strand of NC_045964.1, from coordinate 34,549,945 downwards.
CCCAGCTACTCCATTCTATCGACAAATAACAGTCCTGTCATCCTGGGAATTAACCCTGTGAACTTGCATTGCACTCCCTCCATAGCACGAATGTCCTTCCTCAAATTTGCAGATCAAAACTGCACACAATACTCCAGATGCGGTCTCACTAGGGCCCTGTACAACTGCAGAAGGACCTCTTTGCTCCTATACTCAACTCCTCTTGTTATGAAGGCCAACATGCCATTCGCTTTCTTCACTGCCTGCTGTACCTGTATGCTTACTTTCAGTGACCACCAGATCTCGTTGTACTTCCCTTTTTCCCCAACTTGACACCATTCAGTAAATAATCTGCCGTCCTGTTTTTGCCACCAAAGTGGATAACCTCACATTTATTCACATTAAACTGCATTTGCCATGCATCTGCCCACTCACCCAACCTCTCCAAGTCACGCTGCATCCTCATAGCATCCTCCTCACAGTTCACACTGCCACCCAGCTGTGTGTCATCTGCAAATCTGCTAATGTTACTTTTAATCCCTTCATCTAAATCATTAATGTATATTGTAAATAGCTGCGGTCCCAGCACCTAACCTTGCAGTACCCCACTAGTCACCGCCTGCCATTCTTAATGGAACCCGTTTATCCCTACTCTTTGTTTCCTGTCTGCCAACCAATTTTCTATCCATGTCGATACCCTACCCCCAATACCATGTGCTCTAATTTTGCCCACTAATCTCCAATGTGGGACCTTATCAAATGCTTCCTGAAAGTCCAGGTACACTACATCCACTGGCTCTTCCTTGTCCATTTTCCTAGTTACATCCTCAAAAAATTCCAGAAGATTAGTTAAGCACGATTTCCCCTTCGTAAATCCATGCTCACTCGGATCGATCCTGTAACTGCTATCCAAATGTGCCGCTATTTCATCTTTTATAATTCTCCAGCAATTTCCCCACCAGGCTAACTGGTCTATAATTCCCTGTTTTCTTAAAAAGTGGGATAACATTAGCTACCCTCCAATCCACAGGATTGTTGATATAAACCTCCAATCCACATATTGTTGATATAAACCACAACCGCAATGAGCACACCTCGTGTCACAGGTTTCGCTTAATTTGGAGGTCTTCAGTCTAACAACTTTCTACAATCACCCTCTGCTTTGTTCCATGAAGCCAATTCTCTATACAGTCAGCAAGCAGTTCCTAGATACCATGCAATCTAACCTTATCAAATGTCTTGCTGAAATCCAATTAGACAATTTGATGGCTTTGCCCTCATCAACCTTGTTAGTTACCAACTTTGATCTATCCAACCTTTTTGGTTATTAACCAATTTCAGTGTGACAATAACCGAAATGTTTTCACCTGCTCAACTTTTATGTTGCCATGGGATTTGTGTGTTGAATGCTTCATTTCACCAATTTTCTAAATGATGGTATATCTAACAATATTACACTTTCTCATTGCTATGTTGGACAATGTCTGTATGATTTAATGTTGTCACTGAATGAATCCACAACCTTCAGTCAGAAGTGCACAATTAATTTAGGGATGCTCAAGACCATGAGGAAATCATATGCAAATTTCATTCTCAAAAGTAATCATTGCAAATTTGCTCAATGGCTCCTCCTCCTTCATCTCATCTCTTATGTACAGGTTCCTTGAGCCACACAACATTCAAAGATGATAAAAGTATTTCACAGTCCATCATAAAATTGGTCACAGCAAATGCACTAAGTTTTTGACAAAAAGCTGAAATGTGTCCTGCTACTGACATCTGTCTGTCGGTGAAATAAGAGGCATCGTAATCAAGTCAAAGTTACGTGCGCATTTGAAAACCTCCATCAATTTCCGCAATCTCTTTAAAACAATCACGTCTTCCTTTATTTTGCCAGAGACCTTAAATCCTGCATATTTCTGAAGATTAACATTCTTATTAAACTGCAATATGTGGAAGTGAACACATGGCTTCATCCTAGACTCAACAAAGTTTTAGTAATCTATTCTTTTCAATGTATTATTCGTGTTTTTAAACAGGTTCTTCAATTTGTGCTGTTATCTTTAAACAGTGGTGTGCGTGCAGTCTCAATGAACGCAATTCGTGCACCTACTTTACTTGTTAGTTCACGTGGCCCAATCCTAATCCTCTCTGAAAAAAGTAGTTCATTTCACAGTTTTGTTAAATCTCATCTACCATGTCTGCCGACCAAAACAGACCAGCATGTTACACTGCAATATCTACCAATATCTGAAAAATGAATAATTTGCCATTAACTTTCCTTCCTGTCCTTTAGCCAACATTACACTATCCCTTCAATCAGCTTTTATTTTGATATATCTAAAGCAAAATTCTGTACTGAGCTGAATTAAGAACTGTGAAGATTAAGTTGCACGGGTTTAATAGTGACAGTCATATGAATTCAGAACTTGCTTACTGATCGAAAACAGAGGGTTGTGGTGAAGGACAATAATCAGGCTGGAGTTACAAGAATCTATGCTGGGACCTCTGCTATGATATATCCTCACAGTTCGTAACCTCAGCATTCTTGGTGACATCTGCAAATTTACTAACCAACGTCCAAGTAATAAATAAATATATATATATATATGTTATATATAATAAAATGCCTTTTATTGTCATTCAAACAGGTTTGAACGAAATTTCATTCCTGCAGTCATGTCATTACAAAAAAAAAACCAAGACACACACTTAACACAAACATCCATCACAGTGAATCTCCAACACTCCAACTCCTCACTGTGATGGAAGGCAAAAGTCTTATCTCTTCCCTTTGTTCTTCTCCCACGGTCCAGCCGTTCAACTGCAGCTTCGAGGCGACTGGGGCTCACGATGTTAAAGCCCCCGGCGGGCGATGGTAAGTTCCGCGCCCGTTTAAGCCGCGCGGTTCCGGCGGGAGAAGTTGCCGTTGCAGGAGCTCCAAAAAGCGGTCTCCCACCGGGGACCTGCGAGCTCCCGATGTTCCAGTCCGGCTTGCGGCCGGAGCCTCCGAGGATCCGAAGTCGGGTTGCAGCCGCATGCCACCACAGTTCCCCCGCTCCGGTCGCCCACCTCCACGATGGCGAGTCGACAGGCTCCGCGACTGGAGCCCTCAGGTTGGTTCCGGTTGGAGGCCGCCGCCGGCACCACGATGTTAGGCCCAACGACACCGGAGACCCAAGAGGGAAAAAGTCGGGTCCCCGTACAGAGAAGAGATTAAACGCCCCCCCCCCCCCCCCCCCACATATACATACAGAGTTAAAAAATAGAACCAAAAACATACATCTAATGGGACAAAAATAAAAAAGACAGACGGACTGCAATCGAGCCGCTGCCGTTAGGCGCCGCCACACTCCAGTAGTAATATTATATTACTTGGACGTTGCCACAAGATTGCTGGGGTTACGAACTGTGAGGATACCCAGGGAATACAGTGGCATATAGATCAGCTATAGATATGGGTGGAGAAATGGAAGATGCAGTTTAATCCGAGCAAGTGTGAGGTGTTGCACTTTGGGAGGTCAAGTATTAAAGGGAAAATGTACAATTAATGGCATGACCCTTGACAGCATCGATGTACGGAGGGATTTTGGGGTCCAAATCCATAACTCCCCGAAAATGGCAACACAAGCAAACAGAATGCTAAAGAAGGACATGATACGCTTGGTTTCATATGTCATGGCATTGCATACAAGGAAGTCATGAAGCTGCTTAATCGGACTTTGGTTAGACTGCATTTGGAGTATGTCGTGCAGTTCAGGTCATCCCATCACAGGATGTGGAGACTTTGGAAATAGTGAAATATTTTGTTCTTCCACATAACCCTATCAGAGGAGGTTTATCAGAATAGGGGCTACTCGCTATCAGGAGAGATTGGACAGACATGCATTGTTCTCTCTCGAACTCCAGAGCTTTTGGGGAGAACTGACAAAAGTATATAAAATTATGAGGGGCACAGATAGGGTTGGCAGAACCTTTTTCCCAGGATGGAAAAATCAAATACTACAGGGCATAGCTTAAGGTGAGAGGGGCAAAGTTTAAAGGAGATAGGTGGGTCAATTATTTTAAAACAATAGACAATAGGTGCAGGAGTAGGCCATTCAGCCCTTCGTGCCAGCACCGCCGTTCACTGTGATCATCCACAGTCAGTACCCCGCTCCTGCCTTCTCCCCATATCCCTTGACTCCACTTTCTTTAAGAGCTCTATCTAACTCTCTCTTGAAAGCATCCAGAGAATTGGCCTCCACTGCCCTCTGAGGCAGGGAATACCACAGATTCACAACTCTATGGGTGAAAAAGTTTTTCTTCATCTCCGCTCTAATGCCCAACCCATTATTCTTAAACTGTGGCCCCTGGTTCTGGACTCCCCCAACATTAGAAATGTCTCCTGCCTCTAGCATGTCCAATCCCTTAATAATCTTATATGTTTCAATAAGATACCCTCTCATCCTTCTAAATTCCAGTGTATACAAGCCCAGTCGCTCTAATCTATCAACATATGACAGTCCAGCCATCCCGGGAATTAACCTTGTGAACCTACGCTGCACTCCCTCAATAGCAAGAATGTCCTTCCTCATATTTGGAGACCAAAACTGCACACAATACTCCAGGTGTGGTCTCACTAGGGCCCTGTACAACTGCAGAAGGCTATACTCAACTCCTCTTATTATGAAGGCCAACATGCCATTAGCTTTCTTCACTGCCTGTTATTTCATGGTTACTTTCAGTGACTGATGAACAAGGATCCCCAGATCTCTTTGTACTTCCCCTTTTCCCAACTTGACACTATTCAGATAATAATCTGCCTTCCTGTTTTTGCGACCAAAGAGGATAACCTCACATTTATCCACATTAAACTGCATCTGCCATGCATCTGCCCACTCACCCAACCTGTCCAAGTTACCCTGCATCCTCATAGCATCCTCCTCAGTTCACACTGCCACCCAGCTTTGTGCCATCTGCAAATTTGCTAATTTTACTTTTAATCCCTTCATCTAAATCATTAATGTATATTGTAAATAGCTGCGGTCCCAGCACCGAGCCTTGCGGTACCCCCACTTATCACTGCCTGGCATTCTGAAAGGGACCTGTTAATCCCTACTCAGTTTCCTGTCTGCCAACCAATTTTCTATCCATGTCAGTACCCTACCCCCAATACCATGTGTTCTAATTTTGCCCACTAATCTCCTATGTGGGACCTTATCAAATGCTTTCTGAAAGTCCAGGTACACTACATTCACTGACTCTCCCTTGTCCATTTTCCTAGTTACATCCTCAAAAAATTCCAGAAGATTAGTCAAGCACAATTTCCCCTTCGTAAATCCATGCTAACTTGGACCAATCCTGTTACTGCTATAAAAATGTGCCGCTATTTCATCTTTTATAATTAACTCCAATATCTACCCCACTACCAATGTCAGGCTAACTGGTCTATAACTACGTTTTCTCTCTCCCGCCTTTCTTAAAAAGTGGGATAACATTAGCTACCCTCCAATCAACAGGAACTGATCCTGAATCTATAGAACATTGGGAAATGATCATCAATGTGTCCACAATTTCTAGAGCCACTTCCTTAAGTACCCTGGGATGCAGACCATCAGGCCCTGGGGATTTATCAGCCTTCAGTCCCATCAGTCTACCCAACACCATTTCCTGCCTAATGTGAATTTCCTTCAGTTCCTCCATCACCCTAGGTCAGGGTGGGGAACCTTTTCATGTTGGAAGGCCGCATTAAATTAGCTGTAATCTAATAAGGCCGCATCCAAGAAACTTCAATTAGACTGTACATTATTTGTAAAAATCGGACTACTATGTACTAACTTCAAGAAAATGAAAACATTTTGTTAATTCTCAAGGTAACCAACCTTTTAATTACTTTGTTGCGACTGCTTTGTGGGAAAGCATGTGAATATTTGGTTGCAACATGGAGGTACGCAGTTTCAACTGATCTTCTAGATGGGTATCCGTCATTTGTGACCTTAAGAGCGTATTGATTTGGATTAGGTAGGAGAATGTAGACTCACAGCAATAAGTGCTTGAAAAGCAAGAAAGCATTTTTCGTGCATGTTGCCGAAGACATGGGTATTCTATTGCATTTTTCCATATTTCAATCGGATCTTTCTTAGCGTCAAATAAAGACTTTAAAATGTCATCTTCTGAGAGCTCAATCAATTACATCTTTAGTTCTTTAGGAGCCTAGCTTTGGGGATATCAACTAGGTGAGGTTGAAATGCTAATTTGAGTGTGATGTCATGATTCTCAGTCAGTGAACCTTTCATTGTATTCTTCAATTAATACAAATATAACAGCTGCGATTCTTCAAATGATTCGCATGAATCCTCCTACTCATCAATGACCTTCGCTAACTGGGGAAAATGTTCATCCGAAATTTCATTTTGAAGAGGAGTTTTGAAAAAAGATAGCTTACCTTGCAAAGAAACATTCAAGTCATTTTGCTTTGACATGATATCACACAGAAATGCAGTATTTCTACAGAAATCTTCTTTCTGATTCTGTTCTTCATGAAATTAAACTACCTGTTCTCGCAACGATAAAAATTTTGCTAACACCTGTCCCTGCGATAGCCAACGCACTTTACAATGATACAGCAAATCCACACTGAATGCCTCATCGTCCAACTGTAGCATATTACAAAACTGACGATGCCGTGTTGCATTTGCACAAATATAGTTAACCATACTTATAACTTGTTGCAAAGTGGCACTTAAAATAGTAGATTTAGCACAGAGATTTTGCTGATGTAAGATACAGTGAAAAGAAATGAGAGCATCTGGATCTGATACCTTTTTTATCTGTGCAATAAACCCTTCACATTTTCCTGTCATGGAAGGTGCACTAAATTAACTAAATCCAGTCCAACTGCACGACATTTATTTTGAAAGTTTTTGAAGAAATCTATTCCTTGTGTTCTGCCCGTAAGAGTGCCCAAAGTGAGTAACTCTTCGTACTAAAGAAAATCTTCTGTTATGGCTCGAAAATCTTCTGTTATGTTATGCCGTTGGGTCCCTCGGGTACATCCAACCTGTGTGACGTGTCCACGGGCCAGCTGCGGCCTGATGTTCCGGCGGCCTGGCGTGGTCGCGTGATCGATGTCATCCACGGGCTGGCTCACCTGTCTCTCTGGCCCACGGTTGCCATGGTGGCTGCGAGATTTATATGACACGGGCTGCGGAAGCAAGTCGGACGCTGGGCCCGGAGCGTGCATTCGTGCCAAACATCTAAGGTACATCGAAACATCCGTGAGCCGGTTCAAGATTCTGCGGTGCCACGCCGGCGGTTCAATCACATGCACGTGAACATCGTGGGGCCGCTGCCTCCGTCCCGGGGTGTTTCACACCTGCTGACGGTGGTGGACAGTTTTACACGATAGCCGGAGGCCATCTCGCTAATGGGCACTTCCGCCCAGTCGTGCGCTCATGCCCTTGTGGCTAATAGGGTGGCCCGCTTCGGGGTTCCTCTGGACATCACATCAGACCGGCGTGCCCAGTTCATTTCTGAACTGTGGTCCGTGATGGCCTGCCTGCTGGGGACGCAGCTCCACCATTCGGCAGCGTACCATCCCCAGTCGAATGGGTTCACAGGCCCCGAGTGGATGGACGAGTTGCCATGGGTCCGGTTGAGGATTCGGACTGCCCCCCCAAGGAGGATTTGTCATCATCCTCGGCAGAACTGGTGTATGGCGCTCCACTCACTGTCCCCGGGGAATTTGTCCCGGCCGCTTATGGGTCTCGGTAACCGCCGTCATCTGTGTTGGTGCACTTGTGGGAGAGGGTTGGCGCCCTATCTCCCGTCCCGACGTATGACTTTCTGCGCCATGACGCCCACAGGTCGCCCTTGCAGCGCCCTTATGAAGGTCCCTTTCGGGTGCTGCAGCATGGACACACGAAATTAGTCTTGGACATGAGGGGCTTGCAGGAAACTGTATCCGTGGCTTGTTTAAAACCAGCCCATCTGGACCTGAGCGAGCCAGTACAGGTGGCTCAACCTCCCCGTCGCCCCGGGTCCCCTTGAATTATTCCAGACCGGGCAAGTCCCCTGTGCGAGGGGACGTATCTACGCAATCCCGTCCGTTTCGGTGCCTCTGGTTCTGGGGGGGGGGGGGTAATGTGGCAGCACCTGGTGGTAAGCCACGGGCAGAGCGAACCCTCGGCTCTGGGGTGAGGAGTTAGGGGTCTCGGTGTGGGAGGCACAGGTCACGGGGTTGACCCTTAGGGGTATTTAAGGTCGGGCAACACCCATGCCCATTTGAGTAGCGAGCTGTATCTTACCGATTAAAAGACGTCTCAAGCACACAACTTGTGTCCGCTTAGTTTTTGGCTGGACTCCTGTGAGCCCCCTCTATAATACGTTAATTTTAAGATTAAAATAAAAATAATAAAAGACGAACAAAAACATAATAAAAATAAAAGGATTTGTTCTACAAAATTTGGATTCATTCAAAAGGCCGCACTTAATGGGGTAGAAGGCCGCATGCCGCATTAAGGCCGCAGGTTCCCCACCCCTGCCCTAGGTCGTCTGGCCACAGGTACATCCGGGAGAATGTTTATCTTCCTTGGTGAAGACAGATCCAAAGTAACTGTTCAACTCCTCTGCCATCTCCTTGTTCCACACAATAAATTCACCTGTTTCTTTCTTCAAGGGTCCAACTTTGGTCAACACATTTTTTCCTCTCTACATACCTAAAGAAGCTTTTACTATCCTCCTTTATATTCTTGGCTAGCTTACTTTCTCCCCGTATTGCCTTTAAAAGTTTCCCAATCCTCTGGCTTCCCGCTCATCTTTGCTATGTTATACTTCTCTTTTATGTTTATGCGGTCATTGACTTCCCTTGTCAGCCATGGTCACCCCTTACTCCCCATAGAATCTTTCTTCCTCTTATTGACAGGTAAAACCTACGGAATTTGAGAGAGAAGTTGCGATTTTGATGTTTCCTTCCTCTAAACCAGTGGTTGCATTTTCAGAATAGGAGATTGGTCATAACACCCTTAGACATAGAAGCAGAATTAGGCCATTCGGCCCACTGAGTCTACTCTGCCATTAGACCATGGCTGATCCATTTCTCCCTCTCAACTCAATCAGTTAGCATTTTGAAATTATTTGAATGCTCAAAAGTACTTCAATTTTTTAATACTTTATAAGACAAAGCTACAGCTCCATTTCCTTCTAATTCTCAATAGTACCCATCTATACAAGGCCAAAACATTTGCTGCAAAAGATTAATGCTCCAGCAACATCCTGCTTCAGTAGGCCCATGTGATCAGTCCAGGGGAAAGCAGGCAGGTACCTGACCAACAATTCAACTAAGAAGCCATTGGAAATTTAGCATTAAATAGGACTCTGACATATGTCAAAGTCTGGGTCAGTGCAATATAGTGGACAGAGCACAGCTCTCACAACTTTTTTTCTGTTTCCAGCCGGGCAACCTGGGCAGCTTTTTAGGTTGCCAATTGACAGTTTAGGTGGTCATTTAAGACAGCTTGCATGACGCGTGCGATAATGTGCTCAGACGAAGTGCGTAGCTACGTCGGAATTATGCTCAATGAAGCATTCACATATTATTTCTGCTTCAAATAAAGTCACAAACTAAACATATTCACCAATCAAGACATGATATATACCACAATGACATGCAGCAAAATCATAATACAGTATCTCAACTCTTTTTACGTTGCAATGAATGCAATTTCTATTATTTCTTTCCACTTCCAAACAAAAATGTGGTTGGATTATTCAGCGTATGATCAACCTCGGTTAGACCAAGTGCAGGCTTGGCGATCGCTTCACACAACACCTCCACTCAGTTCGCAATAACCAACCTGATCTCCCGCACTTCAACTCCCCCTCCCATTCCGAATCCGACCTTTCTGTCCTGGGCCTCCTCCATGGCCAGAGTGAGGCCCACCGTAAATTGGAAGAGCAGCACCGCATATTTCGCTGGGCAGTTTACACCCCAGCGGTATGAATATTGACCCCCAACTGCTTTCTCCTCCCCTCCCCAGCTCTCCCTCAACCCACTGTCTCCGCCTCTTCCTTTCTTCTTCCCGCCCCCACCCTCACATCAGTCTTAAGAAGGGTCTCGACCTGAAACGTCGCCTATTTCCTTCGCTCCACAGATGCTGCCTCACCCGCTGAGTTTCTCCAGCATTTTTGTCCACCCATTCACACGTTCTGTTGTCCCACTTTCCTCGCCCACTCCCTACACATTAGGAGTAATTTTACAGAGACAAGTTAACCTACAAAACCAATGTGTCTTTGGGATGTGGGAGGAAACCCACTCGCTTGCAGGGAGAATGTGCAAATTCAACACAGACACTGCCCGAGGACAGGATCGAACACAGATCTCTGGCGTGTGAGGCAGCAAGTCTACCAGCTGTGCCACTATATTTTGTTTTCCAACGCACAAAAAAAAATCATACGTTGATAACTTTGGTTACTAAAAAAAAAAGAAACTATCCATTTTCAGTCTTAAATCTCCAAGTGATGCTATGTCCCCCTTTACAGCTACTGTATGTTTTAATTCAGTTCAAGACTATGGGATAGTACATTGGACATAAAGTGCCAGAGACCCGGAATTGATCCTGAATATGGGTGCTGTCTGTATGGAATTTGCTCCTTTTCCCCTTGATCGCATGGGTTTTCTCTGGGTGTTCCTGGTTACCTTCCACATTCCAAAGGTGTGAAGGAACCTTTTTCAGACCCAACCCAAAACATAATGTTTTCCTTTCGTCCAGAGATTCTGTCTGACCTGTTGAGTTACTCCAGCTTTTTGTGTCTATCTTCAGTTTAAACCAGCATCTGCAGTTCTTTCCTACACACACACAATACTATACGATAGAACTTTATTAATCCCAGGAGGGAAATTGTGTGTGTGGGTATATATATTATACACACACACACATATATATATATACATTATATGCCATGTTTCCACGTTGTATCTTTAAATTAAACTAAAAACACTAAAACCAGAGGGAGTCTAAAGAAGGGTCTCTACCCAAAACGTCACCCAATTTCTTCTATCCAGAGACGCTGGCTGCTCCATGGAGTTCCCCCGCACAACTAAAGCATGGAATAGTCTTCAGTTACCCAACCAGACGCAATTAAATTTAAGGTAGCTCTTTATTCCCCCTAGAACCCTTTTTTGCTTAAGTCCAAGTCAAGAGTTAAGAGAGTTTTATTGACATGTGTCCCAGATAGGACAATGAAATTCTTGCTTGCTGCAGCACAACAGAATATGTAACCGTAATACTCAACAGGAGATAAAAGTTCAGTGTGTCTATATACCATAGACCATATATATATACACAATAAATAAACAGATAAAGTGCAAAAGGCTGTTATTGTTCAGAGTTTGGTGGTGAACACTCCATCACCTCCAGTTTAAATTCCATTTGGAATATTTTTGCAGGACCAGGAAACCAAGAAGCAAGAGTTACTCCAGGGAGTTACTCCAGCCCCAGGGAGTGATTCTGCGTTGGTTTTCAGCGGTCGCGGGGAGGGAAAAGTGCCCGGCGCCGACCAGTTGCCGTGGCAGTGCGCATGTGCAGGGCGGCCGATGATGTGCTGGCCGTGGTTGTGCGCATGTGCAGGAGGAGGATGTGCAGGCCGTGGCAGTGCGCATGTGCAAGGCGGCTGGCCGTGCCGGCGATTGAGGAGTGGCCGGAGAGCGGAGACCCGGACTGCGGGCGGAGACGGAGAATTTCAGAGAGAGAGAGAGAGAGATAGAGGGGGTCCCGCTCAGAGTTGAACGGCAGGTGTCCCCGGGTGCATGCCAAGCCGGGCAAAATGACACGGCTTTTAGGTTGCCTGGCGGGACTTTAGGTGGCCATTGGCACCCGGGCAACTGCTAATTTCGAGCCCTGCAGAGAAACTCCAGAGTGTAGCTTGTAAACTTCCCAGTAATGCACCACTCCTTTCCATTAAGAAAACTCGGACCAAAATGGCCTGGAAATTAGTTTCATCTCTCAGTCTCAATCTAATATGCCAATGTACTTTTAAACTTTACCTTTTGACGCAGCTCAGAGCTGTTGCCTCACAACAGAGACCAGGGTCTGATCCTGACCTCAGGTGCTGTCTGTGTGGAGTTTGCACGTTCTCCCGTGACTGCATGGATTCATGCCAGTTTCCACCCACATTGTCAGTTAATTGACTTCTAAATTGTCCTTTGTGTGTGAGGTGCAGATGAGAAAGTGGGATAAGATAGATTTAATGTGAACAGATGATCACTGGCGTGTGGACTCGGAGGGCCAAAGGGCCTTTTGCTATGCTGCATGTCAAAATACTAAACTAAACTTTTGCAGTTTAATTTCCATACATTGTGGTCATTTTAATGAAAAAGATAGAAATTAATTTGTTTTAATTAAACTATGCAGCACAAATTGATTTTATGTGTTGAAAAGCTGTCCAAGATTAGTTGTAAGTTTTACTATCATTTACACTGGATATCATTTACAAACACTTTGTAGGTGCCATGAGATTTCAGTTCCAGTATAATATGCATTCCTACCTGTCGATTCAATGTACTCCACACATCGTTCAATAAAAGCTGGTACAGGATTATCAGGAGTAACCACTTCTTCAAGGGGAACCCCAAAGTAATTACTCTCCCAATTTCTTCTTGCGGGTAGTGCAGGCCTCTGCCCCTTTGAAAGGTAATTCAATTATGTTTGCATATTTGCATTCAGTATAAATCAAAGTAGAATTTTACAAGCTTTCATTCTTAGCATTTATATTACTGTGGCACTACAACAATATTACTACTGGATAAGAAATTTCCAGACATTTATTGGGCTTTTCATATAAACAAATTTGAAGAATATGCAGAAATATTAGTCAAATCAGGCTGACATCAGCAGCTTTTCACTTTTAGATATAATAATAAATTTTATTTATGGGCGCCTTTCAAGAGTCTCAAGGACACCTTTGATGAGACTTTCAAGTCTCAAGGACACCTTAGATATGACCTTTAAGATCCAAAGACTTACATATTTAACATACTAATCAATCCTCAATTTTTTTTGGAAATAGTTAAAAACAATTTACAGAGAAATTACCAAACTATGCAATGAAATTAATATAAAAAGACTGACACAAAATAACATTTTGGTACCCAAATCAAAGTCAGACCATTTTTATGCTCCTAGAGGTGGTAGGACTGAAAAAACAGAACTCACTTTACCAAAAGGAATGTTCATACAAGTCCACTGGTAAAGCGATCCACAGTACAACATTGATTAACAGGCTTTGGATCTTTTTTTATAATTACTTCTTAAATATCAGACTGCTTTGCTTAATAAAACCAATTTAGAGTGCATTTCACTGATCATGAAAGTTAGTCATTTGGTTTGAATCAGAGCAGTCTGCAACTTAGAACAACTTGGTAACCAAAATACATTTCAAATTAAATACTTACCTTTTTGTTTGGCTTTTGTGGCTTTGGTTTTGCTGATTTCTTATCTTTCTTAGGCCTCCTTACATCATCAACTTCTGGATCAGAAGCAATAGCAGGGTTATCAATCCCTGCTTTCCCACAACTATCTGGGGACAGTAAAGGATCTTCCTCACTCCCACGATGGTTTTTTCCTTTCTTTGGCTTGCGTGAAGATGGCACAGTTTCATCGTCATAAGCATCAAAGCGTTCTCGCCTTCTATAGTATAATCTAGCCTTTCGAAATAGAGTCTTGGATTTGTATTTGTACTTTGAAGGCTTCCGTATTATTGGTTGCTTTGACAATCGATCAATTAAGCCATTTTCTTCTTCACCTTGAGAATTATTTCCTCCGGTCAAAGTTGACTTTTTTATGATCTTAGAAGTTTTTGAATCTTGGGGGATGGCATATATTTCATCGTCCACTCTAGGTTTTAACAAAGAATCTCTTGGGACTGAGTAATTGTCAGTTGGATCTAGGTCATCTGGATGGCCAAATGGTGCTCGATTGTTTCTCTTTGGATTCTTACCAATTACCTGTTCAATGGTTTTCACCAGATTTGGATCAAGTTTTCTCACATCATGCCTCGTAACAACAGGTTTGGGTTTGATGGGTGGAGGCACTTTATGGTTGTCATGATTAACAATTGGACTGCTATGAACTGGATATTCGGACCCTTCAAAATCTGATCGATGTTTGGAACGATCATTGGATGATGGAAGCAACTGCACCTCATCCCCAATAGGGCTGTATGGTGGGGGTGCTTCATTGTCATCTTCTGAATCAGGATAATAATTGCAAGCTGGAGAGCTTGCTCGAGGAGACATGGAAAAGTCCTCACTTGCATTAGTGGATTCTCTGGTACTGTCAAATACATATGAATTTTCAATGCAATTTTTCTTCTCCAGAACTTCACTGAAGAATGGTGTGAATACCTCAGTTTGTCTATGATATTGTGATAGAGAATAAATAGCAGTGAATTTTGCAGCTATCTCAGTCGCTATGTGCTCACCCTCAGTCATCAACTCTTTAATTGCTTCATTTTCAAAAAAATCAGCTTGACTATCAGTAACTGCCACAAGCTGGACTGGAATGACATCCTGCACTTCTGCCAAAAAAGCACGGAGCATTGCCATGGAGGCTTTTCTTTTTGCTGAATAAACCAGAATATACCCATGGACTAACTCATCCTTTCGTACACAAATAGATGAGTGGTATGAAAGTATTGAAATCTGGATTCTTTTACGCTTTTCACCAATGATTTTCTCAAGCAGTAGTGAATTATTGTGACCAGGCTGAGCAGCACTGCAAAACTGAGATTCCAAGAATGGCGAAAGAATTAAGTCAACATTGAATGGGTCCCCACACATGGCACACATTACAATTCTCAAGTCAGCTTCTGACAGATCTTTAATACTGGGCAAAGGACTAACAATATTCAAGTTGTTTTTCAACGCTTCCAGGAGTCCTCTAAGAGCTTGCTTTATTTGGAATTCATGAAATTTGCGAGTATAGGTTCCAGATGGTACATCAACAAATGGACATTGCAACTTATTGGCAAGTTGCTGTCCTTGAAGTCTTAAAATTGGCAAGTTCTTGCTACCAATGTCTCTCTGGTTTGCTAATATAACTGTAAATGAAAGATTGGCTGTAAACTTGCCTTTCCTATTTGGGGTAGTTTCACTTCTGATCCGTTCTATGCAATCTGCCATAGAACCAAGTGACTCTGTAGTGTTATAAACACAGAAATAGCCATGAGGTTGATGTACTGTTGTCAGACCAGATGATACAAAAGTGTTGAGATCCACTGGTTGAAGATCCAGTTCATAAATCTTACCATCCAAAGTGTACTCATCATCAGTACATTGCACTCTGATTTCATTGGCTAGTTCCTGTGCAAGCCCATCCCTGCCTAAGAGAACAAGGATAAGCTTATCAATATTGGCACAATCCTGATACATCTGTGGCCGATTGTTATCAAACTGTATTAGGCTGGTAGAAAGTAATTGTTCCACCTTTACGTCCATGCAATTATGACTACTCAGACATGTTTCTTTAGTTGGGTGGTAGACAAATCCTATGTGTTTTAATAGAAGAGATTCCCGATCTGGTGCAAGTTTTTGTAAAGCTCTATATCTTGGTTCTTCACTTAGAACTGTATTAATTTCATTCATTTTGGGTGTTGCATTGAGATCTAGATCATAAAAAAGTTCTGAATGTTCAAAAAGCATTTCCTGGAATTCCTCTTTTGCTTTTTCAACTATTTCTCGTTGATGTCCACTGTAAACCTCTCGACGATCAGCATCAATTATAAACTTGCAAGCTTCGTTGTCCATGACAAAACATAATACATCTTCCCAGGGCTTCCCAGGTGTTATGAACTGTACCTTTTCAAGGTGCTTCTTAAACCTTTCTTTCATTTCAAACCTTCGCCTCTCAGAAATCAAATGTTGCACGTGGTTATTATAAACCTTTTCTCCCTCCGATGTGCTGAGGAGGTCAAAGGGAAGTCTTTTATCATTCATATTATCAATGTGGTCAGTTTCATCCCAGGGTGTTTTTTCCAACACAACAAACCAGAGAGGAAAGTCAGGGCTCTGTTCCAAAATACTTTGAGCTTCTGACCAGTTCAACTTTTCAATCTCTTCAAGCTCAGGAAGAAGTATATTTAGAGCTTTTGGTAACAATGCGATATATTCCTCCCATCGCTTTCTAACATGTTCCTGTTTGAGCTGTTCTTTGTGCTTAGAAAATGTGTTTTTTGCCTTCTTCGTTCCCTCCAGCGTTACATACTCTTCATAATCAGGGTGATTTTTCAATTTATTACTAATCATTTTCCAATCTGCATGATAATCTTTTACAGCATGGACAATTAACTTTTCAAACTTGTCTGTTGCTGAAGCAACAAGTTGCCTTTGTTGCTTGTAAGCATCCAAATATGGAATAATCTTCGGCTTTCCCCGCGTTTTATCCAACAACTGAATTAAAGTAGCAAAGCACAAGTCCACATTCACATGAAACCGTGCTGAAGTTTCTATAACAGGAATGGTTTTTTTGTTGGTTGCAAAAGCCTGCACTTCACGCAGATAGTGATCGACACATTCATCACATTTTGTTGCTGCTATAACAACTGGTTTTTTTGTTTTAGCCAGCTGAGCTACAAGGTTATTTACAAACTTCAGCTGATCATCAAATTTCCTATTGCACCCTTTGCTCACATCAATGCACAAGAGGAAGCCATCGATGGTAAGCTTACCATCTGGCATCTGCTTCTGCTCAAAGTCTTGCTCCAAACCCAGCTGATCAGTGCAGATGTACATTAACTTTTCAGCTGATTGCAACCTTGATACAGCTGCTCGTTTTATATATAGTTGTAGGTTTGTGCTCCGATGAGGCAGAAATGTTTGGTCATCAATAAACTCAGTTTGTTCAATGACTTGTACTTTATATTCAGTTCCTTCCTCACTTGTGGGGTTTACGTCACCCCAGAACAGAAAATGGTCATTATTGACAACACGGCCTCCAAAATCAATCGTGCTGAGTACTGAGGTATGCTCTGGGTAATAATCATCAGCTTTTGGGTGCACATATCGATTGCACAAACAGGACTTTCCAACACCACTTGTACCTTTGTCCTTCTCTGTCCCTGATAATCCCACCACACTAATGCTGTATGTTGGGGGACGCAGTTCTTTGTTTTTTGCCATCATATTTTGTCAGTCATCCCTTTAGATTTGAACACAACATTGGAATGTGCTGCTTTATTTTGTAGTAAACTCACACATAAAGGGTCACTGCTTCGATTTGAGGCAATTCATACTGGTCCATTTCCATTGAAAATGCATTTTTCTTCTGAATTTTAGTTCTATCCATTGTTCCTCAACATTTAAGTTCTGTTTAAAACAAACAAAATCAGTTGAAAGGTTCAAATACTTAGAAAAAAATATCCCAAATATCAAATGGATCATTAACTGGTAACTTTCATTCAATTGTAACAAATACAAGTGAAGATGAACAGACAATCCAGGGAAAAGTTTGATCTACTTCAACAATCTACATGAAATTAATTAAATATTACATCAAGTACAAAATGCATAGCTGAAATTTGGAAGCGATAAGGAAATAGAACTTCATATAACATTATGAGGCATAATAGCGGAAAAGAAAATGTAGATTTATACCCAAAATACATAACAGCAGGTGATTGTTTAATTACTCAAAGGCAAATTACTCAATGTAATTGGGGAAATGTTAAAAACTAAAATATTTTATTAATGTTTGTTTTATCAGAATGTTTGAGGTGTTAACAAGTTGACTTAAATACAGTTCGTTTCATTACTTGGTAATGGCCACCTCATATGGTCCTTCAGTATTGGATTCTCGCAATATTTTCAGTTACGTAGTTATAATTTTTTCCTTTTAATTTTGCAATAAAATACATCACAAAAATTCATTCAAATTCTGTTTATCTGATAGATTCAGGTGGTCAAACATAAGAGGAAAGAAACGCTACATTTACGAAGTCTCAGGTTATAAATTACACGCACAGCTGCGGCAATTTCACCGCAGCCAAAACGTATGGATTGCCGAGCCTCACTCAGTGCGTTATGGCAGGTTTATAAAGTACTATTCTGTTGTACATACATTTATTATAAAATCTCACAGCATTCCATGGAACTTACTATGTCGGATTTGTGACTCAACGCGACCAATTAAAAAATTGAATTGAACATGGTACATAAATTAGCAGTGACAATTTCCAGAGCTTCCCTTTTCAAGACACTTTTAAAACACGCAAAAAAATCATTTAGCGAGTAATGGGCACTCCAATGTCATCTCCTACAGACATCTTCAAAGGATTTAATACCCTCCCCCACTCCGAGCAGAAATCCGGAATCTGTACATTTTATATACATGTATATATAAATACTTGTCGGAATCGAATAAACACCAATTCGGTTACATCATCACGCTGCCATTACATATTTTAGGAATTCGTTTAAAACTGGTTCCAGAACTGGTCAGGGAAAAATTAGCTCTCATGACCAACCACCATCTCCCCAAAATAAATTACCCCGCCTCCTCCCCTTCCAAAAGAACGAGAAATTATACAACAACAAAAATAATCACTGCCATTGAACAATCGCAGCGGTCGAAGAGCGAGGCTGAATGGAAGCCTGACGTTACATTCCCACTCGCTGGCCCGGGATCACCGTCGTTTCCATTGTATCCGGATTTTCCCCTTACCCAACATGGTCGCTGCCAAGCTGCGCTCCACTCCCCTCCGCGGCCTCCGCCGGCCCGGCCCGGCCCGGCCCGACTCCTTCCCCCGCCTTCTCGCACCGGGATTAACACAGCCTTTCGTTGTGACTGCAACTGACGTGGTCAGCCGCCACTGCCTCTACCATATTTTTTTCAGCTCTCCTCCTCCCATGGCACATTTCTCCTTCAAATATATTTTTGATGCTTCGATTTATTTTTTTTTGACCAAACGCCCGGCATCTGCAACACACAGCGCACGGAACAAGTTGCTCTCGCCCGCACTCCCCCCTTTCTTCTTTGCTCTTCCCGGCCGAGCGGCCAAACCAAAGTGGCGTATGAAGTGAAATGGCGGATACCGAACGGGCACAACTTTTCCAGCTATTTGGGCTCCTCCAGCAAACTCGTCTCGTCGCTCCCTCCCCCCGCGAACAACGACAGGAGGAGCAGCCGCGGCACCGCTGCAGTGACGGACACGACGCTCTTCCAACGGCAACCCGCCTCGCGCACATTCGCGACCCCACGCACGAGACGGGCACGATCCGCGAGACGTTCTTGCGCCTCACAACGGCCGTAACGGCGGGAGGTGCCGGCGATTGCAGGAAGAGCGGAAGCTGCGGCGCCTCCTCCCGCTCTCACCGCGCTCAGGGAGAGGAAGGGAGGCGGGCGCGATGGTGTAGGTGCGAGTCCGCGGGCCAGTGTTCAGGAGGATTCTTGCGGCGCACTCAAAAATGCGAGAAATCCTTCGAAGTCCGCCCCCATGGAGGAATGGCTCGAGGAATGTACGGGAGCCAAGGTACGGCTGTGCACGCCGTTACAAGCAAGAGAAAGATGGGGAGGCAGCTCCTTGGTGTTATTTTTAACAGTTGGTGATCCTCCTTTTTTTTGCCTGCCGTAGATTTGCAGACGTTACGTAGAAACAAGGAACTGCAGATGCTGGTTTACCAAATAAAAATCAAATAAAGTTTTGGAGCACCTAAGCGGGTCGGGCAGCATATGTGGAGAACATTAGTACGGATGTCAGGGGTTATGATGAGAAGGCTGGAGAATGGGATTAGGAGGGAGAGATAGATCAGCTATGATTGAATGGTGTAGATTTGGTGGGCCGAATGGCCTAATTCTTCTCCTATCACTTATGACCTGAATCGTCACCTATTCATTTTCTCCAGAGATGCTGTCTGACCCACTGAGTTACTCCAGCTATTTGTGTCTATAGGGGGGTTGCACGTAAGGTCATCTGGTCAAAGGGCGTGACGCACGGAGCAGCTCAATCTTCCTGGAGGACATGGCAGCCACCGGCATACGCTGTTAACACACGAAATGTGTACTTTCTTACCTGTTAAAAACTGCCGAAATGGTCAATTTTTGCATTGTAAATAATTGCATAGGGTGACTGAGCGCTCTGAGCCAAATGTTTTAGTATCTTTGCTCTGAACCCGAGCACCAAGGTGTAAGCTGTCGCCACATGCCAGGGTGTCGCCTGTATGATCGTGAGTAGTAGTCTCGGTCGCCCAAAGAATCGTAGCGTTTTCCTGGTCGCTGCTGGATTTAAAAATGTTCAAAACTTTTCGGCGACAGTTGGCTTGACGCCGATGGTTGTCGTCGGTGCTGACCGGTGAATTCCATTGGCGACTACCTACGTCAACCGGCGACAGGTACCGGCGACTGAATTGTCTTACCTTGTCGTAGCTTGTCACGGGTGGACGTAGGTTGTCGTAGGTGGACATCCTAATGGGTCGCCGGTTGTCGGTAGCTTGCCGCAGCTTGACGTCGAATAGGTGGTAGGTTGTTGTAGACATTGTTGTAGACCAGTCGTTCTTAACCTTTTTGGCATACACGAACAAAATACTGTATGTGGTATGTACCTTTGTTAGGTTCCTAAAAATGGGCTCAACAAATGGATATGTTATTTATGACTCCTTCATGTCCCCCGGTAAAGTCCCAAACGACACCCCATGGGGGTCCCAACCCCCAGGTTATGAACCACTGTCGTTGACATTGTCGTAGGGGGGTCCAGTCGCCGCTTTTTTGGCGACCTGCCACGACTATGACAGTCGCCGAAAAAATGGTCTAAGTGGGACAGGCCCATAAATGTTCATACCATTTGGTTGTAAGCTACCCAAGTGGAATATGAGGTATTGTTCCTCCAGTTTGTGTGGGGCCTCTCTCTGTCAACGGAAGAGCCCCTGGTCAGAAAGGTCAGTGGGAATGGGAAGAGGTGTTAAAATGGTAAGAAACCAGGAGATCCCATTATTTTTCACCCGCTCCTCCACCCCCCAGATGGAACAAGGATAGAGTTCACCTGGTCCTCACCTTTCACCCCACCTACCTCTGCAACCGACACGTCATTCTCCGACATTTCCGTCAACTCCAACGTCATCTCGCCACTAATCTATCCATCTTCGCACCTATCCATCCCTGTGGAGACTGCTCCCTCTGTAACTCCTTAGTTCACTCATCCCTCCCCACCCAAAACGCTCCTTCCCCAGGCAATAAACCGCAGGAGCTTTAACACCTATCCCTAACCTCCCCCCTTGCCTCTATCCAGGGATCCCAACAGTCCTTCCAGATGAGACAGGTTACACACGCACCTTGACTAATCTCAGAGTTTTACAGCGTGGAAACATCCCTCCAGCCCAACTTGCCCACACCGACCGACTTGTTTCATCTGTGTCTTTTTACATTACTGCACACAAAAATGTGACAATGGGGGTCAAATTTCAAATTCCTTCAAAAAAGTTTACAAGCATTTTATTGGGTTCATGACTAACATAGTATCAACAAAAATATAAGAAAAGATAACATGTTTAAGAAGGAACTGCAGATGCTGGAAAGTCGAAGGTAGACAAAAATGCTGGAGAAACTCAGCGGATGAGGCAGCATCTATGGAGCGAAGGAAATAGGCAACGTTTCTGGTCGAGACCCTTCTTGGCAAGTTTCCAAAAATGGCGTCCGAACACACAAATACATTTTGTGTAAAGGTTGTCGCGTGGTGTCCACCAGTGACTTGGTTGGCACAGTAAGTGCATGTATTTCTTATTCCTTTCTATGTTTATGAATACCACATGGAACAATAAAATTGCAAACACCGTTTCCACTTCATTCACCTGATCATGTAGAAGAATACTGCATCCATCTGAGTGGACACCGCAACGCGCGTTACACATCATACACACAAACGTACGTTGCGGTGGACACTCAGGGTTTTGTGTCCCAGAAAACTAGTTACATTGAGCTATATCGATGGCCAATGATTCGTCAGAACGTTTGATTTGGGCTGATTTTTTAGTAAGTAAAATGTCTCCGTAACGGTCGTTGCGGAGCTTCCCGAAGTTGACATGAAGGAATGAAGTTAGCGACTTGGTCCGTACGAAAGGAAAACAAGAGGCAGTGTGTTGCCAAATTGAAGATTGGCTCAGTTTCTTAGTTTTGATGACCAAATTATGTCCAAAAATTTTTTTTAATTGATTTTTAAAAGTCGGAAAATATATCGTAAGCGGTCATTGCGTTTTTGACACTATGGTGTTTTTGATATATTGGAAAACAAGAAAAAATAACGCGCCCAAAATTTGCTGCTACCGTAGGATACCTCGTTGGGTTTATGAAAAGCATTAGAGGTTTGGAGCCTCCGTGATTTAACTTACGGAGGTACCGACCCCGATAACGGTCGTTGTGACAATGGACACCAAGCACAACGACCGTTACGGGATTTTAACTGTACTGTATTATCTTTATGTTACTGTATTCTTCGCCTGGTATTGATGAAGATATTTCCCTCGATCATTATCAACACGTATGAAGGGCCATATGAAGCTTATTTATTAATAAAATGTTCATGACTAAATGTGGCAGAGTTTTTAATGTCACGTTTTTGGTGTCCAAATTTGTGGTAAAACAATGAAGATTTGTCTGTCACGACCACTACATTTTAGATATAGGAAAGAACTACAGATGCTGGTTTAAATCAAAGGTAGACACAAAATGCTGGAGTAACTCAGCGGGACAGGCAGCATCTCTGGAGAGATGGGTGGCGTTTCGGGTCGAGACCCTTCTTCAGACTAATTAGTCTGAAGAAAGGTCTCGACCCGAAACGTTGCCCATTCCTTCTCTCCAGAGATGCTGCCTGTCCCATACAATTTTAGATAACTGTAACTCTCCCCCTCTCTCTATTCCCCAAATATAACCCCCCCCCCCCCCCCTCCTGTGCTCACCTGAATTCAGACCTATATCTCCCCTTTCCCTTGCTCATTGGAGCGCAGGAGGATGAGGGTGATCTTATAGAGGTACAGAGAGAGATAATTTTCCCTCTAGCTTCAAAATTTGCCACTCTTCAATCCTTTTGTCACACACATTCTGTTTCTTCAAGACCAAAACAGCATACAATACTTCTGGTGCTGGTCTCACCAGGGCAGAATACAACTGCAGTAGGACCTCCTTGCTCCGATAAATGCTCTTGTTATGAAGGCCAACATGCCATTTGCTTTCTTCACTGCCTGCTCTACCTGCATGCTTACTTTCAGTGACCGACAAGGACATCCAGGTCTTGTTGCACCTCCCCTTTTCCTAATCTGACACCATTCAGATAATAATCTGCCTTCTTGTTCTTGCCACCAAAGTGGATAACCTCATATGTATCCACATCATACTGCATCTGCCATGCATCTGTCCACTCACCCAACCTATCCAAGTCACCCAGCAGCTTCATAGCATCCTCCTCGCAGCTCACACTGTCACCCAGCTTTGTATCATCCACAAACTTGGAGATGTTACATTTAATTCCTTTGATAAATCGTTAATATATATATAGTAAATAACTGGGGTCTTAGCACTGAGCCTTGCGGCACCCCACTAGTCACTGTCTGCCATTCTGAAAAGGACCCGTTAATTCCTACTCTTTGCTTCCTGTCTGCCAAACCTGTTCTCTATCCATGCCAATACCATGTACTCTAATTTTGCACACTAATCTCTTGCGTGAGACCTTGTCAAAGTCTTTTGGAAAGTCCAGATACACCTTATGCTCTGGCTCTCCCTTATCCATTCTAGTTGTTACATCTGTAAAATGTCTGAGAAGGAAAACAAAAAGATCAGATGGGAGGAAAAAAAGAGCAATTTAAAGTCAGATCACTTTTTTTATATCCCATCACCAATCCAAAAATAGAAATGTTTAAAAAAATCCCAAAGCTGAAGAAACAATATTGAAATGAAGAATATGGCGAAGAGCACACAGACCAAGTAAGCTAGATAATTTGCTCAAGTCCAATATCATAAGATTGCTGTGTGGAAATGAACTGCAGATGCTGGTTTAAACCAAAGATAGACACAAAAAGCTGGAGTAACTCAGCGGGGCAGGCAGCATCTCTGGAGAGAAGGAATGAGTGACGTTTCGGGTCGAAGTCTGAAGAAGGGTCCTGACCCGTAACGTCACCCATTCCTTGTCTGCAGAGATGCCTATCCCGCTGAGTTACCCCAGCTTTTTGTGTCTATCTTCATGTTACGATTGCACATTGATGTTTCCAGTTTCACATGTTAGGAATATTATTGGCCAATAAGATTAAGTGCCAGAACTTTTCATATCCACTGGAGCCATATAACAACAATTACATATTTTGTAATGCCTTTAGTATAGTCACTTAACGGTATAAACACAAAAGGTTATATGCAATAGCAAGGAAGAGATAGAAGAAGGGATAACAAAGCTTGTCATCTTTATTTTTGGAAGTACAGAAGATTTGAAAGTGATCTTTTTTCCAACAGCTTAGTTTAGAGATACAACACGGAAACAGACCCTTCTGCCCACCGGGTCTACGCCGACCAGTGATCACCCATAACATTAGCACTATCCGATATACCAGGGGAAATTTACAACTTTACAAAGTTAATTAACGTACAATCCTGAATGTCTTTGGAGTGTGAGAGGAAACCAGAGCACCCAGAGAAAACCCACATGGTTACAGGGAGAATGTACAAACTGCGGCCAGGACTCGTGGTCAGGATCGAACCAAGGTGCTGTAAGGCAGCAACTCTACCACACCGCCCCTTCAAATGAACAGGTGTATTTGGACAGGTACATGGATGGGATAGGAAAGATTCAGATGGATATGGGCCAAACATGGACAGGTGGGACCTCTGTAAATGGGGCATCTTGGTCAGCATGGACAGTTTGGCCCAAAGGGCTTGTTTCTGTGCTGTGTGACTGGATGCTTCTATTCAATCTCCCAAAGTACAACATCTCACACTTGATCGGGTTAAACACCTGCCATTTCTCTACCCATTTCTACAGATGATCTATATTCTGTTGTATCTTCTGACATTTCCCACTGTCTGCCGCTCCTCCAATTTTGGTGTCAGCAAACTTACCCACCAACCTATCTACATTTGCATCTAGGTCATTTACATATGTTACAACCAGCAGGTCCCAGCACAGAACTCCACTAGTCTCAGACCTTCAGCCAAAATATCTACCTTCCTCCACAACCCTATGTCTTTTATGAATAAGTCAGTTATAAATTCATACGACCAAGTTATTGTGAATCCCATACATCTTAAGCATCTGGATCAGCCTACCATGAGGGACCTTATCAAAAGCATTAGTAAAATCCTGACTATGGATGAAACGCTGGTCTGTATACATACAGCAGCACAGCTGCCGAGAATGTTTATCGCGAGTGATCTATGACTTGGGCAAGCGCAGTCGGAGTACCGAATTTGCTTATAGGGAGGTTTCACGGCAGTCGGGTCACGACCCATGACCCGTACTGTTGCTACGCTATTCCAAATGGAGTACACGCGATGAACTGCAGATAGGCACTTACCATTGTTTCCAGCGTAGCGGGCCCGTTAAAACCCGCCGAAATTGTCAATTTTTGCGCTATAAATAATTATGTTAATCTGGATAAGCGTGCAAGACATTTAGCCTACTTCAGAATTCCAAAAGTGAGGAGAAATGACTGTAGATAGAAGCGAGAGCTGAAGGGACAACAACAGCCAGAGTGCTTAGCGAACATTGGCCGTTTGCTCACTGCATTTCATCAACTAAGGCATTATTTGTGTTTTTTCTTGATTCCTTTGGCATCTAAAAAGTTTCAGAAGTGATAAATCTGGCTGTAAATTTTTTAAATCACCCATGGTTCTCAAGTGGGTTTTTACATACAAAATGAAAACGCATCTGAAGAAAATTTTACAGCCAGATTTATCACTTCTGAAACTTTTTAGATACCAAAGGAATCAAGAAAAAACACAAATAATGCCTTAGTTGATGAAATGCAGTGAGCAAACGCGATAATTCCCACTATTTTCAATTCCGATATCTGCACAGCCAATGTTTACCAAGCACTTTAGCTGCTGTTGTCCCTTCAGCTCTCGCTTCTCTTTACCTTAATTTCGCTTCACTTTTGGAATTCTAAAGGGTACATGTCTCCCACACTTACCCCGACTTCCACAATTATTTTCAGCGCAAAAATTCAACATTTTGGTGGTTTTTAACAGGTAGGAAAGTACGCGTTTCTTGCATTAATAACATATACCGGATGTTACGGATGTCCTCCAGATGGATTGAGCGGCTCCGTGCGTCAAGCCCTATGACCCAGTGGCCTTACGTGCAACCCCACTATTGGTCCGTTTGCAGCAAGCAGCATTCATTTCCATGAAACCTGCAATAATGTTCCAGGGTGAGGTGCTACAATCAAATAAATAACTTAAATCGATTCAGATTCAAGGGATACATCAGAAATGTAATTTTCCAACACGTTATTACTAACTGCATATCGTTAGAGGCTGATGTATGGAAAATAACACTACAGCTTTGGAAACACTGAATTAGTCTGTTTGCTTCAAGCCACATTCATTTCCATGAATCTTGCAATAACTTATCAGGGCAAGTTGCTACAATGAAATAAATCACTCCAATTGATTCAGCTTCATGGGATACATCAGAAAAGTTAGTTTCTAACACGTTAACTAACTATATGTTAGTTAGAGGCCAATGTATGGAAAATAACTCTAGATTTGGAAACTGAATTGGACCGATTCCTGCAAGCAGCATTCATTTGCTTGAAACGTGCAATAAACTTTCCAGGGTGAGGTGCTACAATCAAATAAATGACTTCAATCGACTCAGCTTCATGGGATACATCAGAAATGTGATTTTACAACACGTTATTGCTAACTGCATGTTGGAGGTTAATGTATGGAAAATAACATTACAGCTTTGGAATCACTTAATTTTCGGTTTGCATCAGGCAGCATTCCCTTCCATAAATTGTGTAGTAACTTTTCAAGGCAAGCTGCAACAATCAAATCGATCACTACAATCGATTCAGCTTCACGAGATACATCAGAAAAGTTAGTTTACCACTAATTAGATGCTAGTTAGAGGCCGATGTTTGGAAAACAACTAGAGATTTGGAAACTGAATTGGACTGTTTCCAGCAAGCAGCATTCACTTCTATGAATCTTGCAAGAACTTTTCAGAACTTTTCAGGTGTTACAAACAAAGAAACGACTCCAATCAATACAGCTTCATAAGATATCAGAAAAGTTAGTTTACAACACGTGATTACTAATTACATGTTAGAGGCCGTTGTATGGAAAATAACACTGCAGCTTCAGAATCACTGATTTGGTGTTTTTGCTGCAAGCAGCATTCACTTCCATGAATCTTGCAATATCTTTTCAGGGCAATACAAAACTGACTCCAATTAATTCAGCTTCATGAGATACATCAGAAGAGTTAGTTTACAATAAATCATTACTAACTACATGTTAGAGGCTGATGTATGGAAAGTAACCCTACAGCTTTGAAATCACTGAATTAGTCGGTTTGCATCAAGCAGCATTCCCTTCCATACATAGAGTCTTACAGCGTGGAAACAGGCCCTTTGGCCCAACTTGCCCATGCTGGCCAACGTGTCCCATCTACACTAGTCCCACCCATCTTGTAATAACTTTTCAGGTCAAGTTGCCACAATCAAATAAATGGCCACAGTCGATTCGGCTTCATGAGATACATTTTTGTACATATTATGGTATGAGAAGAACATCTTCATTGCTTTGTGGCCAAGCAAATTACGTGTATCAATTCTTATTAATATAAGCCTGATATACATAAATGATTTCATGTTTGTATTGGGTCAGCTTATAAACCATGCCATTATTGAGATATTAGTATTTGAAACAAGGAGATCAAATTAATATTGAAATCACCTCTTAGTGAGCAGAGAATCTGCAGAGCACACTGTGAAACACAGATTATTTGCGGTGTCCACAGACAGAAGTAAACTTATTCCATGCACTGGCTATGTTCTCTTCTTGCACAAGGTCCCTAGGGATCCTGAAACATATCATGCCATTCAGTTCCCAATGGTCTTTGTTCAGATGCTTTTACGGAGGTAGAATAACCACAAACCTCTGGTTTGAATTAAACAGATAAAATGGTGGAAATACTCAGCATCAGGTGGCATTTGTGGAGAGAGAGAGAAAGCAAGTCACATCAGAACTGGCTTCTGAATCCTTTAACCTGGTGATGGCACAAACATGAAGTTACCAGAATTGTAATTGCAGATGGAGACACAAACACTGCAGATGCTGAAGTCTGGAACAACAAAGAATCTGCTGCGCTGTGACTTTGTGTTTCCTCTGTAAACCAGCATCTGCAGTTCCTTGTTTCTCCAGTTTGCTGGAGGAGCTCAGTGGGTCGGACGGAATCTGTGGTTGAAAAGGAATATCTATAGTTCCAGCAACACTCCATTTTGACCCTGCCCTGACTTTATCTGCCTCTCTTTTTAGTTTTATTTACTCTTTGTCTGTCTCCATCCATCATCCATCTGCCTCTCCCTCCAGCCCTCCTCCTCCTCTACCTGGCTCAGTGTACCCTTCACCCTCAATCTGCCTCACACCACCAATTATCTCTCATTTATGCAGCGCCTCTCCCCCTCTCCCCTTTAGACTGGTTGGCTCCCCTCTCCAATCTCAGTCCTGATGCAGGATTTTGATTCCAAACCTTGACCATTTCTCTCCCCCCACTAATCCTGCTCGCCCTACTGAGTTCCTCGAGCAGACTATTGTTGCAAACTAGATGGAAGCACTAACGATCCAGAGACACGATTTGTATCCATACCAGCCTGTGGAAATTCATCATTTGTTAATGATTTAGAAAAACATATGTTAGTAATTAGCTCGATTTGGGCCACATTTAGAGTATTGTGGTCAGTTCAGGACACTATGTTATAGGAAAGATGTTGCCAAATTGGAAAGGGTGCAGAGAAGATTTACAAGGATTTTGCCAGGACGCGAGGTCCTGAGCTACAGGGCTACAGTTGAACTGGCTGGGACTGTATTCTCTGGAGTACAGGAGGATGAGGAATAATCTTATAGTATAAAAATCAAACGAGAAATAGATCGGGAAATGCACAAAGTCTCTTGCCCAGAGTAGGGGAATCAAAAACCAGAGGGCAAATATTTAAGGTGCAGGGAAAAGATTTAATACGAACCTGAAGGGTAACTTTTTCAAACAATGGGTGGTGGGTGTTTAGAACGAGCTGCCAGAGGAGGTAGTTGAGGCAGGGACTATCGCAACGTTTAAGAAACATTTCGTCAGGTACATGGATAGTATCCCTTGTAGATTGGCTTGTATCCCGGGTAAGGCTTTATTGTACTCGGATAAGGGGGAGAATGAGGGCCAGGGCAGTTTACTGTTCTGGATGTCAGATGTAGGAGGTCATGGAGTCTGAGTGCCCTCCAGACGTCCACATCTGCGCCAGGTGCATCGAGATGGGGCTCCTAAGGGACCGTGTTAGGAACCTGGAGCAGCAACTCGATGACCTCTGTCTGCTCAGGGTGAGCGAGGAGGTCACAGATAGGAGTTACAGGGAGGTGGTCACTCCAAGACCACGGGAGACAGAAAACTGGGTCACAGTTAGGAAGGGCAATGGGCAGAGGCAGGGACTGGTGAGTACCCCGGTGGCTGTACAGCTTGAAAATAAGTACTCATGTTTGAGTAAGGGTGGGGGAGACAGCCTACCTGGGGGCAGCGACAGCGGCCGGGCCTCTGGCACAAAGACCGGTCCTGTTGCTCAGAAGGGTAAGGAAAAGAAGAGGAG
This sequence comes from Amblyraja radiata, assembly GCF_010909765.2. NCBI lineage: Eukaryota > Metazoa > Chordata > Chondrichthyes > Rajiformes > Rajidae > Amblyraja > Amblyraja radiata. The sequence continues at coordinate 34,520,163 of NC_045964.1, read as the reverse complement.
GGCAATTGTAATAGGGGACTCTATAGTCAGGGGGTCGGATAGGCGATTCTGTGGACGCAGACAGGAGACCCGGTTGGTAGTTTGCCTCCCTGGTGCCAGGGTCAGGGATGTGTCTGAACGTGTCCAGGAAATCCTGAAATGGGAGGGAGAGGAGCCTGAGGTTGTGGTACATATAGGTACCAACGACATAGGTAAAAAAAGAGAAGAGGTCCTGAAAGAAGAATTTAGGGAGTTAGGTAGAGAGTTAAGGAGAAGGACTGCAAAGGTAACAATCTCAGGATTACTGCCTGTGCCACGCGACAGTGAGAGTAGGAATGGAGCGAGGTGGAGGATAAATGAGTGGATGAGGGACTGGTGCAGTGGGTATGGATTCAAGTTTCTGGATCATTGGGACCTCTTTTGGGGAAGATGCGACCTGTACAGAAAGGGCGGGTTGCACTTGAACTCGAGGGGGACCAATATCCTGGCGGGGAGATTTGCAAAGGCTACTGGGGAGACTTTAAACTAGTATGGTTGGGGGGAGGGACTCAAATTGGGAAAGCTAGCAGTCAGTGTGTGAGGCAGGAGGCAGAGAATGGTAGCACTCTGACCCAAAATGTAGGGGAGAGAGAAGAAAAAGACAATAAACAGAGAATAAGAGAGGGTAGGTTTCTTAAATGTGTATATTTTAATGCTCGGAGCATTGTAAGAAAGGTGGATGAACTTAGAGCCTGGATTGACACCTGGAAGTATGATGTTGTGGCGATCAGTGAAACATGGTTGCAAGAGGGCTGTGATTGGAAACTAAATATTCCAGGATTTCGTTGCTTCAGGTGTGATAGAATTGGAGGGGCAAGAGGTGGAGGTATTGCATTGCTTATCAGGGAAGATATTACAGCTGTGCTTTGGCAGGATAGATTAGAGGGCTCGTCTAGGGAGGCTATTTGGGTGGAACTGAGAAATGGGAAAGGGGTAGCAACACTTATAGGGGTGTATTATAGACCGCCAAATGGGGAGCGAGAATTGGAAGAGCAAATATGTAAGGAGATTGCAGATATTAGTAGTAAGCACAAGGTAGTGATTGTGGGAGATTTCAATTTTCCACACATAGACTGGGAAACACATTCTGTAAATGGGCTGGATGGGTTGGAGTTTGTAAAATGTGTGCAGGATAGTTTTTTGCAGCAATACATAGAAGTACCTACTAGAGAAGGGGCGGTGCTGGACCTCCTGTTAGGAAATGAGACGGGTCAGGTGGCAAAGGTATGCGTTGGGGAACAGTTCGGGACCAGTGATCACAATACCATTAGTTTCAATATGATTATGGAGAGGGTCAGAACTGGACCTAGGGTTGAGATTTTTGATTGGAGAAAGGCTAACTGAGGAGATGCGAAAGGATTTAAAAGGAGTAAATTGGGACAGTTTGTTTTATGGGAAAGATGTGGAAGAGAAATGGAGGACATTTAAAGGTGAAATTTTAAGTACAGAATCTTTATGTCCCTGTTCGGTTGAAAGGAAATAGTAAAAATTGGAAAGAGCCATGGTTTTCAAGAGAAATTGGACACTTGGTTCGGAAAAAAAGAGAGATCTACAATAATTATAGGCAGCATGGAGTAAATGAGGTGCTTTAGGAGTATAAAGAATGTAAAAAGAATCTTAAGAAAGAAATTAGAAAAGCTAAAAGAAGATATGAGGTTGCTTTGGCAAGTAAGGTGAAAGTAAATCCAAAGGGTTTCTACAGATATATTAATAGCAAAGGGATAACGAGGGATAAAATTGGTCCATTAGAGAGTCAGAGTGGACAGCTATCTGCAGAGCCAAAAGAGATGGGGGAGATATTGAACAATTTCTTTTCTTCGGTATTCACCAAGGAGAAGGATATTGAATTATGTGAGGTAAGGGAAACAAGTAGAGTAGCTATGGAAACTATGAGATTCAAAGAAGAGGAAGTACTGACACTTTTGAGAAATATAAAAGTGGATCAGTCTCCAGGTCCGGACAGGATATTCCCTAGGACATTGAGGGAAGTTAGTGTAGAAATAGCAGGGGCTATGACAGAAATATTTCAAATGTCATTAGAAACGGGAATAGTGCCGGAGGATTGGCGTACTGCGCATGTTGTTCCATTGTTTAAAAAGGGGTCTAAGAGTAAACCTAGCAATTATAGACCTGTTAGTTTGACGTCAGTGGTGGGCAAATTAATGGAAAGGATACTTAGAGATAATATATATAAGCATCTGGATAAACAGGGTCTGATTAGGAACAGTCAACATGGATTTGTGCCTGGAAGGTCATGTTTGACTAATCTTGAATTTTTTGAAGAGGTTACTCGGGAAATTGATGAGGGTAAAGCAGTGGATGTTGTATATATGGACTTCAGTAAGGCCTTTGACAAGGTTCCTCATGGAAGGTTGGTTAAGAAGGTTCAATTGTTGGGTATTAATGGTGGAGTAGCAAGATGGATTCAACAGTGGCTGAATGGGAGATGCCAGAGAGTAATGGTGGATGGTTGTTTGTCAGGTTGGAGGCCAGTGACTAGTGGGGTGCCACAGGGATCTGTGTTGGGTCCACTGTTGTTTGTCATGTACATCAATGATCTGGATGATGGTGTGGTAAATTGGATTAGTAAGTATGCAGATGATACTAAGATAGGTGGGGTTGTGGATAATGAAGTAGATTTTCAAAGTCTACAGAGAGATTTATGCCAGTTGGAAGAGTGGGCTGAAAGATGGCAGATGGAGTTTAATGCTGATAAGTGTGAGGTGCTACAGGACAAATGCCTGATTTGGCAGGACAAATCAAAATAGGACGTACATGGTAAATGGTAGGGAATGGAAGAATGCAGGTGAACAGAGGGATCTGGGAATAACTGTGCACAGTTCCCTGAAAGTGGAATCTCATGTAGATAGGGTGGTAAAGAAAGTTTTTGGTGTGCTGGCCTTTATAAATCAGAGCATTGAATATAGAAGTTGGGATGTAATGTTAAAATTGTACAAGGCATTGGTGAGGCCAATTCTGGAGTATGGTGTACAATTTTGGTCGCCTAATTATAGGAAGGATGTCAACAAAATAGAGCGAGTACAGAGGAGATTTACTAGAATGTTGCCTGGGTTTCAGCAACTAAGTTACAGAGAAAGGTTGAACAAGTTAGGGCTTTATTCTTTGGAGCGCAGAAGGTTAAGGGGGGACTTGATAGAGGTCTTTAAAATGATGAGAGGGATAGACAGAGTTGACGTGGATAAGCTTTTCCCACTGAGAGTAGGGAAGATTCAAACAAGGGGACATGACTTGAGAATTAAGGGACAGAAGTTTAGGGGTAACATGAGGGGGAACTTCTTTACTCAGAGAGTGGTGGCTGTGTGGAATGAGCTTCCAGTGAAGGTGGTGGAGGCAGGTTCGTTTTTATCATTTAAAAATAAATTGGATAGTTATATGGACGGGAAAGGAATGGAGGGTTATGGTGTGAGCGCAGGTATATTGGACATGGGGAGAAAACGTGTTCGGCACGGACTAGAAGGGTCGAGATGGCCTGTTTCCGTGCTGTAATTGTTATATGGTTATATTGTTATATGATAGAATAGGTTTAGGGGGATATGGGCCAAACGCAGACAAGTGGGACTGGTGTAGATGGGACATGTTGGTCAGTTGGAAAGTTGGGCCGAAGGGCCTGTTTTCACACTATATAACTCTATGATTCTATGACTAATGTTGAACATGAAAACTACTGATTTGTCAAAAAAAACTATTGCCCTTCAAGGGATGAAATCTGGCATATGTGGCTTGTGTCCCAACTCATATGGCTGTTCTGACTACCCTCTGAAGTGGCCCAGCAGACCACTCAGTTGTAGGTGACTCAGCACCAGAAAATAAAAGCATACAAACATACGTACATTCATACATACATACATTCATACCTACTGTACATACATACATACATACTTGGTATCTGCCTCATGTTCACATCCCAGTTATTCAAATAGTTCGGAATTACCAACCTTCTGCAGGAACGTTACAGACATGTAATTCTTTGTAACTATTTCAGCCCTGGCCACCTACTTCCATCAGTTTCAGACAGGGGTCAGTCTAATACCAACAGATTCACTAGTGAGAATCAGTAAATCAATGGCAAAACTCTGGCATAGCGGCAATCACATTAGTAGGATCATGGAAATGTCTGTTCATTGCACAATACTATTTCCTCAAATGTTTGTAATTATTATAAACAAACAATGTGGAATGTAGCTGCTATGTTTAATCATAAATAAATAACTGCCAACTTGTAGTTTCTTCCCAGCTATAACCAGCAAACCAAATGGTTCTCTCATCAGCAAGAGTGCATTCCTGAACTCCCAATGGAAATCCTTGAAGTATCTTAAATTGGATTTTATCGGACTTTACCTTGCACTAAATGTTGTACCCTTTATCCTTTATCTGTATACTGTGGACAGCTTGATTGTAATCACACACAGTTTTTTCTTGACTGGATAGCAGGCAATCAAAAGATTTTCACTGTACCTCGGTACACATGACAAATATAAACTAAACTAATCTAAACTATAGCCACAATTCTCTTTGCTGCAGAAGGTAAGGTGACTCATGTGCCAAGCATTCCCTCCATTTCTAAGAACATGCTGCATTTCTAAGAAAAATTTGGCAGACAAAGGCGCAGTTGTTAGGGGCGAACTCTGGGCCACTTACAGGATGAGCAGGTAGATAAGCTCCAAGAAATTCAAATGCAGGTCTCGAAAGAGTCACAGATATCTCCTGCAATAAATGACAACAGTCATAGAATCAGAGTCTATGACAACTGATTCTATGACAACAGTCATAGAATCAGTCTTACAGCGTGGAAATAGGCCTTTCGGTTCAACTTGCCCAAACTGGCCAACATGTCACATCTTTCCTTGTCCCACCTGCCTGTGTTTGGCCTAAATCCCTCTAAACCTGTCCTATCCATGTACCCATCTAAATGTTTCTTAACCGTGGCGATAGTACCTGCCTCAACTACCTCCTCCAGCAGTTTGTTCCATACACCAACCCCCGTTTGTATAAAAAAGTTATCCTTCTTGTTCCTATTAGTCTTTCCTTCCTCACCTTAAACCCATGTCCTGTGTTTCTCGATTCCCCTACACTGGATACCTTCCCAGCTTTTGCAAAGCTGGAGTGGAAGCTAAGGAGCTTAACTCTATGGAGCTGCCTCAGAAGAAGACGAAAAATGTGATCAGGTTAACTAAAGTTAATGTTTCAAAGTTGTATCCAAAAAGAGGCAAATACTTATGGGAGAATGTAGGAACAAGGAACTGTAAATGTTGTTTTACCAGGAAGAGCGTTCACTCAATTTGACCTCTGCAGTGTTGACCCTGCCTCCGTTCGAGCACTGTGAAAGAGGGTCATTTAAGATGGCCACAAGGGTATCGGGGATGCAAAGAGAGACTTCTGAAGCAAGCTGCAGGGTCATTTCAATCAAGCGAATGTCAGGCGACTGCAGCAGGGCCTGAATACATCACAGACTACAAGCCGAAATCAAAGGCGATCTCTGGCATCGACTCAATTTCTACAAGATGAGCATTTTCTGCCCATTTTGAACAGAAAAACAAAGTTCCATCAGGATGGATCCCCACTATGTTAGTCTCATACATCTCTGCAGCAGAGGTCAGATCTGCTTTCACAAGGAAAGCAGTCGGCCAGGATATTATGAAGTATAGTGCCAATCATTTGGCCACAGGCTAGCCAACAACAACAACCATGTACTCAATAGTCTTCTGCCCCCATCTGAGAGAGAAAGGGGGGGAGAGAGAGAGAGATAGGGGGGAGAGAGATAGGGGGGAGAGAGATAGGGGGGAGAGAGAGAGAGGGGAGAGAGAGAGAGGGAGAGGGAGAGAGAGAGAAAGAGAGAGAGAGAGATGGGATAGAGAGTGAAGTTGTCCCCCTTTACATTGGGGACCTGGGGTGGAGAGTGCTGCACAGAGTGGTGGCATGTAATAAACTTTTGAGTTGGTTCACGGGCTCGTCCGCTGCCTGTATTTTCTGTGGCGAGGAAGAGACCGTGTTCCACGCTTATATGGAGTGTGAGAGGCTACTGCCCCTGTACCTATATCTGAAGGGGTTGTTCCTAAAGTTCTGGTTGCATTTTAGTCCTACGATTCTTGTGTTTGGACACAAGGCAGGGTGTGGGGAGAGCCGAGTGGGGTGGTGGGACTTACCTGTCGGTTTGCTCCTGGGCCTGGCCAAGATGGCCATTCGCGGGTCCAGGCAGCAGGCGGTCGATGGTCAGGCTAGAGTCGGATGCCTGCCCCTCTCTCGGGCCTACGTCCGTGCACGTGTGTCGCTGGAGAGGGATCACGCGGTGTCCACGGGGACTTTGGAAGTCTTCCGTGGGCGCTGGTCACCGCGTGGGGTTGAGAGTATTGTGAACAATGATTGCAATGTTGTATTATAATGACACTCGATATAGTATAATTTCTTTTTTTGTTTATGACTTGATCTGTTGTATCATTTGTTGTGTCGAATAAAGTCTTGGAATTAAAAAAAAAAAAAAAGGGATAGAGAGTGATGGGGGAGAGAAGGAGATGAGGTGGAGAGAGAGAGAGGGGGAGAGACAGAGAGAGCGAAATTCAACCGTGTGCGTCACGCGTTCAGAAAGTTCTGGAAATGAAGCGTGAGCATCTCATGCACGAAAGCTGTCGGCAGCTCTATGGAATTCAGAGGAGGAGCCTGCCATGCCACACACACTCCAACCACCCCCCCCCCCCCCCCCCAAACACACACACATACACACACAGCGGGTCCGATCTAAGCTGTCAATGAAGACAGCAAATTTTTTTTTAAACCGTCTTTGAAATTAAAAGTTAATGTTAAGAATTAGTGATGTTAAGTGAGAAATAATTAAATTAAATTCGATTGAAAAACAATGGAATGAACAATAATTAGTGGAGTTAAATGAGAAACAATAAAATTCAATGCAATGAAAAAAGAAATAAACAATGCTTTAATCCACAGCGGGGGGGTGGGGAGGTGGGGGGGGGGGGCAGTAGGCAGGCTGGGGGGAGGGCGGGGCCAGGAGGCAAGTGGGCCAGGTGCAAAGGCATTGTGTGGTCAACAGCTGGGCAACCGTGTCTTTTTTTTTTTAATGTCAGTCTGGTGATACATTTTAGTAAGTGACCAAATCTACAGAGGAGGGGATTTCTAAAATCACAAGGGAATTCTCTACTGAAATATGTGACAGTTCCCCGTCTCCGCATCTGGTTTTCGACGAGATATGTTTCAAAGGCAAAATGACACACACACACACACACACACACACACACACACACACACACACACACACACACACACACACACACACACACACACACACACACACACACACACACACACACACACACACACACACACACACACACACACACACACGTGCTTCAGACCCCGGTTGGGAAAGCCGTTTTTCAAGCAGAGCCGGGCGTCAGCAGCCGTTAAGGTGGCTGGCCAGCAGGAGGCGACAAAATGCTTCAGACCCCGAGTACTGAGTTATGGTGGCTGACCAGTACGCGGCGACAAAATGAGTGAATGGGGGGGGGTAGGATTTTATTTTAAAATGTGTACATAAAAATGTCCAAATGTTTTGAGGAGTGCATGAGTGAATGTAAAAGTGAATTCGCTAGCGAAATAGAAAAAATCGCGGCGTTTTTCCGTGTGGTTTTGGCGGACCAAGGAATCACAGGCCGAATCTGACACCCACAAATAAACACACACGCACACACAGAGTTTTAATAGTATATAGATAGATATGATGTGATAATATGATATATATACTGGACCAAGTGGGACCCATGAGAGGGAGGGGGGTAGAGAGGGGGAGGGGAAGAGAGGGTGGGGAGGGGGTTAGAGAGGGAGAGGGTAAAGAGGGAGATGGAGGGTAGTGAGGGAGAAGGAGGGGAGAGGGAGAGGGGCAGAGAGGGAGGGGGTAGAGACCCCACACCATCTCTCTCCTCCTCATTTCCCTCATCCTCCTCCCCTCACTCCCATTCCCTGCCGCAGCACCTACCCAGGTCGTAGAGCAGCGCCAGGGCCTGGAATTCAGCCTGGTTCTCGTACTCAGCCCGGCGGCCCTGGCTGTAGACTGCAGCCGTCAGCTTGGCTGCCGCATGGCCTCCAGTCCAAGCCCTGACCTCATCTCCAGGGCTCATCCTTGGTTCCACCGGCGGCTTCATTTTCGGCGCCGGTCACAGCCCCATCCCAAGGCCTGAGCTCGGCCCTCACTCCAGCTCCAGGCTCTGTTCTAGCTCAGACACAGTCGCCGGGCCCGGGCCGCGGCAGCAGCTTCCCCACCAGGCACCGGGCCACGGGCGGGTGTCTACCCGAGGACCCCGAGCGAGGCTGCAGGTGGGTGTCGACCCGAGGACCCAGGCGTGGCCGCGGGCGGGCGTCGACCCTAAGACCCGACTTGCAAGTGGATTGATTTTTTTTGTGTTTAGAGCGCTTGAGTGCCCCTCCCGTGCGGAGAGTCCCAATCTGACGTGATTTTATTTTTTTTGTAGTAAAAGCGCTTGAGTCCCCCTCCCATGCTGAGTGTCCCGCCATGCCTTGCGAGTTGATTGTGACGTCAGTCGGAATTTTTTTCTTCCAAATAAGAACATTGAAAACTTTTATATTTTGAAGCTGTTTTTAAAAGTTAGTAACTTGTGAAATATAGGTTGAAATGCGACCGGAAGATATTTATCTGGTCCAACGAAAAACCCATGTGGGGAAATGAGAAGGCTATGGCCTAGCAATTTTGGACATCGTAATATTTTTTTTTCTCTCTTTTTCTCTCTCTCATGTACACAAAACTTTCCTGAGGATTGGAGGGTAGCTAATGTAACCTCACTTTTTACAAAGTGAGGGAGAGAGAAAACGGGGAATTACAGACCAGTTAGTCTAACATCGGTAGTGGGGAAACTGCTAGAGTCAGTTATTAAAGATGGGGTAGCAGCACATTTGGAAAGTGGTGAAATCATTGGACAAAGTCAGCATGGTTTATGAAAGGTAAATCATGTCTGACGAATCTTATAGAATTTTTCGAGGATGTAACTAGTAGAGTGGATAAGGGAGAACCAGTGGATGTGTTATATCTGGACTTTCAGAAGGCTTTCGACAAGGTCCCACATAAGAGATTAGTATACAAACTTAAACCACACGGTATTGGGGGTTCAGTATTGATATGGATAGAGAACTGGCTGGCAGACAGTCTATTATCTGAATGGTGGCCGATTAGGAAAAGGGGAGATGCAACGAGACCTGGGTGCCATGGTACACCAGTCATTGAAAGTAGGCATGCAGGTGCAGCAGGCAGTGAAGAAAGCGAATGATATTTTAGCATTCATAGCAAAAGGATTTGAGTATAGGAGCAGGGAGGTTCTACTGCAGTTGTACAGGGTCTTGGTGAGACCACACCTGGAGTATTGCGTACAGTTTTGGTCTCCTAATCTGAGGAAAGACATTCTTGCCATAGAGTGGAGTACAGAGAAGGTTCACCAGACTGATTCCTGGGATGTCAGGACTTTCATATGAGGAAAGACTGGCTTGTACTCGCTAGAATTTAGAAGAATGAGGGGGGATCTTATAGAAACTTACAAAATTATTAAGGGGTTGGACAGGCTAGATGCAGGAAGATTGTTCCCGATGTTGGGGAAGTCCAGAACTAGGGGTCACAGTTTAAGGATAAGGGGGAAATCTTTTAGGAGCGAGATGAGAAAAACATTTTTCACACAGTGGTGAACCTCTGGAATTCTCTGTCACAGAAGGTAGTTGAGGCCAGTTCATTGGCTATATTTAAGAGGGAGTTAGACGTGGCCCTTGTGGCTAAAGGTATCAGGGGGTATGGAGAGAAGGCAGGTACAGGATACTGAGTTGGATAATCAGCCATGATCATATTGAATGGCGGTGCAAGCTCGAAGGGCTGAATGGCCTACTCCTGCACCTATTTTCTATGTTTCTATGTTTGCCATTTATAATAGTCTCAATACAAGCTTCATTTAAACAAGTCTTTTGACATTATTCTTCAAATAATTTGGAGAGCCAGATTCAGGGACAGTTTCTTCCCAGCTGCTATCAGGCAACTGTCACAGTCTGCCCTCTCCTCATTCTCATCCACTTCACCTCCCAGTACTTTTCCACCGGTCCCTCCTTCTCCTCGCCTGCCACTCCCCTCTCATCAGCCCAACTCTCCTCACCTGTTGCACTCAGTTGCCTCTGATCACCTATTAACCCGGTATATAGACTCTCCTCACTGTTCACACAGTGCCAGATTGTTCTCAGCATTCATGCAAGACTCTCCAGCGATTTCCCGACTTCCTGCCTGGCTTCGACTCTCCTTTCGTCTGTCCCTCGCTGGTTTGTTTGCATCGTGTGTTGGATCTCCTGGTTACCGGACCTTCCGCTACCCCGACTACGTCTCCTGCCTGCCCCTCTTCGGAACCCTCGCTCAATCCTGAGCCTCTGTGTGAGTACGGTGTACCCATTCCTGTGTTACTACTCTGTGTTACAGTATCGTAATAAAGTTTGTTACCAACTATACCTGCCTGATTCTGTGCTGCTATTGGGTCCAAGCTATACCCGTTACAGCAACTGAACCATCCTCCACCAATTACAGAGCGGTCCTGACCTCCCACCTACCTCATCGGAGGCCTTTGAACTATCTTTAATTAGACTTTACTGGACTTTACCTTGCACTAAACATTGTACCCTTTATCCTGTACTGTGGATGACTTGATTCATGTATAGTCTCTTCACTGACTGGATAGCATGCAACGACAAAAACCTTTCACTGTACTCGGTACACGTGGCAATGATAAACTACCTAGATCGTTACAGATTATAACTTCTGTGAAATTTCCATTCTTGACTAATTTCTGCCAATATCTATTGAGCTAAAGTATCATCTGAAATTTTCCAACTAAAATTACATCATCTCCCAAGTATAAATGGTAAGTACATACCATTCACATAATCAGCTCTCCATTCTCATCAGCTCTTAGGGGGGTTCTCACCAGAGGTAACACAAGATGTATAAAAGCCTAGAAAGTCCGGTGCCAAAACAACCTGTGCGAGACTAGTGTCAGGTTGGTGGAGCTGCAAAGTGTTTTATCTACTAAGACAGGTAGCAGTTACTAGCGGGATATTTAAGAAACATTGAGACAGGTAAACGGATATGGTAGATTTAGAGGGATATGGGCCAAATGCAGGCAGGTGGGACTAGATGGGGCATGTTGGTCGGCGTGGGGAAGTTGAGTCGAAAGGCTTGTTTCCATGTTGCCTGACACTATGACTACTGTCTTCACAGTGCTGAAGGTAGCAAAGGGGATCAGCTAGATGACTGGATAGCAGGGAGGAAGTCAGCGATGAGTTACGGAAGTGAGTGAAGTTGGAGTAGCTGAGGTCAAGCTTCGAGACATCTTCAGAGGGACAACATCAAGGGGGAGGAGAACATTGAGGGAGGTGGGGAGTTCAGACTCACAATTAAACTGGGTCTCTTTGGAGTAGTTTGGGCACAGGTTCAGCCCAGAATGCAGGGTGGATGATGGATAAGGTGCATCAAGTTAGGCATTTAGGAATGGGAGCAAATGGGAAACAAACTTTGCAGAAACTATCTGTTTACAAGAAGATTTATATCTCAGACTCTTTACGATATACCAGATGCAAACCCAATTTGATACGTCACTATGCATTTCCATTAGTGATATCAAAGCCAACAGCTGCTTGCGGTGTAGTTGCTTGCGGTGTAGCTGCTGCTGCTGCCGGCGATAGCTGCCATGGTGTACTGCTCCGTGCTGTTTTGTACGTGTTTGTTCGTTTGTGTCGTCTGTGAATACGCTACAAAGATTACTTTCACGAGAGAGGTACTCATTAACATCGGACATACAGTACCTCCAAACATCATTCCGGATTTCTCTCACTCGCTGGATTATTTGGACATACTCATCGGCGGGGCTGTGGCTGTGTTACATAGAAAATAGGTGCAGGAGTAGGCCATTCGGCCCTTCGAGCCTGCACCGCCATTCAATATGATCATGGCTGATCATCCAACTCAGTATCCTGTACCTGCCTTCTCTCCATACCCCCTGATCCCTTTAGCCACAAGGGCCACATCTAACTCCCTCTTAAATATAGCCAATGAACTGGCCTCAACTACCTTCTGTGGCAAAGAATTCCAGAGATTCACCACTCTCTGTGTGAAAAATGTTTTTCTCATCTCGGTCCTAAAAGACTTCCCCCTTATCCTTAAACTGTGACCCCCTTGTTCTGGACTTCCCCAACATCGGGAACAATCTTCCTGCATTTAGCCTGTCCAACCCCTTAAGAAGTGTTCAAGGTCTTGTCATCTCGGTAATGTCAAACGTCTGCTCTCTCAACCTAGAATCCTTCGTTATAAACTGCAAACCCTTCTACTCTCCGAGGGAATTTAACTCCTTTAGTCTCACTGGAGTTTACATCCCTCCCCATGCCTGCGTGCGTGAGGCGCAAACGCAACTCGCTGACCAGGTAATGACTTCCCGGACTCCATGGTCATTGTTTTGGGGGGACTTTAACAAAGCTAACCTCAGCCATGACCTTCCAAAGTACAGACTTCATGTTACCTGCCCCACCAGAGGGGAGAGAACACTTGAGCATTGTTACACATCAATGAAGAACGCATATTGCTTTGTTCCCCAGGCGGGTCTGGGTCTCTCTGATCATTGTCTAGTTCACCTTATTCCGACCTACAGGCAGAAACTAAAAGCTGCTAAGCCTGTGATCAGAACAACGAAAAGGTGGACAAGCGAGTGCATTGAGAACCTACAATCCTGCTTCGACTGCACGGATTGGAATGTGTTCAGGGAAGCAACCACAAGCCTCGATGAGTATACAGACACTGTATCATCATATGTCAGCTTTTGTGAGGACAGTTGCATTCCTACTAGGACCCGGACCTGGTTCAACAACGACAAGCCCTGGTTCACTGCAGCTCAGACAGCTCCGACAGTCTAAAGAGGAAGCCTACAGGAGCGGGGATCCAGACCTCTACAGGCAGGCAAAGTACAAGCTGAGAAGAGGAAACAGAGCTGCCAAGGAAAGGTACTCTGAGAAGTTGAGGAGCAGGTTCTTAGCAAGTAACTCTTCTTCAGTTTGGAAGGGGTTGCAAAAAATCACCAGCTACAAGAGGAAAGCCCCCCGCTCTTTGGACATTCGTCAGCTGACCAACGACCTGAATGAGTTCTACTGCAGGTTTGACAAGCAGAAGCGTAACCCTGGTACCCCCCCCCTCCCCAACAAAAACAGCCAGACCCCAATCTGTAAAGATTGGACCCTTCTACACCCACTCCTCCCCATTTACCACTTCACACCTACTTCAAGACTCCAGTCTTAATAGACTGGACCATTTCCCACCCACCTCTCTTCAATCACCACTTCACACCCAATTACCCACCCCCTCCTTGCTGCACAACATCACTTCTCCATCCTAAACAATAGAAATAGAGGAGGTGGAGACGCTGTTCAGAAGACAGAAAAGCCGGAAGTCTCCAGGACCGGACAATGTTTCTCCCTCTACTCTCAAGCTCTGTGCCGAACAATTGGCACCGGTCTACACAGACATTTTCAACCAGTCCCTGCATACTGTACTGTCCCTGCCTGCTTCAAAGTTTCCACTATTGTCCCTTTATCCAAAAAGGCAAGGATTACTGGTCTTAATGACCAGGCTTGTCGCACTGACCTCTGTAGTCGTGAAGAAAGACTTGTGCTGGCCCAGCTGAAAAATATCACAAACCCCCTGCTGGACCCTCTGCAGTTTGCATATCGGGCCAATAGATCTGTGGATGACGCCGTCAACCTGGGCCTGCACTTCATCCTACAGCACCTAGACCACCAGGGGACCTATGCGAGTATTTTGTTTGTTGATTTTAGCTCTGCATTCAACACCATTGCGCCAGAGCTACTACACTCCAAACTTTCCGAGTTGACTGCGCCTAAACCCCTCTGTCGGTGGATCATCAGCTTTGACAGACAGGAAGCAGCATGTGAGGCTAGGAAAGCACATCTCGGACCCGCAAACCCTCAGCATAGGAGCACTGCAAGGCTGCGTACTCTCCCCTCTCCTCCACTCTCTCTACACCAATGACTGCACCTCCACTGACTCCTCTGTCAAGCTTCTCAAGTTTGCGGACGACACAACCTTGATTGGACGGATCCAGGATGGAGAGGAATCTGCCTACAGACAGGAAGTGTCACAGCTGGCGTCCTGATGCCATAGCAACAACCTGGAGCTCAATGCTTTTAAGACAGTGGAATTAATAGTAGACTTTAGGAGAGCTCCCCCTCCCTTCACCCCACTCACCATCAACAACACCACAGTCACATCTGTGGAGTCTTTTTAGTTCCTGGGAACCATCATCTCCAAGGACCTTAAATGGAGGGCTACCGTCGACTCCACAGACAAAAAGGCACAACAGAGGATGTACTTCCTGCGGCAGCTGAGGAAGCACAATCTGCCACAGGCAATGATGGTCCAATTCTACACGGCCACCGTAGAGTCTGTCCTCTTCTTCTCTATCATGGTCTGGTTTGGCTCAGCCACCAAGCACGGCATCCGGAGGCTGCAGCGAATCGTCCGGTCAGCTGAGAAGATTATTGGCTGCAGCCTTCCCTTCATTGACGAACTGTAAACTGCAAGGGCCAGGAAGCGAGCGGGTAAGATAATCTCTGACCCCTCTCACCCTGGACACAAACTCTTTGAATCACTTCCCTCTGGAAGACAACTCCGGACTGTCAAAGCTGCCACAGCCAGACATAAAAACAGCCATTTTCCACGCTCTACTCAATTACCAAAAATCTGTAGCCTCCTTTTGCTCTGGTATTTTATTTAATTCACATATTTAATCAATGTTTTATTATTAATGTTTAATAGAAACATAGAAAATAGGGGCAGGAGGAGGCCATTCGGCCCTTCGAGCCAGCACCGTCATTCATTGTGATCATGGCTGATCGTCCCCAATCAATAACCCGTGCCTGCCTTCTCCCCATATCCTTTAACTCCACTAGCCTCTAGAGCTCTATCTAACTCTCGCTTAAATCCATCCAGTGATTTGGCCTCCACTGCCCTCTGTGGCAGGGAATTCCACAAATTCACAATTCTCTGGGTGAAAAAGTTTTTTCTCACCTCAGTCTTAAATGGCCTCCCCTTTATTCTAAGACTGTGGCCCCTGGTTCTGGACTCGCCCAACATTGGGAACATTTTTCCTGCATCTAGCTTGGCCAGTCCTTTTATAATTGTATATGTTTCTATAAGATCCCCCCTCGTCCTTCTAAACTCCAGTAAATACAAGCCTAGTCTTTTCAATCTTTCCTCATATGACAGTCCCGCAATCCCAGGGATCAATCTCGTGAACCCACGCTGCACTGCATCAATCACAAGGATGTCTTTCTTCAAATTAGGAGACCAAAACTGTACACAATACTCCAGATGTGGTCTTACCAAAGCCCTATACAACTTCAGAAGAACCTCTTTACTCCTATACTGAAATCCTCTTGTTATGAAGGCCAACATTCCATTAGCTTTCTTCACTGCCTGCTGTACCTGCACGCCAACTTTCAGTGACTGGTGCACAAGGACACCCAGGTCTCGCTGTACCTCCCCCTTACCTAACCTAACCCCATTGAGATAATAATCTGCCCCCCTTGGTTTTGCGCCAAAGTGGATAACCTCACATTTATCTATATTATACTGCATCTGCCATAATGTTTTATGTGTCATTCCTAACTGTTACTGTATGTCATGTTGTCACTTGCGGGCAGAGCACCAAGGCAAATTCCTTGTATGTGAATGCTTGGCCAATAAACTTATTCATTTTCTTCTTCTTAAACTGATGTACCTATAAATTTCAGGCTTCATTGTAGTTTTGAGTATTACATGTGCAGAGAACCCAGAATAAATTTTCTAATGTGCCTGAGGCTAGGACAAAAAGAAAGTCATGTTTAACAATCTGATTTTTGATTAAGGTAGACACAAAATGCTGGAGTAACTCAGCCGGCCAGGCAGCATCTCTAGAGAGAGGAATGGGTGGCATTTCGCCAAAACGATCGCTGAGTATGTCTCCTGTATATCGGCCAGACCAAGCGCAGGCTCGGCGATCGTTTCATTGAACACTTCCGCTCAGTCCGCCGTAACCTACCTGATCTCCCGATTGCTCAACATTTTAACTCCCCCTCCCATTCCTAATCTGATATTTCTGGCCTGGGCCTCCTCCATTGTCAGAATGAGGCCCAGAGCAAATTGAAGGAACAGCACCTCATATTTTGCTTGGGTAGCTTACACTCCAGCAGTATGAATATTGGCTTCTCTTACTTCAAATAGCCCTTGCTTTCTCTCTCTCTCCATTCCCTCTCCCTTCCCAGGTCTCCCACCAGTCTTAAGGGCCTGTCCCACTTTCACAACCTAATTCACAACCTTTTTTACTTGTGGACATTTTTCATCAGGCTAGAAAAATGCCCCGACCTACTTGATGCCACGAGTACCTACGACTAGCATCACGGCCTGCTACGACCTACCTACGACCTCCTACGACCTCATGATGACCATGCTGCGAGTATGAGTCGAGGGCAAACTCGGCAGAGGTCGTGAATTAAGTTGTGAAAGTGGGACAGGCCCTTTACTGTCTCTGACTACATTGTATCTTTGTCCCGCCCACTCCCCTGACATCAGTCTGAGGAAGTGTCTCGACCTGAAACATCACCCATTCCTTCTCTCCAGAGATGCTGCCTGACCCGCTGAGTTACTCCAGCATTTTGTGTCTACCTTCGATTTAAACCAGCATCTGCAGTTCTTACACATAATGGTTTTTGATCAATTTCTTTCATGCAGGGCACAAAAACATTCTGCTGTACCAACCCAATAAATAACGAGAGTGACCAAACTACATAATTAAATGACTGTAAAATTCCTTCAAAGTGACCTTCAATCAGCAACTTCCTCAACAGAACTTCTTCAATATCTAGCTGGTTGACAAAGCCTTCCGAGCATAAATTGCACAATGTGCAGCTAGCTGTCAAAGCAAAGCTTCTGAATGAGTAAAAAATTTGTGAAATTATTATTAAAAATATTGAGTTACTCCAACCATTAAAAAAATCAAAACACTTAAAACAATTTTAAACATTGAAGTAGATTTAGTTCAAATAGTTCTTATTGAGTGAGTCAGACTACCGAATCATCCCTGAGTAGGTCCGGTTATCTCAGGAAATGTATAAAGAATACAGTTTACAGGTGAACTTGGGAACTTCCATGACTATGCATGCTTTTGCTGGATTCAGATCCATGGTGCCATCATGAAGAAGTCATACTCGCCCAGTTCCTCTTGAGCCTGTAAGCATTTGTCCAGAAAACCTGGCCAGTTGCATTTGTAACCATAAAAGGTTACAAATTAGATCCAATGTTATTAGTCAAATGGTTACTATGCATTTATGTTAATTATTACACAGAACATAGAACAGTATAGCACAGGAATGGGCCCTTCGTCTCACAATGTTTGTGCCGAACATGATGCCAAGTAAACCGATCTCATCTGCCTGTATATGATCCATATCTCTCGAATCCCTGCACTTCCACGTGCCGATTGAAAAGCCTCTTAAACTCCACTATTGGATTGGATTGGATTCAATTTATTGTCATTGTCTCATAAGAGACAACAAAATGGATTTTCCTTACAGTCATAAAAAAAAAAGCACAAACACAGAAGTCCACAACACAACATCCCCACAGTGGCACCAGAGTTAGGGAAGGAACCAAAGTCCAGTCAGCCTCCTCGCTGATCTTCCCAGATGTTCACCCGTGGTCGGGGCCTCCTGAGCACCCCATAGTCGCCGCCACGGGTGGCCCGATGTTCAGGCCCTCTCGCCGGGAATGATGGAACCCCGACGGAGAACCCCGACGGAGAAAGTCCTCAGCGGCCCGGACCTCCAAATCAGCCACCTCCCACCGGAGTCCGCGGCTCCCGAAGTCCACAGGACGAGCCGGGCAAAGACCCCCGACAAAGGGTCGCAGGACTCTGCGATGTTGATCAGCGCCGCCCGCGTTGGGAGCTCCGCGAACCACAGCTCCGCGATGTCGGTGCAGCAGGCCCAGCACTCTGGAGCTCCAAACGGCAATCCCCGGTAAGGCATCGCCCACCCCGCGATGTATCCAGCACTGCGCAGTCGCTGCTGGAGCTCTGGTCGGTCCCGGCAGGAAAGGCCGCGCCAATCCAGTAGGTAGGCCGCGGGAGGGGGGCGATGACGCGACTCGAACAATAGTCGCATCCTCTCCAGGAAGCGACGGAAGGACGGTATCCCCCTTACCGTACCCTCTTCCCCCAACGTAAAAGACAAAAGAAAAAGAAAAAAACGCATTTCAAACATAACAAAAAAGATACCGGACTGAAAGCAGAGTCAGCCATGACAGCGCCACTGGATGTCCAATTGTATCTGCCTCCATCACCACCCATTGCTCCCACCATTCTTGTCTTTCTTTAAATTAACTATTGGAATTTAGGGTTAAGATGCATTTTAAAAGTCAGAAAGTTAACCTGGTTTAAAGTCAAATGGAAACAACAATTGCCCCAAACTGTTGATCAATGTTGTGCATCACTCACTATATTAAATCTGGAAATGTTGAATGTGGTTAGGTACTTTGGGGTCAACAATATGATTTGGACCTAAATTGTACAATTAAATTGAGAGCATTGAATGCAGACTTATATTTCAGATAGGTTTTATGACTTTTGGTTGTTGTGAGAAATTCATATGATTCCTTCTGTTCAAATGTTATGCATATCACTTTTCCCAAAATGAATCACACAAGGTCCTGGAGATTTACCAACCTTAATGCTCTCCAATATGCCCCAATACCACCTCCTCCTTGAACTCAAACTGCCCCGGCATATTAGAATTCGCCATACTGATCTCACAGTCCTCCATGCCCTTCTCCTTGGTGAATTCCCATACAAAGTACTAATTTCCAACCTTGCCTACATCCTCATACTTCAAGCGGAAATTCTCCTTTCTCCTTGCGTAATCCTGTCTTCTCCCTGATTACCCATTTGTTACTAATGCCTAGGGATGTGAAAATTGCTTGGTGGTGTGAATAAGATGAAAAGAAGAAGTGGCAGCACAAAATATATTTGCAGAAATATCATTGAATGTGAAATTAAAAAGTAGAACCATTCCAAAATAGTTTGTGAAATATTTTAAATAAGTAACAGTATTTTGAATTTTTTGAGTTATCTAGTTTCATTTCCTAATTGATTTAGAAACACAGAAACATAGAAAATAGGTACAGGAGTAGGCCATTCGGCCCTTCGAGCCTGCACCGCCATTCAATATGATCATGGCTGATCATCCAACTCAGTATCCCGTACCTGCCTTCTCTCCATACCCCCTGATCCCTTTAGCCACAAGGGCCACATCCAACTCCCTCTTAAATATAGCCAATGAACTGGCCTCAACTACCTTCTGTGGCAGAGAGTTCCAGAGATTCACCACTTCTCATCTTGGTCCTAAAGGATTTCCCCTTTATCCTTAAACTGTGACCCCTTGTCCTGGACTTCCCCAACATCGGGTACAATCTTCCTGCATCTAGCCTGTCCAACCCCTTAAGAATTTTTAAAGTTTCTATACGATCCCCCCCTCAATTTTCTAAAATCTAGCAAGTACAAGCCGAGTCTATCCAGTCTTTCTTCATATGAAAGTCCTGCCATCCCAGGAATCAGTCTGGTGAACCTTCTCTGTACTCCCTCTAAGGCAAGAATGTCTTTCCTCAGATTTGGAGACCAAAACTGTACGCAATACTCCAGGTGTGGTCTCACCAAGACCCTGTACAACTGCAGTAGAACCTCCATGCTCCTATACTCTAATCCTTTTGCTATGAATGCTAACATACCATTCGCTTTCTTCACTGCCTGCTGCACCTGCATGCCTACTTTCAATGACTGGTGTACCATGGCACCCAGGTCTCGTTGCATCTCCCCTTTTCCTAATCGGCCACCATTCAGATAATAGTCTACTTTCCTGTTTTTCTACCAAAGTGGATAACCTCACATTTATCCACATTATACTGCATCTGCCATGCATTTGACCACTCACCCAACCTATCCAAGTCACCTTGCAGCCTCCTAGCATCCTCCTCACAGCTAACACTGCCCCCCAGCTTCGTGTCATCCGCAAACTTGGAGATGTTGCATTCAATTCCCTCATCCAGATCATTAATATATATTGTAAATAGCTGGGGTCCCAGCACTGAGCCTTGCGGTACCCCACTAGTCACTGCCTGCCATTCTGAAAAGGACCCGTTTACTCCTACTCTTTGCTTCCTGACTGCCAGCCAGTTCTCTATCCACATCAATACTGAACCCCCAATACCGTGTGCTTTAAGTTTGCATACTAATCTCTTATGTGGGACGTTGTCGAAAGCCTTCTGAAAGTCCAGATACAACTCATCCACTGGTTCTCCTTTATCCACTCTTCTAGTTACATCCTCGAAAAATTCTATAATATTCGTCAGACATGATTTACCTTTCATAAATCCATGCTGACTTTGTCCAATGATTTCACCACTTTCCAATAGTGCTGCTATCCCATCTTTAATAACTGACTCTAGCATTTTCCCCACTATCGATGTTGGACTAACTGGTCTGTAATTCCCCGCTTTCTCTCTCCCTCCCTTTTTAAAAAGTGGGGTTACATTAGCCTCCCTCCAATCCTCAGGAACAAATCCAGAATCTAAAGAGTTTAAAAAATTATCACCAATGCATCTACTATTTCTGGGGCTACTTCCTTAAGTACTCTGGGATGCAATTTATCTTGCCCTGGGGATTTATCGGCCTTTAATCCATTCAATTTACCTAACACCACTTCCCGGCTAACCTGGATTTCACTCAGTTCCTCCATCTCATTTGACCCCCAGTCCCCTGCTATTTCCAGCAGATTATTTATGTCTTCCTTAGTGAAGACAGAACCAAAGTAGTTATTCAATTGGTCTGCCATGTCCTTGTTCCCCATGATCAATTCGCCTGTTTCTGACTGCAAGGGATCTACATTTGTTTTAACTAATCTTTTTCTCTTCACATATCTATAAAAACTTTTGCAGTCAGTTTTTATGTTCCCTGCCAGTTTTCTTTCATAATCTATTTCCCCTTTCCTAATTAAGCCCTTTGTCCTCCTCTGTTGGACTCTGAATTTCTCCCAGTCCCCTGGTAGGCTGCTTTTTCTGGCTAATTTGTATGCTTCATCTTTTGTTTTGATACTTTCCCTGATTTCCCTTGTTATCCACGGATGCACTACCTTCCCTGATTTATTCTTTTGCCAAACTGGGATGAACAATTGTTGTAGTTCATCCATGCAGTCTTTAAATGCCTTCCATTGCATATCCACCGTCAACCCTTTAAGAATCAATTGCCAGTCTATCTTGGCCAATTCACGTCTCATACCCTCAAACTCACCTTTCTTTAAGTTTAGTTGAAGAATGAAAGAGTTGAAACATTAGTCTGGGATTTCTTGGAAACATATCCCACTAACCTCACTAAAGGCCAAGAAAACCCAACCACAGATTCAAGGGGAAACAATGAACTGACCCATTTCCCCCAGAAAATGAGTTATGGATACCCACTCTGGGTCTCTTTGTTAGGGAAACATTTTAAACCTGTTTTAAAACATTGGCCAGATTTCCAGTGGTCCAGCCCACAATCTCCTTCAGTGAGTTGATCAGGCTGATGTACTTTAATTGACAATGATACCAGTGCTGGATAACATTGCCTCAGCAATGAAACCTTTGCATATTTAATCTGAAAATCAAACAGAAACAAGGCACAACAAAAAGGTGACAAGACAGACACCATATAAGAACTTAAGAGACTGAGGCAGGAGTAGACCATTCTGTCCGTCCCCTGGCTCTGCTGATCAATAAATGTGGTAGCACCACTTTCCTGCAAAATCCCCATATTCCTTGATTCCCTTAAAATTTTAACATCTATTCTCCTCTGTACTGCATATATTTTGTGCGAGAGGCACCACTGCACTATTGGTACAGAAATCCAAATATATCGGCAAGACCAAGCGCAGACTTGCCGATCATTTTGCTGAACACTTCAGTGCAGCCTGCCTCGGCCCGTGATCTCCCAGTTGCTAAACATTTTAACTCCCCTTTCCATTCCCATACTGACCTCTCTGTCCTGGCCTGCTCCATTGACAGTGAGGTCAAACATAAATTGGAGGAACACCACCTCATATTTTGTTTGGGCAGTTTACAACCCAGTGGTAAGAATATTGATTTCTCTAACTTCAAGTAACCCTGGTATCCCCTTGCTCTGTCGCACCCACACCCTAGTCGTCGTACTAGTTTTATTGTCGTTCTGTTGAGTTCCACTGTCTGTATTAACTTGTTATCACCTATCCCACAGCCAACAATGGACCATTATGGGCTACACATCCCATTGATTATCATTGCTTTCTGCATATTTTCCATTCATTTGTCCTAAGTACCGTCCATATCTCTCATTCCCCCTTCCCCAGACTCAGTCTGAAGAAGGGTCTCGACCTGAAACATTGTCTCTTCCTTTTCTCCAGAGATGCTGCCTGCCCCGCTGAGTTGCTCCAGCTTTTTGTGTCTGTCTTCAACTATTGAGCAGTCTCTGAATGATGATATTCATTCTTATTTCAGTGCTGACTGGCCAGTACCTTATGTGCCATATGGGTTCTTAACACCCCAGCCACAGTCTTCGCACACAGGCGAGGGTGGGAGTGGGAGAATGATAGGCAGATGGTTGGACACAGGGCAGAGATGTGCGAGTCCAGGTCCATAGAACTAGCAGCAGCACGGATTACAGAGGGGGAGCAGTGAGAGAGGGCCTCACAGAAGGTTTTCAACTCATATTCTGATGACATTCTAGTGTACAACAGACTCATTTTAGGGATTCTTTTTAGTTTCCAAATTAGTACTGATGAAGTGTCAGTTCCTTTACATGTACAGTAATTAAATCCTCCTCCTTGGACACACAATGAACTGCAGATGATGGAAACTTGAACAAAACACAAAGTGCTGGAGGTTTAGGTGTGAGGAGAAGTTTGGTAGTGAGGTATCGTCGAGGCGAGGGGATTAGTTGAGGTGTAGGTAAGGAGAAGTGTGCGTAGGTGAGGTGAGGAGAAGTGGGTGTCTGAGCCCAGGAAGGAAGACCGAGGAGCTGGTGAAGAAGACGAGACCACTGCCTTCTGTGGCAGAGAATTCCATAAATTCGCAACTTTGGGTGAAACGTTTTTTCTCATCAGTGCTAGGCAAAGAGACATTTCAGATAACATATATTTTGGAAGGATTTTTTCAGCTGTGTGAGGCTATTTATTCAAACATATAAGATTATTAAGGGTTTGGACACGCTAGAGGCAGGAAACATGTTTGCACTGCTGGGAGAGTCCAGAACCAGGGGCCACAGTTTAAGAACAATGGGTAGGCCATTTAGAACAGAGATGAGGTAATATTTTTTCACACAGAGAGTTGTGAATAGACAATAGACAATAGGTGCAGGAGTAGGCCATTCAGCCCTTCGCCAGCACTGCCATTCAATGTGATCATGGCTGATCATCAACAATCAGTACCCCGTTCCTACCTTCTCCTCATATCCCCTGACTCCGCAACCTTCAAGATTGGATTGGCAGTGGAGGCCAATTCTCTGGAGGCTTTCAAGAGAGAGATAGATAGAGCTCTTAAAGATAGCAGAGTCAAGGGATATGGGGAGAAGGCAGGAATGTGGTACTGATTGTGGATGATCATAGATCATCAGTAGATGATCATCTATTGTACACAAAAATGCTGGAGAAACTCAGCGGGTGCAGCAGCATCTATGGAGTGAAGGAAATAGGTAACGTTTCGGGCCGAAACCCTTCTTCAGACTGATAGGGGGTGGCGGGGAGAAGGAAGGAAAAAGGAGGAGGAGGAGCCCGAGGACTGGGGGATGGGAGGAGACAGCTCGAGGGCTAAGGAAGGGGAAGAGACAGCAAGGGCTAACAAAATTGGGAGAATTCAATGTTCATGCCCGCTGGATGCAGACTCCCCAAGCAGAATATGAGGTGCTGTTCCTCCAATTTCCAGTGTTGCTCACTCTGGCAATGGAGGAGACCCAGGACAGAGAGGTCGGATTGGGAATGGGAGGGGGAGTTGAAGTGCTGAGCCACCGGGAGGTCAGGTAGGTTCTTGCGGACCGAGCGGAGGTGTTCGGCGAAACGATCGCCCAACCTCCGCTTAGTCTCACCGATGTAGATCAGTTGACATCTAGAGCAGCGGATGCAGTAGATGAGGTTGGAGGAGATACAGGTGAACCTCTGTCGCACCTGGAACGACTGCTTGGGTCCTTGAATGGAGTCGAGGGCGGAGGTAAAGGGACAGGTGTTGCATTTCTTGCGGTTGCAACGGAAAGTGCCCGGGGAGGGGGTGGTACGGGAGGGAAGGGAAGAATTGACAAGGGAGTTGCAGAGGGAGCGGTCTTTGCGGAAGGCAGACATTGGGGGAGATGGGAAGATGTGGCGAGTGGTGGGGTCACGTTGGAGGTGGCGAAAATGACGTAGGATTATTTGTTGTATGTGACGGCTGGTGGGGTGAAAGGTGAGGACTAGGGGGACTCTGCCCTTGTTGCGAGTGCGGGGATGGTGAGAGAGAGAAGTGCTGCGGGGTATGGAAGAGACCCTGGTGCGAGCCTCATCTATTGTCTAGATGGCAGTGGCAGATGGCTAGTGGCAGATCATCTATTGTCTATTTCATGAAATATATATCTTTTGGGGGTTATTTTACTGCTTGTGTGTTAGAAAGGACGCCGGCAGGGTGGCGCAGAGGTAGCGTGCAAGAGAGACACAAAATGCTGAAGTAACTCAGCGGGACAAGCAGCATTCCCGGAGAGAAGGAATGGGTGGCCCGGGTTCGATTTCGGGGGCTGTCTGAACGGAGTTTGCACGTTCTCCCAGTGACCGCGTGGGTTTTCTCCGGGTTCCTCCCAGACATCAATGACGAGCGAGTCGACACGGACCCGGTGAGCCGAAGGGCCTGTTTCATGCTATATTATTAAACTAAACATACTTCAGGGCAAGTTATAATGGCCAGTTAACTTACCAATAGAAGGAAACAGAACTATGGGGAAAGCCATGTGGTCATAGGCAGAATATGAAGGTCTGTTGGCGACGCTAGTGGCAGAACCACTTGGTCCACTCTGGCAACCTGCCGCTCATTGTGTAATTATTGTTTAGACGGTCCAGCCAATGTATTAATCATTTACATCCCCGTTTTATCACAATAAAAAAATGATGAATTGTAGGAATTCGTTTTAACATTAAGGCTCCTTTCTTTCTCGGAAACAAATGCCCTTTGACCCATTAATCTCGGGCGCATTGGTGCTTTTAACATTTGGAATCTTTTCACCGGGCTTTCACCGTCCTTACAGTGATTGGCAAAAGAATCAAGGAGGTGGGTTTTCCTTGCGTGGGGTTTTTCTTTAATGATTTGGAATCAATTTCCTGAAAGATTGTTGGAAGCAGACCCAACAATAATATTGAAAGATAATTTAATATATACTTGACAGGAAGAATAAACATTTGGAAGCCTGTGAGGAAAGCAAGGGGAGGGGGCAATCAGTTGGCACAAGCATGCTAGTCTTTGTGCTGCTTTGTACGTGTGTATCTAATCGAAGTGAAGAATCTGTCTTTGTACATAACAGTCAGTGGGGTATAACCGTACAAAGTTTTTTGCACGTCAGCACGTTAGCATATTTTGGAGGAAGTAAGCTGTTGGCAGCTTTTAGGAATGCCTGACTTAAATCAATACAATGTGTGATTTCAATTATCTACTGACTTCAGAATGCTACCCTTTAATGACCGAATGAAAGTCGTTCGTCTTTGTGATGCGGATCCCCGCGTTTGGTTGGTCTGGATGATAAACGCTGCTTGCAATGATATCACGACAGCCGGAGTTGCCAGGGAATTTATGCTATTCAATCTAAACGGCCCTTCGCTTATTGAACCCCATTCTTCCACTGCTTGTGGGTAGAGCCCTTTTTTGGGACCGCCAGTCAGTCACAGTTGGGCTTTTCCACGTAATTCCCCATCACATGTCAAATCATTTTCCGATCCCACCCCCAAGTATAAATAGGCACAGCCTACATCGAAGCTGCAAGTGGTTGCGACGGCCGGCTGCTTTACGGAATCAAATATTTTCATAATCTTTGTCCCATTTCAATTTTCCCAGAGCAAATGTTTAACTAACGGAACGGGTGGATAATCGGTAAGTTGAGAAATTCGCTGCGTTGCGCTTCAACTTTTTGATTTATCCTGGTTCTTCGTTTTAACCGTGCGGGAGTTTACGGGAGTTAGTCAAGGAAGAAGGAAATAGGAATTATGGAAATCCGAGTTTAAAAATGATTTAAAAATCGGGTTCCAATTCCAGGCGGTGTTTTGTGAAGAGAACATGAGTAATTTCAAAATAGACATCGCAATTTCAAAATAGACATCACTTTCTGTTAAACACAAAAAAATGAAGGCAGATGGGTAGATGCAAGAGCAAATGTGAAAGCACTGATGTTGGAAATATGAAAGGGAATAATGCTGGAATACTCAGCAGGTCGGATGGCATTTGTCGGAAAAGAAAGAAACAGAGTTAATGTCTCATGCCCGCAACCGTTCAGCAGAACTCCCGAGAGATTAAAGCGAAATGGAGGTGAAGAGGAAATAAATTGTGAACGAGCCAGGCAGTTTGGATACCATTTGTGAAAGAGAATTACATGCGACGTCTATTTTGAAATTACTCATATTCTCTCCACAAATACGCTTTGATCCTGACGACGGGTGATGTCTGTACGTTCTCCATGTGACCGCGTGGGTTTTCTCCGGTACTCTGGTTTCCTCCCACACTCCAAAGACGTACAGGTTAGTAGGCTTCGGTAAAGATTGCAAATTGTCCCAAGAGTGTGGGATAATGTTAATGTACGGGGATCACTGGTCGGTAGGGACTTGGGCGGCGAAGGGTCTGTTTTCGCACTGTATCTCTAAATCTAAACGTAAACCGCCGAATTGCTAACGTTTATGTAGGATTTCTGGCAATCGCAATGTCTCTTTTGTTATTGGTGAAACGATATCAGCCGTCAATTGAAAAAAAAAATAGAATACACTGGAGGACAGCGAATAAGGTGGGAGTGAACGAGTGGGAGGAATAACACCGCTCCTCCGGAGCTGGCATGGACCGAATGGCCTTCTGTAGAGGCGAATAAGTAAAGGGCACTTTGTGTTGCGGCGGGGGATCCATATAGTGGAAAAGGGTTGGCGAGGGAACTCCCAACTGAGCGAGACAGAGGAAGAGCGTTTGACAGCACTGGGCTTCTCTCTACTCGCTTGAGTTTAGAAGGTTGAGAGGGGGGGGGGGGGGGGGGGGGGGGGGGGGACACATCATTGCAACTTACAGAATATTGAAAGGCATAGAGAGAGTGGATATGAAAAGGATGTTTCCACTGGTGGGAGAGTCATAGCTTCAGAATTAAAGAACGCACTTTTGGAAAGGAGGTGAGGATGAACTTCTTTCGTCAGAGGGTAGTTAATCTGTGAAACTCATTGTCACAGAGGGCTGTGGAGGCCAAGTCACTGGATATTTTATGGCAGGGGTAAATTCTTGATTAGAACGGGCGTCAAGGGTTATGGGGAGAAGGCAGGAAAATTGGATTAGGAGGCAGAGAGCAGCCATGATTGAATGGCGGAGTAGACTCGATGGGCCGAATGGCCTAATTCTACTCCTATAACTTGTCAACGTGAAATATATACAATACCACTTCCGCCAGGAGCAGGGAGACAACCCCTGCCGGCCAGGATTAGTGGATAGTGGATAAATGGGGGGAAAAACGGACGAGGAACTATAATGAGTGAATGAGAGCATTTACTACAGCACAGTGGTTCAGCGGTAGAGTTGCTGCCTTTACAGACCCAGAGACCCGGGTTCGATCCTGACCACAGCTGTCTGTACAGAGTTTGCATGTTCCCCCCCCCCCCCCCCCTGTGACCGCGTGGAGTTTATCTGGGTCCCCCACAAAGGCATGGTTTGTATGTTAATTGGTTTCGGCAAAAATTTGTGAATTGTCCTTAGAGTGTAATGCTAGTGTGTTTCCGCGCTGTATCTCTAAAGTCGATAAGAACGAGAGACGGCAGGAATTAGAATGCGTGAAACAACGGGTAAGAATGCATGGATGACGAAGTGAAAGTGAAAGAGTGAATCTAAGAGTCAGTGAAAATGACGGGAAGAAAATGAATGAGGATGGTTGAGTTTAAATAAGTGGGTGACAAGAGAGCGTCCGTGTCAATGGATGAGTGCAGTGAATTAATCCAATCTATTATCCATGGGAAACATGCCCACATACTTTAGCCCTCAGCAGCCATCCATTGTGCTTGATGTGTAAGAAGGAGGGGAACTTACACGCAATAAGTGCCAATCACTGCGCGTCGGAAGGAACTGCAGTTGCAGGTTTACACCGAAGATAGACACAACATGGTGGAGTCCCCTGTCCCACTTAGGCAACCTGAACCGAAACCTCTGGAGACTTTGTGCCCCACCCAAGGTTTCCGTGCGGTTCCCGGAGGTTTTTGTCAGTCTCCCTACCTGTTTCAACTACCTGCAACCTCCGGGAACTGCACGGAAACCTTGGGTGGGGCGTAAAGTCTCCAGAGGTTTCCGCTCAGGTTTCCTAAGTGGGACAGGGGCGACCACCAGGCAGCACTGGAGAGATGGAATAGGCGGCGTTGTACGGGGAAGGCTCTCGACCCGTGACGTCACATATTCCTACTACTTGTGCCTTCACTCACTCGCCTACCACGGCGACAACGCTGTCCGTTAATAGTAAAGGAACACAAATTCAGTGGCAGATATCCTTCTGATTTGAAGTTCTAAAATGTGTCAGAAAGGAATTAAATATTTTTTAATCCGTGTCTCCCACATCTGAGGTGAGGATGCTTGAGGACATGGTCCGCCGCTTCAGCCTCCGGAGTGATCACGTTTCACAGCACAATGCTGGCTGGCCTCCCTCACTTCCAGATGCGGTGCTTGCATTCGGGGCTGTCTGGTCTGTAGAATTAGCCGGGCGATCGCAGTGCAAATAAACGGTTTAAATGCCTATTGTTACTGCAGTATGTCTGGTTATAGATTCCAGCTTTTAAAGGTCAGAATGTGAATGGACGTGTTATCTTTAGACGTTAGAAAGACACAGCGTGGAAACAGGCTTTTCGGCCATCGAGTCTGCGCCTAGACTAGCCATTACTCGTGCGATCTATCCAACACACTAGGAACGATTTACAGAAGCCAATTAACCTACAAACCTTTACGTATTTGGAATGGAGAGTGAGGTGTGTTTGGAAGAGGGGGGGATGAACCGGAGCACCCGAGCAGCCAGGGAGAAGGTACAAACTTCTTTACAGACACCACCCGCAGTCAGGATCGAACCCGTGTCTCTGGCAGCAACTCTACCGCTGCGTCACTCTGCCGCCAATTTCTTGCATGCTGCTTACAATAAATCGCCTCTCCCCGGGATAATTTTTTTCCAAAATAACACCAAAGGTTGAGTTTCAAATCATCATTAATTTGTTAATTGAAGCGTTCAATGAAACGGGTCTAGCGTTAAACATTCGCCAAAGTCATCCGCTAACTTTCCCACCCAACACCTTTCTCTGGCAATAATATGCATGACATGACCTTGGATAACATGTACCGTTCTTCGAAGATAGACACAAAAAGCTGGAGTAACTCAGCGGGACAGGCAGCATCTCTGGAGAGAAGGAATGGGTGACGTTTCGGGTCGAGACCCTTCTTCAGACTAGTTAGGGATGAGGGGAACGAGAGATATGGAGAGATAAAGAACAATGAATGAAATATATGCAAAAGAGTAACGATGATAAAGGAAACAAGCCTTCCTTCCCCTGCAACCGCAGAAGATGCAACACCTGTCCCGATAGCTCCAACCTCGACTATGTCCAGGGACCCCGATAGTCCTTTCAGGTTAGGCAGAGGTTCACTTGCACATCCTCCAACCTCATCTACTATGTCCGTTGTTCACCATGTGGATTCTTATACATTGGGGAAGCCAAAAGCAGACTGTGCGGTCATTTTGATGACACATTCGCTCAGCCCGCATGAACCAACCTGCAGCGCCGGCCTTAGGAAGTGCGGGGCCCAATTGGGAACAATTTTGATGAGCCCCAGGTTCCCAGCCAAGGTCTGTAGATTCATAGAAATATAATTAAAGTCTATTATATACTTTATATTTCTATGGTAGAGTGGAAAGTAATCAAAATGTGCACTTAAAATGTGCCTGTGAGTTAATGGACCAAACTGATCTAAGCTACATTTTAATATAAAATTGCATACATGTAAGCCTACAAGTAACAAACAAAATGTGTAGATCACCTCTGAAAAGTACATAGTTACAATACCACTTGTTTTAGTGACTGGAATGAATTTTTTTTTTAAATTAAATAGATCCTGGAAAACCAATTGGTGAAAAACCAGTCCAGGCATTAAATTTTGGGCTTCAGCCCCATCCTACCCTTTGACATTCTACCCCATCCTAACTTAGTTGTGTGTGTTAGTTGTCTGCATGATGTGTGTGTGTGTTAGTTGTCTGTGCGTGATGTGTATGTGGGAGGGAAGGAGAGAAGGGAGGGAGAGAAGGGAGGGAGAGAAGGGAGGA
Source organism: Amblyraja radiata (assembly GCF_010909765.2). Lineage (NCBI taxonomy): Eukaryota > Metazoa > Chordata > Chondrichthyes > Rajiformes > Rajidae > Amblyraja > Amblyraja radiata. The sequence continues at coordinate 34,489,456 of NC_045964.1, read as the reverse complement.
AGGACGGGAGGAAGGGAAGTAGAGAAAGGAGGGATGGACCGAATGAGAGAAGGGAAAAGAAAGAGGAAGGAGGGAGGTAGGGAGGGAAGAAGGGAAGGAGAGAAGGGAGGGAGAGGGCCGGCGGCGGGAGCGGATGCCGGGGTCCGGGCGGACGGGTGTGAGCTGAGGGCGAGGTTTGTAAACGTTGCTCCAACCCCCGGCCCGGCCCTCCTTCTATTGTTCACCGCGTCTCCCCGGGGAGAGAGAGGGGTGGAGCCGGGGCTGTGTGCGTGAAGCACGGCGACTGGAGGGGCGGGAGCGCTGCCACGGAACCGTGAGGGAATGACCCACCTCCCCCTCTTCCCCTTCTCCATTCCCCCTCACACCCCCCTCCCCGTCTACCCCTTTCTTCCCCCTCCACCCCTCTACTCTCTCTCCATCCCTCTCTCCCCCCTCCACCCGGAGTAGATCTACCCGAGCCGAGAGTAGATTACTCTGGCACGGGGCCTCCTTATTCGCGGGGCCCCCTTACTCGCGGGGCCCAATTGGGAGCAATAGGTCCAATCGGCTTAAGGCCGGCCCTGCCAACCTGATCTCCCGGTTGCTGGACACTTTAATTCTCCTTCCCATTCCTACACAGACCTTTCTGTCCTTGGTCTCCTCCATTGTCAGTGAGGCTAAACGCAAATTGAAGCATCTCATATTTTGCTTGGGCAGCTTACAGCCCAGTGGTATGAATATTGATTTCTCTCACTTCAGGTAGCCCCGGCATTCCCTCTCTCTCTATCCCTCCCCCACCCAAGTCACATTAGCTTCTCATTTTCACAGACAGCTTACAATGGCCTGTTTTCATTATCATCATTACTTTTTTGCCTATCTTTCATTCATTGTTCTTTATCTCTTCACATCAGCATCTATATCTCTCATTTCCCTTAACCCTAACCAGTCTGAAGAAAGGTCTTGACCCGAAACGTCATCCATTCCTTCTCTCCAGAGATGCTGCCTGTCCCGCTGAGTTACTCCAGCATTTTGTGCCTATCTTCAGTTTCAACCATCATCTGCAGTTCCTTCTTACACATGTACTATTCTTCTCCTATGTTGAAATACTCCATTCACCAAAGAGACATTGTGATTAAATTCAACAATCCTTTGAGTAGACTAGGACAACCTTTGTCCATCTGAGGAAAAATATATTTGAAGATCATGACTTCAAATCTGACATGACTTATGATCTAGTAGACACAAAGTGCTGGAATAACTCAGCGGGTCAGGCAGCATCTCTGGTCTTCAGACCGGCTGAAGAAGTGTCCCAACCCGAAACAGCACCTATCCATGTTCTCCAGAGATGCTGCCTGACCCACTGAGTTGCACCAGTACTTTGTGTCTTCTTTTGTAAACCAACACCTGCAGTTCCTTGTTTTTACACAATGGCGTATAATGTACTGGGGAGCAGTGACCACCCTGTACATTTTAAGACATGGACTACCTGTACGAGACTCTCAAGCCAATACAAAATCCACCAAATGTATGTGAAAAGGATAACTAATACCAGAGACATCTCCTTAGCAAAGGTGGGATTGGAGCACTGAATCCTTTGGCACAGTATTCTTTTCTCTCCTCATTTATGCTTGTATGTAACACACACACACACACACACACACACACACACACACACACACACACACATATATATATATATTTATCTTTAATCTGGTAGTACCCGGACATGGCGGCAACGGACGAGAAGCCGAAGCAAAGAAGTGGAAGCCAAATATCCAAATGGAAACAAAGCCGAAACGCCAAATATCCGAAAGCGTATGAAGCCGAAACGGCAAGTAACCGAAAGGCTGCGTTGCCAAAATCCAAACTCACTGAATGGCCCTTCTGCCGAAACGCCGCCTACCCGAAAGGCGGCATCGCCTACAAGCCAACGAACCGAATGCCGCTCAACAGAAAAGTCAAATAACGGACATGACGTTGCCGGGGGACGGGACTTGACAGCGATTGGTCCAGACCCCCGCGTCCATCACATCAATGTGGAGGGATGAACATTGTCCCACAACTCCGCTCCATCCAACCCACAGCCCGTCACACTGCGGCCGCACAGGGGAGACGAGGCACAGGGTGGCCATGGGAGAGTGGGGGTCATTTTCCCACACAAGCCATAGGTGACTGAGCAATCTGAACCCAAGCACCAAGTTGTAAGTGGCCGAAGGTCGCATCCCTCGGGACATCCCCCACTCTCCCATGGCCACCCTGTGCCTCGTCTCCCCCGTGCGGCCGCAGTGTGAAGGGCTGTGGGTTGGATGGAGCGGAGTTGTGGGACAATGTTCATCCCTCATCAGTGATGTGATGGACGCGGGGGTCTGGACCAATCGCTGTCAAGTCCTGCCCCCCAGCAACGTCATGTCCATTATTTGACTTTTCTGTTGAGCGGCATTCGGTTCGTTGGCTTGTAGGCAATGCCGCCTTTCGGGTAGGTGGCATTTCGGCAGAGCGGCCATTCAGTGAGTTTGCTTTTAGGTGTCCCACATTTTTGGTTATTTGGCGTTTCAGCTTCGTACGCTTTTGGTTATTTGGCGTTTCAGCTTTGTTTCCATTTGGTTATTTGGCTTCCACTTCTTTGCTTTGGCTTCTCGTCCATCGGCGCCACGTCACACACACACACACACACAAACACACAAACACACACACACACACACACACACACACACACACACACACACACACACACACACCACACACCACACACCACACACCACACACCACACACCACACACACACCACACACCACACACCACACACCACACACCACACACCACAGATAAAAAATTAACAAAATGTGAGAAACAAGCAGCAAACACATAGTGACGCCGATGAATTAGTTATCACCTTCACTTTGCTGAGCATGATGTTACTACTACAAATGTTTAGTGGAATTTAGCAGATGGTAAAACTATCTTTATAATATAGTAAACACTGAAATTTATTCTAGAAATGAAAGGTGTCTATATGTTTGGCATTTTAGGCTCGAAGTAATCTTAGAAGCTGTTTTTGTGGTTGAATCAAGAAGGAATTTGGAACCATTTGGCATCACGGTGCTGTCAATCATGAAGAAATTCAAGAGTCACCTCGGTAAGCCTTTGGACTGATAGGTTATCTCTGATTTTTGAAGTTAATTTCACAAATGTACATCATTGTCGTTAGCCCTAGATACCCAGAGTAACAAGAATTATGAGTTAAAATAAATACACAGTGGCTTATATTATAGCGTAGATTTGGCTTGTTCAACTGCTTCTGTGTCAACTAAGTTTGAAGGTATGAATAGTTGCTCCTTCTGATACTTTCCCACATTGCACCAAATTTCTGCAGGCGACCACCAATGAGTTAAACCATTTTTACAAATCTATCCAAGAGAAAGAACCAAGTTCAGTGAGATAAGAAAGAAATGCCATAGATACTATTACAGTGGCCATTTACAATGAAGAAAAAACATATTTGTTTTGGCTGCTTTTGTTTTAATGGTTCTACTGGAGTTAGAAAAACTTTCCCTTTGGCTAAGTTGCCCTATAAACATCTGGCATCGATTCCACATTTTTGGCAGGTCGAGAAACTGCACCTTTGATCCTTAAACTGATTTTAAATTTAATAAATGTGGAAACAACAACATGTATCGATGTCAGAGAACTGCAAATGAAAACATTCTAAAATATTTTAAACTTATTGTCTGGAATGAATGGCCAATGGGTCACAGAGCAGCCAGTGAACCATTAGATTGAACTTTGTAGGATGTTAGACACAAAAATAAATTTAGTGCTAGCAGGAGATTTTCATCAAACAGTACCAGCAATACCACAAAGTATAAAAACAGATTAATTGAAAGCCAGTCTTAAAACATTATATACTTGGGGAAATATTGAATGATTACACTTGAAAACCAACATGCAAGTGGATTTGAAGGGTGATCCATCAGTAAAAGAGTGCTTTGAATGAACTCAAATTAGGAAATGGGGCAATTAAACATGAAGACTCAACAAGAATGACTGTGAAAAACTTGAGCCATTTTGTTATATCACTTTATGATCTGCTTTTCCAAATGCCACTAAACACCATTTGAATTGCCAATGGTTGCATGAAAGATCAATTTTAGCAGCAAAAATTGGTGCAGTGCAGGTCATAAATAAAGATCTTCCTTCAAAGCTGCTGGACAAGTCAAGTCAAGTCTATTCGTCACATACACATACAAGATGTGCAGTGAAATGAAAAGTGGTAATGCTCGCGGACTTTGTGCAATTAGACAAACAAACAAACAACCAAACAAACTACAAACAGAATGTAACAGACTGTATAATGTGAATCTGTTGGCAGTGTGACAGATGTTGATAAGGCTATATATATATTCTGTTTAGTTGCTAAACTCTCTCTCTCTCTCTCTCGTTATTTGGCATACCATCACAGGATCTTGAACTTCTTCTTATCGAGTACACACACAAGATGAGAAGTTGTTCAGCCAGAGCTGAACACACTTTTCGTCATCTGCCATACAATGGTGTCTGTCTTGTCGCTTCTTGTGCTTCTTGTGCGTGGTGGTGGAAAGATTGGTGGAAACAGCGTTGCGACATGAACGACCTTGACCTCACCTTGAACTAAAAGAAGGAACGCCAATCATGCTGCTCAGGAATTTGGATCCACCAATACCATGCAACTGCACAAGATTATGAGTTTAAAAAATATTCCACTTGAAATATTACACTTGAAGGTACTAGACAGTTACATGGATAGGACAGGTTTGGAGGGATATTGACCAAATGCGGGCAGGTGGGAGTAGTGTAGCTGGATGGGCAAGTTAGGTTGAAGGGCCCGTTTCCACACTGTATAACACTATTACTCTATACGTGTAATTGTGGCTACAATAATGACCGATAATGATGTTGGGGAAAATGTGTTCAACCCTTGAATGCCAATTATCCCATCTGATTTATCATTTTCAAGATTCAAGAGTGTCTCATTGTCATATGTCTCAAAACAGAACAATGAAATTCTTACTTGCAGCAGCACAACAGATATGTAAACATAGTACTCTGTAAAGCCCATAATGAACACAAATCAATTCAGTACTTACATATGTATAAAACAAACAGACAAGTAAACAAACAATAATAATGCAAAGCCAAAAAATGATGCCCCCAAGTCTCTATAGTTCGGAACCTGTTTGGAGATTGTAGTGTTTAATAGCCTGATGGTACTAGGGGAAAAGTTGCGTGTTAATTGACATGACTTCAGTTCCCTGTTCAACTTACTTTTGTTATATGCATTAACAAGGTACCTGGCCAATCAACAAAAGATGTTGTTCTTAAACCAAATGTTTCGCCCATGATCAGCTCCAGAGTTGGACATGACAACTATACAATTTTACATCAGCTTCAATAGAAATAAATGTAGTGTATTCTGAAGCACTTCAACATTGAAATCAAGTAAATCTACACACTATTCATTGGTACATTCCTAATTAAAGAGAACTATATTGAATGTATTTTTATCCACACATTTATTTTCAATATGTTGTTATTGGTAATTTTACTTTAAATTGCATAATTTTAACTGCCTAAATATATTGTTCATGGAATAATTATATATAATTAAGTTAGAATTTATTTCATTTACAAGGTATGCTATAAAACCCAATTCCTTGGAAATAAATGTAAATATCATGATTACCAGCATTATGACTTGAGGTTCCGGTTATAAAAAGCACATACAAGGCTGATCTGAGGAAAGATGAGTTCTTACATGACTGCTTTGAGCAATGGACTGGTCCCTATTCAATCACTCGGCAGCCAACCTAGATGAGCATGCCATTGCTGTCACAGACGTTTATCAACGAGTGTGGAGGACAACATGCCAAAGACAACAATCTGTGTTTCTCAACCAGAAATCTGGGTGAAGCATGAGAACCACTTCTTATTGGAGTCCAAGTCTAAAATGATCGAGTCAGGTAACCCTGATCTGTACAGGATATCTCGGTATGACCTTTGTAAAGTCTTCAGGGATGCCAGGGGACAATACCAGATCAAACTAGAGTCCCAGACCAACCACTCAAATGCCAGTTGATTGTAGCAAGGCTTGCACGCTATAACATGCAACAAAGTGAAGTATTGGTTTATTATTTTCACATGTACAGCGACACGGTGAAAATCTTATCCATGTGTGCTAACCAGGCAAATCATACCATACATAAGTATGTCAGATAATTTAAAAGAGTAATTAAACAAAGTGCAAAATATAATGTCATAGAGAAAGTGCAGATGTAAAGATGTGAGGGCCACAACAAGGAAGATTGGGAACTCATTTCTAGCATACTAGAGGTTGATTGAAAAGCTTGATAATGGGGCTGATCCCATTCTGAATCTGGTGATATATGCTATCAAGCTTTTGTATCTTCTGCCGAATGGGACAGGGGAAGAGAGAGAGTAACTGGGGTGTAAATGGCTAATGATCACGTTGGCTGCTTTCCTGATATATCTCAATACACAGGACAGTATTAAACCAATACCAATAGCCTGAGTAATGCTGGGTCACTAGAACTTTTTACCATTATTTTACAGTGGGAGACAAGAAAGCCATCACACAGAATAACTTTTCACCGAAAACTGACTGTTCAGGAATAAGCCCAAAACTAAATGTGGAGAAGAAACACAATAAGAAATGGGCCATTTTCTCACCATTTTCCCACAAGAAGGAAACAACACTGATTTCAACAGACAACATTGCAGATACTGAAGAGATCAATGGAGAAAATATAAAAATACTATCAGGTAGGATTTTCTTAGTTAATGTGTAAAGAAGGGCTTAATCTCGACCCAAAATGTCACTCGCTCCTTCTGTCCAGAGATGCTGCCTGTCCTGCTGAGTTACTCCAGCATTTTGTGTCTATCTTCGGCTTATTGATGAATATCTATATATTACTAAAACTCTCATCTTGACCACTTCCTGTCTACGTTGTAATTAAATTTGCGCAAAAGTTATCCCCCATAGCGCTACGATTTTTCGCCACCTTACTCACCATTCTCTTCTGCTGCAAGTCAAATAAGTTTTGTTCCAATAGGTGAAATAGTACAAAAGTTATGAAGGTTTTGAAGGTTCCCCCTCCCCCATAGTCTAGAAACTTATTAATGCCATGATCGTGCAAATGAAAATCATGTTACCATGGATCTTATCAATTTTGTGACAGCGTCTGACAGCATTAACTCTAATTGCTAACACGCATTAACACCAATTGCTGGTGAAAGTTGTTTGTTTACATAACCCACCGCTTGCTTTTGATTGCGGAAGTAAAAAAAAATCTATTAGCAAAATGGTGACTCTTTATTTTTAGTCAATTCAGGTAGGAGAATTTGATTTTAAAAGTCCAGCAATTCACAAAGAGCACATGAGACCTTTTGGAAGCTCCCTCCTTCTATGCATGCATTTTGTAAGAGGCAGTTTCCAATGTTTAAAGGTCTGTGCAGGTCCTTTCACCCCACTGGAAGGGTTCTGCCTACATCCAACCCTCCAACCCCTATCAGACATGGTTCTTTCATTGCAGCATGTAATCATTAACAAGTAACATGCTAAAAGCTGGTGTTATCGTGGGAAATACAATCCTTATGCCCACAATTCAGAATCAGAGTACACAAGCAAGTACTCACAGGATATCGGAACTGGTGCTAACGCAATTTGTCACCACTTTTTAATAACCTTCTTCAAACAACATTAGGGAGATTGGCATCATCATTTTAAGATTAGAGAAACCTTGCAGTCATACATGTAAACTGATGACTTCAGTTTTCTTGATATTTAATTTAAGGACACAAAATGTTCCACAGATTCTACACCAAACTTCTACAGATGCATCACAGAAAGCATATTGTCGCGTTGCATCACAGCTTAGTTTGAGTCAACTTTACCAGAGACCGCAAGAAATGACAGAAGTTGTAGATGTAGCCCAGTCCATTACACAGACTAGACTCCCTGCCACTGACTCCCATCAACACTTCATGCTGCCTTGGAAAAGCAGCCAACACAATCAAAGACTTGTCTCACCCTGGTCTTGCCTTCTCCTCCCCTGCTCTCATCAGGCAAAACTACATTAGCTCAAAAGGGAGCACCATCAGATTTAGGAATGACTTCATCCCCTCTGCCATCAGACTTCTGATCAGTCCTTTCATAAGCTAGGGTACTGTCCAATTAATCTCCACCACACTGCAGACATTAGATTCTATCAATGGAACTGAAGCACGACAATGCTGTGAATTATATTCTACAATCTGTATCTTTTCCTTTCCTCTTTCTGTTGTACTTGAGTTTGACTTCTTTGTACTGATGTTTGGTATTATCTGATCTAATTGGACAGCTTGCTAAACAAAGCTTTTCACTGTACCTCGGTTCACCTGATAATAATAAACAGAAATGTAATGTTATAGATGGAGGGGTGGGGCGAATAAAGTATTATCGGTTAAAGTTTTGTTAAGACTGTATGAGAAGAGCAAAATACAGTTCCATCCTACAGGGTACAGAAACATTGGAGGAGGTTGTTTTGGTCAATTATGTCACAGGGTACAGACAGATTGAGAATGAGCAGGCATGGATGCTTTTGTAATTAGCACTTAGCATGCTATTAATGGCTCTGGTCAGAGTTGTTTCAGTATATTACAGATGGGCATAAATTTAGAACTGTACAATGCAAACAAAGACTTTTGAGGGGAGGTTGCAAATGGATTAAAGATAAAGGAGTACGCCATTTAGAATGGAGACGAGGAACTTTTTCTCACAGAGAGTGGTGAGTGTGGAATTCTCTGCCTCAGAGGCAGGTTCTCTGGATGCTTTCAAGAGAGAGCTAGATAGGGCTCTTAAAGATAGCGGAGTCAGGGGATATGGGGAAAAGGCAGGAACTGATTGGGAATGATCAGCCATGATCACATTGAATGGCGGTGCTGGCTTGAAGGGCCGAATGGCCTACTCCTGCACCTATTGTCTATTGTCTATTGTTTATTCTACTTTTAATCATATTTAATACTGTAGTTGACTTTGTAGAAAATAAGAATATATTTTCTAAACTGCCTGAAACTGCAAATGTTTCAAAATGTTTTCTCAATTAAATAATGAATACTTCTTTCTTTGCTAATTAATAATTATGATAATTGATTTTGATGGATAAGGATATACTTTAAAATATGAAGAATATATTTGTTCACAATTTAACCAGGTTGATCTAAAGACTATGTAAGTGATGAATGTTTTTTCAGCAAAGATTATTGAAAACAATGTGAACACATATGCAGATGCTGGAAATTTGAAATAAAAATTGAAAAACTGATGTTTATCTCTTTCTTCAGGTCAGGCCGCATCTGTGGCAAGACAGAGTAAACATTTCTGATTATAGACCCTTTGCCGATATTGTTTCTCTATTCCCAATGCCGCTTGAGCTGCTGACTGACTCCAGCATTTTCTGTTGATGGAAAACAAACCTTACATTAACCAAAATTGAGAAATTGTAGTTGTCATACAAACAGGTTTTTGTGTACCTTACTGAAATAGTAATAGTAACTTTCTTTTGTCTAGAAAAAGACATCAAAGTACTTATCGAACAAAAGCAATATTTTAAGGCTGACTGCCACCTCATCAAATTGGAACATGATCGATATACTCATGACAGTACGGAAATTGATGAAGGTTTCATCGAAGAGAAAAAAAAAGTTGAATCATTGTATGAGCTGCTTAGTGTTGAAATTTTCACAGTTGCGAAAAACTCAATGAACATTTCCAAGGAAAATCCAAATCTGTTGAAAATGGCAGTGCAAGTGAAAACCCAAGAGGAAAAGTTAGATCAGATGTGTCTGGAGGAGAAAGGGACATGTGGAGGTATCGCAAAAGTTAGGCCAAGAGGATGGGAAGCTAAATGGCTGGATGCTTTAGAGCAATCTGTGAATCAAAGATTAGGTGAACTACTACCCAATGTTTCTGATGTTGACAAAGCCAAATCGTCCATTGAGTGTTTAGTGGAACATCACAAAAAACTGAAAGAGGATTTTGATACCATTGTGAACTGCATCAAGCCATGTTATCCCCAAGAGTACAATATATGTGAAAAGTATGTGGAATATTATCATAAAAAATGTTCCTCCCATATGGAATTAATCATAGAAAGTGGACCTAAAGGAAAAGAAGTTTATCCCATTCTGCACTGGATTTACACTTGTTATCCAAAGTAAGTTGGACACAGACTCATAAAAATGTTTTTTTAATCTATATTTCTGTTAACTATTGTAATTTAAGATCAAGATTTTTTTACAGCACAAAAATAGGTTCTTCAGCCAAACTCTTCCATGCCAACTAAGTTGCCCACCTGAGCTAGTCCTATTTGTCTGCATTTGGTCCATATCCCTCTAAATCATTCCCATCCATGTACCTCAGTGTTCCCTCTAAGCTGTGCGCCTGTGCGCGCGCACACAAGTTTTGAAACCAGTACACAAAGAAAATTTATGTGCGCACAAAGGATTTTGAAATTCGGGGAAAAAAAAAAAAATCCGCTATAAAATTTCTCCACTATCAATGATTTTTTCACAACCATCTTCACAACCAATATTCCACAACCACCTTCACTATCTGCAAAACCATCCACTTTTGTATCATCTGCAAACTTGCTAATCTTACCGTGTATGTTCTCATCCAAATCATTGATATAGATGACAAACAATAATGGGCCCAACCCTGAGGCACACCACTAGTCACCAGTCATAAAGTTATGCAGCATAGAAAAGACCCTTTGGCCCAATTTACCCATGCTGACAAAGGTGCCTCATCTGCGCTAATCCCACCTGTCCCTACACACACTAGGGACAATTTACACATACACCAAGCCAATTAACCTACATACTGTACCTGTAGGTCTTTGGAGTGTGGGAGGAAACCAAAATCTCGGAGAAAACCTACGCGGTCACAGGGAGAACGTACAAACTCCGTACAGACAGCACCCATAGTCGGGATCGAACCCAGGGCACCGGCGCTGCAAGCACTGTAAGGCAGCAACTCTACCGTTGCACCACCGTGGCCGCCCTAAGTTATGATCATCTACCTTGCTATCTCCTTACGTAATGTAGTACCAATTTTTTTTTGTGAGAGGTTCTGGCACATAAGAAGCATATTTGAGTAAAAGTAGCTTCTAGTGTGTGAATGCAGTACAACTTTTCATGGAATGCATGGTATTGATAAATAATAATTGAAGATTGACGTGATTTCAAATTTTAAAACATGGTTGTGAAAGACGTCGAATTAGTCAATTTGAAAGTTTCTATTCCTTGTTCAGGCTTATGAATACCATCACACAATCTGAAGAAACAAGTCAGGAACTGTCAAGTACCTTGCTCCCAGAAAGCGTGATCAGTCATTTGAAAAGTGAATACTTTTCTGCTTTACAGGTAAAAAGTTAATCACATCCTTGCATTACAAAATGGTCGTACTATCACTAAAGTTCCAACAACTACTGTTGCAATTCTTTGTAGATGACCTTTTATTAACATTAAATCATTGCACAATGTGTGATACCCTTTATTCAGTTGCTTTTTTGATTTGCAGGCAGATGTTAGAATGCACATGGCAAACAGTCTCCATATAGAAGAGGAGAATTGGAGACGTGAAGAGGAGCCCATTGTGCTGAATGAGCATTATCACAGCGAATTACCTATCGACATAATCCAGGTACACCGAATAAAACCCATGAACAAACATTGCCAATACATATCTCATGAAACTGGATATGTTTTTATTATGAGAAACTAGGAAAAATCTTCTTATTTCAGCGAGCTTTCGCCTCGAAACCTGTAGCTAGGTGAAATATTTTTACATGCAACTAAATAATAGCTTCAAAGACCAAGCATCCATGAAAAAGGACACAAAGTGCTGGAATTACTCTGTCAGTCAGGCAGCACCTCTCGAGAACATGTTTAGTTGATGTTTCGTTCAGAGACCCTTCATTTTAAACCAGAATTTACAGTTCTTTGTTTCTACTACGCATCCAATAAAATGCTTTGATTTTATTTCATCAAAACCTTGGGACAACCAATTACTATTAAAAATCAATTAGTAACATTTACAGCCTAGTTTAGTCCATGCTGCATATTTAGTTTATTATTGGCACATCTACCAAGGTACAATGAAAAGCTTTTTGTTGTGTGCTATTCAGTCAATGAAAAGACAACATGATTACAATCATGTATTTCCAAAGAGTGTGGTTGACTATAGCTCCTCTTTTATCCTGGCTGCACATTCCTCAGCTCCTCTTCATCAGTTACTAATATGGAGTGTTCAGAACTGAAGGAAACACATATTCTTGAAGCAACATAACTAAAAGTAAAATAAAATTCCCTTTTCCAAGTTTCCACAACATAACTGAAATCCAGTGCTGGAGTAACTCGGTGGGTCAGACAGTATCTCTGGAAGATATGGACAGGCGATGTTTCGGGTCAGGACCCTTCTTCAGACTTTTTTCTAGCCTGAAGAACGATCTCAACCCAAAATGTCACCTATCCATGTCCTGCAGAAATGCTGCCCAACACACTGAGTTACTCCAGTTCTTTGTAGTATCAAAGTCTGCAGTTGCTTGTGTCTCCGTAATTCAAATCTGATCTGTTTCCCAAACTGCCAGCATTAGTATTCCATTTCCCTCGTCCCCATTCAGCATCTATATTTATACGCTGTAACAACTCACTTTTTTGAGTATTAATTAAAGCCGAAGTGTGGGCTGAAGGAAGGATATGATTGCATTGGAGGAGATCCATTAAGTTGTTGCCTGGTTTGGATGACTGTAGTTATGGGGAAAGATTGGAGAGGCTGGGTTTGTCTTGGTTGGAGCGAAGGAGGCTGAGGAGTGGCCTACGCAATCTCCCGGTTATCAAACACTTTGACTCTCTTTCCCATTCCCATACTGACCTTTCTGTCCTGGGCCTCCTTCATTGTCAGAGTGAGGCCAAATGCAAATTGGAGGAACAGCACCTCATATTTCGCTTGGGCAGCTTACAAACCCAGTGGACTAATGATTTCTCTAATTTCAAGTAACCCTTACATTCCCACTTTCTCCGTCCCTCCCCCACCATAGTCGTCCCACTAACTTCACTGTCGTCCTGCTTAGTTTCACTGTTTGTATCCACTCGTTATCTCCTTCTCAACACCCAACAATTGACCAAAGTGGGCTTCACCTTTGTTTGATTATCGTTGCGGCTTTGATTTGTTCTTTTCAGACCTTTCATTCATTTGTTCTTTGTACCTTTTCATACCTCTAGTTTCCCTCTCCCCTTACTGTCAGTCTGAAGAAAGGTCTCAACCTGAAACGTCACCTATTCCTTTTCTCCAGAGATGCTGCCTGACCCACTGAGTTACTCCAGCATTTTGTGTCTATCATTGGTGAAATGATATTTATCTATCTATCTCTATACATATAAAAGTCACATTTTGTATATATGTGTGTATGCGTGTGTGTGTGTGTGTGTGTGTATTTCTACCTTCCTCAAAACGCCTCGCGCTAGTGCAAACATTTTCACAGATTATTAATCACATTAACCGCATCGACAAAATAAACTGCTTCACTTCACATTTCATGAGGCTGATCATCCATATTCAGTACCCCGTTCCTGCCTTCTCCACATATCCCCTGACTCCGCTATCTTTAAGAGCCCTATTAAGCTCTCTCTTGAAAGTATCCAGAGAACCGGCCTCAACCGCCCTCTGAGGCAGAGAATTCCATAGACTCACAACTCTGTGTGAAAAGGTGTTTCCTCATCTCCGTTCTAAATGGCTTACGCCTTATTCTTAAACTGTGGATCCTGGTTCTGGACTGCCCCAACATCGGGAACATGTTTCCTGCCTCTAGCGTGTCCAAACCCTTAATAATCCTATATGTTTCAATAAGATCCCCTCTAATCCTTCTAAATTCCAGTATACAAGCCCAGCTGCTCCATTCTCTCAGCATATGACAATCCCGCCATCCCGGGAATTAACCTTGTGAACCTACGCTGCACTCCCTCAATAGCAAGATTGTCCTTCCTCAAATTAGGGGACCAAAACTGCACACAATACTCCAGGTGTAGTCTCACTAGGGCCCTGTACAACTGCAGAAGGACCACTTTGCTCCTATACTCAACTCCTCTTGTTATGAAGGCCAACATGCCATTCGCTTTCTTCACTGCCTGCTGTACCTGAATGCTTACTTTAATTGACTGATGAACAAGGAACCCCAGATCCCGTTATACTTCCCATTTTCCCAACTTGACACCATTTGGATAATGACCAGCCTTCCTGTTTTTGCTACCAATGTGGATAACCTCACATTTATCCACATTAAACTGCATCTGCCATGCATCTGCTCACTCACCCAACCTGTCCAAGTCACCCTGCATTCTCATAGCATCCTCCTCACAGTTCACACTGCCACCCAGATTTGTGTCATCTGCAAATCTGCTAATGTTACTTTGAATCCCTTCATCTAAATCATTGATGTATATTGTAAATAGCTGCGGTCCCAGCACCGAGCCTTGTGGTACCCCACTAATCACTGCCTGTCATTCTGAAAGGGACCCGTTAATCCCTACTCTTTGTTTCCTGTCTGCCAACCAATTTTCTATCCATATCAGCACTCCACCCCCAATACCATGTGCCCTAATTTTGTCCACTAATCTCCCATGTGGGACCTTATCAAATGCTCTCTGAAAGACCAGGTACACAACATCCACTGGCTCTCCCTTGTCCATTTTCCTAGTTACATCCTCAAAAAATTCCAGAAGATTCGTCAAGCATGATTTCCTCTTCGTAAATCCATGCTGACTCGGACCGATCCTGTTACTGCTATCCAACTATGCTGCTATTTCATCTTTTATAATTCATTCCAGCATCTTCCCCACCACCGATGGCAGGCTAACTGGTCTATAATTCCCTGTTTTCTCTCTCCCGCCTTTCTTAAAAAGTGGGATAACATTAGCTACCCTCCAATCCACAGGAACTGATCCTGAGTCTATAGAACATTGGAAAATTATCACCAATGCATCCACAATTTCTAGAGCCACTTCCTTAAGTACCCTGGGATGCAGACCATCAGGTCCTGGGGATTTATCAGCCTTCAGTCTCATCAGTCTACCCAACACCATTTCCTGCCTAATGTGGATTTCCTTCAGTTCCTCTGTCACCCCAGATCCTCTGGCCACTAGTACATCAGGAAAATTGTTTGTGTCCTCCTTAGTGAAGACGGATCCATAGCACCTGTTTAACTCATCTGCCATTTCCTTGTTCCCCATAATAAATTCACCTTTTTCAGTCTTCAAGGGTCCAACTTTGGTCTTAACTAATTTTTTCCTCTTGACATACCTAAAGAAGCTTTTACTATCCTCCTTTATATTCTTGGCTAGCTTACCTTCGTACTTCATCTTTTCTCCCTGAATTGCCTTTTTAGTTATCTTCTGTTGCTCTTCAAACATTACCCAATCCTCTTGCTTCCCGCTCATCTTTGCTATGTTGTACTTCTTCTCTTTTATTTTTATACTGTCCCTGACTTCCGACCGGGGTGCCCAGTTCACATCCGAACTGTGGTCTGCAATGTCCCGCGTGCCGGGGACGCAGCTCCACCATTCAACAGCGTACAATCCCCAGTCGAATGGGTTGGTGGAGCGGTTCCACCACCATCTCAAGGACGCCTTGAAGGCTCGCCTTACGGACCCTGACTGGATGGACGAGTTGTCGTGGGTCCTGGTGGGAATTCGGACTGCCCCGAAGGAGGATTGTCATCATCCTCGGCGGAGTTGGTTTCTGGCACTCACCGTTCCCCAGGAATTTATCCCGGCCACTGATGGGTCCCGGGAGCCGTTGTCATCTGTGTTGGTGCGCTTGCGGGAAAGGGTCGGTGCCCTGGCTCCCGTCCCGACATCTCGTCGTGAGGTGACTCCATTCCATGTGCCCCCGGCGCTCGCTGACAATCCTTACGTCTTTCTGTGCTGCAACGCTCACAGGTCGCCCTTGCAGCGCCCATATGAGGATCCATTTCTGGTGCTGCTGCACGGGCCCACGACTTTTGTTTTGTTTTGGTGGTTGGCAAGAAACTGTGTCTGTGGCTCGACTGAAGCCGGCCCATTTGGGCCTGAGCGAGCCAGTACAGGTGGCTCAACCTTCCTGTCGGGGGCGTCCGCTGTCCCGGGTTCCCCCGGATTCTTCCAAACCGGACGGGTCCCCTGTACATGGGGACGTATTTACGAGGTCTGGCCGCCTCGTTCGGCTTCACGTCCGTTTCGGTGCCTCTGGTTCTGGGGGGTGGGTCATGTGGCGGCACCTGGTGGTGAGCCATGCGCAGTGCGAACCCTCGGCTCTGGAGGGAGGAGTAAAGTGTCACGATGACGGGAGGTGCAGGTCACGGAGCTCCCCGGGGAGTATATAAGGTCAGGCAACGCCCGTGCCCCGGGATAGGATTAAGGAGCTGTACTAATGAAGAATAAACATCGATTGCTTGCACAAACCTTGCATCCTATGTTATTCCTGGCTGGACATCTGTATGTCCCCGTCACACTACAAAGATACAAATTGTTGCAATGGTAGACATTACTTTCTATACACTATTTTTCCTGCTGTTTATTTACTCCCAGTGTGTACTGCCCGCACCGTCTTAAGACAAGGAATGACTATTATCTTTACATGCTGAGATAATTTTAGCATATTGATCCATTGATTCCAAATAAATAAGGTAATTACTACCCTTTACCCACTAATAATTGAGTATGTTTTTCTTATTTTGTGTTTTTCAGATAATTGAGGGGGCTTTCCAGGACACCAGAACTCTTACTAATGAAATGTCAGACAGAGCAGTAGACATCATGCTACAGGAAGCACATTCCTTCCTAGAATGGTAAAGCAGTACAGTAATATAGATTACATCAAAATTCTTCTCATATTTAACTCATGACTTCAAAACTACCGAGGTTTATTGAGAATAATAAAAATCAAGAGACATTTTACATTTCCTGATCTCTGAGCAACGTATTTGAATATGGGGTTTTTTCAATCTTATATAATTGTATTGCAGACCTTATGTACATTTGAAACTAACAAAACAATAGGTCTCTTCAAAATGAGATGCATAGTTTTTAGATTGGTATAAGAAGGTATCCTTAGTGCTAGTCGTGATTTCTTGATCAGTAATGGGTGTCAGGGATAATGGGAAGAAGTTGGAAGATGGTCCGAATGGCCTAATTCTGTTCCTATAGGTTTTGAACATACTTTTCTAAATGGTTGAAGAAAAAAGTCTAAGGCTCAAATTTACCAGCATAAATAAGAATACTAACATGGAAACATAGAAAATAGGTGCAGGAGTAGGCCATTCGGCCCTTCGAGCCTGCACCGCCATTCAATATGATCATGGCTGATCATCCAACTCAGTATCCTGTACCTGCCTTCTCTCCATACCCCCTGATCCCTTTAGCCACAAGGGCCACATCTAACTCGCTCTTAAATATAGCCAATGAACTGGCCTCAACTACATTCTGTGGCAGAGAATTCCAGAGATTCACCACTCTCACAACATAGTCCAGTGTTGTTGGTATCATTGATCACAAAGGTCCTTAAATGGACCAGCAGTAGCTGCTCTAGAATCACCTGGGATCAGCCAGAGCCAAGCAACAGCGCAACAATGAGAAGCAGGATCTAAACGTGCCACATCTAACTTCGATTTATTGATTGTCCAGGAGGAGACCCAAAAGGACTTTCACCCTGCCGGCCTCAATCTTTATCAGGTAGACTACAATGAGGAGCTGAGGAGTGTGCAGCCTGGAATAATAAAAGAGGGGTTACAATCTTCCATACTCATTGGAAATTTGGAACATGGAGTAATCCTGATTGTGAAAGTTATAGGCGAGATTGAATCCATGAACAAATTTTTTTTTTTAATTTGACTGAATTGTTCATATCATGCTATCATAACACAAATTTGTGATGAAATAAAATGAAGGCATTTTATGGGATGCATATTTGTCATGTGCTCGAACTTAGAAGTCTTTATTTAGTATAATTGAAAAAAGAGCTCTCCTGCCTAATTTAATCCAACTACAGGAATGTGTTCTGATGAGAGGCAGTTGAAATATGAGCTTTTTTTCCAGCTGCTTCTAATTGAAAACAAATGCGGTTTAGGGAAATATGTACTGGCAAAGATAATGTTTATTTCACTGGAAAGCTGTAATATTTTGAAAATGATGCCAAGTCATGCCACGTTCCCATTCAGAATATTACATCATGTTAAATGAGAACTGCCGCTGGAATGCCTTGAGATTGTAGATCAACAAGAAGAAAATATATATATATTTGTGTAAAAAGATACATGCAAAATTATAAACTGTCAAGAATTAATTTTAAACTAGTTTGCAAGAACCTCTTCCCATCTACTGGAGTTTAGTCCATCATTCTTTGACATTAAACCTCAAGGTTCATTGACTTTATTGACTAATAGAATAATCTACACTAAGATCATTTTATGACTCTAAAATAAAGTTATAAAATGAATCTCTGCTGATCTAAGATGTAGCAAATCTTTTAAAAACATACCCAGAAAGGAAGGGGACACACTTAACAGTACAAAAAATGGATACCCCAGTCAGCGGAATGATTACTGGAATGGTATGTTTGTCATAAGAGGAAATGAAACAGTTTAGGCCTGAATTGTTTTGCATTTAGAAGAGTGACAGAAAGCACCACCCTATATTTCCACCGCCCGATATTTTAAAATGTTTTTAGTTTTGTATTAGTTTTATACAGAATGGAAATAATCATTTAGATCCACTGAGCCCATGCCAACCATCGATCACCTGTTCACACTACTTCTGTTATCCCACTTTCTCACCCACTCCCTACACACTGCAGGCAATATAAACAGGCCAGTTAATCTACAAATCTTCACTTTCTTAGGATGTGGGGGAACATGCAAATTCCGCACAGCCAGCACCCGAGGTCAGGATCGAACCTGGATCTCTGGATTAAATCTTTTTAATATTTTAACATTCAATCACCCTTTAAATTTCTACTCTAAATGAACTTAATAAAACAGAGAAATCCAGTAACTAACCTTGATGAGTTAGGATTAAATCAAAAAACGCTATTGTTTGAGTATTGTGTGGTGATATACAGTAAATGTGTTTATATTTCAGTGATTCGTTTTTGTGATGTGCTTAATAAGAAGTGAATTTCAAAATGTTTTTCAGCTTCCAGCGATCAGCAGAGAATTTTGAAAAATCCAATTTCAACAATGCAAATTTCATTTCCATTACAATTTTAATCGCCAACTGTTGTGAAGTTATCAGGTAAGTTGTTAAGCAGAGCAACATGATGTCATCCATATAAAAGGCATGACTGTAAATCTTTTGTTCATTGATTGATCTGTGGACAAATAAAGTACAAGAATCATTGAGTCATAGAGCTATGCAACACAGAAACAGACACTTCAGCCAAACTCATCCATTCTGACAAAGTTGCCTGGCTGTGCAAGTGCTAGTCAAATAAGACCACGCTCTGTGACCCCACTCAAGAGGTAGAACTAACATAATGTAGAAATCAGCTTTCATTGAAATCATTATTACAGTGAAAGTGGAAAGAGAATCCTTAATTTTATAGAACTAAACCCAACATCCCAATAACACATGAAATATATCCAATGCTAAAATGTAATTTATTATTTTTCCCCTTCTTCCCCGTTGATTAAGAGTATTCCATGGAGGAATGTCCCACATATGATTTGTTATCATGTTCTCCCCTCTCCCCAACCTAGCCAAAGTCTTGCCATAAGGCGAATAGCAGTAATGTAGCTAGCTCAAATTTCACAGCTGATTTTGTAGAAGGTATATTTGAGAAGTGACAGGGACTGACATCTTGACTACATTCCATTTTGGGAGAATTTGGGCCTTTTTAATTCAAAATTAGAGCAAAATCAATTTCTGTTGGCAGCTGTCCGAGATTTAAAGTATACTATTAATTCTTGGGGTTAGAATAATGAAAATTAATAAAGATACACGATGATACATGGTATTTTCTCCTTTATACATTATTATCCAAAAATAAAATGATCTACAATATGGTTACCTTGGTAAATGTCTCAAAGCACCGTTATATTTACATCTAACAGAATTATTGTTTTTAATGTTTTTTTTCAGGAATTACATTGATACAAATGAGAAAATCGCTAATGTAGAGATAAAGGAGAAAGTTCTATCAATTTTGAATGAAATGCAAAAGAAGAGAAAAGACATTTTGCTAAAGACCTTGTTTTGTAACTTAAAGGTATGTTGAAGACCCAGTCAGACAGATATCTCATAA
This sequence comes from Amblyraja radiata, assembly GCF_010909765.2. Classification (NCBI taxonomy): domain Eukaryota; kingdom Metazoa; phylum Chordata; class Chondrichthyes; order Rajiformes; family Rajidae; genus Amblyraja; species Amblyraja radiata. Next base: position 34,469,113 of record NC_045964.1, on the reverse strand, counting down.
AAAAAGGCTTTTGCAGAACTGTAGCAGTAACCTGTTTCTTACCATATTTCAAAATGTTGAGTAAGATTTTTCATTTTCTTTGGTGCATGATGCATAAATACTTAACATCAATGAGGTCAATCGCTGACATATTCTTTTAAAACAACTATTTAATGCACTGTTTTTGAAAAAAGCGAAAAAAAGCATTCGATTTAGTTAAACGTGGTTTATAGTTTTCCTCAGGGTTGAATTTTGTTAGAAGTAGATACTTGCACTGAAATAATTTTTGTCATCACTAAGTCCTTTATGTTATTTCGTAGCCTCACTGTAAAAAGCTGGTGACAGAAAAATGGTTCGAGTCCTCAGATCCTATCGACAAAATATTTGAATTATTGGAGGAGCATCTTACAAGATTATTGAAATTAAAAGCTCCACTGTATCAGGTATGGAACAAACAATCTAACCAGTGATATGACATATTGCGATAACCAGGGTTATCAAATCTACGTAAAGATGTGTGGCACAGTGGCACAGTGACACAGCTGGTAGAGTTGCTGCCTCGCGGCATCAGAGACCCGGGTTCGATCCTGACCTCGGGTGTTGTCTGTGTGTAATTTGCATGTTCCTCCTGTGTGGGTGGGTTTCCTCACAAATCTCAAAGACGTGCGTGTCTGTAGATTAATTTGCCTCAGTAATTTGCCCCTTATGTGTAGGGAGTAGATGAGAAAGTGGGATAACTTAGATATAATGTACACGGCTGATCAATGGTTGGTGTGGGCTCAGTGAGCTGAACGGACTGTTTCAAGAATCCAGAGAGTTTTATTGTCATGTGTCCCAGATAGGACAATGAAATTCTTACTTGCTGCAGCACAACAGAATATGTAAACATAATACAAAACGGAAGATAAAAAGTTCAGTGTGTCTATAGACCATAGACCATATATACACAATAAATAAACAGATGTAGTGCAATAATAATAATAGACTGTTAGTGTTCAGAGCTTATTTGATGTTGTGTTTAATAGCCTTATGGCTGTGGAGAAGAAGCTGTACCAGAACCTGGATGTTACAGGCTCCTATACCTTCTTCCCGATGGCAATGGTGAGATGAGTGTGTGGCCAGGATGGTGTGGGTCTTTGATGATGTTGGCAGCCTTTTTGAGGCAGCGACTGCGATAGATCCCTTCGATGGTGGGGAGGTCAAAGTCGGTGATGGACTGGGCAGTGGTCACAACTTTCTGCAGTCTTTTCCGCTCCTGGACATTCAAGTTGCCGAACCAGGCCATGATGCAACCAGTCAGAATGCTCTTTACTGTGCACCTGTAGAAGTTCGAGAGAGTCCTCCTTGACATACCGACTCTCTGTAATCTTCTCAGGAAGTAGAGGCGCTGATGTGCCTTCTTTATCATCAGTGTGCTGGGACCAGGAAAGATCTTGGGAAATATGCACACCCAGGAATTTGAAGTTTTTGAAGTTGTGTCTCACCGAACTAAACCAACCTCTGCTTCAGGTTTTTGCAATCAGCCTGCAACAGAATGCTGCAGTGCTACCAAAAAGGTCAACATATAAATAGCTCATTTGGTTTGGCACTGATCTCCAGTAGTCCAAGAATAGTTTCAGGCTCTCATAACTAGCTTCATCTAGCACGGCAATGTTCTTCACTAAATCTCTGAAAGAGGAGAGGAGTTGAGGACAGCATATATTAGCCACCATCATATTGAATGGCGGGGAAGACTTGTCGTTGACCCATTCTGCTCCTATTTTCTTGTGTCCTTGGAATACTTCCTTAATTTAGGGAAGTAACAACATAACACCAAATCCTTATAATGATTCCTGACTCATGACTTGCTGAAGTCATCCATGTATGGATTTTGAGTGAGGACAGAAATGAGTTTTGCTTCCATATTCAAAATTATTGCCAAAGTACAGATGTAGAAATAAGGAACTGCAGATGCAGACTGGTTTATAAAAGAAGGCACAAAGTGCTGGATTAATGTAGCGGGTCAGGCAACATCCACGGAGAACATAGGAAGGTTTCGACCCAAAACATCACCAATTCATGTTCTCCCAGGATGTTGCCTGACTCGCTGAGTTATTCCAGCACTTTGTGTCTTTTTTTAATCAAAGTACAGACATTAATACTAAAAAGCCTGTAAAATATACTAGCGCTCATATTTTCAAAAGTGGCCTGAGAACTGAAGTAGTAGCACTAAACAAAAATTGGAAGAAAACCATGTCTTATATGTTTTTTTTGTTTTAGACTGGTATCCACAACTTACTCTAATTTTATGTTTGCTTTATTTTAAATAGGATCTATTGAGGGACATCCATAAGCAGCTCATTACAGAATACATAATAAGAATTATGAAGAAAAGGCTATATTGCAAAACAGAAAATAAGCAGAAAAGTGTGGCACACCAAATAGAGAATGAAGCTGTCCAGTTACAGAAACTCTTTACTTGTTATGTAAGTAAACTAGATATTTGCTATTATTAATTTTAGTATGATAACTTAAGTGATGGAAATTAGTTAATGTAGTGTATTTTTTTGTCCTTATCAATTATCTCTGAATTGTCCATTGTGCTAGGAGTATGATGTGTCAATCAGACACACAGAGAACTGCTAAAATAGGGGCATTTTGTTATTTGCACTTTCTCCAACTATTTTGCACATGTGCGCATTTATTCGGAAGACTGGCAGTCCCGTTGTAAGGATTCCATTGCTGAGTAATGTCCATAAGCCGATTTATCCGTAAGTCAGAAATGTCCAGAGGAACTATTCTAACATCTTGTTTTATAGTATAACCCAGGTGATATTGCTCTACATACATTCAATATAATTTAATCAGTTCATTGAATTGTTACCCTATTAATACTCATAATGTAACTAATATGTTGTATTCTGTCATTAATGAATACAGTGTAACATTTTAACATTCTCTTTTTTACGGATATTTCAACCATCACTCCGACATCCCATTTCTGAAAGTCAAATTTGCTAGGTAATGCTAAAATACAAATTCTATCACTCCACAGCTTGAGTAGTAATTCTATTTCTGTTGCTTAGTTTAGTTTAGTTTATCGCCACATGTACCAAAGTACAGTGAAAATCTTTTTGTTGCGCGCTATCCAGTCAGCGGAAAGATTATGCATGTTTACATTCAAGTCATCCACTGTGTACAGATATGGGATAAAGGGAATAATGTTTAGTGCAAGGTAAAGTCCAATTCAAGATAGCCTGAGGGTCTCTAAAGAGGTAGATGGTAGTTTAGGACTGCTCTCTTGTTGTTGATAGGATGGTTCAGTTGCCTGATGACAGCTGGGAACAAACTATTCTCTTGCCTGATGGGATGGGGGAGAAGTGGGAGGTCCGGGGTGAAACTCGTCCTAAATTATGCTGGCGGCTGCCGAGGCTGCGTGAAGTGTAGATGGAGATGGAGTAAATGGAAGGGAGTTTGGTTTGTGTGATGGTCTGGGCTTTGTCCACAATTCTATGCAATTTCTTGCGCTGATAGATGGCGCTGTTCCCAAACCGTGCTGTGATGCATCCCAATAAAATGCTTTCTACAGCGCATCAGTAGAAGTTGGTGAGAATTGTTGGGGACATCTCTCACCAACTTCTACAGATGCGCCGTTCAGTTATCCTTCAAGATATTTCCGTACTAAGCTCAATTGTGTTCCAACTCTTATGTGCCTTAGTAACCCATTATGTATATTTTCTGATTTAGCAAGAAGTTTGCCATATCAATATCTCATTGTTAAATTTGAGCATCCTTACTTTTCCAGTTTCTTCAGTACTTCTTCATCTCTCATTCATCTCTGCTGCACCATTTGCTGCTGGATGATATGGTGAAGTATTAGTGTATTAATAGATCTCATTCTGTAAAACTTTCAGGGGAATGAAAGCAAATGAGGACTATCATTCTAGACTAACTCCCCTGATGAAGCATGACATGCAAAAATAGATCTCAGATTTTTAGTGTTTTGCGATTTCATGGCACATGCTCAAAAAAGGAAGAATATGTAAGGTTTACAAAGATGAATTTGGGCTCTTGAGAAATATAAAGGAAGCAAGATAAAACTTAAACAGGGAATCATGAGGAATAAAACGGCATACATTTCTTTGGTGAGTAGGATTTTAAAAAATCCCAAGGCATTTTATAATACCTTGGCATTATCCCAGAGAAAATTCCTAGGCCTTAAAAACAAGAAGGTTACTTGGGATAGAGTGGAACCACTTATAGACAAGAGAGGGGAATTAATGCCTGGAGCAAGAGGAAATCGGTGAGGCATTAAACAAGTACTTCACATCAGTATTCATCCAGGAGGACATGGAAGATAGCAAGATTAGAAAGGGTATGCTGAATTCTGGGGCATGATGATATTAAGGAGGAGGTGTTGAAGAGCATTGTGGTGGATAAGTCCCCAGAGCCTGATGGGATCTATCCCAGGTTATTGAGGCAAGGGAGGACATTTACGGGGCCTTGAAAAAATATCTTTGTATCCTTGTTAGCCACAGGCAAGGACACGAAGGACTGAAGAATAGCCACTGTTTTTCCTCTTTTTAAGAAGGGCAGTAGTGGCAACCCAAGGAGTTATAGGCCATTGAGCAATATAGTGCTAAGGAAATTAATGGAGATTATTCTGAGGGACAGAATCTATTTCATCTGGAAAACTAAGACTTATTAGGGATATTGAGCGTGCCTTCATGCAGGGGAGATCAAGTCTTACACTTTTTATTGACTTTTGGAGGAGGTGACAAAGATGATGAGGGTAGGGCTGTGGACATTGCATACATGGACTTTAGTAAACCTTTTGACAAGATCTCTCACGGTAGGCAGATGCAGTGGCTAGTGGGTGTATCGCAAGGCTCGGTGCTGGGACCGCAACTATTTACAATATATATTAATGATTTGTATGAAGATTAAAAGTAACATTAGCAAATTTGCAGATGACACAAAATTGTGTGGCAGTGTGAACTGTGACGAGGATGCTATGAGGATGCAGGGTGACTTGGACAGGTTGGGTGAGTGGGCAGATGCATGGCAGATGCAGTTTAATGTGGATAAATGTGAGGTTATCCACTTTGCTGGCAAAAACAGGAAGACAGATTATTATCTAAAAGGTGTCGTTGGGAAAAGGGGAAGTACAACGGGATCTGACCATCCTTGTTCATCAGTCACTGAAAGTAAACATGTAGGTACAGCAGGCAATGAAGAAAGCAAATGGCATGTTGGCCTTCATAACAAGAGGGGTTGAGTATAGGAGCAAAGAGGTCCTCCTGCAGTTGTACAGGGCCCTAGTGAGACCACACCTGGAGTATTGTGTGCAGTTTTGGTCTCCAAATTTGAGGAAGGACATTCTTGCTATTGAGGGAGAGCAGCGTAGGTTCACGAGGTTAATTCCCGGGATGGCGGGACTGTCATATTTTGATAGATTGGAGTGGCTGGGCTTGTATACCCTGGAATTTAGAAGGATGAGAGGGGATCTTATTGAAACATATAAGATTATTAAGGGTTTGGGCACACTAGAGGCAGGAAACATGTTCCCAATGTTGGGGGAGACCAGAACCAGGGGCCATAGTTTAAGAATAAGTGGTAAGCCATTTAGAACAGAGATGAGGAAAAACTTTTTCACACAGAGAGTTGTGAATCTGTGGAATTCTCTGCCTCAGAGGGCGGTGGAGGCTGGTTCTCTGGATGCTTTCAAGAGAGAGTTAGATAGAGCTCTTAGGGATAGCGGAGTTAAGGGATATGGAGAGAAGGCAGGAACGGGGGGGTACTGATTGTGGATGATCAGCCATGATCACAATGAATGGCGGTGCTGGCTCGAAGGGCCGAATGGCCAACTCCTGCACCTATTGTCTATTGTCTAATAGGGCACGTGGGATCCATGAAGACGTGGTAGATTAGATTCAAAGTTGGCTTGGCCATAAAAGACAGACTGGGAGTCTGACGTGATATTCTGCAAGAATCAGTGCTGGGACCTCTGTTGTTTCATACATACATACATACATACATACATAAATACATGCATACATATAAACAGAAAGCCAGAATAGTGGAGGGTTTCTAACGTTCCGCTTTTATTTAATAAGGATGCAGAAAATAATATTTAAATGTAGTTTGGACTCGAGGCAATGTGTTACGGCAGTCTAGAACTTAATTCCTTGGAGCTTAGGAGAATGAGGGGTAATTTTATAATGGTGTATAAAATCACGAGGGGCATGGATAAGGTGAATGCACAGTCCTTTCCCAAGGTAGTGCAATCAAGAACGACAGGGCATAGGTTTGCGAATGGAGAAAGAATATATAGGAACCCGAAGAGAAACATTTTTTTTACAAAGATGATGATGCCTATATGGACTGAGCTGCCACAAGAAGTTGTTGAGGCTGGTGCAATAACAACATTTAAATATACATTTGGATAGATATATGGATACGAAAGGTATAGAAGGGTATGAGTGAAAACCAAGCACATTGGACTGGTGTAGATGGGCACCTCGGTTTCATGGACGTTGGACCAAGGGGCCTGTAACCTCTCTCTGATGCTCACCAGATAATGCTGATGCCTTTTCCAATCTGCAATCAAAGCTTCACAGTTTTATTTATCTAATGGGTGGATTGTTTTTGATTTTCATTTTTATAGCAGTCTGAAGATACGTTTCTGGAGTCTGCACTTCTTAAAATCGCTGAAATCATCAGGCTTAAAGATATCATAGCTATTACAGTGGAAGTTGCTGCACTCTTCCATGACTTCCCAGATGTTAGGTAAGAACAGTCACTAAATTATAGTCACAACATTTGAAATTGTCAATGCAACTGAAGGTGATTCTTGAAGAGTGAATGGAATCTAATCCGAATAAAGAATTAATTTGGGCTTATTATTTAATTAGCTAAGAGTAAATGTCCATTCAGTAAGTGAATTATTTACAAAAGACCAATTCATGTGTTGCGCTTTTTTAGATTTGAGTCAGGTTCCTCATGGGGAGTACCTGATGCAAAGGGAAAAGGTGTGAGTTGGTGCTGGTCTCAGAGTTCATTATACAATCCCAGGGAAGATTATAAATTGAAAGTATCTTACATTTATTTTTGTTACAGACATCACAGTTGATTGTGTGATTAAATGAATAACATAGTCATAGAGTTGTACAGCATGGAAACAGGCCCTTCCGCCCAACTTGCTCATGCCGACCAAGATGCCCCAACCACACTAGTCTCACCTGCCTGTGTTTAGCCCATATCCCTCTAAACCTTTCCAATCCATGTACCTATCCAAATGTCATAAATGTTGTTATAGTACCTGCCTCAACTACCTCCTCTGGCAGCTCGTTCCATATACCCATCACCCTTTGTGTGAAAAATTTGCCCCTTAGGTTCCTATTGAATCTTTCCCCTCTCACCTTAAACCTATGTCCTCTGGTCCTTGATTCCCTTACCCTTGGTAAATGTGCATCTACTCTATCTATTCCCCTCTATAAGATCACCTCTCACCCCTCTATAGGATTGTAGATATTTTTAAAGAGATTGACAAAGTTGTGTTCATAAGCATGAAACTGTTACGTGAAATTTGAGATTAAAATTTTCTCAGCAACAGCACATTAGGATATTCCAAAGAAACATATGATATTGTAATTCTATCTTCAGTGGACATGGAAAACTAGTTGTAATGTAGTGTTAGACTTGCCACATATCAATGTCAAAAACATCAAGGAAATCATATTACTATGATGCTCAATACAAGCATAACGTGTCAAAATTCTTTATTTTAAGAACTGAAAATGCTGGAAATATCCATCACATGTGAAGAGAGAAACAATTAAAAATGCCCAATCATAGGTTATTAATCTAAAAGAACTGTTTCTCTGTCTATAGATGCTGGCTGATCTATTGACCTATTTCAGTTTATTTTATTTCTGCTTTCCAACTGACATTTGTCTTTCAAGATTTCATTATCGTTATGTTTTTCCAAATATTGAATGTTTAAGCTATCAATTCACACCTTCATTAGGCAATCATTCACTGACATCAATAATCATTCATCATTGTAACTATTAAAATTGATTCACAGAATACTATTTTGGGCTGCACTTACCATTTATGTGATGCTTTTCACTGTACCTCGGTTATTATTACAGTCAAGTTATTTGTAGGATTCACACTAATCTTATGTTCCATTTTCTGCAGAAAACAGCATATTGGAGCCATCTTGTACATTAAAGGGAATGTGAAAAAATCAGACGAAAAACAGATTCTGAACATTCTTAATGAACCCCTGATTGATGCAGATACTACCAAGGACATTAAACTTTTTAGCACTACTACTGTTCTAAAGACTCTCTGAGAATCATAACTTCACTGAACTGGGACACCAGCATAATCTTTGTATATTTTGTAGTCTCATCATTTTTAAGGATGTATTTGTAAGGCAATGGTGTTTCAAATGCATGTTATTGCCTGTCGTATGTCTGATGTGGCACATTTGAATAATAATCACCACATAAGTTACAGCATTGTGAATTTGTCACTTTCCTCACACCTTATGGCTGAACGTCTTTCAAGAAATAGAGGCATTTTCTTTGGCATATATCGTGGATTTTGTTTTTGAATGTCTGAATGTACTTTACAACTTTTCGACTAAGATGCATTTTTGGAGGAGGCGGAGCAACAAGCTGGAGTAGTCGCACTTTTTTCAAGCTCCCAATCTGTTAACCTTCAACTGTTATTACAGCTCAGCCTAAGTTTTAAAACTACCATAAATATTTAACACCATCGACAGCACTCCTCCACATCGTAAAGATGGCAGGCAGAAGAAAGAAAGAGGAGCAAAATATTGAAGACTCGTCGACCAGCACCATCATGGCTACGCTAGCAGCCTTGTTAACAGAGCACAAGGCATCGCTACTGGCAGAATTTAACGCAGCGTTCACCAAGCTGGAAACGAAGCTGGACAATATCCAGACCACTATTCTAGATCAACAACAGCGTCTTTCGTCATTAGAGACATTTGCCGATACCACCAGCCAAGACATGCGAGCTATGGAGACAATGCTAACTACGGTCATCGAAGAGAACGCCAAGTTTAAGTCTAAGCTTATCGACCTGGAAGGCAGGAGTCGCCGAAATAACGTAAGGATAGTCGGCCTCCCCGAGAACATCGAAGGCCCCCAAACAACAGCTTTTTTCTCTCAACTCCTGCTCGAGACACTTGGCGAACGCATACTGGAATCAGCCCCGGAGCTAGACCGAGCCCATCGCACGCTAGCAGCCAAACCAAGCCCTGGTGGGAAACCCAGAGCAGTTGTGGTTTGCTTCCATAGATTCCAGACCCGCGAGTTGGTGGTGCGTGAGGCTCGGAGGCAGAGGGGTAAGCTGAAGTACAAAGATATCCCGATTCACATTTTTGAAGATTACTGTCCCGAGGTAGTTGAACAACGTTCTGCATATCGAGACGTCATGAAGGAGCTGTACAACCTGGGTCTCAAACCTTCCCTTCATTATCCGGCCAAGCTGTTCATCATGGCCGGGGAGGGAAAGAGGCGACGGTTAACATCTCCCGAGGACGCTCAGGCTTTCATTTCATCTTACCGTTGATGCAGACCGGGACCCACAGATGACTGACTCTGCTCGGTACGTTTACATCCGAATGGCACAGGGATCCAGTTAATCTACGGTTACATTATGGGTTACATTATGGGCTAACTTTAGCTTGACTGCCCTTAGCAATTAGCCACTGCTAGCGCTCGGCCTTGCTGTTATATCAATGACTATGTCTTACCAACTTTTCCTTTTAATGTTTATGTGTAATCATACTTGAAAGGCTCTTCCCCTGTACATGCTATAAAATAGGGCTAAAGGGACCCACATTGTGGTTCGTGATTTGATCTCTGCCTTCTTGCTTTTAGCAACTGGCCAGCATTTGAATGGTTTGTTTATACTAGTCTTAATAGCGGACTGTCTGGGGCTGATAAGAACTCATTATAGTCAAGGTGATGAAGCCGAATTTTAGTTAAAATATAAGAAGATATTAAATTGGCTTCTGGGCTAGCTTACAGCTTATATTTAGTCTCAAATTAGGCTTGCCTCAGGTTGCGGGTGTGTGGGATAATAAATCCTATAACATTGTCTCCCAAGTGAGGAAGTGACAGAGAAAGGAACAGCTAGTCACATCTTTGAAGTAAGATGCCATAAACCAAATGGCCAATGTTTATGAAGGACCAAATGACAGAGAGGAAGCAGCGAAAGAGCTAGGGTGATCTCTGTGAAGATAAAATGTCGTAAACCAAATGGCCAATGTTATCTTGTACTATGTAAACAAAAGGCCTTTGATGTGATGCATTCTGTGGAAACCTTTTCCTGTACCTCTGACCATGACTAATGTCTGTGAAATGTGCTAAGGGGACAAAAGAACCCTATTTAAGGCAATGTAATTCTGTTGTTCAGAGAGGTGAACGGAGGACGGTCAAGTGTCTGTAATGGTCACTTGACTGGAGTTCTCCCTCCCTTCCATCGGCCGATAATAAGTAAAGTTTTGAACTGGTCTACCAAACAGTTTGTGTGGTGTCTGTTTATTAAGAAGCGAACCTGGTTTAGTAGTTAAGAAAGTAGCTTTTTCAAAGGCTGCGTTACACCAATTAGCTCTTACAGCGTTTTTGTTTAACAAAACTTAATTGATGTTCTTCTGCCCTGCGCCTTAATCCAAGAATCCAGTTTGCCACTTGTTAATCTCTCTAATGCTAACTCTTTCTTTATACCTTACCAACTTTAAGTTATACTATGTTATACCAAAGGAAGCTATTCCTGTTTCACTTATACGTTGGCTTACTTATTTAGTATCACTATTTTGTTAATTTTGTTAATTTGTCTTGTTGTATTATTACTATCATCACTACTATTATTACCATTAGTGTTAGCAATGTCATTGGTAGTACAACTACCAAGGCTATTATTTTAACTTTGTATCTATTCATTTAGGTTTACTTCACTTTATTTCTATTTCTATTTCTATTTTCTATTGTCCATTTCTCAAATTATTATTATCATTGTTATCATTATTATAGTTATTTCATTTTATGTTACTTTACTGATATTGAGCGACTTTGCTGCTTTGGGATGTGGAAATATTGAGAGTTAAGATCGGACTACTCCATGCGGATGCGAGGACAACGTACCTTGGTGCAATGGGCACTCAAGGTTCGGTTGGGACATTGGGGACCTCAGGTCCGGGGACTCAGGTTTGAAAGATGGTTAAGTGATATGTGTCACGACCGTTTGTTGTGCGTATACGTATAATAATAATAATAATAATAAATTTTATTTAATGGGCGCCTTTCAAACATCTCAAGGACACCTTACATAGTATATCGGAATAACATATAATCGGAATATAACTAGTAATAAAGACATCACAGAGACACAAATTAAAAACAGGATTCAATCCAAAAACAGAAAATCAAAAACACAGTGTGAAGAGGGAGCAGCGGCAACCAAATCGTGCCAGCGTCCACTCTCTCTTCACGGCAGCCATCTTGGACACAGACCTACAAGACTACAATTAGACAAAAAAATCATCCCCCCACAGTGGATAGCACTATGGAGGAAGGCACAATGTCCAATCCCCACCCCATGTTCACCCCAAAGTCAGGCCTATTGAGGCCACCGCAATTGCCTCTACGGAGGCCCGATGTCCCTGGCCGTTCTCACCGGGTGGTCTTGCCCCGGCGTCGGGAGAGTCCTTTTGGCGGCTGGGCCACTTGGAACGGCCGCTTCCTGGTTGGAGCCCGCGGCTGCCGAAGCCGACAAGGCCGCGCCGGTTTGGAGCTCCCAGGCTCCCGTTGTTAAAGTTGGCGCCGCCTCTCCACACTGAGTATGTATGTATTTTTTTTTGTTTTGTTTTTTTTCTTTTCCCCTTTTACCACCCACACCCCCACTCTCAGCAGCTGGCTTCGATGCGCTCTTCCATTTCAATCTGCAGTATTACAGCGCTCTGCCCACTCGTTTGGATATAGCTAAATATGGCCAACACAAACGACACTCTTAGATTTGTCTCGTGGAACGTGAGGGGAGTGGGGGGTCCTACTAAGACTGGTAAGATCTTGGCCCACTTGCAATACCTTAAGGGCGATATATTTTTTATTCAAGAGACACACTTTCGCAACAGAGAGGTAACACGGCTTAAGAGAGGCTGGATTAGCCACTTATTTCATTCAAAATTTAATTATAGGGCTAGGGGTACTGCTATCCTGATTCGTAAAAACGTTATGTTCGAACCACAGAAAACGGTGGAAGACCCTGCTGGCCGCTTTGTCATGGTGTCTGGCAAACTGCAAGACACACCTGTCATATTGGCCAGTATTTACGGTCCCAACTGGGATGACAGCTCATTTGTAACCAAATTTTTTACATCTCTCCCTAACATTGAAAATTACCACATCATTGTGGGTGGAGATTTTAATCTGGTCCAAGACCCTATACTGGACAGATCTTCGAACAAAGCCTCCACTTTAACTAAATCAGGTAGGACTTTGCATGCTTTTACCAAACAACTTGGGCTCACTGACCCATGGAGACATACATTTCCCACGACTAAATTATTTTCATTTTTTTCCCACGTGCACCGTACCTATACCCGTATAGACTTCTTCCTCTTAGATAACAGACTGCTCTCCAAAATCAAATCCAGCGAGTATCATAGTATTGTGATATCAGATCACGCTGCGACTTCCCTCGATCTTCACTTTCGTAAACGAACTAACCCCTTTAAACAGTGGAGGTTCAACTCCTCATTACTAGCAGAGGCTCACTACAAGCAATTCCTGCACTCCCAAATCACCTTATATTTTGAGCTGAATGACTCGCCGGACATAGCAAGAGGTATACTCTGGGAAGCTTCAAAAGCTTATATTAGGGGCCAACTTATCTCTTTTGTCTCCAACCTGAAAAGAGCCGAGACGTCCCAAATGGCAGACCTGTTACGAAAAATAAAGGACATTGATGATAAATACGCATCTGACCCAGACCCTAATTTTTATAAAGAACGCTTTAGGTTACAAATAGACTTTGACCTCATGTCTACCAATAAAGCCAAGTTACGACTGCTTAAATCTAGGCAACACTTTTTTGAATCTGGGGATAAAGCTGGGAAGCTTTTGGCCCATCAGGCCAGAACCGAGGCGACTTCACGGCTAATTCCAGCCATTAGATCCAGCTTAGGGGAGATTCATACCGATCCTCTTAGAATTAATGAAGCATTTGCTAAATTTTACGCTGAGCTATACGCTTCCGATTGTCCTCCCACTGCAGATGACATGTTCCGTAGTATGACGTTTCCCCGAATTGACGATGAAGCCACGAAAGTCTTGGGTGGTCCCATAACTGTCACTGAGGTCCAAGCAGCCATCACATCGCTGCAAAGCGGAAAGTCGCCCGGCCCTGACGGCTTCACTGTAGAATATTACAAAGCTTTCTCTGCTCTCCTCGCACCAGTCCTGAGAGATATGTACAATGAGGCGTTTTTACATCGTCGCCTACCGCCCACCTTGTCGTTGGCTACTATCTCCCTAATTCTTAAAAAGGAGAAAGATCCTCTGCTTTGTAGTAGCTATAGACCAATTTCACTCTTGAATGTGGACCTCAAAATCCTCTCTAAAGTTCTTGCGCTCCGTCTTCAACAAGTGATGCCCTTTATTATCTCATTAGATCAAACAGGGTTTATGCCAGGCCGACAGTCCTCCCACAATACTAGGCGTCTCCTTAACATCATCCATTCACCAAGTAGTGAGACCCCGGAGATAGTGGTCTCCCTCGACGCCGAAAAAGCTTTCGACAGGGTCGAGTGGAAGTACCTATACGAGGCGATGGACAGGTTTGGCCTCGGCAATAGTTTCATTCATTGGGTCAGTCTATTATACTCATCCCCGGTGGCCTCAGTACAAACAAACGACACACTGTCGCCCCACTTCCCCCTTCGGAGAGGTACCAGGCAGGGTTGCCCGTTATCACCACTTCTGTTTGCTGTCGCGATAGAACCCTTGGCGGTTTGGTTACGCTCAGAGAAGGGCTTTAAAGGTATCACACGGTTTGACACAATTCATAAAGTATCATTGTATGCGGATGACCTGCTCCTGTACATCTCGAATCCAGTCAGCTCTCTCCCTGTGATTATGAATATTTTAGAACGGTTTGGGGTGTACTCTGGTTATAAACTTAACTACCAAAAAAGTGAATTATTACCGATTAACTCATTGGCTAAGCAGCTCCCTCGCTCTTTAACCTCATTCAAATGGGCGGAGGACGGATTTCGCTACCTCGGCGTTTTTATCACAATACCTATATTTGATATGTTCCGCACAAACTTCCTGCCTCTGGTTGAGAAAGCTGAAAGAGACTTTGACCGCTGGTCAGTCTTACCGTTATCCCTCGCGGCCCGGATAAATCTGGTCAAGATGGTCGTCCTACCCAAATTCCTGTACCTTTTCCAGCATGTTCCTATATTTATCACTAAATCTTTTTTTGATAAATTAGAAAGGAGAATATCTAAATTTTTATGGGGTAGCAAACCGGCCAGAATTCGAAAGACGCTACTACAGTCTCCAAAGAGTGACGGCGGTTTGGCACTTCCTGACTTTAGGCGATACTACTGGGCTGCTAACTTGCAAAAAATCCTGTACTGGATGAATGATGATTGCGACCACCTACCGACCTGGGTACACATGGAAAAGGCGAGTTCACATCTCCCGTTGCGGTCTGTCCTATGCTCTCAACTCCCCCTTTCTATAACATCTGCGGGTGCAGGCCCAATTGCGTCCCTCTCGCTCAAGATATGGAGTCAATTTAGGAAAAACTTTTTGTACAACTTGTTAGGGTCGGGTATATTGAAACCTCATACCTCATTAAAAGCTGCGTGGGAGGGCGAGCTGAATATGAAACTAACAGACCAGCAATGAGACTCTGCCTTGGATTTGATCCATTCTTCCTCCATATGTGCCCGTCATGGCCTAATCCAATGCAAAGTCCTTCACAAAGTCCACTACACAAACGCAAGATTATCTAGAATATACCCCGCTGTTAAAGACACCTGCAACAGATGCAATCAATCCCCTGCCAACCATAGTCATATGTTTTGGTCTTGCCCTAAGCTAGCAACCTTTTGGAGGAGTGCTTTCGAAGTGCTAAGCAGAGCCTATGGCCAGACTATTCCTCCAAACCCACTGTCAGCTATTTTTGGTATTCCCCCCAACACCAACCTCTCTGTTGCATTGAAGCGGGTCCTGGCTTTTACAACCCTGTTAGCCCGGAGACTGATTTTGCTTAACTGGAGACTTACCTGTCCCCCGACACACGCCCGCTGGATCAAGGAGGTGCTCTACAACTTAAAGCTTGAAAAACTTAGGTTCTCTCTCAAAGGCTCTACCAAGACATTCCTAGATACATGGAACCCTTTCCTGGAACTTGTTAACTCTCTTAACTTGTTTCCGGACTCGGAAGAGGACTGAGTGTCCTCTATCACAGCTCTGTCTTATTGCAGCTGCTATCCCCTCAACCCCTCCCTCCCCACAATTTATTTATTTGTTTATTTATTTTATTTATTTTTTATTTTATTTTTTTATTTTTATTTATCTTTTTTTTTTTAATTAAAATTTTTTTTTTTTTAATCGTATTTGTGTGGATGTGTACGTATGTGAGTGTTGTTTGTTCCCGGGTGGCGAGGGTGGGTAAGGGTAAGGGTAAGGGTTTTGAGGGTCGTTTACATACTGTTGTACAATTATGTCCTGATTATCACTGTCTGTTATCATTGTATGTATGCAAATTGCTGTTAAATTCAAAATTCAAATAAAAAGATTTAAACTAAGATGCATTTTTGGACAAGTTATCACTGTGAGCTTGGGAAATGCATGTTAAAAATGGTATGGTTCTGATTTTGGCTCTCAGTAGGTAAATTAATTGGACAACAAGCCTTGGAGCTGGAGGTCATGTTTCAGATGGTAAGTTGCCGACAATGGAAGGAATATGAACATTTATTTGCTGCTGTGCAACCCTATTCATGAGGGTGAGCAAGGAGTGGCAGATTATATTGTCTGAATTTGTTCTTGAGTTGGGGGAAGAGTAGTCAATTTGATTGAAAACTGGGAGGGAGGCAGGCAAACAAGAAATAATACTAATAATAAGATCAGAAAATACTGGAAACACTCAGATGATCAGGTAGCATTTGTGAAAAGAGAAACAAAGTTAATATTTCAGCTAAAGACACTTCATCTGAACTAGAGAGTAAATAAGTTAGATTAGTCTCTAAGATGGGCTTCCACATTGAATTGAACGTGAAAGGCACACAATTGAATTTCTTGTAACGAGCTGTTGGTGAGAAAGATATTCCAAAAGCACAATTATGACTGCTGAAAGTATAGTACATTGATATTTCCTATAGCAAAGCTGAAGCTGCAGCTGAATGGAGTGGTTATTTAAGATGTCATTGGGTACTCCATGGTCAAATGCGAAATAATAAACCAGTTTAATAATTCACATTTGGCCTGATCTCGCTCAGACTGCCTTTCATGAGATTTAAACAATATGCATTCAAATGTTTGCCTCATTTCACAAGCAGCATTGTTACTGTGACCCCATTGAACAAGAGAATGGAGATCGGAATGGCAGCAACAATTGATAGATTCTCTTTGAAGTGGAGTCAGTTTTTGTTGTGTGCAAAACACAGTGCTGCACATGTTTGTGAGTGGGAACTAAAATATCCAAACATACCCAAACATGTGGAACACTAACTGAGAAAAAGTTTATCCCATTCATTTCTAAAAGATGTGAAAATCAATATTTCTCCTTTAGTATGATGCACAGTACAGCAAACTATATCAGAAAAGATATCTTGAACTCAGGGCCATGTTGATGTATATTCTGCTTATTTTAGCATACACAATACCAGTATTAACAGTTCTGTAATTAAAGCTATTTTTAAGCATTTACTTCACATGTTGTGGCACAGAGAAACATCTAATTATAAGTAAAACAACTAATTTAATGCACATTAACATTCAAAAGGTCTTGCGTAACATTCCTTTGAAGCTAAGCTCTTAAATAACATAATTTACTCATTCTTTTACTAAGCCTTTAACACTAGTTTCTGCTTTATAACCATGAAGCAAAACTTATTTGTTTGCTTTGATGCATCATTCATTTTGAACATTCTTTCAAAAACATGTTTCTGATTTGTTGTAATACTGACCTCAGGTTAGTATTTCTTTGCTAACCAACATTGTACTTTCTGTTACTTGATTTAATTTGATAATGGATGTGCCTGAGCAGAACTTAACTCAACAGTTTGGTTTGTGAAGTTATAATTCTTCAAATTATATTCCATAGCTTTTTCACAGACATTGTGTGGCATATTGTATGACAACAAAGACAGTTACCAAATGCAAAAACAGCAAATGCTGCACTCAGAAGGTTAGACGGCACACTTGCAGAGAAATGCAGTAAAGGTTTCAGGTCCAGCCTGTGTGGCTGAACTGATTCTGTTTTTATTTCAGATTTCCAGTCTACACAGTGTTTTTTAAATTTTTCATTAATCTATTGCTTCTTGAATGAACCAATCTGTGACTATCGTGGAGAAAGGAATAGATGAGGAATAACTATTTTTTTAATATAAAAGCAAACGTACTTTCATTTCATTCTGAACCAATGTCTTTTTTTTAAGCATTGAATAACTTTTTGCACTTTCTGGGGACATTTTTTTGTTCAATATTGTAGCAGAAGCTGATTGCTTCTACTAAAATAGTAGTTAGAAGAATATAAAATGAGAATGCTAAGCATTTACAGATATCAATAACAGTATTTTCTAAGCACTATACTGTATTTGAAACATTGCTGTTTGCCATTATAATTAATAGCATACACGAATTACAAGTCAGCAAATGTGAATAATAAAACTATTTGATTCAATGTCTTGTTATGGTTTTTAAACATTTTCCTGATCTTCAGCTTAGATAACATTCATGTTCATCGTATAGTAATAGCAACACAAATACTCTGGTTTCGGAATTTACTGCATCAAAAATGTTTGCATAGTTTATAACAAATCTAAAAATGATACAGGCAACATATTGTAAAGTTAGTTACTATGTCAGGCTTGTATACATGAGTATATGCGCCCTAATATTACTTCTACAATGTTATACATTTATCTGGAAGAAGGTTACAAAAATGTGATTTTGTAATAGCTTTCCCCTCACTTATCTGTAATATCTTGTAGTTGGAAGTAATGATGTTATGATGGTTAACTCCACCAATGAAAAGTACAAATGCTGGTTGGCATTCTTGTTATTTGAACTTCCCAATGTTATCATCTAGTTTCCAATCAACATGGCACTCTCCACATTAACAGTGTCTGGTTGTCTACATTAGTTACTAATACTGAATCTTTGGTAATAACATCTATTTATTTATTACTTTTTTAAGAAATTATGCATTGCAGCAAAATGACGGCTGGGTATTATTTTGAGTCACCCAACTTCAGCAATATCTGATTGATTTTGATGAGATACACTTGGTCAACCAGACAGAACATCAACATTAGGTTTCTTCAATGCCACAATGTGGCAGAATATTATTTTCTAATTTTCCTGAAATGGAGGAAATATATTTCCTGGTGTACAACTTAAAGTTTTAAAACAAATATGACATTTTTAATCACTTTGGATATTTCTTGAAGTATATTTTTCCATGGGACCTTACATAATAATCTAATGTTCCAGAAATCAATTGTATAACTTGCACTGAAAATCAAAAAACTGCAGATGCCCGGAACATAAAATAAAAACAGAAATGCTGCAGACACTCAGCAGGTCAGGCAGACGGGCCTAATTTCAGACTGGCATTTTATTTAAGTCAATTGAGACTTGAAATACTAAACATTTTAGTAGATCCTTCAAGGTCTAAGGTTCACCCAAAATCAAACCTTGGATTTCTGATGAGTCAAGGGTATCTATTGCACTTCCTTCAAAGTGAAACTAGCTCTGTGCTCCACTGTAAAACATTTCAAAGTTTCATAAGTTCATAAGAAATAGAGCTGAATTAGTCCATCCGGACCATCGAATCTGCTCCGGCATTCCATCATGGTTGATCTATTTTTCCTTCTCAACCCCATTCTCCTGCCTTCTCCTAGTAACCTTTGATACCCTTATTAATCAAGAAACTATCAATGTCTGCTTTAAAATACCCAATGACTAGGCCTCTACTACCATCTGTGGCAATGAATACCAAAGATTCACCATCTTCTGGCTAAAAAAAATAAATCCTCCTCATCTCCATTCTAAAGGTACATCCTTTAATTCTGAGGCTGTGCCCGCTGGTCCAAGACCATCCCTCTACTGGCAACATCCTCTGCACATCCACTCTATCAAGCCCTTCATTATATCCTGACATGGTAACGAAACTATTCCACAAAAAAACAGCAACTTCCCAGTATCGAGGTCCTAGCTATTCTCAGTCCATAATATTAGGCAAGCCATGCTTATTCAATACAGACTTCCGAAAAAGATATTCAACATCGATTTCTATCACATTGAGAGATCATCAGGCGGATAGACATAGTGCTGTCTGAAAAATGTAACATCTCCACTGATTCCTGGAACCCGCTAGCACATGATCATTCAAAGCCGCTTTTAACTTGGTACTGAGAACCTGGAGCTCATGCAACAGGAACACACAAAAGTTCTGGATAGGAAGTGGAGGGAGGCCATCACCTAACAAGCTATCAACCACATGTGAAGAGACCTGCCCCAATCTTGGAATGGTCAACAGTTCTTACCTTGATCTCATCTTCCACCTCAAGCTACAAAACCAAAGTCATTCTTGATACCAGGGATTGTCAAAGAAGAAGTAGGAATTTGGCAGCCAATCATCAACTTCCAACAAACAGCAAACAGTAATAATAACTTGATGACTTACAGTCATTGCACATAAGTGTTGATAATGACACACTGCGGGTTGGTAACAAATCTGTTATCAGTGTTGCTGGTTTAGAGATTGATAGTTTGACTGGGAAATTATTGAGAATAATTATTCTGATGCAACTTTAAAGAAAATCTGAGCCCAGTGTAGAGATGTCAGAGGTACATCCTGTGAAAATGACAACTGTAAGTTATTGGGGCAAATCCTCCAAAATTATGGAAGAACTTGGATAAGGACATGGATATTTTAAAAAGACAGATTAGCTGGATGCAACGGGAAAAAAAACCCCAATCCACAGAAAGAATCAATTTCAAGTTTCAAACCCATCTGGCCTGTGGACTTGGACATCACACAACGGTGTGAACAGGAAAGGCTGAGACGGAGATAACGAGATTCTCTTGGATACACAAAGGAAGGAACCAAGCCTCAGCAGACGGTGGTAAACAGGCCAGCAGAAGCACAATCACCATCGGGGATGATAACGATCAGGCTGAGGGATCATGACATCAGCAAACCCCTTATCATTGGAAGCCTATTGTTCATGCCAGATCGAAACTGGGAAACATCAAAAGAACCCCTTTTATCCAGAGGACCACCTGGGGGTTTCAAAGGAATCTCAGGTATAAAACAGGAGTCAAGCCAGAACTCTTTCTCTCTTCTCTCTCTTCCTGCTCTTCCTGCTCTTTCTGCTCTGCTGGACAGCCCGTGAGCCTGCATCGACCTAAGCTGTGAGTATCCTGGTGACCTGGTGAACTTCCCGAATTAGGATAGAGGTTGAGAAAGGGGAGTAAAATTGTTAAAGTAAGTTTTACGATGTGCCCGATAGTTTTCCGTCCATAGTCTTAGTTTATAGCATAAGTTTAGCCACGTATTGTGTAGTGTTGGTGAGATTCGATTTCTCATTGTTTAATAAAGCCTGTAAATTTTAGACTTGCTTTGAGTCCATCTTGGTTTCTGTTTTCTCTCATCGGCACACTCTGGTCAATTCACCCTTTTTATCATATCCCACCATAATTCCGAGGTCTAGAACCTAGGGGAATCCTTTTTGTGGAGTAAAGGGAAACGCAAAACCCCTACACAACCAAGGAAAGGTCTCACTATTTGAAAGCATGCAACTCTCATTGTTTGTACGTGGAACCCTGGGTGACCTTGCACCACTTTCTCCCCCTCCCCCGAACCACTTCATCCCTTCCAATGCAAATTTGCTAATTTTCTATCCCGAGCGTAACAGTTTGCAACTCTTTTTCGTATTTGGGCTCACATCTGTCTTTTCATCCCTGGCCTTTGTCCAACATTCTGCTTAGCACATAAAGACACTTGCCTGTGTTCATCTATTACTGGCCATGCTCTGCCCTCCCCTACTTCTTTGCCAGCTTTCACTCCCACTCTCCTGAATCAATCTGAAGGAAGGTCCCTACCCAAAATGTCAACTATCCACATTCTCCAGCGATGCTGCCTGACCCATTGCGTTACATAGATAGATACATAGACAATAGGTGCAGGAGTAGGCCATTCGGCCCTTCAAGCCAGTACCGCCATTCAAAGTGATCATGGCTGATCATCCACAAGCCTTCTCCCCATACCCCTTGATTCCGCTAGCCCCTAGAGCTCCATCTAACTCTCTTTTGAATACATCCAGTGAATCGGCCTCCACTGCCTTCTGAGGCAGAGAATATCACAAATTCACAACTCTCTGGGTGAAAAGTTGTTCATCATCTAAGTTCTAAATGGCTTACCCCTTATTCTTAAACTGTTGCTCCTGGTTCTGGACTCCCCCAACATCGGGAACATGTTTCCTGCATCTAGCGTGTCCAATCCCTTAATATTTTTATATGTTTCTATAAGATTCTCTCTCATCCTTCTAAATTCCATTGAATACAAGCCCAGCCGCTCCATTCATTCATCATATGACAGTCCCACCATCCCGGGAATTAACCTCGTGAACCTACGCTGCACTCCCTCAATAGAAAGAATGTCCTTCCTCAAATTAGGAGCCCAAAACTGCACACGGTACTCCAGGTGTGGTCTCATCAGGGCCCTGTACAACTGCAGAAGGACCTTTCTCCTCCTATACTCAACTCCTCTTGTTAGGAAGGCCAACTTCCTCTTGTTGGTTCTCAGTCCTGGATGCAAAGAACTCATTCTGGCAGATTCCACTAGACCATGAATCCTCCATGTTGACCACGTTTGGCACATCGTTCGGACGCTACAGATTTTTACGCATGCCATTTGGAATAAACTCGGTTAGTGAGGTTATTTGCCGGATACCCATGTGCTATAAATGTAGATGGCATCCTAGTCGCCTGACAGAATGTCCAGGACCACAATGTAAACATAAAGCTGGTTCTGGACCGTGCCAGAGCAATCTACCACAAGTTTAACCACCAAAAATGCAGGTTCCGGATCAACAAAGTGAACTTTGTGGGTCATGTATTCACCAGTGACAGTCTCAAACCAGACCCCTCGAAAACCATCGCTATCAACGAGCTGCCAGTGCCCACGAACATGACTGCATTACAATGGTTTCTTGGCAAGGTAAACTACTTGGGAAAGTTCATCCCGAACTTCAGTTAACTCTCAGCCCCACTAAGGCAACTAGCTCACAAAGACACAGACTGGTCCTGGCACGAGGGCGTTTGACACTCTTAAGCAACAGATGTCCTGCGCTCCAACACTCGCTTACTTCGATGTCAAGCTACCTGTCACATTAACTTGCAACGCCCCCCTATACGGACTGGGAGCAGCCTGTCTCCAGAACGATGGTAGAGGCCACAGACCCATTGCATATGCCTCCCGCACCATGACTGACACAGAACAGCGCTACGCACACATTGAGAAGGAACTGCTAGCTGTGGTCTTTGCCTGCAGGAAATTCAATGACTTTATTTTTGGCAACCCTGTCACTGTTGAAACGGACCACCAGCCGCTGGTCAGTCACCCTGCATTCTCATAGCATCCTCTTCACAGTTCACAATCACCCAGCTTTGTGCCATCTGCAAACTTGCTAATGTTACTTTTAATTCCTTCATCTAAACCATTAATGTATATTGTAAATAGCTGCGGTCCCAGCACCGAGCCTTGCAGCGCCCCGCTAGTCACTGCCTGCCATTCTGAAAGGGACCTGTTAATCCCTACTACTTCCCCTTTTCTCCAGCATTACTCAAGCATTTTGTGTCCTTCTTTGTTATAAACTCACATCTGCAGTTCCTTATTATTACAATGAGAATTTATAAAATTTACTGTGGGAATATACAATTCCATTGTCACAGAATCATACAATCACAGAATTGCTACGGCATGTAAAGAAATCTTTCACCCATGCCAGCTCATTTCAAAGGCTGGTGTGGCCCAGCCCGAGGGTGGAACGGCACTCCCGTCGGAGTGGCCCAGCCCGAGGGAGAACGGCACTCCCGTCGGAGTGGCCCAGCCCGAGGGTG
Source organism: Amblyraja radiata (assembly GCF_010909765.2). Lineage (NCBI taxonomy): Eukaryota > Metazoa > Chordata > Chondrichthyes > Rajiformes > Rajidae > Amblyraja > Amblyraja radiata. The sequence continues at coordinate 34,445,744 of NC_045964.1, read as the reverse complement.
GAACGGCACTCCCGTCGGAGTGGCCCAGCCCGAGGGAGAACGGTACTCACGTGAGGGCGATCCGGCTCGGGGCTGGAACGGTGCTCCGGTGGCTGGGACGGCGTTCTGAGGCGGTGACCTGAGTCCGGGGTTCAGCCGCGGGCCAGCGGCTGCGTGTGCTGGACTGGAGGACGGCAGCTTCGACCACCCCGGGCCGCGGTGTTTGAGCCGGCCCGTTTGCGGGGTTCGGTGAGCCGCGGGACTGTTGTGCCATCGCCCGGTGGGGAATCGCCTCAGCGCAGAGGGAGAAGAGGAGGGAAGAGACAGTAACCCTAAGATTTTTGCCTCCACCACAGTGAGGAGGTGCTTGGAGGATACACTGTGGTGGTGTTAATTTGTGTTTATTGTTGTTTATTATTGTATGATTGTATGTATGACTGCAGGCACGAAATTTCGTTCAGACCGTAAGGTCTGAATGACAATAAAGGTATTCAATTCAATTCAATAAGTCCCTCTCACCTGCCCTCTCCCCACAGCCCTGCAGATATCTTGTTTTCAAGTATTTAACAGGTTGTTTTTAAATGCATCAACTGAAACTGCCTTCACAATTTGCCTCACTTCAGACAGTGCATTCCAGATTAGAAACATTCCACGTGTGAAAAGATGTTTCCTCATATCACTTTTGCCAATTGCATTCATTCCACACCTCAGATCCTTGACCCTTCTTCTATTGGGAACAGTTTCAAGTCAAGTGATATGTACAAGTATGGTGAGGTACAGATACAATGAAAATCTTGCTTGCAACAGCATCACAGGCATAGAGACTCAGAAACACACAAAAGCACAAATTACACATCGTATTTAAAACATCACAGGAACGGACCCTTCGGCCCACATGTCTAAGCCGAACATGATACCAAGATAAACTAATCCTGCTCATGATCCATATCCCTCCATTCCCTGCTGACCCATGTGTTTACCTAAAAGCCTCTTAGACATCACTATCATATTTGCCTCCACCACCACTCCTGGTAGCATGTTCCAGGCACCCACCACCCTCTGTGTAATAAACTTAGCCCGTAAATGTCCTTTAAACTTTGCCCGTCCAACTTTAAAGCTATGCCCTCTAGTCTTTGATATTTCCACCGTAGTAAAAAGATTCTGACCATCTACCCTATCTAGAGTGGTAAAGAAGGCCTATTATGCTTGTCTTCATAGCTCAGGATATTGAGTATACGAGTCAGGAGGTCATGATGCATCTTTATAAGACATTGGTAAGGCTGCATTTTGAGTAGTACATGCAGTTCAGGTCTTCCCATTACAGGAGAGATGTGGACACTTTGCAAAGGGTTCAGAGGAGGTTTACCAGAATAATGCCTGAATTAGAGGGAATTAGCTGCAAGACAGAGGTTGGTCAGATTTAGATTTTTTTTCTCTGTCACACCAGAGGTTGTGGGAAGACCTGATATATGACATGATGAGAGGCATAGATACGGTAAACAGTCCAAACCTTTTTCTCAGGATGGAAAATCAAAACTGGAGAACATGGCTTTAAACATTTAAAGCAAAATGTCCGGGGCAAGTTTTTTTACACAGGTGGTGGTGAGTGTATGGATTGCGCTGCCAGGGGTGGTGGTTGATGTAGATACAATAGTGGTATTTCAAATATGCAGGGAATGGAGGGATATGGATTATGCGCAGGAAGATAAGAGTTGGGTTTGGCATCATGTTCAGCACAGACATTGTAGGCCGAAGGACCTTTTCTTGTGCCGTTCTATGTTGATGTACTGCATATATCCGTGACTTATTTCAACTAATCAGTCATTTATTGGAGCTCTTACACAGCTTCGCAGCTCTTTAATCTTTTGTTACATTTCAGTATATCTTAAAAATATGTTTAATTTATTTGCTCTTTGGCAACAATTTTTCTCGCTGCTAAAGAAATGACTTTGCTGTTCAGTTAATGTTCATTTTTCCTCAATTTGATGAGCATTTCTTTTCGCTGATATGTGGTTTCCTATGGGAGACATTAGCAGGAAGAATGAAAGAAACGAGAAACATCGGAGGAATTACGTACGGTGGCTATTAAAGAGTCCAGTTATTTTTAATGTAATGTTTGGAGATTGAGGAGATCAATACAATTGGTTTCAGACACACAAAGATACTGGGCAGGTTTTCTTTGCATAAGCCATTGAAAATAACTATTAATTCAAAAAGACTAAATAAATAACATACAGTAGATAAATAAAACTATATTAATTCAAATATACAATGAGTCATCAACAACCACATCCGCATTTTGAGAAACCAAATAATTGGTTAATGTATAATTCCTCACAGTTCATATCCAGACTTGCCGATTTCATACCGGCAGAAGGTCAAGAGTTACACAGATTCCACAGCCTGAGGCACAACCTATAAACATGCAAGCAAAATTCTGGGTATTCCAAAGAACATAAATCACGTACTTCTCTAGAGTTCCAGGAAGTAATATTACTTCAGGGACGAATTACCTGTTGTCTGTTTTCATGCCTTATGCTATATGGAGATTTACTAAAAAACAGTATTGTGTTATTATTTTCATTTGTTCAGGAGATGTGGATGTAGCTGGCATGGTTAACAAGTATTGTTCAGCTTTTATGGCGCAGAGCGATTGGGAATCTTTTATTTGTTTTAGTTTAGAGATACAGCATGGAAACAGGCTCTTCAGCCCACCAAGTCTTCGCCGATCACCATCGATCACCCATTTGTGCTACTTCCGTGTTATCCCACATCTGCATCAACTCCCTACAAATTAGGGACAATTTAGGCCATTTACCCTACAAACCCACAAGTCTTTGGGATGTGGGAGGAAACCGGAACACCCAGAGGAAACCCATGTGGTCACGGGGAGAATGCGCAAACTCCACATAGACAGCATCTAAGGTTGGGATTGAGCCCAGGTCAGTGCTGTCTGTGTGGAGTTTGCACGTTTCCCCATGAGCAGTTTTCTCCGAGGTGCTCCAGTTTCCTCCCAAGATGTGTTGGCCAGTAAGCTCATTGACCACAGTGAATCACCACCACTGTGGGTAGATGGCAAGAGATGGCAAGAATACTTTCTCTTCGCCACTTTTCATTTCACTGCACATCTCGTATGTGTATGTGGCAAATAAACTTGACTTGACTTGACGAGAAACAATTGGGAGCAATTAGCAAGCTTGTGAGAGAGAATAGGTTGCAGAGAAATAATTGATAGGAATGCTCTGAAAGGTGGCAGAGATGTTAGGCCTTCTTCTCCGTTGTAACAAAATACAAATAATATAAAATAAGGAAATTCCTCAAAGAAAAGCAGGGAGAGTCTAGTGGAAGGGCCTGTCTCTTCAAATGGATGAAAGATGGGTTGAATAGATATCATGATAGTGTTTCATTGTCATATTTACTGACAACAGAACAATTAAATTATCACTTGCATCAGCATGAGAGGGCACATGTCAAGCAAAACGGAATTTAAGCTGGCTTCCATTTAGGATAAAAATGAAATATTTATAACTTAATATTTCTTTAATCCCTTGACCATGAATACTTTCAGAGCAACTTTCACTCTTACTTCTAGTGAAGATTTGCTTTGAAAAGCCTAGGCAGCTCATGTTATTAACTCTTTTGTGAAATTTGATCAACTTTGGTTCATTCCCTGGTGCTTCAAACTATTTTCCTGTTTTTCCTATTTTCCTGTGACAGGAAATAAGGGGATATGTGTTGAAAATTAACATAAGCGTTGCTTATTACTTCAGCTGGACTGCTGATGAGCACTTTGTAAGCATTAGCAAACGATTAAAGATATTACCAAAAATTAATCCCAAACTTCTTTAGTATGATATTTATCTTGAGGAGTTGAGGTTCCTCACCCCTTCCTGATATGTAGAGATGTTGGAATAGTACTGCTGTGGTGACTCTTGGTAATCCTTAATGGGGCTTTTTCACGGGGCGAGTTGACGCAAGATGTCACCAGAGTGAAGTGGTCGTGATCCAGCACGAGTCTCGCACGATATAACGGGAGGTAGATAAAGAGTTCCCACGGTACTCGGCATTTCTGTTATTTGTGCGAGTGACTTGTCCGTCTCCCGAGCTTTCGCGTTAAATCTTGAATGAACATCGTGAACTACACGTGACACAAATGATGTAACTTTTTTTTTCACACACTATAAATATCCTCCCTTGGTTGAATTGGCTCATTTGGAGACATGTTTTACTGTGTATGTGGGAGACACAGATGGACTGAGCACAGTACCTCGGTCTTACTGTGTGTGGGAGAGGGGAGAAAGAGACGTACACTCACAGAGGCAGAGTCTCTCAGCCTGTGTAAGAGGGAGGGAGAGAGAGAGAGAGGCACACACAAGGTGGATGTGAAATCTCACCTGCCTGTTTCAGTGACAGACACCCGCAGCCAGTAAATGAAGACACCCCCATCTGTCTCCCCCTCCTCTCCCTCGACTCCCCCACCTTTCCCTCCCAACTCCAGTCCCGTCCCGACCCCCTGGGAAACTGAATAGAGCAACAATCAACTGCTGCCTGTGCGCTGATATGACAATAAAGGCTACTTTACTTTACTTTACTTTACTTTACTGAGTTAAAGTGTTCCCACGGTAGACTGTAAAACTGTGACCCTGGTTCTGGACTCCCCCAACATCGGGAACATTCTTCCTGCACTTAGCCTGTCCAATCCCGTAGATACTGATTAGACCGGTATCTATTTATTTACTTTATTAATGATTTCAATTAAATATTGGGAACATCAGGCCGCAAACGTTATTTCTTGAGTGTTAGTGCTGGACTTTGACTCGACCTTCCTAGTTAGCCGGCGCCTGAGACTGAGCCAAGCAATGTCCAGACCTGACTTCAACACAAAGTGATGGAGGAACTCAAAGGGTCAGGCTCGTCCGACGCTCTGTGTTTTGCTCGTGATTCCTGCATCTGCAGTTCCTCGTGTCTACAGACCAGAGTTGCCACTTGACTCCGAGATGACCATCACAGAGCATACGGAAGATAGACACGAAATGCTGGAGTAACACAGCAGGACGGGCAGCATCTCTGGAGAGAAGGAATGTGTGACGTTTCGGTTCGAGACCCTTCTTCAGAGTCTCGTCCCGAAACGTCACCCATTCCTTTTATCCAGATGCTGCCCGTCCAGTATTTTATGTCTGTCTCCAGTATTACTGTGTCTATCATCGGTGCAAACCAACATATACAGTTCTTTCCGACACATTAGAGGATACCGTCTCGCCATCACTCGGATTACCCGCTTCATTTCCATAACGTTGCCACCTCTCTTTACTTTGCTTACTGAAGCCTGATCCTTGTCACACCCAGTGCTCTATCGCCCAGCCTCTCATCTTTCAATCGGGTTCGGCCAGGAAGGAACTGCAGATGCTGGATTAAAACGAAGATAGACACAACATGTAGCTCAGCGGGACAGGCAGCATATCAGAAGGGTCTCGATATCTCTGGAGAAAAAGAGTAGGTGGCGATTCGAATCGGAACCCTTCTTCAGACATCCCAATCGGAATTGAGTCTGAAGATGTGTCTCGTCCCGAAACATCAGCTATTTTTCTCCAGAGATTCTGCTTGACTCGCTGAGTTACTCCAGCGTTTTGTGTCTGTCTTCGGTTTAAACCAGCAGTTCACTCCTTACACGGGTCTCTGGAGAACATTGATTGGTAGCGTTCCGGACCCTGCTTCGGAAAGGCATCGATCGCTAGTCGGCGAGGACTCCGAGCTGTATCTCTCAAAGAAGTACATGTGAAAAATTTCTCACGGACCATAAAAATGCGGGACCTTTCAGTAAAGTCCCTTTTAAAGTCCCTTTTAAAGATTATAGTTATTTTCTGGAATCTCATTAACATAACTCATGAATAAGTTGATGTCCATATGCGGATGCAAATCTTTATTTTTTAAATTCAATCCCACAGAAGACAATTTTTACTCACCTTCTGTCCCCTCTGTCCAGCTTCCGGGTTCACCGTTCGCAGGAGTTCCCACGGTAACCGCAAGAGTTATCACGGATATCGCACGGATAACGCACTGGCCACTACGTTCATATAATGTTGCAATACTCAACCACAAGTGTACAAGTCACTCTTGGAGAAATTCAAACTTGCTTGAATTTTCTCCCGAGTCACCAAGTTACACGATTACCTGCCGTTAGCGCTACGGTGGTCCACGGTGGTCCACGAATGCCGTACTGTTATCGCACGAGGTTCCCACGATGTTAAACTCTGGTTAACTCTTGTGTCAAGTCGCCCCGTGAAAAAGCCGCTTTAGTCATGAAGTCACATTCCAGTCAGTTAGTCATGGCTGAGAGTTTCCAAGAATTACTCAAGCTCTTAAAATTACAACTGACATCCCCAGAGGAACAGCATCAGTTTAGCTACTCATGGCATTTTTAAAGAGATCCTCGTATATAAGAGGCTAGAGATCTGTTATACAAAAAACCCAGAAGTCAAAACACTTAGTTTTGGCATTCTGCCAAATGACTCTTCAGAGTGTAAACTGATGTTCGCACAATCTGCCACACACCCTCTCTCATCAACACTACCCAACGTAAGGAGCACTACTTGTGCACTTAACTTTAATGCTTTCTCTAGGTCAGCGTTTCTCAACCGGGGTTCCCCAGAATGCTAGGATTCCGCGAGACGTCACTAGGGATTCCAAGAGAAATAGTAATAAATATGCTAATCAGAGTCCTTGTCAGTGCACACTGTTAAGGCCTTCAGTCTTAAGGCGATGTTTCAATCTGAAACGTCGCCAATTCCTTCTCTCCACAGATGCTGCCTCACCCGCTGAGTTTCTCCAGCATTTTGTGTCTGCCTGTGAAGACCTTCAATAAACCGACTTTAATAAACCGCGACAGCAGACGACTTCCAGGAGGCCGAAGGAACACGCGGCCGGAGCCTTTATCGACGGAGCGGAGGCATCCGTAATGCATCTGGCGCCGGTCGTCGAGGTGGTCGGTGCGGTTATCGACGAGAAGGCCGGTGCGGCGGATGTCGGGGTCGGCAGTCATTAAGGCCTCTGCTGGTCGACACGGGCTTCCTGGCGTGCAGGTACAGTCCCTCATTCACCCAAGTTATTTAGTAATTTTTACCCATCATTTAGGGATGTTGTATGAATTTTTTAAATGTAAGTATGTTTATGTTTATTTTTGTTAGTTTATCAAAAGTTGAGGTACAAGCAGTTTGATTTCAGTTTTTTTTGCATTGTCAATAAACTTGAGAAAAGCGTGTTATTTTTCTGCTTAAACCAGTTATCAGAAATATATATAATGTTTGCCTAATGAACTTTAAGTTTATGAAAGAGAAAGAAAGAGAATAATAAAGATAAAAATAATTTTTATGTAAGAGTTCCCTGAGACATGAAAATTATTTCAAGGGTTATGCGAGGGTTGAGAAAGGCTGCTGTAGGTATTCCCTGAAGGCCATCACTGAAGAAAGTAGTGACTGTTTCCAGAGTGTGCAGAAGACCTGAGAAAACTAGTCATCCCCACTGACTGAAAACATGGTTGAAAGTAAATGCACATGAACATGAGTCTCCAGAAACAGGGGGAGATTGAGAAATGTTAGAACTTTTGATTAGCAAAGGTTGCCATCAGAGTGAATTGCATGTCAACTTCTTCCACGTACCTGAATTATGATCAAAAGAGTGTATATTCCAAGCCTTCATTGTATGGGGCAGCATGGTAGTGCAGCAGTACAGTTGCTGCCTGACAGCGCGAGAGATCCGGATTCGAACCTGACCATGGCCGCTGTCTGCCAAGAGTTTATATGTTTGTCCCGTGACTGCGTGGGTTTTCTCCGGGTGCTCTGGTTTACTCCCACACTCCAAAGACATACAGGTTTGTAGGTTAATTGGCTTTGGTATAATTGCCTTTATTGAGTAGGATAGTGCTTGTGTATGGAGGAATCAGTGGTCGGCCCACTCGGTGGGCTGAAGGGCCTGTTTCCATGCTGTATCTCTAAAGTCTAAAGTCTTATCACTTTAGGACTCAAGCACTGTGCCGAACAATTGGCACCAGTCTACACAGACATTTTCAATCAGTCCCTGCAACTCTGCACTGTCCCTGCCTGCTTCAAAGTCTCCACCATTGTTCCTGCACTCAAAAAGCCAATGATTACTGGTCTTAATGACTACAGGCCTTTCGCACTGACCTCTGTAATCATGAAAACCCTTGAAAGACTTGTGCTGGCCCACCTGAAAAGGACAACAGAACCCTTCCACTGCTGGACCTGCTGCAGTTCAGTGGATGACCCAGTGAACCTAGGCCTACACTTCATCCTCCAGCATCGAGGCCACCATCGACTCCACAGTCAAAAAAGCCCAACAGAGGATTACTTCCTGCGGCAGCTGAGAAAACACAACCTGCCACAGGCAATGATGGTCCAGTTTTCCACTGCCATCATAGAGTCTGTCCTCACCACCTCCATCATGGTCTGGTTCAGCTCAGCCACCAAACATGACACACGGCAGCTGCAGCACTCGCTCAACTGAGAAAGTTATTGGTTGCAACCTTTCCCCCATCAACAAACTATACGCTGCAAGGACCAAGAAGGGAGCGGGTAAGATCATCTCTGATCCCTCTCACCCTGGCCACAAACTCTTTGAAGTCCTCCCCTCTGGAAGGCGACTCCAGACTATCAAAACCTTCACATCCAGACACAAAAACAGCTTCTTCCCACGAGCAATAGCTCTACTTAACTCCCGCACTACACCACTACTGTAAGCCAAACACTTAAGAACTCTCTGAGGGCACTTTAGATATCAACATGTGCAATATAGAGCAAAGCTGCCCCTTTTTACGCTTGCACTTTATTTTTTACCTTTTTTTTAATTACAATGTTGTTTTTAATTGTCTGCTGTATATTGTTTTTTTACCATGTGTGAGCAAAGCACCGTCAAATTCCTTGTACGTGTACATACTTGACCAATACATTTATTCGTATTCTGCTTTGTATTGATGTAGGCATTAATTATGATCTTTATTGATCCGTGAAATTCATCAACAAACTATGGATCTTTCAGTCATGTTTGGTTGTGTGGCAAAATAATATAAGAAAATTGCAAACTAATTTTATTCACTCTCCATGAGAAAATGCAGATGAAACATATTAATAACACAGAATTGAAAGATTGCTGATCAAATCTATTGATGCTTTGTTTTTCTTTTTGGAAAGTTGCAGTCTTGGAGGATATTATTTGCAACTGCACCTGGGGCATCTTCAATGTCCATGGCTTGGATAAAAACCGAATTGGGAAAATTGAAATCTGGAGTCACAGGAAGGGAGACACAGATTTGGGAGGCATCACAGTCAAAGACCATGGGATGGACGAGCAGCTGCCTATGCAACAGTAATCTGTAAGGAAAGAAGAAAAAAGGGTCTATTTTTTTAGAAAGGGGTTAATGGCAGCAAATTTGGAAGAGTTCTCTTAGGGTGGAAACCAATTCTAATGTAAAATAGCATGCGAGCCAAAAAGGGATAGTAGATGTTTAATGGGATTAGTGTAAGATTAGTGTAAGAAACCAGTGCCAATGTCATGATAAGAGGAGATCAGGTAAGGTTTGCGCTGAGAAAATAGAGAAATGGGAGAAAAATGCAATTTAAGGATAGGGTTTGGGAATCCTGGGGAAACTTGGATTGGTAAGCAAGAGGAAGAACAGGATCTGGCAGAACTTATACAAATAGGAGTAGGTATTTGGGACTTTATGTCTGATCCACTATTCAATAAGATAATGGCAGATCATGACAGCTTTTTCATGCAAGACGTGCTGCATATATGGTGGAACAAGCTGCCTGAGGAAGTGATGGTGGTGATTACAATTACAAAGTTTAAAAGATATTTGGACATGTTCATAGATAGGAGGGTTTTGAGGGATAGTTTGTGCCCAATGCAGGCAAATGGGACTAGCTCTGGGAGGCATCTTGGTCGGCAATAATGAGTTGGGCGGAAGGGCCCGTTTCTGTGCTGTCTGACCGTATAAGGAAAATATACTTTAAAAAACCAAGGCAGAGGAGTAGATTGGAGTTTATCTGTAGGTCAATTTGTGGAATTAGAACACATGAATCCAGAATCTTTCAGCACTGTTATAGGTGAAAGACAGTAATTACAATTTTATTAGTCCATGTAGGGCTGGGGTGGAAGTTACAACATTCATGCTGATTTTAAAAAGTTAAGCAATTATCTTTCATTGCTAAACTGCTCAAGGTTTCCTCCTGGTGGCTGATTAAAAAATTGACCAACTTTATAATAATTTACAACGAGTAGATAATTACCCCCCTGAACGCTCTTACTATGTAAAATATACAGTACGAACAGTACACTGATTACTGAACATATACTGAATTAATGAATAATCAATAGTTGATAAGAAATTTTGTTTCTAAACCATGGCATCATGGAGAAATTCATCCAATATGTAGTCATATTCTTTGCTTTCATCTTTCTTAAGACATGCTAAACTTTAGGATAATCTTATAACTGTAAAGATTGTTGGGTGACATTCATGTCAAATTATTGCTGAAGTAAATGTAACATATTATCATTTCCAAGTTGTTGCTGCAGGGTAGACATTCAGATTTCTCAATTTGTTCTAGAAAGTTTCAATAGCAAAATGTATTAACAGTATATTATTGTCAGAGTGAGGCCAAATGCAAATTGGAGGAACAGCATCTCATATTTCGCTTGGACACCTTATAACCCAGTGGTATGAATATTGATTTCTCTAACTTCAAGTAACTCTTGCATCCCTCTCTCCCCATCCCTCTCTCCCCATCCCTCCCCATCAAAATCATAACAGTTTCGCAGTCGTTGTGTTGAGTCTCATTGTCTGTATTTGTTTTCACCTAACACACAGCGAACAATGGCCTTCATCATTGTTTACTTTTTTGCATATGTTTCATTAATTTGTTTTATATGTCTCTACATCACCGTTTATATCTCTCGTTTCCCTTTCCCCCAACTCTCAGTCTGAAGATGGGTCTCGACCCGAAACATCACCAATTCCTTTTCTCCAGAGATGCTGTCTGACCCACTGAGTTACTCCAGCTTAATGTGTCTAACTTCTATTTTTATATTTAACATATACTGTTGCAACATATGCAGCATAAGCCAAAAAAAGTTTAATAAAACACTCAATGGGAATTTCCAACATGATTAAATAATCTTGCCCATGCCTTTCCCCGGCTTCCTGTTAGCACAAGCCTACCTTCTGGGACTGCCCATCTTCCTCTCCAAGCAATATATCCTTTTTTTTAATTCCCAAGACTTTTTCCAAAGTCATAGAATGTAAATAACTTTTTTTTTTAAGTTTGACTCATTTTTTCCATCACCATATCCTGTCATATAAAATATTAGTGGCTTTTAAAACAATAATTTATACTTATTTGTATAGAGATGTCTTTTTCTATTTTATGATGTTTTTGCAGCAGATATCAGAACCCAAATTCCAAGACAAAACATTTAAATTCTTTTTAAAAATGGGTGTTTATCAGATTACTGAGTGACATAAACATTCAGTCCAGTGCCTGGAAAAAGCAGTGAATAATTTCACTAAAAATAAATGACTCACATGAATTTGACTCAGTCAAATTGTCAATTACACTTTCACATCCTAATCCAAGATTTTTCTTTGCATTAATATTTTCATGGAAAACGTATGTTGCTGTGGTTGGGGGCACATGATAATAATTCATTTCTGCTTTTAGGCTTAATAACATTTCAAATATTGTAAGAAATTGCTAAACTGTTTTGTGACTAGTGCTACTAGCCATATCATCTTCAAAGATGGAAACATTAGATGTAGATATTGCATATTTTGTGTAAAAACTACTATTATTATCTAAACCATTTTGATATGAGTGGAATACAGCTCGGCATTTAACACAATCAACCCCTCCAAACTGGTTACCAAGCTCTCAGATCTGGGTCTCTGCACATCCCTCTGCAATTGGATCCTCGACTTCCTCATTCACAGACCACAGACTGTTCGTATTGGTGGAAATGTGTTAGCCTCGATAACAATCAGCACGGGAGGACCTCAAGGCTGCGTGCTCAGCCCCCTGCTGTACTCACTCTATACTCATGACTGCGTAGCCGGTCATAGTGCGAACTCCATCATTAAGTTCGCTGATGACACCACTATTGTGGGACGTATCACTGATTGGGACGAGTCAGAGTATAGAAGAGTGATCAACCGACTGACCAAATGGTGCCAGCACAATAACCTGCCCCTCAACACCAGCAAAACCAAGGAACTGATTGTGGACTTTGGAAGGGGTAGGATGGGGACCCACAGTCCCATTTATATAAACGGGTCGATGGTAGAGAGGGTCAAGAGCTTCAAATTCCTGGGCGTGCATATTTCTGAAGATTTATCCTGGTCCGAGAACACTGATGCAATTATAAAGAAAGCACATCAGCGCCTCGACTTCCTGAGAAGATTACGGAGAGTCGGTATGTCAAGGAGGACTCTCTCTAACTTCTACAGGTGCACAGTAGAGAGCATGCTGACCGGTTGCATCGTGGCTTGGTTCGGCAACTTGAGCGGAAAAGACTACAGGAGCAGAAAAGACTACAAAAAGTAGTAAACACTGCCCAGTCCATCATCGGCTCTGACCTCCCTACCATCGAGGAGATCTATCGCAGTCGCTGCAAAAAGGCTGGCAGCATCATCAAGGACCCACACCATCCTGGCCACACACTCATCTCCCTGCTACCTGCAGGTAGAAAGTACAGGAGCCTGAAGACTGCACGGTCCAGGTTCAGGAACAGTTTCTTCCCCACAGTCATCAGGCTATTAAACTCAAACGAAACAAAACTCTGAACATGAATGGACCATTATCTGTTTATTTGCACCTTATCTGTTTATTTATTCATGTGTGTATATATTTATATAATGGTATATGGACACACTGATCTGTTCTGTATTCATGCCTACTATATTCTATTGTGCTGAAGCAAAGTAAGAATTTATTTGCCCTATCTGGGACACATGACAATAAACTCTCTTATCTTGAATCTTGAATCCAATTTTAGAAGGCTATCTACTGATTATGGTTTCTAATGAGAAGTTGGTAAAAAAAAAATTAAATAACACATTAACACAGAATGTCCTAGCATGTGTGTTAAATAACAATCTTTTCTTCTGAAGTGGGATTTTCACACTGACTATTCATTGCTATTTAATCACTAATTTTGGACAAAGGCTTCTTAAAGTCCCTTTAAAACTAAACATTATTATTTATATTTTACACATCTCAGAACTGTGCTCAATCTTCATTCATTCCTAAATCATAATTCTATGAAATTATATGAGTATAGAAGTTGGGAGGTCGTGTTGCAGTTGTATAAGACGTTGGTGAGGCCGCATTTAGAGATGTGTTCAGTTCTGGGCACCGTGTTATAGGAAAGATGTTGTCAAACTGGAGTGGATACAGAGAAGATATACGAGGATGTTGCCAGGACTAGATGATCTGAGCTATAGGGAGGGTAGGCTGGGACTCTATTCCTTGGAATGCAGGAGGATGATGGGTGATCTTATAGAGGTGTATAAGTTCATGAAAGGAATAGATCAGGTAGATGCACAGAGTATCTTGCCCAGAGTAGGTGAATCGAGGACCAGATTAAATTGGTTTAAGGTGAAGGGGAAAATATTAATAGGATTCTGTTACATAAAGGGTGGTGGGTGTATGGAACAAGCTGCCCGAGGAGGTAGTTGAGGCAGGGACCATCCCAACGTTTAAGGAACAGTTGGACAGGTACATGGATGGGACAGGTTTGGAGGGAAATGGGCCAAATGCAGGCAGGTAGGACATGCTGGCCAGTGCGGGCAAGTCAGACCAAAGGGCCAGATTTCACACTGTATCACTATGACTCTAAATTACAGATCTATAAATTTTAATTATAGAAATGTTCTGATGTCTGCAAGAAGTTATTCAGTTGACCAGCTCAAAGCCTTTGAATCTTCTGTTCTGGTGCCTTGCTAATTTCTTGAGTCTTGGCAATGAAGTTCTGCATTTTCTGTAAGAGCAATGAAAAATAACATTAAAATTGAAATTAATTTCAATTGATTGTAAAAATATTTACAAATGTAATAAGGAGTAAGCCATTTAGAACGGAGACAAGGAAACATTTTTTCTCACAGAGAGTGGTGAGTCTGTGGAATTCTCTGCCTCAGAGGCAGGTTCTCTGGATACTTTCAAGGGAGAGCTAGATAGGGCTCTTAAAAATAGGGGATATGGGGAGAAGGCAGGAACGGGGTACTGATTGGGGATGATCAGCCATGATCACATTGAATGGCGGTGCTGGCTCGAAGGGCCGAATGGTCTACTCCTGCACCTATTGTCTATTGTCTACCCCATGTTTATTGGCATACAAATGAAAAAAGAAATTAAGATCAGTTGCAGTCATTTGTGTTTTTGCCTCCAACCTTTGTGATTATCTCCCCATTTTTCTCCCCCAACTGGCTCATCTGCCAATCAAACCCTAACTATTTGGATCCACCTAGTACTCACCAGCTCTTAGTTCCCCTCACCTCTTTCTCCCAGCTATCTCCCCTCTCCTCGAGACCTATTATGTTCTCCATGTGATTTTCCTCGCCCGCGTAACAAGGTAACTTGCCACCAGTCATAATGTGACTGGAACTAGGAACCATTTGTATAGGTAATCACACACTTAATTTGCAAGATGTCACTCAAATAATTGCAAATTGCATCATACACTTCCTAGCGATGTTACAATACCTACCTTCAACGGTGCTGCAGTTCTGCCACTGGCCGTGTGCGCGACTTTGGCGCCTTTGAGGAGGGGGGGCGGGATTAAAATCCGGTTTTGTACTGCTACTCGGAGAGGGATTTCCTCGGGCTGCGAGTCGATGAAGAAAAATCGATCGGACTTCCGTTCCCGTTTTTTTTTTAAATCGCTGTACAATTTAATAATTTGATTAAAATAAAAAGCAACTTCTAACACCCTCAATGCCTACAATGTGATGGATCGCAAGAACGGGACAAAACAAAGGGTAAGTCGTTTATTTTACATATAATCTTGCTTCTTGGGGTGGCTTTAATCTAATTTTACGTTGCAAAAATGTGATTTGGGCCCTATACGAACCGGCAATATCTTTCCTACCGATATGGCGTTCAAATTCACCACAAATGCAACGTTCCAATCCAGAAACACGCACTCGCAAGATGATTAAAATTCTCTTTTTTTTGGACAATCATAAGAACATCCAAATCGTCTTTATTTTGTGTAATTGTATAATCAATATTTTAATGCTAAATATACACAACAGCTTTAGCCACATTTATTGTGCAAAAAATAATAATTTTGATTATATTGAAAGTAGATGTTTCCAGATTAATCTATGGGAATTAAACATTAAATTCCTTCCATCTGGCATATGTTCATGACAGTGAGATTTAAAAAGCATGTTATACTGTGAATTCTTGTGTGAATGGGATTAGTTTATTATTTGGATACTTAGGCTATTTAAAACAATTATCCTTTTCTTAAGAAATGGAATCTACAGGACATTCTTAATGGGAAAGTAGTGGGCAGAAAGGCATGTCATGCGTGGTTTGAAGAGCAAAAACTTGTAGTTTACAATGCCAAAATTGAAACTTGAGGAAAAACAAGGTGTACAGAGTTGCTTATTGGTTACAATCTGAGGAGTATGGTGATGCTATTGATTATGATATGCCAATGTACCAGGTAGCAACTGATCTTCTCCATAAAGACTTGGTCTATTGCTAGAAATTGTTATTTATTTACCTATCTGTTACAGACTTACAGCATATAATACAATAATATTAAAGTTCTGATCTTGAGAATATCACATTTTTGAATTTTCAAGGCAAGGCTTACTATTTCCATCACAACGGTCAATTTTGTAATTAGCTACAATTAGGTAACTAACTAATTATATGCTTTAATTTCAGGTCATCCAAGTAAGATGTTTTATATTTGTTTCAGAATGCGTCAATCTATAATAACTGAAAATTTCATTCAGTTCTCTTAATTTTTAAGAAAGTTATGGGCTTTTGACTGTCCTCGATCACAGCTTTTGTGCTAAGTCAATGGAAAAGCAATAGGGAACAAGATGCTAATTTCCGAGTGTGAAAATGGCCATAATTTTTTTAATACTGAAGATAAGAAAGTGGATTAGGTGTCAAATTAAACTTCTTTTTATGCTTTATCTGATGGGATAAATTGCAGACTTGATTTTTAAAATCTCAAAATGTTGTAACATTGCTACACTTCCTATGCATCAGATTTGTGGAGTAAGTGAAATTAGATCTCTATTAACCCTCTTTTCCTCCCTGTCCCCTACCATCCATATGCCTCCCTTTTCCTCTTCATTGGGTATTTTTAAGGTGGAGATTGACAGATACTTGATTGGTAAGGGTCAATGATTATGGGGAGAAGGCAGGAGAATATGGTTGAGATGGAAAGCTAGATAAGCCATGATTGAATGGTGGACTAGACTTGATGGGCCAAATGGCCTACTTCTGCTATGATGACATGAACATCATGTATCTGACATAATTTTGCCCCATTTTCACCTCTAGCCTTTGTCACTCATTCCACCCCTTTGCCTATCATGCCCCCACTCCTTGTATTCACCCATCACTTTCAAGCATCGTCCCACCCCCTGCCTCTCTTTTCCAGCTTCCTCCTCCCTACTCCAATCAGTCTGAAGAAGGATCCCGACCTGAAAATGTGTCTGTCTATTCTCTACAAAGATGCTGAACCGCAGAATTCCCCCAGAACATTACATTTTGTTTGAGACTCTAGCATCTACAGTTTCTTGTGTCTCCATAATTTAATTCTAAACCATGATAAATTAGCAAGCATCTATCACATAACCTTCATATTTGCAATAGGGCAATCTTGAAATTATTTGAAAATTATGTTAGAGTGACGAAAAAGGTGAATTTCTATGTTGATTTTCATTTTTCACTCATTTTGGAGCTTCATCTGTTCTAAGATCCACAGCACTACTATTGACTTTGCTGCTTGCAAAACATATTCTTCAAATATTTGGACAGGAAAGGGCTGATGATGCCTGTGAAAACAATGTGGAATGTCAGCTTATTGTCAGCTCAGTTTGTTCCAGAAATGGGATTTAGCTTATTCAAAGCTTTGTTTGAACTTTCGTATTGAGTGACCAACAATCCATATAACGCTGTCTAGTAAAATATTTTGAATTCTCAGTTTGCACAAATAATAAATGAATTATTTCATTTGGCCTAAACATTTTACGCAAGGTTATTCAATTATTTACTTAAACAATGGAGGGCAGTCCAAAACGATTCAGTTGTAGCTTATTCCGAATTGGCCATTTGCTGACCTTAGTCATGGAACTGTATGTTTGTTGACGACACTGACAGATATGGCGAGAATCATGATCTAGTGGTTAGTTTATGGATTCTTATGGTTTGTGGATGGGGAATTTTCTACTGTAGGAAAGGAGAAGGAAGACATTCCACACAGGCCATTTGATACCACAAGTACATCTAAATCCGATTTTCGTTTAGTTTAGTTTAAAGATACAGCATGGAAATAGGTCCTTCGGTCCACTATACAATACAATACAATACAATACAATTCAATTTATTGTCATTTGGACCCCTTGAGGTCCAAACGAAATGCCGATTCTGCAGCCATACATTACAAACAAATAGACCCAAGACACAACATAATTTACATAAACATCCATCACATTGCTGTGATGGAAGGCCAAAAAAACTTATCTCTCCCCTGCACTCCCCCCCCCCCCCCGATGTCAGAGTCATAGTCAAAGCCCCCGGCGGGCGATGGCGATTGTCCCGTGGCCATTAAAGCCACATCGGGTGATGCAAGGCCGCACACCGGGTTCTAGATGTTAGAGCCCCCGGCGGGCGCTCGCAGTCCCGCAACCATTCCAAGCCGCGCGGGGCGATGGTGTAAGGCCCCGCTCCAGGAGCTTTTCAACCCCGCAACTCGGGCGGGAGAAGTCGCCGTTGCGAAAGCCCCGAAAAGCGGTCTCCCTCCAGGGACCCGCGGGCTCCCGGTGTCACAGTCCGCCAAACCCGCAGTTGCAGCCACCGAATCTCCGGAGGTCGGGCCGCAGCAGCGTCCACCACAGCTCCACCCGCTCTGGACTCGGCCAGCTCCGCGACGGTGAGGTGAGTAGTCGGCACCACAGCCCCCGGTCTTCCTGTTGGAGGCCGCTCCTCGTTGCAGCCCCAATGACAACGGAGACCCGACAAAGAAAAGGTCGGGTCTCCCGTGCAAGGAGAGATTTAAAAGTTACCCCCTCCCCCCCACACCACCCCCACCACCCCCACACACATACCCCAACAAAAAATAACAAAAACTACATAAAAACATAGACATAAAATAATAAAAACGCAGACGGACTGCAGAGGCCGCTGCTGACGAAAGTCGCGCCGCCCACCGGAGACTATTCCAAAGATCGATCACCCTAAACACAAACACTATGTTATCCCACTTTCACATCCACTCCCTACACATAAGGGGCAATGTTACAGAGGCCAATTAACCTACATATCTGAATGTCTTTGGGATCTGGGAGGAAACTGGAGCACCTGGAGGTATCCCACGTGGTTACAGGGAGAATATGCAAACTCCACATGCAATCAGCGAGTCAAGGTGAAGAATGGCCTGAAGAAAGATCCCAACCAGAAACATTCCTTCCATTTATTTATGCAGCCTGACCAGCCGAGTTCATCCAGCAGTTTGCTCTTGCTCTTAATTTTTGACATGATTTCAAAGGCAAAATAAAGATGAATGCAATACCAAGTAATTACTTAATTTATGTCAATTTAACGTGGATTAAGCACGCTAAACACCAATATACATGTGATCTGATATTTTTTTAATAATGTTATCATTGCCTTTTCATTGAAAAAAAATCACTCAAAAACAAGCACCAGCACATCATTTTTCAAATGTCACTAAACAGGATACACCACACAAAAAACAGAAACTAACAAATAAAGAACATTCTTTAAAGACAACCTACAGGATCATAATAACATCTACTTCACATCTAACATTTATTATATAGTCTATTCTCGTTATCACGGTCTCTTTATAATGCGTTTTGGTTATAGCGGATGGGACAAGCCCACAGTAATCGGACACCATGGTCTCTGTAAGAAAACGGGCCACTAGGTTTTGTTTTGATCGACACTTCTGCAATGATTATTAAACAATGTAACAAACAGCCTTTAGTATTTTTAGCTTGCCACAACAAAAATATATTTTTAGCTGCTAAAAAGAACTTTGCATTTGAAAACAACTCATTGTTTCATGGAGTGGCTGTTAGGTGGTTGGAGTGAATCCCTTACTCAGTTATAATGGACAATTGGCAATAATGGACACTATTCTCCATCCCTCCTCCCCCATGGTCCAATTTAATGAGGGTTGGCTGTAGGTAATTTCTAGTTAGATCTTAAAATGCCAAAAGCACCATTTACTCACTGTTTAATCATAGTGAAGTGTTATGTAAGTGTAATATTTTGTTATTATGGTGAAACTGCACGTGATTTAAAAATCACCCCTAAATATCAAATATATATTAAAATGATTTTTTTTTTTTTAAATAATAGTGGAACATAACATTTTCTTACACTTCTGGTTACTAAGAAAGGTTCTACATTGGATCTGGTTTCTCATGAAAGAATCAAGAAAGAGGATCAAATAATAAAACCGTCTCCTCAAAGTAGAATTATTTCTTAGTAAATCAAAATATCCAGTTATATTTAATCAAAATGGAGTTCCATCATTTTAACATGTTTACAAATACATAGGACACATATGTTAAAAGTCCAAAGTGCCAAATATCAACTTACTTCCGATGGTGATGGGAGCCTTCTGCACTCACCTATGCTCCTCCGATGTCGAGAAAGGCTAGGCAGACACGTCATTGGGGTTATCAAGTGGGCACCTACTTTCATCGACGTTTCGCTGATTGAACCCACGACGTCTCCAGTAGGCTCAGCGGTGCATATCATATTGCAGCTTCCGTTGATATAGTTATTAACCATGCCTCCAATTTTGCCATCTCTAAACCTATAAAAGTCTGATCGTGTGTGTTCATTATATCTTCCACATAACGCTACCGCTAACGCTTACATTTTAACATATTGTTACTCACATTTTTCTCCTCCATGACCTCATAAGGTTCACTTCAGATTTCATGCTCTATTTCAAAAGTTATTCGCGATTACAGTTTAAAAAAAAGCCAAAAACCGCTTCTTACAGAGAGCATTTTTCCAGCAGCTTCAAATGATGATGTCACAATGCCACTCACAATGCACCAGTCACAATTGGCTCTCAAGCTGCCCACTGCCACAATGACATCAGAATGGGATGTTGCCAACAGTAACTGCAGCAGGAGGAGAGGTTGCCAAAGGCAGGCCCTGTCAGAGGGTGGTGGGTGGGGGGAAACAAGTGCCATTTGGCATGAGCCTCATGCCTGTCTGCTTCAAAGGGATCTTGATTTGGGGGGCTCAAAAATTGAAGGGCCTCTGCTTGATCTTGGTTTTGGGGCCTCCCCCCAACGGGTCCCACTTGGTCCAGTTATCTGTAAAATTGAATATTATCCAAATAGTATTTTATGCAAACCACCAGATATATGCGGTATCTATCTATCTATACATCTTTACATAA
The DNA here is from genome assembly GCF_010909765.2 of Amblyraja radiata. Classification (NCBI taxonomy): domain Eukaryota; kingdom Metazoa; phylum Chordata; class Chondrichthyes; order Rajiformes; family Rajidae; genus Amblyraja; species Amblyraja radiata. The sequence goes on along the minus strand of NC_045964.1, from coordinate 34,425,059 downwards.
CTGAAACCCTGATCATATCTTCCGGTTTGCGCGGTCTTTCTATTTGTGCAAAAACGGTACGCGATAGCACTACGATTTTTCACCAGCTCACTCAACCGTTCTCATGTGCTGCGAGTGCACCAAGTTTTGTTCCGATTGGTTGAATATTGTAAAAGTTAGCGAGGTTTAAAAATCTTAAAAACCGCACATGCGCAGATCGATCTCCTCTCCTGCCAGTCAGCGCCGCGCGGATTAGTCTCCTCTCCTGTCACTCCCCTGGATGGTCGGCTCCATCCTGCACCATCGCGTCTTTACTGGAGCTGAGGATGGCAGGCGGAGGTCTCCAACCGGACACAATTTTCGGTGGGACTGGAAGCAGCCCGTAGCCAGCCCAGCCTGGAGTCAGCCCTGCCCAGCCAAGCCCAGCCCGGAGTCAGCCTGAGGTTAGCCCAGCCCAGCCCAGAGTCAGCCCAGCCCAGCCCAGCCCGGAGACTCTGAATTCCCATGACACCGCCAGCTCCAGCCCCTACCCCTCTGGTCCCCCTCGCTGGCTCCTGTCCCCCTCCCCCGTGATACCCCCCTCTCCCCCATAGCCCTTCGTCAGTCTTTTCTCCAAGCTCTCTCCCCCCTCCCACACACCACCCTCCCCTCACCCCTCATCCCCCGCCCACACACCCCCCCACCCACAAACCTCCCCGCCCACCCACACACACCCCCCCTCCCCACAACCCCCCCCCCCCCCACACACACATCCCCCCCACACATCCATCCTTCCACAACCTCCCCCAGCCACACACACTCCTCCCCCCGTAACCCCCCCACCCACCCCTCCCTCCACAAGCACCCTTTCCCCACCCCTCCCCCCCCCCCCCCCCACCCCCGGGTTGCATTGGGGGAACGGGTGAGTAGTGGAATATTGCATTGGGGATGGGTTGCGTTTGGGTACCAGGCCTCTCTATGGGTCCCACTTAGTCTAGTATTTAACATAACATCTTCTCGTATATTGCACTAAATGTTTTGACCAGGTATCAAACCTTATGCCAACTAATTCTAATTCTTTCTCTAAAAGATAAACAGTTAAAAATAGCTAGGGATCTCATGCAAACGCCTTCAAATCTGTGCTTGGGAATTTTTACTTAGATCACGTGATGTTTGAAAATATGACTGGGGATTCCCCTAATGCATCTCGCTGAAAACCTTCGCTCTGTCTGCCTGGATCAATCTGATCTCCCGGTTGCCAAATCCCATTAATTCCCCTTCCCATTCCCACACTAATCTGTCGGTCCCAGGCATCCATTACCAGAGTGAGGCCAAATGCAAATTGGAGAAACAACATCTCATATTTTGCTTGGGCAGCCTACAACCGAGTGGTATGAATATTGAGTTCTCTAACTTCAAGTAACCTTTGCATTCCCTCTCTCTCTCTCCATCTTTCCCCCACCCATGTCGTACCAGCATCAAAGTCGCCTTGTTGAGTCTCATTGTCTGTACTCGTTCTCACTTAGCGCACGGCTACCGATGACCCGTTTCCTTTATTATCGTTACTTTTTTTGCATATCTTTCATTCATTTGTTCTATATTTTTCTACATCACCGTCTATATCTCTCGATTTCCATTCCCCTGACTCTCAGTCTGAAGAAGGGTCTCGACCCAAAACATCACCTATTCTTTTTCTCCAGAAATGCTGTCTGACCCGCTTAATTACTCCAGCTTTTTGTGTCTATATTCTCCTGAGAGTTCTATTCCTTAAATTGACAAACTTGAATCTACCAATCTCTGAGGCTTTCTGGTCAATTTATGTTGCATTATATAAAATATTGCAGCCGTACAGCTTCAAACCACCTAATTTTTCCAGTTGTCCACCACTGTGGTATTATTAGTAATCATTGAAAAATATTATCAACCTTGTTTACCAAAGAAATTACTGAATATTGTTGGGGAAGGGAGAGAAGTGGTAGCGAAGTGGTGCACAAAATTTGTTAATAACTAATAGAAGCCCAATTTGTACAGCACATAATTTTTTTCTCAACTAAAATCTCATCTCACAGTTTAAATTAATATAATACTTCATGTAATCCACAAATTTATTATTTTGTGTGCTTCCAAAGAATAATTTGTCAAATAACAACTTTCCAATTGTTCCTCCAAACACAAGACAACTATTGCTGGGCATGCAATCTGTTCCATTGCCTATGATTCCCCACTTGTTTTTGAACATCAAGAATTGGAAATGACATGTGGTACCAACAGAGCACAGCACGTTTTCTACTGTTGTAGCAAATTTGATATTCTGTTATTGTTGTTACTTGCTGACCTGCATTTGGTTGCATGTCTTCAACAGTGAATGAGTCATTTGGCAAAAAAAAATAGAAACATGGAGTATTTATTTTAATGGTGAGAGAATGAAAAAGTAATGATGTTCAGAGGGATCTGGGTGTTCTTGTACATGAATCATTAGTTGAAGGATTCCAACATTGATTCACCAGGCTGCGTTCTAGATAGAAGGTTTGTTGCACGAGGACAGATTAATCAAAATGCACCCACATTCTATTCAATTTAGGAGAAAAACAGATGATCTGATTGAAATATACCTAATTCTTATGCGGTTTTATAGTTGTGTGGATAATATTTCTCACGTCTGAGATACCTAAGACCAGGGGGTATAGATTTAAAGTGAGGTCCACCATCTGTTAAGTTTGTCCAACATCTGCCTATTTAAAAACCCTCTCACCTGTATCAACCTATTACCTTCCAGGAATTCACCTACGACACCTGGCGGCAACCTATGCAGCACCTACAACCACCTATGACAACACCTACGTCAACCTACGCCAACCTACGACAGCAAAAAATTGTCGCCACTGTCGACGGAACATGTTGATAATTTGCGGCAGTCGCCTGTAGTCGCTCAAAAAATTGCCTAAGTGGGACAGGCCCATTAGAATCAGCATCAATCCTAAGTTCTGGGGCACTCCAATTCATTCTTATCCTTTGTCACATTGATATTATGCTCTAATCAATACCGATTGTTAAGAAACTGGTTGAAGGGTAGAAAATAATGTTCATCTTTTCATGCATGCCCTGAACTTTTAAGTTTAATTGACCATTTTGGAAGGGGAATTTATGAACTTTTGCGTACACAGATTTGGCTGTCAATTCCAAAAGGAATCAAGGTGTTGAAAAGATAAGACCTTCCTTATTTAAAGGAGGTTTTAAAGATGTCTCATAAAAATACATTTATATGGAGAATAATGACGTTGATTAACGCAATGGAAAGGAAGGACATTAGTTTGCAGGATGTGGAATCGGTATGGGTAGAGCTGCGAAACACTAAGGGGCAGAAAACGCTGGTGGGTGTTGTGTACAGGCCACCTAACAGTAGTAGTGAAGTTGGAGATGGTATCAAACAGGAAATTAGAAATGCGTGCGACAAAGGCAAAACCGTTATAATGGGTGACTTCAATCTACATATAGATTGGGTGAATCAAATTGGCAGGGGTGCTGAGGAAGAGGATTTTTTGGAATGTATGCGGGATAGTTATCTAAATCAACATGTAGAGGAACCAACGAGAGAGCAGGCTATTTTAGACTGGGTATTGAGTAATGAGGAAGGGTTAGTTAGCAGTCTTGTTGTACGTGCCCCCTTGGGCAAGAGTGACCATAATATGGTTGAGTTCTTCATTAGGATGGAGAGTGACATTGTTAATTCAGAAACAATGGTTCTGAACTTAAAGAAAGGTAACTTTGAGGGTATGAGACGTGAATTGGCCAAGATTGACTGGCAATTAATTCTAAAAGGGTTGACGGTGGATATGCAATGGAAGACATTTAAAGACTGCATGGATGAACTACAAAAATTGTTCATCCCAGTTTGGCAAAAGAATAAATCAGGGAAGGTAGTGCATCCGTGGATAACAAGGGAAATCAGGGATAGTATCAAAGCGAAGGATGATGCGTACAAATTAGCCAGAAAAAGCAGCATACCGGAGGACTGGGAGAAATTCAGAGACCAGCAGAGGAGGACAAAGGGCTTAATTAGGAAAGGAAAAATAGATTATGAAAGAAAACTGGCAGGGAACATAAAAACTGACTGCAAAAGTTTTTATAGATATGTGAAAAGAAAGAGATTAGTTAAAACAAATGTAGGTCCCTTGCAGTCAGAAACGGGTGAGTTGATCATGGGGAACAAGGATATGGCGGACCAATTGAATAACTACTTTGGTTCCGTCTTCACTAAGGAAGACATAAATAATCTGCCGGAAATAGCAGGGGACCGCGGGTCAAAGGAGTTGGAGGAATTGAGTGAAATCCAGGTTAGCCGGGAAGTGGTGTTGGGTAAATTAAATGGATTAAAGGCCGATAAATCCCCAGGGCCAGATAGGCTGCATCCCAGAGTACTTAAGGAAGTAGCTCAGAAATAGTGGATGCATTAGTAATAATCTTTCAAAACTCTTTAGATTCTGGAGTAGTTCCTGAGGATTGGCGGGTAGCAAACGTAACCCCACTTTTTAAGAAGGGAGGGAGAGAGAAAACGGGGAATTACAGACCAGTTAGTCTAACATCGGTAGTGGGGAAACTGCTAGAGTCAGTTATTAAAGATGGGATAGCAGCACATTTGGAAAGTGGTGAAATCATTGGACAAAGTCAGCATGGATTTACAAAAGGTAAATCATGTCTGACGAATCTTATAGAATTTTTCGAGGATGTAACTAGTAGCGTGGATAGGGGAGAACCAGTGGATGTGGTGTATCTGGACTTCCAGAAGGCTTTCGACAAGGTCCCACATAAGAGATTAGTTTACAAACTTAAAGCACACGGCATTGGGGGTTCAGTATTGATGTGGATAGAGAACTGGCTGGCAAACAGGAAGCAAAGAGTAGGAGTAAACGGGTCCTTTTCACAATGGCAGGCAGTGACTAGTGGGGTACCGCAAGGCTCAGTGCTGGGACCCCAGCTATTTACAATATATATTAATGATCTGGATGAGGGAATTGAAGGCAATATCTCCAAGTTTGCGGATGACACTAAGCTGGGGGGCAGTGTTAGCTGTGAGGAGGATGCTAGGAGACTGCAAGGTGACTTGGATAGGCTGGGTGAGTGGGCAAATGTTTGGCAGATGCAGTATAATGTGGATAAATGTGAGGTTATCCATTTTGGTGGCAAAAACAGGAAAACAGACTATTATCTAAATGGTGGCCGACTAGGAAAAGGGGAGATGCAGCGAGACCTGGGTGTCATGGTACACCAGTCATTGAAAGTGGGCATGCAGGTGCAGCAGGCAGTGAAGAAAGCGAATGGTATGTTAGCTTTCATAGCAAAAGGATTTGAGTATAGGAGCAGGGAGGTTCTACTGCAGTTGTACAGGGTCTTGGTGAGACCACACCTGGAGTATTGCGTACAGTTTTGGTCTCCAAATCTGAGGAAGGACATTATTGCCATAGAGGGAGTGCAGAGAAGGTTCACCAGACTGATTCCTGGGATGTCAGGACTGTCTTATGAAGAAAGACTGGATAGACTTGGTTTATACTCTCTAGAATTTAGGAGATTGAGAGGGGATCTTATAGAAACTTACAAAATTCTGAAGGGGTTGGACAGGCTAGATGCAGGAAGATTGCTCCCGATGTTGGGGAAGTCCAGGACAAGGGGTCACAGCTTAAGGATAAGGGGGAAATCCTTTAAAACCGAGATGAGAAGAACTTTTTTCACACAGAGAGTGGTGAATCTCTGGAACTCTCTGCCACAGAGGGTAGTCGAGGCCAGTTCATTGGTTATTTTTAAGAGGGAGTTAGATGTGGCCCTTGTGGCTAAGGGGATCAGAGGGTATGGAGAGAAGGCAGGTATGGGATACTGAGTTGGATGATCAGCCATGATCATATTGAATGGCGGTGCAGGCTCGAAGGGCCGAATGGCCTACTCCTGCACCTAATTTCTATGTTTCTATGTTTCTATGTAACCTGTGACATTTTTTTAATGTCCTGTCAACATCTTGTTAGCCTTTTTCTGATCTATTACTACATTATTAGAGTCCACGGATTCCCTCATAACAATTTATTCTACTTCATAAGTAACTGCAGCTTGTGAAGTCAAGCATTTACATCAAGCTCTCAAATCCCCTGAAAAATGCTGCAGAAAGTTCGGAATAACTTTAATGTTACAGATTTATACAAAATAAAAGGTGAAGACTAACTCCATACCGCAAATCATAAAACAAAAATGACAGATGCAAGAAAAATTGCTGAATAAAATGGTCCTCTTTCTTGAAACACCCTTTCCCCAAATCTGACGGAAAATCATCAACCTAAATCATCAATCAGTTTCTCTCTCTCAACAGATGTTGCCTGACCTGGTAAGTATTTCTGACATTTTTTGTTTATTTCAGACGTATTGTTTAATTTCCTCTTTGCTCAATGTTTGGCCTTCATATTGGGATTGTTCAAACTTTCATTACTTTGGCACACAGCCATTCGATTTCAGAATGTTAATACAGTGTATGTTTACTTTACAGTCGATGTGATGATGACAAGTAAAATGTAGGAATTTCCAATGAGTTTGCATACAATTTGATTTGGCAATATCTTGCTAGGAGATTTTCATATGAATGGATTTTCCCTGGGAATTTTTGATGGCAAAAAAAAATTTAACAGCTGGTTTTGCTATACCCAGAAGAGGCCATGTTATTTGTTTTTATTCCTTCATCATTAGTCATTGTCAGTTTCCCAGGGACTTTGGAAAAATGCACAATGTACAGCTTAAGCTGGTATTTCCCAAGTACTGTGTGGTAAACTTTCCAGTAAAATGATGTTTGCCATCTACTCTGAGAAAAAAAATCAATTTCAGAACTGCTATTTTCCGCAAATGAAAGTAAATTATAATTGAAAACACACTGATCAGGTTGCTCGCAAACAAATATAATAAATGAAAATTATGTTAATAGCTGTTCAGTATAATCTGAGAAAGTTGAGAAATTATCTATTTTCCACTATGATCACTTTAACCCTGAAATACCCATTAACCCTGAAAAACTAATTGGGTAATGTCAATACATGGCCATCCAAAGTTGCGATGGATGCGTTCACACCCCCCCCCGTTTTTCCCCAGAGTAAAAATAAATCCAGAGTGAAAAAAAAAAATTTGGGTCGTAATATTTTTTTATTCTACACCAGGACAGAGGGAGCCTTGCATTTGGGCTCCTTGGCACTCTTGCAGCCGTACAGCCACTGGATGACCCTGGCATTGCACTTGATGACCAAAAATGGGGAAAGAGGGGGGGAGAAAGAGGGGAGGGGGGGGAGAAAGAGGGGGGGGGAGAAGGGGGGGGGAGAAGAGGGGGGGAGAAGAAGGGGGGAGAAGAGGGGGGAATGGGGGGGAGAGGGAAAGGGAAATGGAGAGGGTTCCTAAGGACCTAAGGGAGAGGGGGGGGAGAGGGGGGGAGGAGGAGAGGGGGGAAGGGGAGAGGGGGAGGGGGGGAGGGGATGGGGGGGAGAGGGAAAGGGAAATGGAGGGGGTTCCTAAGGACAAGTTATTAATACATTTTAGGCATGTACTTTTATAGCACACTTACATACCCATGTATTTACTTTTACGGGGGAAGAGTTAAAGGGAAAGAGAGTAAATGGATTGTTAATGACCCCAGAATTAACGGGAAAGGAAGCTAACAAAGGGATAGGAGAGTATGGCCAAGTGTAATAGGGATCGATGTGAAAGGTGAGGTGTGTAAGGAATTAAAAGTATTGTATATGAATGCACGAAATATAAGAAGTAAAGTAGATGAGCTTGAGGCTCAGTTAGAGATTGGTAGATATGACATTGTGGCGATTACTGAGACGTGGCTGCAGGAGGATCAGGCCTGGGAACTTAATATTCAGGGTTATACATCCTATAGAAAGGACAGGCAGGTGGGCAGAGGAGGGGGGGTAGCTCTGCTGGTGAGGGATGGAATTCAGTCCCTTGCGAGGGAAGACATAGGGACTGACAAGGTAGAGTCACTGTGGATTGAGTTGAGGAATTGTAAAGGCAAGAAGACACTAAATTGGTGTTATTTACAGACCCCCAAATAGTAGCCCGGATGTAGGGTGTAAGTTGCAGCAGGAGTTAAAACTGGCATGTAACAAAGGTAATGCCACTGTGGTGATGGTGGATTTCAATATGCATGTAGACTGGGAAAATCAGGTTGGTTCAGGACCCCAAGAAAGAGAGTTTGTAGAATGCCTCCGAGATGGATTCTTAGAGCAGCTTGTAATGGAGCCGACCAGAGAAAAGGCAATTCTGAATTTAGTGTTATCCAATGAACCAGATATGATAAGAGAACTCGAGGTAAAGGAACCGTGATTGGAGGTAGTGATCATAATATGATTAGTTTTCATCTGCAATTTGAGAAGGAGAATGTTAAATCGGAAGTGCAGTGATGCAGTTGAACAAAGGGGACTATGAAGGCATGAGAGGGGAGCTGGCCAAAGTAGACTGGAAAGGGATCCTAGCAGGAATGACGGTGGAACAGCAATGGCAGTAATTTCTGGGCATAATCCGGGAGACGCAGGATCATTTCAATCCAAAAAGGAAGAAAGATTCTAAGGAGAGTAGGAGGCAAACGTGGCTGACAAGAGAAGTTAGGGATAGAATAAAACTAAAAGAAAAGATGTATAACAGAGCAAAGAGTAGCCGGAAGCCAGAGGATTGGGAAGCTTTCATAGGACAAAAGAAGGAAACAAAACGGGCAATATGGGCTGAAAAGATGAAGTACGAGGGGAAGCTGGCCAGGAATATAAAGAAAGACAGTAAAAGCTTCTTTAGATATGTTAAGGGAAAAAGAGTAGAAAAGTCAAATGTGGGTCCCTTGAAGGCAGACACGGGTGAAATTATGATGGGGAACAAGGAAATGGCAGAAGAGTTGAACAGGTACTTCGGATCTGTCTTCACTAAGGAAGACACAAACAATCTCCCAGATGTACTGGAGGACAGAGGATCTAAGGGGGTAGAGGAACTGAAAGAAATTTTCATTAGGCGAGGAATAGTATTGGGTAGCCTAATGGGACTGAAGGATGATAAATCCCCTGGGCCTGATGGTCTGCATCCCAGGATCCTCAGGGAGGTGGCTCTGGAAATAGTGGACGCATTGGTGATCATTTTCCAATGTTCAATAGATTCAGGATCAGTTCCTGTGGATTGGAGGATAGCTAATGTTATCCCACTTTTCAAGAAAGGAACGAGAGATAAAACGGGTAATTACATAGAAACATAGAAAATAGGTGCAGGAGTAGGCCATTCGGCCCTTCGAGCCTGCACCACCATTCAATATAATCATGGCTGATCATCCAACTTACAGACCAGTTAGCCTGACATTGGTGGTGGGAAAGATGCTGGTGTGGTGCGTGGGTTTCAAAAGGAGGCACGAAGTCCAGAGTTTCGAGAAGCACCTTTATTATATTCCTCCCGGTTGTAGGGAGGACGAAACTAGAGGAAGATGGCACCCAAACCCCTGCCTTTTAAACCCTCCGGTTAAGGGCCGCCTCCGGACTGCACCACTCCTGTGCCGAGGGGTTCGGCAGTATGATGGCACGACCCTTAGGAGCCGCCACAGGACCCCCCCCTCCCCAGAACCAGAGGCACAAAACGCACCGGCGGGCACACGACCCGGCCGGCCAGCGTGCGGAAGTCAGCAGATCCCGGGGCTTGCGGGGGCGTAGGTGGAGGGACAGGTCGAGGGACCGGCGGAAGGACAGATGGAGTGGTGCAGCCGCACACCCAGCAAGCGAGCCATGGCTGACCACAGCTCGGAGGTGAACTGTGCCCCCTGGTCTGAGGAGATGTGCGCCGGCACCCCGAAGCGAGCAATCCAGTGCGCGGACAACGCACGAGCACACGTAGCCGTTGAAGTGCCAGCCAACGGAATGGCCTCCGGCCGCCCGTTCACCGCCTACACCGACCATAAACCGCTCACTTTCGCCCTGCAGAAGGTTTCCGATCCCTGGTCCGCACGTCAGCAGCGGCAATTGGCTTACATCTCGGAATACACCACATCTATCCGCTACGTCGAGGGGAAAGAGAACCGGGTGGCCGACGCATTGTCCCGCCCAGCTATAAACGCCATGTTCGAGGTGGCGCCCGGAATGGACTCAATTATTAAAGAGGTAATAATGGGGCATTTGGATAGCAGTAAAAGGATTAGTCCAAGTCAACATGGATTTATGAAAGGGAAATCATGCTTGTCTAATCTTCTGGAATTTTTTGAGGATGTGACAAGTAAAATGGATGAAGGGGAGCCACTGGATGTAGTGTATCCAGACTTTCAGAAAGCCTTTGATAAGGTCCCGCACGGGAGACTGGTGACTAAAATTAGAGCACATGGTATTGGGGGTAGGGTGTTGACATGGATAGAAAATTGGTTGGCAGACCGGAAGCAAAGAGTAGGAGTGAACGATCCTTTTCAGAATGGCAGGCAGTGGCGAGTGGAGTGCCACAAGGCTCGGTGTTGGGGCCGAAACTGTTTACCATATATATTAATGATATGGAAGAGGGAATTAGGAGCAACACTAGCAAGTTTGCGGATGACACAAAGCTGGGTGGCAGTGTGAACTGTGAAGAGGATGTTAGGAGGTTGCAGGGTGACCTGGACAGGTTGAGTGAGTGGGCAGATGCGTGGCAGATGCAGTATAATATAGATAAATGTGAGGTTATCCACTTTGGTGGCAAAAACAAGGGGGCAGATTATTATCTCAATGGGGTTAGGTTAGGTAAGGGGGAGGTACAGCGAGACCTGGGTGTCCTTGTACACCGGTCACTGAAAGTTGGCGTGCAGGTACAGCAGGCAGTGAAGAAAGCTAATGGAATGTTGGCCTTCATAACAAGAGGATTTCAGTATAGGAGTAAAGAGGTTCTTCTGCAGTTGTATAGGGCTCTGGTGAGACCACATCTGGAGTATTGTGTACAGTTTTGGTCTCCTAATTTGAGGAAGGACATCCTTGTGATTGAGGCAGTGGAGCATAGGTTCACGAGATTGATCCCTGGGATGGTGGAATTGTCATATGAGGAAAGATTGAAAAGACTAGGCTTGTATTCACTGGAGTTTAGAAGGATGAGGGGTGTTCTTATAGAAACATATAAAATTATAAAAGGACTGGACAAGCTAGATGCAGGAAAAATGTTCCCAATGTTGGGCGAGTCCAGAACCAGGGGGCACAGTCTTAGAATAAAGGGGAGGTCATTTAAGTGAGGTGAGAAAAAACGTTTTCACCCAGAGAGTTGTGAATTTCTGGAATTCCCTGCCACAGAGGGCAGTGGAGGCCAAATCACTGGATGGATTTAAGAGAGTTAGATAGAGTTCTATGGGCTAGTGATCAAGGGATATGGGGAGAAGGCAGGCACGGGTTATTGATAGGGGACGATCAGCCATGATCACAATGAATGGCGGTGCTGGTTCGAAGGGTCGAATGGCCTCCTACTGCACCTATTTTCTATGTTTCTATTTTTCTAATTTCTATTGCACTTGAGATTTGTTTTTGTCATAATTTGGCCATTTAGCTCATACCTCTGGCCTTAATTTAATACATTTTGGAGTAATGCTTTCATAATTTTTATTTAATTCATTGGAATTTTAATTTTGACATAGTCATTTCTGTATTTTTTTTTAGCTTAATGAATTATGTTTTTTTTTCCAAGAATAAACAATTTAAAAAGCCACAATAGCATAGCTACAACCATTAAACTCAAAACTTTAAAGACATGAGTTTAAAATGTAGCCTGATGATTCATGTGGTTCTTATGAAATGCCCTTGTGTAATGTCATCATAGCAGATTTAGAATTATTATACCTGGGGGTCAGGGTCGCAGTCGGAGTTGGATACACGAGAAATCAAGGAATCGGTGTCGGATTCGGGTGTTTTGGGTATCGACTTCACAGCCCTGATTCACACAGATTCTATATTATCAGTACCACAGTTAGAATGGGGGGGAATAGTCTGGGTTCCTACTCCTAATCACTTCCTCATGTCCGTTATTTGCAGCATGACTCCCCATGCCAAAGTAACATTCACTGCCATGGCTCAAATATTTAGAATGGGAAACTTGATGTGCTTGAAAGTAAGTTTTACTGCACCAGGAAATGAGAAATGTACCGACCTGAAAATAAGTCCTCAGTCGCATTTTACTTCTCAACTGCTGGCAAAAAATAAACACATTTCAGGCCAATGTTTCGGGCCAGTGACCTCAAACAATAACTCTCTCATTCAACAATAATGCTGCTTGATCTGTTAATTACCATCAACATTCTCTGCTGATATTTTAGATTCCAGTTCAAAAGCATTTTATTTTTGTGTTGGCTACATTGGTTTTACTTTGGCTTGTGTGATAATTCTTATTTTCACCTGAATATTTTGTCTTGTGAGACCAAGATAATTTTGAACATTGATAGTTACATATAAGAATTAAAAGTATGCTGGTTGTCATAGTAATTTAAATATGTTTTATTTTATTTATTGTTCTTATAAAAGCTTGCATTTATTGTCCGTCTCCAATTAAGAGTTACGTTAAGTACTTTAATGTCATATGTACTGAAATGGAACAATGAAATTCTTACTTGCAGCAGCAGCATAACAGGTTAGTAAATATAATACTCAATAGACAATATATTTAACAAAGAAAATAAGTTCAATAAATAAGACCTCAATACAATGTAAAAAACACAACTAAGCCCAAAGACCCATGCAATCCCGGCAGTTCGTAGTTTACGATACGATACAATTTTATTTGTCATTTGGACCCCTTGAGGTCCAAACGAAATGACGTTTCTGCAGCCATACATTACAAACAAATAGACCCAAGACACAACATAATTTACATAAACATCCATCACATTGCTGTGATGGAAGGCCAAAAAACTTATCTCTCCACTGCACTCTCCCCTCCGATGTCAGAGTCAAAGTCAAAGCCCCCGGCTGGCGATGGCGAATTGTCCCGCAGCCATTAAAGCCACGCCGGGTGATGCAAGGTCGCACACCGGGTTCTTGATGTTAGAGCCCCCGGCGTGCGCTCGCAGAGTCCCGCGGCCATTCCAAGCCGCGCGGGTCGATGATGTAAGGCCCCGCTCCAGGAGCTCTTCAACCCCGCAACTCGGGCGGGAGAAGTCGCCGTTGCGGGAGCCCTGAAAAGCGGTCTCCCTCCAGGGACCCGCGGGCTCCCGGTGCCGCTGTCCGCCAGACCCGCAGTTGCAGCCTCCGAAGCTCCGGAGGTCGGGCCGCAGCAGCGCTCCACCACCGCTCCACCCGCTCTGGACTCGGCCAGCTCCGCGACGGTGAGGTGAGTAGTCGGCACCAGAGCCCCCGCTCTTCCTGTTGGAGGCCGCTCCTCGTTGCAGCCCCAACGACAACGGAGACCCGACAAAGAAAAGGTCGGGTCTCGCGTGCAGGGAGAGATTTAAAAGTTACCCCCTCCCTCCCACCCCACTCCCACCCCCCCACACACATACCCCAACAAAAAATAACAAAAACTACATAAAAACATAGACATAAAATAATAAAAACGCAGACGGACTGCAGAGGCCGCTGCTGACGAGAGTCGCGCCGCCCACCGTATTAGTATATATTATATATTATATATACCGTATAAAGTATATATTAGTATATTTAGTTGGAGTTCGTAGTGTTCAATTGCCTGATGGTTGTTGGGAAGTTGTTCTTGCACCTGGAGTTTACAGTTTTCAAACTCCTATATCTCCTGCCCGATTGCAGGAATGAAATGAGAGTGTGGCCAGGGTGGTGTGGGTCCTTGATGATGCTGGCTGACTTTTTGAGACAGCGCCTCTGAAAGATCTTTTCGATGATGTGGAGTTCAGTACCTGTAATGGACCAGGCAATATTCACATTTTGTAATTTTCCTCATTCCTGGGCGTTCAAGTTGCCGAACCAGGCCGTGATGCACCCAGTCAATATGCTCTCTACCGTATAGTCAAGTCACATTTATTTATATAGCACATTTAAAAAAACAACTCTCGTTGGCCAAAGTGCTTTACATTTGTTATAAGAATAGTATAAACAAACAAACTACATACATATATACATATAGCCCTCGCTTAATGGACATCAGGAAAGGCTTGGGAGTATAGATAAGAATGTAGTCTTGACTTAAAGGAGTCGATGGAATACCTGCAGAAGTTCTAGAGAGTATTTGTTGACATATCGAATATCCTCAACCTTCCAAGGGGCATTGATGGGCGTTCTTTATGATTTTATCAAGGTGCTGGGTCCAGGACAGATCTTCAGAGATATGTACTCGCAGGAACTTAAAGTTGTTGACTCTCTCCACCACCGACCTGTTTATGAAAACAGATCTGTGGATTATCAGCCCTCCTCTTCCCTGCAGTATTTCTGGTGAAAGTGCTGGCAATATATTTCCAGATAGTATTATCAAGGCAAGGAATAACTTGGTGGAAAATCTGCAAGTTGTAGCATTTCCATGCATCTGCTGCCCTTGTCTTTGGTGATAAAGGTTGCACTCCAGGAATCCCTATTATTTTTGTGCTTTGAAAACTCAAGAAAATAAAAGTGATTCACATACTAAAGAAATCATCTGAAATAATTAACAGTGACTTCTCAGTGGCACCTTTCCTCAACTCTATATTCTTCTTTCATATGTCTCAGGCTTTTCCATCTTCCCTTCACTCCTTTTTTTCCACCTATATCGTGATCCTTCTTGTTCCCTTCTTGCTCAGGCTTTTCTTCAAAATGTCTTATTTCTCACATAAACCTGCTTAAAATTTCCCATCTTTCTTGCACTTCACTTCAACCCTGCCTAATGTCTTACAGACATCTTTGGACCTAAACCCTTAATCACAGACAGTGCTCACGAAGCTTGGAAAGGTGAACGTTCACATATAGTCACAAACATCTTATGAAAGGCCAGATTCACAAGATCCCCTCCTTCAATCTGTACATCTATACATGAAGCAAGAGGAGATAGTTACAAAGCGTTCTCCAGAATGGCCCATGGAACATATAACAAACACTTTAATGTTCAGTTTACAAACAATGAAGAAGGCATCACACAATACATACCACTACCCCTGAAATCTGTATCTAGCTTCATCACGCAAATGGAAAATTACCACAGTTACACTGTATCCACAACAGGTGCAAGAAAAAACACTCAGTTTTCTCCAAATTATCCTCTACACTTTCTCTCATCTTGCACAGCCAAACATCTGGTTGCAGCTTCAACACTTCTCACAAGCCACTTGGAAGGAGGGGCAGCAAGCTTTGGACTGCGATTTAAATAATGGCCAGCTTACACACACAGGCTTCCTGAGTTCTTATTCAACTTGCACACAAACCTGACTTGCAAATGTATCCCTGTTCTTTGAAGACTGCTAGTTCCAATCCTGGAACCCTCTATGTCACAGAAATAGTGAATCATCAATAGTGCTCAAGATGAAAGATCATATCTACCTTGTCAAAGGAAATTAAGAACGGACAACAAATGTTAGCTTTCCCAGCATTCCCAGAGCCTGTCAATTTAAAAAAAAAGAATGTATGGAATTGTAGTTTCCTAAGTGGAGATGCTTTCTGGATAGACTTGTTCATAAAGAAAACAGCCTGCGACAAACCAAAGCAATTCCACAACTAATGGATCAAATCAGAGCTCAGTAGTCCCATTATATCTACTCAAGTGTTGCAAAGATAGTAGGGCCTAATATATTCCAAAGGCTGAAGCATTTACTATCATCTAAAAAAACATGGCAACTGCCAGTGATGGAAATGGGGGGGGGGGGGGGGGGGGTTCGCAGGGGGACGGCGTTCCCCTAGTTTTCAGTTTCCATCCTGTGCGTGAATTTGCAGCTGTATCTTGCGCTACTTAATCCATGGGCGAGCAAAAGAGCGGACAGACGGACGAATATAGAGCGGAACATATGACATTTCAGGTCGAAACCCTTCTTCAGACTGAGTCAGAGGAAAGAGGAACAAGAGATATAGACGGTGCTAAGAACAAATGAATGGAAGATATGCCTATATCTCCCGTTTCCATTTCCCTTGTCAGTCTGAAGAAGGGTCTCAACCAGAAATGTCATCTATTCCACTCTATGATCGTTGCTTTCGTCCATCTGTCCGCGCGTTTGGACTGCGATTTAAATAATGGCCAGCTTACACACACAGGCTTCCTGAGTTCTTATTCAACTTGCACACAAACCTGACTTGCAAATGTATCTCTGTTCTTTGAAGACTGCTTGTTCCAATCCTGGAACCCTCCATGTCACAGAAATAGTGAATCATCAATAGTGCTCAAGATGGAAGATCATATCTACCTTGTCAAAGGAAATTAAGAACGGACAACAAATGTTAGCTTTCCCTCTTGGTGCCGGCTCTTCTCCCCTCAGACTCCCACACACACACACACACACACACACACGGCAGATCGGTGTGGGCCGAGACCAGGAGCAGGGCGAATTATGACATCAAATGGGTCATGGCAGCTATCGAAAAAGTACGTAAATAAAATTATTTAGGGAAAAACATTCCCGCATAACTCTGTTTCTTAATCTTCATTCTATTACTTTGCCTCGTGTAATCTTTCAATCCTGTTTTGCAGGATCATAAAATATTACAATACATGGTAGATTACAACTTGAATAAAATAGCCTTGCTCCACTTCTCTGGTTCCATCCCCAACTACAATTTTTAAATATCTACTTTCTATCCCTCACCTCTCACATGTACCATAATTAATATCACTCACAACTCATAGTCCCTTAAACATTTTGTTGATTACTTCAATAAACTTTGAATTCCCTGAATCTCCAATAATTAATAGTTTGTTTAAAAAGCTTAGTTCCTTACTTGCACCAGAATTCATTTTGATTAAATTCTTGATCCTAGATTTTAAAAGAAAGTGGATATGTATATACGATCAATGGTCAAAAGCATTTCATAACTTGATTACCATTTTAGTTCATTGCGTCATTTTAATCCATTGCTTATATTTTAAAAATGCAAGTATAAATGGTTTAATCGTGACCACTCATTGAATTTCCACAACAGTTTTGTCATTCTGAGTGACATTACAGAACATGGGTCAGTTCTTCTGATTTTCTATCAGCAAGTGACAAGAAAGGTACTTGTGTTTTAATAAACTCGTGTCCAACAACTAAAATAATTTGCATTGCATTTTCAAGGCTTCTTTTGACCAAAGCTCTGCAAAATTGAAAATGCCTGACATAATTGATGATATGTGAATAAGGTTTTCCTACTTACAGGTTCATCTTCCAGTCCCACTTTCCTTAAGATGTATCTAAATTTATAGCCAAAACCTTTTTTAAACCAGTTTTCTCCAGTTTTTCACTCACCTCCCATCACCAACCCATTCCACTTGCACCCAACACCACTCCCCATTGAGGTAAGTTATAAACCTATTGCCCGAAGGAATGAGTTTGGTTCGACCCTCCACAGAGAGTACTCTACTGCTCATCTTACGTCTGGTGATGAACCAGCTATTGTCACCTCGAATCATGGAGTCATAAGTACTAAAACATAGAAACATAGAAAATAGGTGCAGGAGTAGACCATTCGGCCCTTCGAGCCTGCACCGCCATTCAATATGATCATGACTGATCATCCAACTCAGTATCCTGTACCTGCCTTCTCTCCATACCCCCTGATCCCTTTAGCCACAAGGGCCACATCTAACTCCCTCTTAAATATAGCCAATGAACTGGCCTCAACTACCTTCTGTGGCAGAGAATTCATCTCGGTCCTAAAAGACTTCCCCCTTATCCTTAAACTGTGACCCCTTGTTCTGGACTTCCCCAACATCGGGAACAATCTTCCTGCATCTAGCCTGTCCAACCCCTTAAGAATTTTGTAAGTTTCTATAAGATCCCCCCTCAATCTTCCAAATTCTAACGAGTACAAGCCGAGTCTATCCAGTCTTTCTTCATGTGAAAGTCCTGCCATCCCAGGAATCAGTCTGGTGAACCTTCTCTGTAGTCCCTCCATGGCAAGGATGTCCTTCCTCAGATTAGGAGACCAAAACTGTACATAATATTCCAGGTGTGGTCTCACCAAGGCCCTGTACAACTGTAGTAGAAACTCCCTGCTCCTATACTCAAATCCTTTGGCTATGAATGCTAACATACCATTCGCTTTCTTCACTGCATGCTGCACCTGCATGCCTACTTTCAATGACTGGTGTACCATGACACCCAGATCTCATTGCATCTCCCCTTTTCCTAATCGGCCACCATTCAGATAATAGTCTACTTTCCTGTTCTTGCCACCAAAGTGGACAACCCCACATTTATCCACATTATACTGCATCTGCCATGCATTTGCCCACTCACCCAACCTATCCAAGTCACCTTGCAGCCTCCTAGCTTCCTCCTCATAGCTAACACTGCCCCAAAGCTTCATGTCATCCGCAAACTTAGAGATGTTGCATTCATTCAATTCCTTCGTCCAAATTATTAATATATATTGTAAATAGCTGGGCCTTGCGGTACCCCACTAGTCACTGCCTGCCATTCTGAAAAGGACCTGTTTACTCCTACTCTTTGCTTCCTGTCTGAAAAGCCAGTTTTCTATCCACATCAATACTGAACCCCAATACCGTGTGCTTTAAGTTTGCATACTAATCTCTTATGTGGGACCTTGTCGAAAGCCTTCTGAAAGTCCAGATATAACACATCCACTGGTTCTCCCTTGTCCACTCTACTAGTTACATCCTCGAAAAATTCTATAAGATTCGTCAGACATGATTTACCTTTCAAAAATCCATGCTGACTTTGTCCAATGATTTCACCACTTTCCAAATGTGCTGCTATCCCATCTTTAATAACTGACTCTAGCAATTTCCCCACTACCGATGTTAGACTAACTGGTCTGTAACTCCCCATTTTCTCTCTCCCTCCCTTTTTAAAAAGTGGGGTTACATTAGCTACCCTCCAATCCTCAGGAACTACTCCAGAATCTAAAGAGTTTTGAAAATTATCACTAATGCAGCCACTATTTCTGGGGCTACTTCCTTAAGTACTCTGGGATGCAGCCTATCTGGCCCTGGGGATTTAACGGCCTTTAATCCATTCAATTTACCTAACACCACTTCCCGACTAACCTGGATTTCACTCAGTTCCTCCATCTCATTTGACCCCCGGTCCCTTGCTATTTCCGGCAGATTATTTATGTCTTCCTTAGTGAAGACAGAACCAAAGTAGTTATTCAATTGGTCTGCCATGTCCTTGTTCCCCATGATCAATTCACCTGTTTCTGACTGCAAGGGACCTACATTTGTTTTAACTAATCTTTTTCTCTTCATATATCTATAAAAACTTTTGCAGTCAGTTTTTATGTTCCCTGCCAGTTTTCTTTCATAATCTATTTTCCCTTTCCTAATTAAGCCCTTTGTCCTCCTCTGCTGGACTCTGAATTTCTCCCAGTCAAGTGAAGTAGGAGTACTGCTCTGTCAATTAACCCCTTAATACTGAATTCCAACCCACATTGCTAATAAGCTCACAAGGCCTGATTTTTTTTAAATATCTGGAGTCCTACCTATCAAGACTACAACAGTGTGAACATTAAAGAAATGGTAATATTTTGATGAACTTAAATTTTACATGTAATCCAATTGTTCTCTGTCCCAATATTAAAAATCAAGGAACATTCACCAGAAATGAAATAACTACCTGGGTGTAAAGAGTAATGATAACACACTGTTGTCTTTACTACTATTTATTGGTAATACACAAACGTTGCTGCCCTAGCTGTACGTGGTCTGTCACAGGAGCTAGAGAGGGATCAATGGGTGGGGAGGTTGCATTTATACTTCTGATATGGGGAGTGGTTAGTATTGGTGAGGTCACTATGTTAAAGGCACATGCACATGTCATCTACACTGGGTCAATCCAAGGTAGAGCTGTATTCAATGTCTTCTTCTAAGGCAATCTCTCAGGATTAATGATGACCAACTTTCGCTTTGGTTTTGTGCATTCAGTGGTGCATATTTAGGCCAAAGTGGGAACAGTTCATTGGTCTTTCCAATTAACTTGTAAGATTTTGTGGAGTTAGCATTTGTGTTATTTTTCTAGTGCCTTCAGATGCTTACTTTACCTATTCCAGATCTCAGAAATGCATAGGAGAGGAGAGCTTGTGAACCTTGTGCTGGGTTTTGCTCTTTGAACACCTATTTACTTA